>NW_023494785.1:11485747-12685747 GCF_904425465.1 Colossoma macropomum | reverse complement strand
CTGTTTTCACCATCCAGGAAATCCCATTTACAAATTTAGACTCGTCAGTCTGTACAACCTTATACCACATCTTAGATGTCCAGTTTCGGTGGTCTAGTGCGGTGGTCTTGTTAGTCCTATTGTCCCTATATATCTTCCAGTTTTGGAAACTCCTTTTTTCACTTCTTTTTTTTCACAGCTTTCCCTTGCATACACTTTAGTCATTTTAGATGCACATGAGAAAGGAATTTGAAAGGTGGCTAATGGATTGTTTGGATATTTGCTTGAGTGAAAAGGAAGTCCTTTGTCAACAGCTTTTGTTGGGAGGACACAGCTGTAACCAGTTGGTTTTAAGGCTAGACGAATGGAAGAGTGTGACAGTGGGGTGCATAAAAGTAAAGAGCGGACAAAAATTAAATAAACGAAAAGGAGGTTTCTGACTTTTGCACAGTACTGTGAATAAAAGCATCCTTTCATTTCCTTCTCCTACGAGAGTTTCATTGGCAGAATGAACCAATAAAACCATGTTTGCATGACATCAGGCCTAGTTTACTGCAGACCAATCAGGCCCAGTTTACTGTGGATGAATAGTTCTCAACACCATTTGGGGAAATACTTGAGTGAAGGTGGTGACAAAGAAAAGTGAATTTACCTGTGTGTGTGTGTGTGTGTGTGTAAAAAGTGTTGATTAATTTACTTCTCCTGAAACAATCTAAATGCAAATTGGACCTCTCTCTATCTGTATGTTCCAGGACATAATGAGGTTTGAATTCAAATGGCCTACTTGCGTTTCATCCACTTGGAGAAGAAGTTCAAATTTAAGGGAAAACTTCATCATAATCAAACAGAAGTTAATGCCAGGGAGACGTGTTCGATGGTCATTTCTAGAGCAGTCAGCATTCTGTTATGATTTACTTTGTATAGAAAAAGTATCAAGTATTCTTTAAGCATTGAATAATTGTTTGTACACTTCAATCTGTGAGTTCATCGTTTTTTTTTGCTTATGTTTGGCTTTCATTTACAACTGTTGCCTATCTTAATCCTCATATGTTTATTAGATCTGTTAAAAGGAGGAAATTTCTTGTGATTTCTTTTCACCATAATATGTCAATAACTAAGTCAAAAAAATCGAAAACTAAACACCCTTAACTCTTTAACGCTCAACACTTTTAAAAGGCTTATATTCTGTGTTTCTTTCCTTTTTACCCTGAGGTCCACTTATCATATTTGTATGGGTTTATGCACCAAAAATGTCTTAATGTTTAGATCATTTTCTGTTCTCTCTTTATATCTTAGAAATAAACAGCCTGCCTTTTTTTAACTGTACCTTCAAGACTTAAATATGTAAATGACCTCTGTTCTGACTGGCTGTCATGTATTGTGCTTCATTCAAAAAGCATTTCAGGGTGAAACAGTCCTTATAGCTTCAGAATGTTGGCAGAGCTAAATTGCCAGAGGCTGAATGGCTGACATATTTATATATTTGGGTTTTAATGACATCACAAAACAGTGAATTCAAAAAGGACTGTTTTTGCAACTTAGTTTCCACATATAGACTGTATGGACTGTGGAGTGAATGGTATGCACTGAAATTTTAACAGCATTTTCACACTACATCAAACTCTTTAATTAAAAAAAAGTTAGTGAAATTTTGTTTTCCATGCTACGGGTCCTTTAATGTATCTTTAATCCGAAGGTTGTTGAGGTCAAATCCAACATTTGTCAATATGTGTCCATGTACTGTAATAGTTCATCTCTAAAGAAGCTCTTAACTGTGGGTGTGAATGACTGAGTCTAAACCCTGATTTCAGTATTCAGGACACAACGAAAACGTCACCTCTGCAGTTACGCCTGGCTTGACCGCTCCAGGATCGATGTTCCTGAGGGGTATGTGAGCACCTGAGTTAGCTGTACTGAGAGAAGGAAGGCCAATCTGTCTAACTGATACAAATAAAGTTAAATGTCAGACACACTGTTAACATGCACAGACAGATAATCCGAGATGTAATATAGAGAGAGGTTGACATTTCCTAAAATTGATTTCGTTTGAAGAGGGTAAGGGCACATACAAAACCATAGCTGACAGTTCTGTTCTTGGTGTCAATACATGGAATGGACTTTTACATTATAACTCAGAGGAGAGTAGGCACAAGTTCTAATATCTCTGCAGCAGCTGTCTTGTAAACTAAACATGAATTTCCAAAACATCACCTGACAGGTAGCTGTAATGATAATAACAATGATAGGTTTAACTACATCCATGGTGGCTGTACAACCCAAGATACGCACAACAACAACCACAACAACAACAACAACCACAACATCAACATCAATTGCCTGATAGTGGAATCAACAATTTGGAGGGATAAAAAAATTGGAGGGATTAAAAAAAGAAGAAAAAGAAGAAAAAGTAACAGCAACAGTATCAACTGGAGTGAGAAGGAGAAAGTTTTGAGAAAGTTTTTAAGTTGGGCATTGAAGAAGGTCAGGGGATTGGGGTAGAGTTCCATAATTTGGGATACATGACACTAAAGCAGTGACCCACTACCAGTGACCAGTCTGAATTTTGGACAGCCAAGAGTTCAGCACCAGATGACCTGAGAGTGCTGGTGGAGGAGAAGAAGCTTAGTGAAATAGGAGCATGTAGGGCTTTTTATGTTAGCAGGAGGTGTTTAAAGTTAATATGCAGTGAATCCACTGTAACTGATAAAGGATAAGAGTGATTTTTTGTTGTTGTTATATATAGTAAATACAGTACAGTTACAGTAAATACAGACTGTTGTAAATATGAATTACAGTAACTGCCTGGCAACTCCACTGCCAGTAAGTTACTGTAAATTTCAATAACAATGTTTTACAGTGTAGAATGAGAAAGAATTCTAGTAGCCTTGTCAAAACATTGAACAAATGCATGTGGGTGAAGATTCTGGAAGCAAAACCCCATTTACGATGGGTCAAAAACCACCTTGGTAATACATTGTTTTCCACTCCCACGTCATTTTCCATTAAAAAGCAAAGCTACATCACTGAATAAATGATACCCCTGTACATCATAATTAGACAAAGGTAATACTTATGGTAATTTCCAATTGTTAAATTACATACATGTAGTCACGCCTTCTAATTAGTCAACTCAGCTACTTTAAGGTGCCTCCATTACTCAAACAGGTGCTCAATTGTGCAGCTTGTATAATCTTTGTTAAAATGCATTGCCAATAGAATGGGATGCTCTGGAGCAGCCTTACATGAGAGATCGCCATGTCCAATGCCAAGTGTTGGTTAGGGGGGTATACAGGCCCCCAAGTATTGGGCTGTGGAACAGTGGAACTAATCCAGAACTAATTGTCCAACATGAGTACCTGACCTCACTAATGCTCTTGTGAGTGAATCCAATCAAATCCTCAGAAATGTTCCAAAATCCCAAAAGAGTAGAGGCTGTTACTGCCAAAGGGGGAGCAAATGTCATATTCATACCCCTGACCCTTGAAAATATGTTGGATGGACAGGTGTCTAGAAACTTTTTGAACATATTTTTGTGATATTTTATAGCACAGTCCATTTTTGACAAGTTTTCATTCAAGGTTTCTTTTTTACCCCCGAGACTTCCGAATCAATCTAATTTCAGTCACTCTCAAGCGAAAACAGAACTTATTGCGTAGCATATTGCTCACAAACCCACACACACTGGCTGAAATAAACTCTGCTCGCTTGTAGCTTGAGTCATCTCCAAGGAAGACTTTAGCAAAAACAATCAGCTCAGGTAATACCAACTAATAGCACCCTACTTCACTACTGCTGTAACATCTCTCTCTATCCACGCTATAGACAGCAGTTATCATTACAGGGTAACAACACATAATATCCATTTATTATTGTGCTTGTTCTCTCAGACACAGGAAAGGAACCATGAAAAAGCCTCTGGAGATGTTAGCTTCTTTATCTCTCCTGTGCACAAACCATAGCCTCTGGTTATTGGTGGCCTTCCAAGATGACAAACCTAGAATTCTAGCTGCAATTGCAATGCAGTGGACAAAGTGTTTATGTCCAGCAGGCTGTGTCACCTGAAAATCTCAGATCAACGTGAAAAGAATGAGTTAAAATGTCACAAATGCTACAGTTAGAGATCAGAAGGAACTCTTTAAATGGCAAGATCCTCTAAAATGCCATTTTGATCCCTGGTGGCTATGCCTTGCTTGGCTTGTCATCCTGGACTGAATGAGAGATAGAAGCTCCCGTGAGTGGATGCAGAGTGACAGACATTTCCCGAGTGGGTTTAGACACATCAGCCTACACTGCAGGAAAGGAGAGTGTGCCCTTTCAGCCAGAAAGCAGGTGAACCACTTTAGCCAAAAGGAGAGCACTATATCTCCAACATGCAATTTGTCTGAACATGTCTTGCAGTTCAAAAAGCAGAAAAGACTGAAACCACAGAGTATTTTTGTTTACTTTTATTATTTGTTCTATGTTATTTCATTAGTATTTGTACTTGCGTATTAGCTGTTATGTCCTCATTTCCCAATGGCTCGACTGCCACATTGCCCCGAATATCATCAATAACATTTTCAGAACCACCTTTTATTCTGTCGTATGCTCTTATAAATAAAAAGTTCCAAAAAGACCTCTCATAGAAGAAATATTTTTGGTTCTCTAAAGAACCTTTTCATGGATGGTTCTCTAAAGCATCATTTCTGTAAATGAGATGTACGAATGTGAAGAACTTTGTTAAGAAATTCAACTAGCCTCCAGATACTGTACACGCTGCAAAATCCCTGAATCTCAGCAAATGAAATTTTCACATCAGTGCAATAAATCTTATTTTGTTTTTCTCTCTGAGAGGATTATGTATCTTACAAAGCACTGTGAGTGTTAGGTTACTGTATTTATTTTAAGAACAATTACCTTTATCAGTCTTTCCTTATTTTAAAGGAAAAAATGTAATATATTTACTGCACTAAATCATAAAATGACCATGACGTAATCAGAGATTAAGAGATTAAGAAAACATGTTAAGTTGAAATACTGGCTTCTCCGACAACAATGCTACAGCCAGTAGCATTGCTGTTCCAGACCTGAAAGTCTCTTTGTGTTATGGCCCGTGATCTTGCCCAATGCCCATTTCCCAGTACTATTTCGACACCCTGGGTGACCAGATATGAAACAATGCAGTCATTGAAGCAAGCAATGAACTGGATCAACGTAACAATGTAAAATTCCACCTGACCTTAAAAGTCTCTGTGTGTTTCTAAAAAGCTCATGATAGTAAAACATGAGTAAATATTGGTGATGTATTTGGATGCTGGAGACAGCTTAGAGCCCAGAAGGATTTTGAGACGGATGTCAGGTTGGCTAATTTTCTCCTGAACAGGTAAGCACTGAGCTTCAGCTAACATTAGCTAACCTTGCTTTGAGCAGTATGTTATCAGGGCCTGGAAAGTAGCAACTTCAACTCTGGAGTGTGTATTTTCAGAGCAGTGGGCTTTTGTTTTTGGGATAACGGGCTTAGCTTTGGCCACCATACAGGCCTCTAGCTAACAATGACACAGTGATGAAAAAAATCCAAATGAGCTTCAAGTGTGGGATGAGGAGGTGGGGACAGAGAACTCTCTCCAATATTTTGATGCTTTGGACTGCTGTACCCATTTTAAATGCTTGCTGTCAGAATTACATATTGTTTCTTTAAGTCAATACTTACATTGTCCTATTTAGGAGATTTTGATGTGGTATTTGATGTTATTTGAAAGCTTTTACAGTACTGAATCTAAAGGTGTGACTCATGAACTACTGGACAACCTTTTATCAGAATTCTGAGATGCTGCCTCATAGTGATCAGATTAGTTATGAAGTCATAAAAAATGAAAGCAAAATGCTGATTTTTAGTTGCCATGTTTGGTAAGCATACTTGCCTCATGTGTTTTCATGTTACAGTGTGCCTCAAGTGTGTCTCAGAAACAGAAAGTAAAAATGTAATTATTTTACATTATTATACTACTACATTGAATTAAAGTCTTATTTTCTCAAAATAATCACTCATGATTGAAATAATCATGTACTTTCTTGACAAGTAATAAATAATATTTTTAATTAGTCATATTTCTGACTTAATGAATCAAAATCTGAACCTGAAACAAAAAAGGATCACAAAACTTTTTTCTCCTGTCTGGAAGAATCAGGCTTTCACACAAAAAGCTTGTGAGAAACACTAATAAAGTGGCCAACCCCATCAGTGCAAAATGTCAGTAGAATGTCTGTAATTAGTGTCTCTTTTAGTAAATCTGTCTCTTAGGGTGAGATTAGATATTTTCTCTTATTTCAAGAATTTTTACTAAGTACTTTTTGCTTTTCTTAAAATAAGAATTTACATTTTATTTCCAGCATATTTTTTTGGTCTTCATGAATGGCTTTTTTGCAGTGCAGGTACAATACTAATACATGAAGAACCATATGTATAACCATTAAGAAACCTATAGAAAGAGTGTAGCTCTCTCAATGTCACACAACAGTCTTAGTTATTTGAGATGTTGCAGGCGTGCTGCACCTTCCACAAACCCCAATCTGTTTTCAACCCACCAGCTCTACAGCATCATTAAACAGTTCAAGCCATTTGGAGGAGAACAGTAACTGCCTGATTCTATCTAAGTGTCCAAGCAGATATCCTGATTGCTTGGCACATCACTTACAGGAATTCTGCTGTGCTTCCAACCCATAAAGAGCACAGCCAATTTCAGTCTCAGGGATGCCCAGCCACAGACAGCATATGACACAACTGCGATTCGAACTCTGGGTCACCTTTGCACTTTGCACAGCAGAATCTGAACTTTAAAGTCTTCATGAAACTAAAATGGTGTTTAAAACTTCTAGTATATAGATCATTCTACTGAAATGGTTCAAGGATAGAGTTCAAAGCACATTTGGGACTTTAAACTGACATGAGATCTGATTCATGCAATGCAGTGCCAGACTTACTGTGATGGTAAGAACAAACAGCATGGAGGTAGCATGTTTACTCATTCATAAATGAAGACTACAGCTGAGTTTTACCACTACGCATGATGTGAGGTGTGGCCACACTACTATCTCTTTAAAATGTGGTGGTATCAATTCGTAACACAACACCTGATGAAAAGAACACCTGAACCACTCTGACGGTAATTTTCCCAATAAGAAGCTGGTGTGGATTAAATGATATTTTCTGCAATGTTTCCAAGCATTTTCAGTCACACAAGCAACAAATCACATATACACTCAGCTGATTAACCAACATCTTTAAAAGACACATTTTGATCTGTTTATTTTGATCATCATGACAAACCTTCTAACAACTGTTGTGGAGAATACTTACTCAAACAGGAACTCAGATTGACAGATTTAACTGGCACTATGCTTAAAACAGTGTCTTCTTCCTGCATTAAATTCCATGTTTGGCAAATCCCCTTCTTGTATGTGGAAAGTTTGGAAGTTGGAATCCAAATAAATGAGTAGTAAACTGAAAAAAGTACTTTAAATTCTAATTATGTTTCAGTTGGTTTTACTTCAAGTAGTTTTAGCTTTAAATGCTACTTTTCAGCTTATAAGTTTTTGCGAACAATTTACATTTTACTCAACATGGAAATTACATGTTTACAAGTAAAAACACATTTCCTTCAAGTAAAAACTTTTACTAGTCCATTTTCACATGCATAAATCAAATATATATTAATCATATATATATATATATATATATATATATATATATATATATATATATATATATATATATATACACACATACACACACAAACTTAAATTCTTCTTATTATTATTCATTATTATTATTGTTATTTAACAAATTTAATATTAAATGCTAAACAATTAAACAATTTCTGACAAAAAACCTTTTCTTTACTATTACTTGGCAGAACTTCTTCCATTAACATTCATAGTTCTGTTTTTGTGAATTTTGTTTTTATTCCTTTATTTGGTTTCTTTTCTTTTGGTAGCCAACTGGAACTTCTCTTGGCATGGGTCTTTAATATGTATGAGCTCATTTACATGTGAAAATATCACTTAATAAGATACCAGCGCACTAATAACCACTACAGTGACTTCAGCTCTTATTTACAGTGCCTTGTTACCACTGAGTTTTAGGAATCTGGCCCATGTAATTTAGACTAAAATCATTTTGCTCTGAATGACCCTTTGCTTTAATTATGTTCATATGTTCATTATTAAACAAATAAAAAAAAAAATCAATATTTTTTCATTAAAACACACAGAAAATGACTTAACTGCAGAGTGTTTTGGTAGTGACAGTTCTTATTGTTCCACATTGATTTTCAGACTTTCAAGCACATTTACTTCAAAACAATGAGATGTAATTACTCAAAATGATGCAGTGTTTCTGTGGTGAAATCATGGGGCATTTTTGAATAAAGTTTTTTAAAATAAACTTGGCACTGTGCACAGTGACCTTAGGCTCATGCATGATTGTTCCAAAGCGTTTCATTGTAATGGCAGTGCTTTCCTATAGAGATCATAAAGACTGTCTGTGTGATGGGCGAACCTTAAAGTAGCTGAACTCACTAATCATAACTATAAATACAGCTAACAACCATCACCACATTGTCAGATGTCTGCAGTGCCTTCCAGCCTTTCCTTTTGAAAGGCCCCAGATTTGCACTCAGTTTGATATGATTTGGCGAGCTGCTGTGAAGTGTGTTAACATGTGTCATATAGTGTAGTGCTATTGGATATTGTAAAAAGAGTGTCAATCTCCCTGATACACCCTCTCAAACTTCCTTTTTTCAGTAGGAAATATATTAAGATTCAGAAATCAAATCATGCAGATAAATAAATATAGTGAATTATATGAATGTGCCACTAAAAAAACCCATTCAAGATTTTTTAATAATCAGGTGCTATGAAAACCTAACATCTAATAATTTAGAATAGATAATGTTTTAGGAAATGCGAATCTATATAAGCAAGCAAGAAAGACTATGATTAATTGGTGAACCATGACTATTAGAGCTAGTTCAGGGATCGGCAACCCAAAAGTTAAGACAAGCCATTTTGTCCCTTCAACAAAAATCAAATCACATTGAGAGCCACAACATGTTATGTCCATTTTACCATCTTGCCTGTAAAAATGTCTCAGAATGTGCTAAAGTACTAGTATAGGCTAAAATTATCGATGTTGGTCTTAAATCTTTCTCTTTGCCTTTTCGTTAGCTACTAGCTTGGCGAGACTTGTCTGAATGCCTATGGTGACCAGCAGTCTGCACACCCATCTTCAGGGTTAAAGTGTGAATAGGCTATAGGCTACTTTAACTCCAGCGTTTAAGACCATTCATTGTTAAAACTGTATTGGAACACTCAGCAGAGCTTTATTTACTGCAAAGGAGGATTATTTTATTTTCACCCAAAAATCTAATTCTACTTTGGAGCCGCAACAGGGCAGTAACAGAGCTGCATGTGGCTCTGGAGCCACATATTGCCAACCCCTGAGCTAGGCCTTCAGATCGGGCCAGAAATGTGAAAATTCGGTCAGAATTGAGCAACATAAACTCTCTTTCACAATGCTAATTTCTGCTAGCGCCCCTACAGGATTCTAAAAGTATGTAAGCTAATGGCCATTCACATGAGAATGTTTTGGCTATACTAAATTAAAGGCAGATGTCTGAAGCTTGTAAAATACAGTTCATGTTCTCTTTGCCGCTTTTTAACAAACATCAACATATATTTCACCTTGTAGCTGTTTACAGTGACTTGTTCAGTAAAGAGCGCAAGAAAAGAGCTGCTATTTCCATTTCTAACAACTGACAAACACATTGGTCAGGCTGCACTCTTATTCACAGTCAATGATATTTCTAGGATTGCATGAAGTTTTTTCCCCACACAAACTGCAAATTGTAAAATCAAAATGATTGACTCCACTATTGACTCCACTTGGTTGACTTCTTATTGTTAGCTGTTATTCTGATAGGTTAGGCCTTTAGTCCAGCTCCAGAAGCCCTAACCAGTGCAAGAGCAGTCCAGATTGGATAATTTTCCTTTGGGTGCTTCAAATACTTAACTGCTTTGTTTCCATCCAAAACATAAAAATACAATTACTAGAATGCATCTGTACTTTTGTTTATTTCACAGAAATCATTAGGCCTTCTCCGAAGTTCCTCACTGGCAATATTATATCATTTGTACAGACTGGACCCTTGCTCTCACTGATGACCATTATAGCTTTGCATCCCCTAACATGCTAAACCTAATATAGTTCTATTTCTGCCTGACCAATTTAAAACCATTAGACATTTTAGGCAGTGACATTAGCCCACATGGCTATAGCTTCATCTCTTTGCTGTGCCTACCTCTGAATTTCCTTCCTCTCCCTGTTTCAAGATACTGCTGCAAATCAGGTCACACATATATGCACAAACATACCCCTCATACAAACTCTCAAAGCATTTCATATGTTCTCTTCAGCCATTGAAATCTCTCTGGCTGCTTACTCTTTCCCTTTGACAGCTCCTATGCCTGTCTCAGGGGCCCTGTCCGCCCTCTCTCCAGCCATTGAAGATTAGGCTCCTTCATTAAAAGATGATGTGATGGATTTGCCACAAGAGGCAATCTGACTGACTTCTCAGTTCATCTCAACTTGTTCAACTTGCTTCAGTCGGAGAGCTAGATGGGAGCAGCAGGACGAGGTCTGATTACCTACGACGGCTCATTTTATTCTGATTGTAGAGCCATTAAGGTATTAGCAATGAACATACAAATAACTTTAGGTGGTAAGTAGGTAGTAGAATTTCAAAGAAGTTCTGGTAAAGCGTTTAACGGGTGTGCAATATAAAGGTATTTCTCAGCATTGGCTTTAATTTAGGGTTTAAGCAGGGTGAATTAAACTGTGAGAAGAGTAATGGCTTCCAAAAACCATCACAGCAGTGTCTGGATGATGAAAATGCTCACAGCATGTAACCTAATACCACAGTATTACAGCTTATATTGTTTTCAGACCCTTTGATATTTACTAGTGAGGTATTCAGCATTTGCATGGTTACCATCAGTTTTCTTCACAGGCTGGATTGGACCAAGTTTGATTTGGTGGCTAATTATTTTCAAGGCTAAATTAGGTTATATTTCCTTATAAACAAAGCTGTTTTAGCCCACTTTATGTTTATTATGTTTTGTACTATCTGGGGGTTATGAACTCAGCACATTAATATTACAAGTCAGTGTTGTGCACTACCCTTGCCAATGGCTCTTAATGCACTAGCCTTTGCTGCGAGGATATGAATAACACTAGCTGTCTGTCACGGGCTCTGATTCACAGTTTTGCTTGCTGTCAGCAATAAAAGGGCAAGACTCCCTTACTCCTGCTAGTCCACATGCCCCTCTCAACCTGAATATTTCAGTGGCGGGTGTCATATAAATCAATGCTACACTTAAGGAAATCGATAGCATTTGATTAAGCCGGAAAATAAAGAGGGATGTGTTTTTAGGTTCCAGCTCAGTGTGTGAGGCATACCAAAACCCTTCTGGGCATGAGGGAATGAGGGGAAAAAGGTTTGTAAATAGAAACATGTTACTTTGACTCAGCCTGCATACCAAGAAAGCATTTCTGCATAGCTGACTAAAATTACGAGGTTGAGGACAGTGAATGAAGCATGAGATCAAGCAGCCTAGATTTCAGCGTAATAAATTGCGAATTGTTTAGTTCTGGAGAAAACAATGCAAAATTTATTATGGACATAAATTACTTGTAAACCACCATACACCTAGACAACGCCTAAAGGCAAAGCCTACCCACAGGCAGAATCTTTCAAAATGCCCAAGATATTTAAAGAGGCATCCAATATTACTCTTCCCACAAAGATTCACAGAAAGTAGTGGAGGCCCCACACTGGAATCGTTCAGAGGCCAATTCTCAGTATATGAAACTCAGCCTGGAGGGTCTCATGGCGCTGGTGCTTCAGCAGTTGATGTGACAGAGCTATAACTCACAGTGACAAGGAGCTGGAGCCAGTCTGCTGCACTGTGGGCACTGGGCTTGCTGGTGCCACTGGTGGAAATGTGCTCCTCCTCACATCAGCTCAAGGCAACGAACATATGGTTCAGTGCAGCCCAGGGACAGCAGCACTGACAGAGTCTGCAGCTTTGCGCTGCAAGCTGCCCCCGCTGGATAGGAGGAGGACGTGCTGCGCTTCAATATCTGAAAGGATGTGGTGCACTTCAAAATCTGAAATTCAGAATCTTAACGGACAGGATGTGATGATTAATTGCTTTATATACCAATTTGATGTTTTCCAGAAACATAAATAATTAAATAAATAAATAAAACTAACTTTTGATTGAATTCATTGTGTGTTAACCATCTAAGCCACTTATCCCTCTGGGTCACAGGGGTGCTGGAGCCCCTCCCAGCGGTCATTGGGCACCCTGTCCATCAAAGGGCAGACACACAGACATATACAATCACACACAAACATTCATACCTAGGGACAATGTAGCGTGTCCAATTGGCCTGACTGCATGTCTTTGGACAGTGGAAGGAAACTGGAGCACCCGGAGGAAATCCACGCAGACACAGGGAGAATATGCAAGCTGTACTCAGAAAAGACCCTGCTCGCCCGGCCAGGGAATCAAAACCAGTGATCGACAGTGCTACCCGCTGCATAAGCGTGCTGTCCACTTGCACAGTACTTTAAAATACTGTGAATCTTATACAATAAACCCATATCTTTTATGTCTGTTTTCATCAGCTTTGAGAAATAATTCTTTTAATTTGATATATTTGTGTAACTGTGTCAGGAGCATGCTGAACACATGACAAAGTTTACATGAAAGCTCAAGATATAGAAATATTACTTCAAATACTTTATAAGGCCCATGACTTATAATGGTCTGGACAGTGTGAGCTATTACTTACAAAGAAAAACTCACAGAAATAATCACAGTGGTTTTAAAACACAGTATTCTATATTGCTATTACATTATATATAAATTATTGTTGTATTTTTAATGTTAGAAATTATTTAGGAAGCCTTAAATGGTACACTGTTATGGCTTTGCCTAGCAGGCAAGCTACTTCATGGAAAAAGGTTCATCGATGATGTTATCAACTGCAAATTTTCATTTGTTGATTGTATGTAATTACAGCAAACATTTGAGTTCCTGCTGAAGACCCACTGAGCTATTTCTGTGGCATTTGTCAACAAAGTTTGAATGGCAGCCTGATGTCTACGAGAAACACAGAAGTGCTGCATAAATCAAGTAAGAAAACAAAAATACAGAGATTCTACGTAGGTTTGCTATTCCCAATGTTAATTCATAACTCATAATTCATAAGAATATGAAATTTCATTCACTATATATGTTGTTAAATGCTTTTATTACAATTTGTAAGCATGGCTAGAGATTAACTAGCTACATGGCCCAAACATCTACAAACCCAGATTCTGGAAAAGTTGGGACATTGTGTAAAATGCAATAAAATAAGAATCTGTGGTTTGTAAACTCTTTTCAATCTTTATTTAAATGACAAAAGCACAAGTAAATTCCAATGTTTTCACTGACCAGCTTAATTGTGTTCTGTAAATATTAACACATTTAGAATTTGATGTCTGCAACACACTCAAAAAAAAAGTTCAGACAGAAGCAAGTTTACCACTGTGTTACATCACATTTCCTTTTAAGTACTTAGTGGAATAAAAATACTACAATTAGTCATCTAGTCGACTAGCAGAGGGAATGGCCGCAGAAATGCAGATTTTTGTGAGAGTGTTTCTATTATTCAAAATTTTATTAATTATTAAAATGATTAACTTTTTTTTAAAATAAAACAAGGAGTCAGCACATGAACATAAACAGGCTTAAGAGGTACAAAGGGCCCATTTAAGCCAAGTCTAGATTTTTTATGTTTCTTTTTTATTTTTATTATGATTATTTCTTTTTTTCAAATAAACACACAAAATGTCTGATTATGTTAAAAGAGAGATTCATCTTTCATCATCTCAGTTATAAGATATCTCACAAGAATCTGAAAAATCCTTATGAAAAATATGGTTACTTGGATTTAGGTGAGGATTTTCCCCTATATATTTAAAAGCCTTAAAACACTATAGCCTTGGGAAGTAATTAAAGCTAAGTGGGAAGTGTTTTATCCTTTTATATAGGACAGTCTAATTAACACATGACAACTTGTGGAGATAATCATTTCAAATAAAGGGTACCTTCACATTAAAATAACCTTAGTCCTGCTAAAAGATGATGAATTCATGGCCAGTGTGGATAATTCCTCACAGGAATAATTAGTGCTGTGGGTATTAATATACATACATTTGGGACAGTCACAGGATTTCATAGAACGTCACAGGATTCTGTAATAACAATACCTTTTCCATAAGAAAGGAGAAAGGAAAGAAAAAGTTTCAAAACATTATTAAAAGTTAGAGAAAATTGGTCTCCTAACAACCAGGCAAGACCAAGTAGACCACTAAAAGTGTCCCCATCAGAATGGACACACTAAATACTGAAAAATATGTATATACAATACATACATACATACATACACACATGTTTATTTGTTGAATAACTTGTACTTAATGGACACTTTGATTGGAAATTAACCACATAAATGGCCAGGGCCTGCCAGTGGGCCCAAAGTTCTATTACACTCTTCTATAACCTAAGAATAGTTTGCACTGAAGTCTCTGTAGTTACTGAATAATAAGCCTTAATGTGTAAATTGCCTGGGATTTTAAGTGGTTAAATAAACGCAGGGTGGTCTCTGACTTTTGCACATTTGGTATATAAAAAGAGGCGCTTTATCAGTGTCCGCTAAATCTGTAGCTTAATAAATCAAACTCCGTTTACTGTCAAACAAAGGTTTGATGACGATACATGATGTTTGTATAGTTTATGTGGTATAGGCCTCCACAAACTTAAGTGAACCTAAGTGTTGACAAATCTTATCAGCCACCACCGTGGGCCCATTAGCACTGTTTCTTTGATAAGAACAACCTCCGTCATTTGTGTGGGTTCTCAGAAATACATTTCGGCATTGTGAAAAGAATTGGCATCATTATATTGCACTTTTCATTTTTCTCAATCAATCCCTCCATCAGCGATGTATTCAGCCATCTGAAACGCAGTGCGGTCTGCTTAACAATCCCGCCGGGGCCACAGACGCGCTTTTGTGCTTCAAGTAATTAATTTCCTGGGAAAAAGCAGCAAACTCGGCTGAAGATCCACAGGCAGATAGGTTGGTTGGCTTTTGTGCGGCCACTGGCATGGTGGGGGATGAATGTATGGCCGTGATTTTTGATTTGACTGAGATGAAGCCAGCCTTTAGAATTCATCGAGTGCATAGACGTGGGCAGCTCCGTCTATGAAGATAAAAATGATAGCAATGTTTCAAACACTTCAAAGCTGGCCTTTTTTGTTCACAAGAATTATGATGGGAATGAAATTAGGCTGAGATGCATATGATAAGGAACTTGTTTTAAGTTAGAGACTGTTGTGTAGGCTACATAAGAAAAGTAAGTGCATAAGGGTGAACCAGGGTGAACTTTTCACTCTTGTGATAATCTGATCAGTACATTGTAAAGGATAATACCATACTTTACAACAAAGTTTACTTATTTAAAACAATCCAAAAGTAATGATTTTTTAGTTCAATGTGGCGTAAACATCACTTGATAGCTACCATAGCCAGAGTGGCATGTTAATATTACACTGACCGCTGTTTTCTTTGGTAATAATATGGATTAAGAGCAACATTTTAAGAAATGAGACATTATTACAGACATTCCAGTCAAGAAAAGGAAAAGAAAGAAAGTTAAGCTATATTTATTTATTGCTCCGTTGGAAAAGCAGTTTTAATTGGGAAGAAGGAAATATTTGCTCCTGTGTTTTAAGATGATCAAACCTCCGTTGTCTTGGTGATGTTAATAGTTTTTAATACTGCACACTGATGGAGAAGTGCCAAAGTGTCTTAAGGCTTGAGGTGAAATGTGACTAGTAACGTTAGCTGAGGTGAAAAAGATGATTAGTCCTCAGTAAATTTTAAACGTTAACAGTATATATTTTAATAATCATCAGTGGAATAGTCTTTGTATGAGGACAGAACCACTCAATAGTCAACACACTACGCCACCGCATCACTCACCATCACATCACACATTGCCAAAAAGGAAAACATTTACTATATCTGTTATAGTAGAATTATACTTATATGTACTGGAGTATGCTTAAAAGGTACAAAATTTTGAGTTTCATTCAGGATATGTTTGGCTCTATGCATCTTTTAATTGAGTGAGACTTTGACTCACTCAGTGTAGGCTTTCAATGTAGTTTGTTTGTTAACAAGTAGTGTAAGATTTTAGCCAGTAGATAGCATCATGCAAACTGCATAAACTTATCACACACTTGCCTCAAATTGCACTTGGTTGTTAAGAAATCTCAAATAACCTAGTTATATTTAATCCCTTTTTTTTCCAATTTTCAATTGCAATGCCATTTAAACTGTCCTTTATCTTGAAAATATCATGACAAAAGGACCAAGAGAAATGCTCCAAAATTACTTGGAACAAAATCTCTATACATTAGCTTACAATAAAAGTTAAGAACATGTTTGCCTTCTAGTTTAAAGTCACCATACAGCAACAATATGTAAGTAATGGAGTGGAAATAATAGAATCTTACACCCCACCAGATTAGCACTGTGGAAACAATGCCTAAACCATCACACGCTTACTTAGACACTATTGGGCTAAGTAATACTGCATAAACAGTACATTAAAGTCTGTATAAAACTTTAAATGCATTTAAATGCAAGACTGTTTCAGATTACTTAACAACTCAACACAGGATGGGAATTGTAAGAGGGATTGGTGTGCATTTGGTAATTGGCCATGAAGGTAAGACATGACTTTATGCTGACAGACAAGCAAATAGAGCACAAATGGAATCACAATCAACCAATAGCCACAATTTTACAGTAGGATTTTCCAGTGACCAGATGTCCTTGCTGAACTCAAAGTGACTGCTACTGAGAATACTTAATATATATAATTTTGATTGCTCAGCCATTAAATCAAGGGAGACCAAATCTTTGGGTGATTCAGTGACTAAACCAACAGCTGTGCACTGAGCTGTACGTATTCCCCAGAGCAACATGAGTGAATTCAAATAACAAAAGGAAAATGTCAGGATAAACCTACACCATTATCATCAAAGCGCTTGTCGCTCAGTCTAATATTTTTTCAAGGAAATATAACCTGACACACACGCACATATACATGCATAAACCGGGACCAGGCACCAACCCCCCACAGACCCGCTTCTTATTCGCAGAAATCCTTTCATTTGATCCCCACACTTCTACAGTCAGCCACAGCTAAATTACCTGCTTCACCACAGTACTTTGCTACCTTTAAGGGATTTGCTCAAGGTAGTGTATGAGAATATGGAAATGGCACAGGACACCCTCATAAAAAAGGTCAGTGATGGGTGTGATCCATCATCCTGTCCTGGATTCCAATGCAGCTTATAGAACTGGAGGGGCTTCGTTAAAGAAGAGAAATGGGATATCATGGGATTTTACCCACAGTGGCACACCACAGTCACAGCCACAGCCACAGTGGCTCCTTATGCTGGCCCAGTCTCACAGCTAAATCTTTGTATACAACAAATTATCATTCCAGTATACATACTGAGGACTATAGCAGTACTTCTATACTGAAGATATTTATCTATGTTTGTATCCTGTTATTAAAAAAAGAGATGGAATTGACATGGAAGCAGTTCTGAATGAGATGAAGAGTCTTTTAACTTTGTCCTCTGGTGGGACATATACACAACGCTGAATACACTACATATGAATACAACACATGAATACATTAACATTGTCTAATGAACAACAAACTTACAGTTCCGTTAGCTAAGAATAATGAATTGCTAGCCAGCTTATTTGCCTCGTGTTATCATTGTACTCTCTTTTACTGCAATCCAGCACCAACAGTTTAACAGGTTGTTCCAAAATGCATTCTTGTTACAAGATCATGTTTGGTCCTGTGAGACTACAGTATATACGGCCTTCCAAAGTGGCTATTAAATTCCAAATGCAATGTATTTCTATTAAATTGATTACAAACAGTGACAATACAGAAAACAAATAGAGTTTTTTTTTAGGTCACTTTTATTTGCATTGCAATAATGTAGCCTCTTTCTGCAGGTCTCCTTGGGTCCGACTCAATATTTTTAATTAAAATAATCAAGTAAAATATTTACTTTGTAACTCTGTGGTCAGATTGATTGGCCACTGTTAGATCCCTGTGTGTGAAACTGTGACTATGTTGAGCTGCTAGCAAGCAATGAGGGTGAGAACCATTCACACACCTCTCATACCTTTCCATAAAAAGCAGACAGCACACCTACAGCTTTTTTTTAAATTACAAAAATGATGTGCAACTGCCACAATAAAAATAGCATTTAAAAAATAATAAAAACACTTTAATAAATGTTGACTTGCTTGCTCACCTACATAAACAGTTTTATAAATCATACACATTTCCATAGAAATATATTTCATCAATGTTACTGAAGAACAAATACATAGTTCAACTAAGAGACCTTCAGAAATAGTATTTTATGACTGTTGTGAAAAGGGGTTGCAGTGCTGGACAATGTGGTATGACATGGTACAGTTATAATCCAAATCCAGAACTCTCCCTACTCTAGTTGAGTACTTGTCTGTTTCCCATTGCATAACTGTACATCTGAAAGTAGGAGGAGTTTTGAGGAGATCTGATGATACTGTGATGATTACACATGACCAATCAATGGTCTGCATTTTTCCCAGCCCCATTCATTTGTCTCTGTTTGCTACTCTTGTTACTTTGCAATGGAAAGAACGACTAAGCAGTGGATAAAACATTCTCAGAAAGAAGGGTACTAAACTGTCACTGGGGTGGTACCCTTAAGAGTTCATCTTCAGTACTTTTATTTGGGGAACATAGTTGTAACAGATTCCACTGGGATTAGATTTTAAAAGTTGCACTGACTCTATACACCCTGTCTTGACTCCAGCCTTTTTATATTATGGTTCTGTTTTAAAACATTAGATTATGTTGCATACAATATATATGTTGTGCCTTTGATGGTACCTTTACATTGTTTGTACCTGGATGAACAAAAATGTTCCTGCATAGTACTTTTTTTCAACAGTGTAGATTTGTTACTGTACTGCTATGTCATAGGTCATAGTGCATCTTTGTTTTAGGAATAACTTCCAGTGGAAAATAGTGTATTTATTGTGTCCAAGCAAGTTTATTTATTTTCCTCACTTATCTTTGTTCAGGAAAAAAAAAAATCTGAGACATGTTGTCTTTCATCAATGATGTCAAAAGGACAGCAAATGATCAGGTTGCAATGCTCTTGCTAGTAGGCACTGGGATAACTAACACAACAGGAAAAAAAACTAGAGCTATGACCCCTCCATATTAAGGTCCAATGGTATGAAACCAAAGTAAGCTATATTATTTAGCTTCTTGCCTTTTGTCCCTCCTAATTTGTCTCAAGAGCAGCTGTGGTGCACACCAGCAGCTTTTGCCCCCTTCTATCTAGACCAAACAAAGTAAGGCCACAAATTCTGTACCCAAATGAGTTTAGATTTGATTCTTGTGGAGAAAACTCATACACAATAAAAGTCATAAGGGTTAATCACACTCCTGAATAACTTTTAAAAGTGGAGCTATTTGATACAATGGGCCTCCCAAAAGGTGCTGCCACAGCAGATACATTAGTGGCGTAATCAGCCTACATTGCTTCAGCCATTAAAAATGAATTAAGCCAAACAAAATTAGGGAGCATTGTCATGCAAATGTGTCAGGACTTATTGTTCTCAGACGAAACACATGTTTAATCTAATTAAAATGAACTCTGCCATGTTGGCATGTTGTATTTGCTCTGAAAGGAGACAAAACGAGATGCAAGGAGAGACCAGGGAAAATATGGTTTCATTTCTGGCCACTATCAATGCGTACAGCTGGGCTGGATAGCTCACAGGCTGTCTTCAGAAAAGCTTAGACATTTCCTCTTGGGCTTCTTTATTTGCTAATCAATACTCTCCAAAACCTGGCTCACTGGTAAACATACGCAGTTACCGCTGGAGAAGACTTTCAAGTGCTTCAGAGCATGTTTGATATAACAAGAAGTCATTTTTCTTGAAATCTAATAAAACCCCTGATAAATTCCAGTCTCAAGACAATGCTGTGGGAAAACATGATCATAGAAAATATGGATCTGTGTGAAGCAATCAAGTGTATATAAAGAATGCAAAATCTAGCAAAGAGCAAAAGTCTGACAGTTCATTATGAACAGGAAAGCACAAGTGCATGTAACATTAATTACTGCCCACTAAATGAACAAAACAAGGTATGACAGGATGAATTTAATGTGTAGCACAGGGACTCTGCAGTATGTAGAGCATTTATGCACTCATATGAGGATCTCATGTGAAGACTACATGTTAGCAGGTCAAGGCAGAAAATGTGTAAATAAACTCCTTTCAAACTAGAATAATGAATGATGAAAAGTTTTCTCTCTTACTTGTCACTAGCATAGGGGAGGGACCCACAGGGGACCCTCAATGACTGAATGTAAAACATGTACACATTAAAATTAAATTAACATTAACACTAACACTAATTAACATTAGTCACCAAACTCATTAGAAAAAAGGACAAGCCTATCCAACCACCATCTACATTTTGAACTGTCTGGAAATTAGTGGATGGCGTGGGCGAATAACGTCCAGTTTAAAATGGGCAAATAAAAACAGGCAAAACTAATTTAAGCTAAAAATAAATCGTTAACGCAAAAACCATTTTAACGCATTTTCCTCCAGCCTGAACAACACAGCAAGGAGGGTGAACACTGAGGATGCATCAGCAGCTACTGTTGTGGATTTGACAGACATTGCAAGAGAATGTAGAAAATGTAGAAAGAAATTAATATTTTGGCCATAGTAATGTGTAATATGAAATATAATCAATGTAATATGAAATTTATAGGCCTCTTTAGGCTGCATGTTATAGTGATCTTCCTACAGCTAAGGCTTGGCAAGGGTCATAGGAAGATGTTTTATGTTGGGGGTGCTTAAATTTTTAGTAGCATGAACGTGATTTTCATTTGAATTATTTGAATAATTTATGTGAAGCAGAACATAACATGGCAGATTGTGGTGAAAGACAAAAATGGAGCTATACACATATGACACAGCAACCACTGATACACACCCTGCTGTCTTTGCTATCTCTTACTGGACAAACTTCATACAAACGTACTGAGTGTTGACTTATCAGCTTGTTTGTATGAGATGAAAAACTGCTCATGCCGTGCCCATAGCCAAGCTACATGTACACATCACGTTGGAGATTATTACAGTGGTTTAAAAAATGTATTGGAGTGGAAGATAATTACACTGGCTGTTTTTAAAACATTGTTAGGCTGCTTCAAACTCCCTACAAAAAGCATACATACGTCTCTGCAGTTGCAGGTTAACAGACCTGAAATGTGGGTTGTGCTGCAGCCCTACTTCCCACATCGCTGGAAAAAAGCTTTCTGCTAAGCATTGTTATTATAAGAACTTTATATATTAAATTATGAATTGATACAGAATTCAACAGATTTCAACTGTAGGTGGTCATGTGTATAAACAAGTCAATTTACACCTGCTTTCAACATGGCTCAGCTAATCAGATTTTAGAACAGAATTTAGATTACAGAGACTTCTTTACATGAGTTATATGAGATTTACCCACGTTGGTGCAGTTGGCAGTTTATGCCACGTCACACCCCAGCTCCCAAACTCCATAGAGCCCCAACCCTTGATCTTGTAGGGGGCCCCAGACTTTTGCGCTACACTACTGGTTAAGTAAGCAGCATTTGACCAGTTCTTTCATCAGATCCAGGCCAACTGAGCACCCAGAGGAACTGCACACAGACATGGGGAGAACATGCAAACTCCACACATAAAGGACCCTGGTCACCCAGCCGGGAAATCAAACCCAATCGAAACCTTCTTGCTGTGAGGCAACAGCACTACCCACTACACCACTGTGCCACCCCTGCGCAGAATAACATAGAAGCAATTTAGGTTTTTCTAGTCAACCCACTATACTGCATTAAAGTGGTAACAAATGTTGATTTAAGCAAAAAGGACCTCATTTATGAACATGATTCTTATTTCAAAATATTTATACGTCCTTGTAATTTCCTCATTTTACCTGCTTTGCTGTTGGGCGAATCCTAGCCCAAAGCTATTCTTTTCTGGTTTTCATGATGTATAGTACACAGCCTCTGAAATTCAACATCTTGCACTAATTACCAACTGCTCAGGGTTTTTGCACGTTGTCTTTGAGGGAGTCGTTGGGGGAAGATGTTTCTTTAAAATTTGAAGACCAGAGAGTCTTTGATTTCAACAATGCGAGCATAATGCGAATCAAATCTAAGACGAGCGGATTCTGTGATGTTAGCACAGAATGCCAATTCTCCACTTTTGGATGACTGTAGTCAGTTTGAGTTAGGCTGAAAAACAGCAGCCTTTTAAGGCTTTTTTCTGCAAACAGTAATACACAAAATAAATCAAAGACCACAGCTAGGAGATAAGGCAAAAACACACTAGGTATAACAGCTAGTCTCTCATTGCAGAGACTTGTGCTGGAGGCTTCATTACTTGCTCCCTGTAAGTTGTAAGCGGATGATATAAATAGATTAGAAGTCCATCTCTTCAATAACAGCAGAGTATGGCAAAAATGTCCGTCTTGATTACTGTTAGGAATGTAGCAAAAGGGTTTTGTGGTGTGAGAAAAAAGTCGTAAAGAATCAATTGGTAAGAAGAAGAGAGACAAGCACCATGTGACACACAGCTGCAACACAGAAGCAGGCACTGAGGACTGTGAGAGCAAGTACTATATATTACATTACCTTTTTAGGATTTTAGTACATTTATTTTATCAAATAAATCCAAAGAATACTTGAAAAGTTTGTGGCAATTTCCACATGCTGATTTCTAATTGGCTTCTTGAAATCCTAATGCGGTCACATTATCATTAGCCCTACATTCATGCCTTCTGACTGACAGAGTGGAAGAACATGTTTGTGTGCACAGCCTGCTCTGTATGCTCAGCATGCCCCCGCTTCTATATTCATCCCTCCTCGTGAACTTGACTGGGTAGATTTTAATTGCATTATTGTGGCTTGATTCTATTGTGGTTTATTGAAACAGTATTTTATGCATCAGTTTTTATGCAGCAGCGAAGCTTAAGCGGAGCGACTCGTGAAGATGCGAAGCAGAGACTCCGGCTATCATGTTTATAGATTTTTCCACAGTAGCATGCAATGCACATATTCAAAAGTCATTCCTTTCCCCCTCCTCAAACCATTCGAGTCGCCAGAGATCTTTCAGCCCCCTCAAATGAGATTCCATTTTCGCAAGGTCTAACAGGCCCGCCGGAGTCTCTGAAGATATCAGAGAGAGAGAGAGAGAGAGAGAGAGAGAGAGAGAGAGAGAGAGAGAAAGAGAGGCAGAGGGAGAGTTAAAGTACTGACAGAGCTTCTGAGCTTGTGCTGGAACAATCTGTCTGAACTGGAGTTCAGCAATGAAAAGACTGATGGAATAGATTGATCTGTTTTTCGCAATTAAGTCAGCCTAATAAACACGTATGATCTTCTCAAAGACAAGTGATGGAGAGCCTGAGTTTCAGCTGGGTGTCTGACAAAAAAAGAGAGAAAAGAACTTGAAGTGCAACATCAGATGAACAGAGTCATATCCATCATCAGTGTCCTGTGAGCAGTGCTAATCTCCTACAATCTCAGAATTTCAAATCTGCATTAAGGCTACAAACAAGGCAGTGTGGAAAAATGGAATGATTAGTTAAGGATTAGTTAAGAATTAGAATTTGTTATTATTGAAGCATCTTATTAATTTAATTCATATTGATTTATATGAATGTCACACTTTGGCATTAATTCCTCACCATTTCTTTGTGGGACCAGGTTCTCTTTTTAGAGGCGCTCTAGGTAGGTCTTTAAATCATAATGCGTCCCACTTCCATTTTATTCCTCCTTGCACTATTATTTATCTCGCTGCTCTTAATGTCAATGCAAAACATTTTTGGGGGTGTAGAATGCTGTAAAAATAGCAGAGAGAACCTAAAACTTAAACTGTGCCAATTATCAGTCGTTCCTCTGAACAGTCTCTGTTGTGCTGGAGAGTATGTGTGTGCATCTGTGCATGTGTGTGTGGGTGTGTGTGTGGAGGAGGAGGGGTAATAAACCTGGTTATTAATTTTGAATAAAAAATAGAAAAAGTCTCATTATCTCCCTTGTTCTTTGATGAGTTCACAGGGGATCTTATTAGTTAGATCAGACATGTCAATTACACATTCAGCCAACTCTGAGAGTGGCTCTCCTATTATTTTTACCTTCGTTAACAACCAGGTGCCCAGATTCCAAAGAGAAAAATATAAATAAATAAAATAAAATTGCTCTCTGTGTAGTGAGGAACCACTGCACTGCATTGAAGGTGTCATCATGCCATTATCCTACCACCCCAAACGCATTATTTAGAGTTCTTTGTGGGTGGAGAAGCTCATAGTGTATGAAGCACTGCACAGTGCCAGGATGCTTTTCTGTGCCCTAATTTGAAATAACGCATCAGCAATGGCAAACACTACAGCTTCTTTAGTTTCTTACACACCCAACAAAAATAAAAACTCCAATATCACATTTCAGTGCAACGCATATTTAAGGAAGTATGGATATAACTTAATATCTCAAATAATTTATTTATAACTTATTTTCTCAAAATATTGATTTAGTCTCTCAATACCTTTACTTATTTCTCAAACTATTGACTTAGTATCTCAAAATATTTAGTTGTTTTCTCAAACTACTGACTTATTATCTTGAAATAATGACTTACTTTCTGGAAATACTGACTATTGTTTTTCCAAACAATTACTTATTTTCTCAAAATGTTGAGATGTGGAAATAATTGGTTATTGAATTTTTAGGAATGTGAGTGATATTTTGGGGATAATGAGTCGTTATTACAAGTTGTTAAATCAATAATTTGACACAGTAAGACATTACTTTGACACAGCGAGGCAAAAAGATTGAGTTGTTATTAAGTTGTTATATCGACACAGTCAGTCAATATTTTGAGAAAATGTCACCATTTTGAGATCTTACATGAAACATTTGATATACTGCCGCCCAAAACAGAGACGAAGAAAGAAACTGTAACCAATTTTATTCTTTTCTGGCAAAAATAGGCTTCTATACACATATACTGAACCTCTTTGACTGAGTAACTAACTAGTTAGTAACTAAATGTTAATGAAGTGTTTAAGATCCAAAAGTGTAACAATATGGATACACTACAAAAAAGCACCATGGCATCTAGTGAAATCTAGAAGATATCTACTATTTATTTACTATTAAATTACTATTTATTTGAAGATTTTATTTACTTGTTTCAGCTAAGTCTCATGGGCAGAGGAAACTGGCATTGTTTCAAGCATTATTTCTGAACACGATCCACAGGTAATTACTGAATAATAAACCTGTATATCCAAGGATGAAATAAGCCCTGGATTTTAAAGAGTTCAATTATTTTAAAATATTCTAATAACAATGTCATAATGACAACACTTAAACTTACTGCCTAGATTTAAGATGATTTAATTTGCCAAGATATATTTTTCAGACCATTTCTTTTTCAGGGCGAAAACGGCACATGGCTTTATTTCTTAACTTATAGCTGAGTAACGTCTTCAACAAATGGGACGTTCCAAAGAGCAGCACCGGTGCCAACATTCATCACTCCGACTCCTGCAGATCCGCTGTGTTAGAATGCTTGGTTTAGGAAATAAATTGCTACTCGAGGAAATATTACCACACTTCAGATTATGGGCTGCATATTCAATTTAGAATATAAATGGCCTATTTATTCAGTGTTATCATAGCTGTTATACATATTCCTGAACTCACTTGATAAATTGCAACCCAAATATATTTGTAATGATTACCATCCATTTCACAGCCCTAGCAAAAAGTACTGCCAAGGTTTTTTTTCTGCTTCTTTCTTTTTCTTTCTTTGTTTTTTTTTTTCAAGAAGAGCCATTTTATTTCTTGATCTTGTCCTATGCATCCCTAGCACATTCACAATTCATCGTCTGAGTGCTGTAATGTCAAGGTCAGTATTCCTGTGGGCCATAGGAGGAAAGAGTATAGGACGGCCAATGATTCATAAATAATTCAGAACGAAAACAGCTTTTGGGAAAAAAGAGAAAAAACAGGCAATTTTTATTGCTTTCCATGCGTGGCCAGATCTTTTATTATGTCATTATAAAGACATATCAGTAATATAGAAATTAGCTCTGTTAATATTCAGAGGAAATGCATGTCTGTTTCTATTGTGGGTTGTGGATGCCAGTGTTGTGGACGGACCCTGAGTATTACTTGACGTTCAAACCTCAGGCAAGCTCTCCCCATATTTCTGAGTGCCTATCAATGCTATTATTTTGTCCTGTCAAGGGTGCCTCCAATCTGTCCAGTACGCCAAGAGGAAGCTTATTTTCCATTTCAGTGGCACAGTGCTGGATGACTAATACTAGCAGCTTGAGAGAGAGGACGTTTTAAAGATTGTGGTTTATAGTCAATGCGGGTTGTAGCATAATGAATAGCTTGTTTAAAGGAAGTGTGTTGCTTCCTTGACTATGTGCACTCGGAACCAATTTTGATTGCAGTAACATTTTTGTGCATTTGTAATATTTTTTTCTTGCTACTTGATAGTTTGCAATGCAAAGAAGAAAAGCACTGCTGAGACAGAACAGTATATTACTGGATGCTTTCCGTAATATAGAGGACAAAGTAACACTGTGTGCTGTCCCTTTGACTGGCTGTGATGTTATTAAAGGCTGGACTTCCATTTACTGAGAGACAATTAGGGGAAGCAACATATGTTTTTGTGCCCATTAAAAATCTATTGCCATTTAAGAGAACATTTTTTGGTTGTTAAATCACATCCCCAAGACCCTGAATGAGAGTACAGAAATTAGGCATTCTGTTTCGGATGGGTAAAATCTTGGACCGGTTTCACCTGCATCTGCAGATTGGGAATAGAATAGGCAGATGCTTTTAGAAGGAATCAAATGGGAACAGGAAAAAATAAATATGTGTATAGATGCTTTTAGAAAGAGTAGGTAGGATCTTTGAGATGCATAATTGTAATTTGAGTGTTTCTACTCAAAGCCCAGGCAGCCATTAGAATGCATTTCATGTATCATTTGCTACTCTGCATTGATCCTTTGACATTATCCAGATTGCTGTAAGTATGAATCAGGAGGATATCTTTCCTACAGACGGAAACGTGCACCATAAAGCCCTCAAGCACATTTCACAAGAGACGTACTTCGCTCTATGAATGATAAAGAACAGGCGTGCATTTGGTCTTACACTGAAAAAGAAGATACCAGTATCCACTGGCTTTAAGTTAGTTAGTTAATTAGCATGACAGAACCACTATTTCACTGTTGTCGGAAGAAAATCTCATATCTTCATAATGATAACTTTACAGGAGAAGAAAAAAACCTACTTTACTTTTAATGTAAGTCAGTGGAACCAGACTTTTTTCCAAGTCATTTTGGGTCATTTCTTTCAGTCCATTCATCACGAAATGTAAAGGGCAACAGGTATTTTCAAATTATGTAAAAAACTGAAACACATCAAAAATGGAGATGCAAGGTTTACTTCTGACAACAGCGATATATAATAATAATAATAATAATAATAATAATACTAAAAGCAATAATACTTTTGTCTATATATTATGTGAGTGAGTGCATGTACACACACACACACACACACCCACACACACACACACGCACACACACACACACATACATACACTATATGGACAAAAGTATTGGGACACCCCTCCTAATTATTGCATTCAGGGGTTTCAGCCACACCCATTGCTAACAGGTGGATAAAATTAAGCACATAGCCTTGCAGTCTCAATAGACGAACACTGACAGTATAACAGGTTGTACTGATGAGCTCAGTGACTTTAAACATGGTGCTGTCATAGGATGCCACCTCTGCCACAAGTCAGTTTGTGAAATTTCTGTCCTGCTAGATCTGCCCCTGTCAACTGTAAGTACTATTATTATAAAATGGAAGCAATTAGAAGCAACTACAGCTTAGCCATGAAGCGGTAGACCATGCAAACTCACAGAGTGAGGCCAGTGAGTGCTGAAGTGCACAGTGCCTATTTTCTGTTGAATCACCCACTAAAGAGTTCCAAATTACCTCTGGAAGCAACATCAGCAAAAGAACTCTGCATCAGGAGCTTCACAAAATAGGTTTCCATGGACGAGCAGCTACACACAAGCCCAAGATCAAAATGCACAACAGCAAATGGGGGTGAAAGTGTTGTAAAGCGCACTGCAACTGCACTCTGGAGTAGTGGAAACATATTCTGTGGATCGAGTCTGACGGTCGAGTCTGGGTTTGGTGAATGCCAGGAGAACATTACCTTTCTGACTGCATTGTGCCAACAGTAAAGTTTGGTGGAGGAGGGATAATGCTATGGGGTTGTTTTTCAGGGGTTGGCCTAGACCCCTTAGTTCCAGTGAAGGGAAATATTAATGCTTCAGCAGACCAAGCATTATGGACAATTCTTTGCTTCCAACTTTGTGGGTACAGTTTGGTGAAGGCCCTTTTCTGTTCCAGCCCGACTGTTGCCCCAGTGCACAGAGCAAAGTGTATTTCTTTGCTGGAGTTTAAAGCTACAATATGGAAGTTGTGGGAATTTTCCTCTATGGTGGAAATGTGTAATTACACACATGTGAAAGAACATTTTGTAATGTAGGTTGTGCTTTGGATTCCTTCCTTGAGCATATGAATTTGATGATGGTGAGTGTGTTAAGAGTATTCAAAGAGAACTTGGTGAACTTGGTGAAGGACGTATTTATCGAGGATGCAAGTGAATGACCTCATATCTTCATCAGTGTTATGTTGATTTTGCACTGAAGACCTAAATATTGAGCCAGATCTTCTTTTTGAGCCTGTGCATGTGACGTTAATACATAAACATGTATCACATGGTCTGAAAAACATAATCATTTCAGGCTTCACAGGGTGACCCGCAACATTGTATTTTAGCACCTCCTGACTAAGCATCGTGCAGCTTTAACTTTTTGGGGAAAAAAATAAACATGAAAATTTAAATTTGCCATAACTTTTGCACAGGCACATTTCAACTAACCTGGGGTGCCCAAACTTTTGCATATGTCTGTATATCTTTTGCATGTGCTGTATTACTAATGTGATTAATCATGTTGCGATTTCAAGCTTTCTCTGATACTGTTTTTTCCTCTATACAAGAGCTCCGTGGAATGAATATCTTACCACATGGCTTATATTACAGGTGTTTGCTCATGCAAATCCAATTGCTGGTAACTAGGTGAAGAGCAAGATGAACGTTCGAAAAGAGCCTTTTCAGATAATCCCCACAACATCCTGCCAATCAAACTACAAGCTTTTAAATCCCAGCTTACGTCATTTCCATTCACAGCCTTTCTGTCAGCTACTGTCATCTTATTGCTCCATTTCAATTAGCTTTTAACACTTTGATCTTTTAGTGGATAAGGTCAGTAACTTTGCAGCACTTGGCAAAAACAGTAACAAGTCACTTTGGAGGACTTTAGCTGGGCCTGTGTTTATGACCTCTCTGTATATGGCATTTTTATAGGCTGTTAATCAAATACAGTGAAAGTGTATTCCCTTTAGATTAACCTTTAACGCCAAGGAAAAGCTAAGGCCAAGGCACTTTATAGGAGCGGCGAGCCCCCAAAGCACTGTAGTGTTAAGGGAAATGCTTTAATTTGTTCAAAGGTTTTTCCATCTCAAACAGAATGCCTCATTTCAGAACTCTCATCCAGGAGTAGATTTAATGCGATTAAAACCTGTTCTGGTAAATGACAATGGGTTTTTAATGGAAACATAGACATGAGAGTTAATTCCCTCAATTTCCTCTAACGTCCAGTGTTTAACAACACTAGAGTCTGTCAGAGGACAGCACAGTGTCAGGATTATTTGGGCCTTTCTCAACCTCAGTTCTATGCTGTCCCCTCTCTGCTGCACTGTTTCCTAACCTTGGTCAACTGCCCTGCACATTTTAGTGTTTGCTGTGCCCTGATCCAACTAATCAGCTCATTAACATCCCTTTAAAGCCAAAGCAACAACTAATGGACTACCCTGAAGTTTTCACATTATTTTTTGCTACTGAAGTGATGCGAATGTTAGTTACACCGAGAAAACGTGTTTGTTTGGCTTTAAAATGGACAAATGAATGAACTGTTGTCTTTCCAGAAATTTGTAAATGTATCATGTGATGTTACTGTTGAACAGCAGTGTTACTGACTTGGATATCCAAATGGCCAGTGCCAGTTCTTCAGATTCTCAAAGTAATTTTTGAATTTGATGAAGACAATGTATCATCAGTCACTGCTGGAATGACAGTAGACCCAAATAATACAGGTTTGGGTTTGAGCCTAGACAGAGATAGACAAAACTGCACCAGATCTGCCACGCAGAACAACTCGACCCAGTAGTTATTAGTAATAATAATTTCTATAACTGAAACCGTTGGATCTGAGCTGACCAATCACCAATTTTACACCTAAATTGAACACCTGAAAGATTCCTTGTGAAGCTGACAACCTAAGCTACACTTTGATAAGACTGGTTAAGAGGTCTGCAGTAGGAATTTATTTTATGTTTTAATGAAGTATCGGGGGAAAACATCTCACTCTCCTCGCGGCTCTTCGAAAAACATCTTAAAAGAGATCATCGTATATTCACTTTAACCTCATCAGATAAGAAAGCTGGTCAATGAACTGAGGTAAGACCAACATAAAGATGTTACCATGACTATTTCATTTTTATATCTGGATTGTCTGTTTTAAATGTTACATGCCACTTCAATGCAGATCCCTATTTAGTCCATCAAGCTCTCTAACTCATTACTCAATCACTTATGTCTGCCTAAATGAGAAATGTAGGCTATCCCTTTTAGTCCTGTTCAGACTAACTAGCAAATTGTGTATCAGTATTACACTTATAAATGACACTCTTGAGCTAACAAATATGGCTTAAAGGAATTTCAAGTTTTCACTTTCAAGTTTTCAAGTTTACTTCTGTTAGCCCAGCACAAATAAACTGAAATTGTTATGCTCACTCAGTAGAAAGCATAAGGAAAGCTCAAACTTCAGTATGGCTATTTCTAATTTCTTTTTACGGTAATGTCTTCTATAGTAAAATGGTGTCTATTTATCTGTTTTTACAGTAAAACAGGTTGATTTAGAATGACAATATGATTGAATACTACATGGGTCTAATTCAGGGGCCACCAGATTTTTGTGGTCCACCAGATTTTTTAAATATGCATTTTTATATTTTTGCTTTATTTTATTACTATTATTTTTTATTATATAAAATTATGGTCATTTTATATTAAACATATATATCAAACATATTCTTCTAATTATGTTATGGACAATACCTCCAAAAGTTACACACCCTCCTTTCCCTAAGGTACTGTTGCTGGAGTGTTGCTAAAGTGGTTACTAGAGCATCATTCCCATTCGAAATGTATGAAAATGAAATTCAGTTATACACACTTAGGTGCATTTGAGAAATATGGAAATAGTTTGCTTTGCAAGACAGTTGACTATGGCTACCAGCTAAAGTTAGTAGTAGCACCTCAGTCCGGTTGTTTAGCCTTTTAGCTCTCTAGCAAGTTGTGACTTGTGATAGCATTGCAACCTATTTAATACTGGTAAAGGAGAGCTGTGTGAGTCTTATGACAGTCAGCGGTCTCATCTGTACTCAGGCTGCTTTCTGTGCATTATGTTTGAAAGTACAATTATTACCATGTAGGCAGGTTTCTTTAATCTGTGGCTTTATAATCTTTCTTTTTTGCACAAACAAATAATTGACGGAAAATCTTTTCAAATACAGTATTTACCCTAATGTAAAGTGGGAGATTACGGCGTTACAAAAACTGATTAACTGAATGGTTAAGTTTAAAATCAATCCCCCAATGTCTTGTTTGTTCATATATATATCACAAAATAAACAAACAATCTAAATGTACCTTTAGAATCAGATTTATTGGCCAAGAATGTTGACACACACAAGTAATTTGGTTGCAGCTGCTGGTGTCTCTCTAGTATTAAATGCATTCTACAAACAGTGTACAAATAATACAACAATAGTCCTAAGGTTCAACTGTGTACCTTAAATACATTTCCCCCAAGGGACAGGTATGTATTTGTACCTTGTAATACCCTAATATTTTAAAAGAGAACAATAAAACAAAAAGTTAAGACAAGGTGTATATAGTCCAGGCATGTCAAACTGGGGACTTTCCAGGCCAAAGTGCTGCAGAGATTAGCATTTACCCTCACCTAATGCTCTGAATTCAGTTGATGAAGGCCTTGCTCATTAGCTAATGAGCTAAATTAAATATAAATTTAATGAGGGAGCTGAAGTCTGCAGTGTTTTGGCCCGCCAGGACTGGAGCTTGACACAAGTGATACAGTTAATTCAATTTTAAAAATAAAACTGTATTGGAATCTGGTACAGTTATGTTCCCTAACTGAAAAGTACTGAAGAAGTGCCCTTGAGAGTACCACCCCAGTGACAAGAGGGGTACCACCCCAGTGACAGTTTAGTGCCTTTTTTCTGACAGTGTGTGGTAAATCAGGGAAAGCACTGAAATGTGCAGGACAAAGGGTCTCCAGAGTCAGGGCTGGGAAACTGTGCTCTGCTGTATTAGAGGGCGTTCAGATGATGCCTTTTCAAGCTCTCTCAAGCGCACTTCTTTTTATTGTTGTCTATGGAGCAACACACACTGTGCAATGTGTCCCACATTTCTAAACCGCATGTTTAAGTTGAAAAATTGTCAACTTTTCTGCTGAGTGTCCAGGAAAGAGCACCATATGTAATCACAGCTGAGCAATCAATATTGAGGATGCTTTCTCCCTCGTCGCCAACATAGAGAAAAAGCTAGTTTTGACTGTTTTTCTACAGCTGGAACTGTACAACACTAAGCACAATGATTACTACAGTCTGAATGTGAAAAGGGTATATTAAATATATAACTCAGTTTTTTGTCATCTACCACAACCCTAGCTGGATCAATCGGTCTAAGAAGCTGAATTGAATTCAATTGAAATTGAATGAAGTTTTGAAATATTTATCAATTTTTATGGTCTTATATGTTCTCTCAGGTGTCACGTGTTTACCTACTTGTCAAACTAATGTGTTAAGCCTTCCCGAAAGAAGCGCATCATACTTCCTTTTAAGCAAGATGAAGCACGCTCCGCGTCTGAGAAAACCGTCCCCTGAAGACAATGGACCTCCCCCAGCTCTGTGCTCTGAGTGCGCTAAAGAAGTTAAAGAAGTAGTTTTAAAGATGAGTGTGTGCATCACAATATTCATGTAAATGTATTTAATTGATTACCAAATTGTAAATAATAATTGAACTATAAAACCAAAATGTCAAATGGGTTCTTCGAGCATGTCATAGAAGAACCGCTTTTCCCCCCAAGAACCTTTCAATTGACGGTTCTTTCAAAGAAGCATTTTTGCACATAAGATGTGTGAGCGTGAAGATGTTTTTAGATGAGTTTACAGAACCTCCACATGATGTAAAGATGTAATCCAATTAAAGGTTTATGTACAAACATACGTCTAAGCCAAGAACTATATATCCTTGAGGAACATTATACAATTATCACCTAACAGGTTTCAAAACATATTTTAATATTTTCTAAGACAGTGAAAATTACTGAATGATGCTAAGTTTAGAAAATTAGATCTCATCAGCTGCACTAATCCATGCTTATTACCACATTTTCCACCTTAAACCAATGAGATTAGATCTTTTATCAGCAACCGTACGGGAAAATCACTCAAGGGGAATCTGGCTTTAGCTTTAGGAAGCTAAAATAACAAATGTGGGAGTTTGCTTTTAGCAATAATGAATTAATTACTAAAAAACAGTCCAGTGCCCCTCTACTGAATTCACAGATGTAGCTGTAGGTTCCCATTCTCTGCACATACTGATATTGATTTTGATTTACGTCTCATGCCGCTGAAGTGAATTGACAATGGATTTTATCTTGGGGCCAAGGCCTTTGTCGCAGAAACGATCATAACTATGAGTGTTAACTTGTGATCACATGATTTGGGCATTATTATTGTCCAACCTCCCTGTGAGAGGGGCAAAAGCAAACAAAGGCAGAAGTATAATGACAGTGGAAGCTTTCAGGATTTTGAAGAGAAACATATCTACTTAAACTGCTCCATAAGTACAGTAAACACAGCTATAATGCCTTTGCCATCAAACAGTAATTATTGCTAATGACATTTGAAGAAAATGCGTGAATACCAAAGGGGACTGTGGGGGCATTTTTAAGATGTGACACATATATTTTGCCTTTAGGCTAGGATCCAGAAATAGTCCCTGCGACAGAGTGGACAAGCTGCGGGAACTCAGATAAATGAGCTGACAAATGTTGTTTGTGTAAGATCATGACAGCAGTGTGAGTGCCTTATAATCCGCAGTGGCGAATGGGGAAAAACAGAGGCAGCTAGCTGGACTGAGAGGTTAGCTGCCTGATGCTCCCTGTGTGTCTAGAGGGACAAGCAGTAGCCCGTTGGGACCAGGCAGGCACTTTGGTATTTCATATGCTACATGCATTTTTACTGTGTTGGCTCAGAGAGGAAGCACAGACATCTGCTAGCATTCCCTCAGGCAATCAGTGCATATCTCTGTCAGCCAAAGCTCACTTTACCAGAAACACTTTATTACAGTAAGGTGAGCTTTGGTTATCACGATCATTGTTTAACACGGAAGCTGCTAAATCTTTCCTAAGCATGACATACTCGTAAATCTCAACATTTTTCTGATGGGCCTAATGCAGCATTTCACACAAGTTTACAGTTGTGCAAATGTTTTGGTGCCCTGGTGAAATTAGATTTTTTGTTGATTTTTTTAAACTGCAAATATGTGAACATATTCTCTACAGGGAACAAATGTTGAATGGGTCACATTCCTGCACATTTTAGTGTGAAGTTTCTATAGATTTGCATTTGAGTTTAACATGTTTGGAAAAACAGAAAACAGAAAAACAGCAAAAAGTTATATTCAGCAAATAAATACAAACTGTGCCTCAAAATTTGCATAGGTGTGTTTCCTGTAGAGCATGTGTTAACATAATATGATAACACATTATAATAACAGGCCCCTATAACTATCATTATCTAAGAGTTAAGGTATTTAAATTAAATAATCATTCATTCTTCATTCCTAACTGCTATCATTTGAATTATTAACCATTACTTAGTGACATACAAATAATTAATACACTGCAGATGTTTTCATAAATGTATATGTGTCATAATACACCGATAATTTATACTATTATGAAGCATTCATATGCAAGTAAATGCTTAATATTTAGTTATATCATTTTTGAGATCTGAGTACTAAATAACATTACTGACAAACTAAATACTGATTAGATTTCTACAACTTGAAATAATTAGTAATCTTTTGTACGTCACTCAGTAAATGGTTAATAAATCAAGTAACAGCATTTATTGTTATATGATTATTAAAAGTCATTAAAAATGATTAATTATTTAGTTGCTGTTTATTAGGACCTGCTGTTATAAAGTGTTTCACATATTTCACACATAATTTGACTAGGGGTGCCCAAACCTTTGCACTTGTTTACATAAGCATCATTCCAGCCTCAGGCTTTTTACAGACCTTCATTTCTATATTGATTTTTACACAATTTCAAAATCAATGACATCCAATGTGCCATTTTGTCATAGGAGCTGCAGCTTCATTCAGCAGTGGATTTATATGCAATGTACAACAATTAGGAAAACCAAATATCAAGTAAATGCACAATGCAAAAAAAGCAAAAATTGGTGACTGTCCTTTGAAAACTGCAGAGTACATGAGCTCTGAGGCACTTTGGGCTTGTGCCTTCTACTAATTGTTCACCACTTTGTTGTCTAGCAGTTTACACTGTTGAAACAGATCCAACATTCTAGCTTTTGGCTGAAGTCTCTGACTTACTCGTGGATCCCTGCAGATTCCCTGGCTGAAATTAGTTCTCCAGAAGCTTGTTTTGTGTTTTCCATCTGCTGTGAACTTTGAGGTGATGAGTGCACAGGTGCAGTTACCATACTCAATTCACACAACCGGACTATGTCCAGGATGGGTGATCAGTCTATGGGCTGCTGAGAATTTGCTTCATGGCCCAAAAAGGTCCCAGTACTCCACACATTAATTACTGAAAGGATTAAGTAGATCTCGGCCTCCGCATATTAGAGACTAATCAATAAAAATAGTTCAGGCACTTTCATGCTGCTATCCCAGAGGGCATCTATGTAGGGTCTTCCTATTTGCATAACCTTCGCCATTTAAGACTGAGCATCCACCATATGTTCATGGGCCTTGTTTATTTTTTTATTTTTTTCCTGTGGCACTTTGATCTCAGTGGGTATTTACCAGCTCAGCGAGAAGTCTATCAGAGCAATAAGTGAAATAAAGAGCCAGATCATCAGACTCTTCACAGGGTTTGCCATCAATTAGAATTATTTACACAGAGAGCAGCCAGAGCCCATCAAAGCTGATAGTTTTAAAGTGCTGGTGAAGCAGAGCTCTGGTTATCCATGAAAGATGAGGAAACTCCCTGAAATGTCAGATCTTTTTCATACCATAGGCATCAGTCTCGTAGCTATCGCCCTCACTCATGCGATCATTTCGAAAGTGCTTGCTGCCTTATTTTGGCTAACTGACCCACTTTTATCTGTTTCGTCAGCTGTCACGTTTGAACAGTTGAAGCCTTCAGGTTCTCACTTTGTATTGTAATCCTAGATAACCCAAAATCCCACGATCAAAGACTCACCTCATGTCATGCTAATGTAGATACTTTTTCCCCACTTTGACTAGCTGTGGGGTTGATGCTGGCCACCAGAACAAAATGAACAAAGGGAATATTTTAGCAGAAAGCCTTTCTTTTATGAACTAATAAAATATTTGGGTTAAAGAAAGGGGCAATCAATAACAATGACCCATCCTTCCCTCCACAACAAATGACAAATTATAAAAAGCAACTGTATTAAAACATTGTCATAAACATTGTTAATACAGTACGTAAACACAACATAGCCTAGGTAAAGCTATATGATGCCATATAATGATGGTAAGTAGGAATAAAAAGTGCAAGGTTGCCATGAACATCTACAGAATTGTCAGTCATTGACAGTGATAACCACAGCGTAGAAAGACCAGATTCCTTACAGATCACCAAGGACATTACATTAAGTCCCAGAAAGCTGCACATTCTAATATGCCTGTTCATACACTGTGCCTGTATGCACAACATTTCACCCCAGGTGAATAATGAAAAGCAAACAAAAAAAATCCCACTGTTTGATTTCACTTATTGAAAATCTTTTGGTACCATGTAGAGCCAGTCTGTATGGTTATACCACTGATCCATTAATAGCATCCACCTAGGTTGTATTCTTGTTCACGCACTCATTATGTTATACAGCCACCACACACCCACACACTATATATATAAAAGAAAGAAAAGAAATGGATATATATATATATATATATATATATATATATATATATCCATTTCTTTTCTTTCTTTTTTTTAACCATTTCTTGGTGGATTTACTGGAATGTTTTGGGTCATTGTCATGTTGCATGGTCCACCAGTTTTTGGACAAATGGTCTGACACTTTACTCAAGCACCCTCGGATACAATTAAGAATTCATAGTGGATTCTATGATTGAGAGCTTGCCAGGTCCTGCTGCAGCAAAGCAGCCCCCAAAAATGACATTTCCACCTTCATGCTTCACAGTTGGTAGGAGGTTCTTGTGCTCAAATGCTGTATTTGATTTGCACCAAACATGTTTTCTATTACTATATCCAAATAATTTAACTTTTGATTCATCTGTCTAAAGCACATTGTTCCAGAAGTCCTGGTCTTTGCCTAGGTGTTTTCTGGTTTTCTAACTTTAGTCCGGCCTTGATGTCTTTTTTTTTTTACAGCAAGCGTTTCCTCCTTGCACACCTACCATGAAAATCAAACCTGTGAAGTCTCTTTCTGATTGCAGATGCATGTACTTTGACATCAACTGTGGCAAGAGCTACCTGTAGGTCCCCGTGATGACATTATAGGATTGTTGGAGACGTCTTTATGCATCATGCTCTCTGTTCTTGGTCTGAACTTGCTAGGACGACCTTACCAAGCCATATTGGCAGTTGTTTTAAATGTTCTCCACTTGTAAATTATTTTCCAGACAGTGAAATGACTGATTCCTATATGTTTTAAGATCTTTTTAAATCCTTTCCCAGACTACACCCTTCTTTCTGAAGGCCTCAGAGAGCTCTTTGGATCTTGCCATGGTGATACCACACACTTCAACAATCAAGAGCAAATCAAACTAAATATCTGAGATTTATATAAGACTAGTAAGAAATGTGGGGGTATCCTGACTTTTTCTGCACAAGAAAATGGCATTTCTATTATTTACATTTTACAAATTATTTTTCAAAGACATTTCTTCAGTTTTATTTGTTTAGTTATATTAGCACCTCTCAATCCTGTTAAAACGAAGATCAAATGTTCATATATTTAAACATGTTAACAAAAAAATGTAAAACTGCCAATTCCTACTGAGCAAAAAGTTCAGACACCCTATGCCCTAACAGCTAGTATTTCCCCCTTTGGCTGAGAAAACCTCAATTAGACATTTCCTATAATGTATGCCTCTGATATAGACTGGGAAAGAATTTTTTCCACTCCTCCATGCACAATTCTTTCACCTGTGTGATGTTTGAGGGGTTTTGTGCATGCACAGCCTGTTCCAAATCACTCCACAGCATCTTAAATAAATGATAAAGTTAAATTTTCATTGTTTTTGCAAAGGTGATGCAATTACATCACCTTTATCTATAGATCCTGTTTTTTGTGATCAAGTGTTTATTTTCAAGATAAAGCTCCAAAATAATAAAATTAAATAGAGTAGGCAAAAAACAGGTAGCAAAATGGAACACCCAGCCCCCCACCATTCCCCACCCACATGGCACCCATCAATTTAACGTTCATCTATAAAAAAAAAACCCTGATAAATATATCAAGTAATATAAAACAAACCAATGTAGTACAACAAATATGACACAAGCTGTAATAATATCTATAGATATTGTTTGAAAAAATATCAAATATTATTATGTCATACATACATACATTTTTCCTAATAAAGATGTAAATATTAAATGGGAGCTCCTAATTTTTTTACTGTGTATATAATATATATATATATATATATATATATATATATGTGTGTGTGTGTGTGTGTGTGTGTGTGTGTGTAATTATAGGATAATAGGGTATAAACAGTAATGTACAAAATAGGAATCATAGAAATCTACATATAATCAGTTGTGTCTACAGCGTTTCTTCTGAAATCAAGACTATAAATAGAGTTTGTTCCCCTTTGCCGCAGTGACAGCCTCTACTCTTCTATGAAGGCTTTAAACTAGATCTTGGAACATCATGAGGATTTGATTGCTACATGACCACAGTAAAGCTTTTGTGACTGAATGCAATATTGGATAATTAGTTGTGGATCCCGAATCCCAAAGGTATTGGATGGAGCTCCATCACTCCAGAGAACACAGTTCCACTGCTCCACAGCCCAATACTGAGGGACTTTAAACTCCTCTAGCCGATGCTTCCCATTGGGCATGGTGGCCTTAGGCTGATGTGTAGCTGAATTAACTAGATTAATTAATTAATTAGAAGGAGTCTTTTGATACATTTGGTTACTTGGAAAATATAGATTGTGTATAGTTATCCTTGTCAGAATATTTTTTGCTTTAGCCGCCTTTTACATTGTGTGAACATTTCATGGTAAATTAAAGATAGGAGGTTTATTTCAAACAGCAGTGATAAGTATTTCATATATGTAAGTACAGGCTAAATTATGTATATAAACTTCAGCTCTTAGTATTTAGGATTTTCTACTGAACATTGCAGTGCTGTATTCACAGATATTCCCTTTCCATTTGTTGAGTGCACCCTTGTTGAAGCAGCAGTCAGACCTTGCTGAAGCCATCTCTAGTTTGTATCTGTGCGTGCAAGGGTGGGTTTACCGGTTGCTAGCTGGTCGTCAGGCAGCCCGGGGAGCTGTGTGTAATTGAAATGTCATCCGTGGCGGAGTGGAGCTGGACTGCGGCACAGGCTTTAGGCATGCCTGAACGACTATGAGACAGATGAGCAACGGCCTTGCACTTCGAACGTGGCATCCGGGAGCCCAGACCTCATCTCCAGAAGACTCCCCTCCACATCCTACTCCCAAACACACACTGACAAAGATTAATGAGAACTCATGATGGGCCAAAATATTAAAATAAATGGTTGGTTAAATAAGAGATTCAAAGGACACCTTTCCTACTGGGGCTTTTTTTCAGTAAAAAATGTAAAGCCTGTGGATGCAGCATGATCACAAGAAGAAAATGTCCTTGGTCGATTTCTGTCTTGTACATATGTCAGTCTTTGCAGTTATTTGTAAGCAAAGAAACTGAAAAAATGACTCTGGTACACAGTGTACAAAATATGACCAATAGTCTTTGCCTTTTATATTTACTGATGATTAAGTAACCTGTGTTCATGAACAAGTCAAAGTATAATGAGTCAAATAAAACTAAAAGTACTTCCTGTACAACAACTTAATAGAAGTACAAAAGCACCAGGTCAGAAAACTACTCAAGTTCACTAACTGCAGTTTGAATTTCTGAGAACATCCAGCATTTACCAGCACAGGAACCGAAGTCTGTTAGGCACTCTTCCTCTCTTTCTCTTCACTCTTGTTACAAAATAAAATGAGAGGCACAAACAACTGCAAAGCAGTACAGGTGCTGCAGGCCTCTTAGTGGCCACTGTGCCAGCAGAGTGGAAATTGACTCTGATATTTTTAATTAATATAATCAAATAAAATATTTTCCCTGCAAGGGTGCCTAAACACTAGGAGCTGCTACAGCATCAAAAGCCTAGCCAATTGAATGTTTTGCGGTAAGGATGGTGCATTAGCTAGAAAATGTATCATGCAGAGAAGAGACGCGCTGTCCAATGTCTAAAAAGAGGGAGGAGTGAGACCCCCTGCCATGAAAACAATTCACACTTCTCAACAAACACAAACGAGCCGAGATAAAAATGAACAGCACAATTTCACCTTTCTTTATATCAAAAACTCATGAATTGTCACAATAAAAAATATCATTTAAACACAATAAAAAAACTGATAAATGTTGTCTTGCTCACTCACCTGTGAAGATGAAAATCCAGTGCTTCTGGTTTTTTAAATCATGTACATTTCCATAAAAATATATTCCATCCATATTATGGATGGAAAAAAAAGATAGATCAGCTGAGGGAGCTCCAAAACAGGTGGAACTTGAATTTTATGTCTACTGTGTAAAAGGGTTAAACAAAGAAATTAGTGACCCAATTTTAATGAAATAAAATGAAATAAACACTGAGTAAAAAGTAGATTTCTTTATACACAAATTTATTGAACATAAGTTAAAGGGTTATGAATTGAAAATATTTACTAGAGTGCAAACCCATCAAAATCCACAAGTAACAGAGTAAACGTAACAAGTTGCTACTCACTGGTGCTGATCAACATGCGCCATTTAATCTGCAGTCTGAATAGTTTAAATTAGGAAGTTGTAATGAAGCCACTGCTGTGTGACTGCCAGCTAGTAACTCAGTGAACTTTTCCTAACTAATTTATTTGATGTTTACTGCTTTGTGGACGCCTTACAACATCGCCCACTCTTACTTTACATGCATTAGATGAAGCCATCATAGCAGAGAGTGGCAAACACCAACTTTGACCTCAGCAGCCTCATAAAGAGCCTGATTAAAAGCACAATTAAGCACATCAGTGAGAGAAAGAGAGAGAAGGGGAGCGTGAGAGTGAGGGAGAGAGAGAGACACAAAGAGCGAGAGAGGCACTGAGGAGAAAAAGGGCATTTGGTTCATTGAGGCCTGAAAGAGCAGCAGTAACAGCAGACTGCCTGCCTGCATAGCATGGCCCAATCGTGTTAGCTGAGCTATTTATCTCCTGTTATTGAGTGATTTAGCTTTACTATAAAAGGTGCAGACAGCATTGTAAAAGTATACAGCCACCACACACATTTCTGCATGAGCAACAGTGACAGTTGAGGAATACATGTAAATATGGGTTCTTGCCTTTTAATCTGATTACCTTACAGTTTCATGCGACCGCTCAGCTGAATCCGAAGATACCCTAATTCTGTGCCACTGTTATTGTGGCAGCTCTGGCAAATGGCTATTATGCAAATGAATCATTAAACTCCATCTTCCTGCCTAAACTCTGGCATTACGTGAAGGAGGTGGTTGATTGCATAGCATATATACAGATTGATTACACATTACAGTAATACAATCACCGCTGGTATGCACAAAACATGAGCGGTGATTTAGCTTCTTGGCTCCATAGGCTCAAATATCCTTGTGCGTGCCATAATAATGGAAGCAGATTTATAGCAGCCATCATTCGCAATGACGCCGTCTCACCCCTAACATTAAAAAGGCTGAACTATTAAAGAAGCCACAAAATATGTGCATATCCTTTAACATGCCCTTCAAATAGCCATTAAAGGACTGAATTAAAGGGAAGTTAACTTTTATGGACACTGTAATTTAGCACAAAACACCTTATGTTTCAAGAAAAGAGAGTCGATCAAAGTTGAGCAGAAAAGCTCACTATCTTTTTTGTTATCGTACATGCCTAGAGCCAAGATTAGTAGTTTTAAAACAAGACACTTCAAATAATGAAGTAGATCTGAATAAATTAGCCATGAGAAAAATCAATTTGGAACGTCAAGCAGGTACAACAAATTAAGTTACGTCCTTTCTTATTTTTCTGGCTTTTCATGTCTTGTCAAAATGTCAAAATGCATTGGGGATCAAAATAAAAATAGATAAAATTGAAAAGAGTACAAAAAAAGGAATACTATAGAAAAAAAATAATGAGTACAGAGGCTCTGGTCTCATGGGGCCAGACGTGATCTCGTCATGAGATCATCTAGGGTCAAACATGAGAAACTGTGGGCTAAATGTGAATGGGAACAACCCGTTTTCTAAACTAATCCAATACCTTGTGAAGCTTAAAGTAGGGGCCGCTCTCAAACATTGTCCGACAGACAATGTCCCATGTGTAGTTCCTCTATCCCTTTCAAGTTAATAATTAAAGTCACATGCGGGTTATAAGGACAGGGGCCTGGGCTCTGTAAATATGCTATATTTGCTGTAACACCCGCCTATGGCGCTTGTTTTTTGTTTTTGTGATCAACTGGCGAATGTGTCCCCAAAAAATTAACAGCACATATCAATTAGACTACAGCATAAGTTAGAACTGCACACATTTACACCATTTTAAAATGTCTCAGCTTTTATATATTTATTGATAGTTCCTTGAAAAACAACATATTTAGCTCAATTTGATTACTTCAATCTGTCTATGTAAACTCTAAGGATTCACAGTGTTGTGGACTATATGCAGCGTTAAAACAGAGGTCCTTCTTTCTCTTAGAATATTCTCAAACACATGCACAGTGCAAACAGACTAACCAAAAGTCCCAAAACAAATCATAGAGTCACTCCTACACAGCACAAAAAGTTGCTCTGGTTGCGGTGTAAGTGTGTACTAATTATGCAGTTATCTGTGGGCACTTGATAATAACAAAGCTCAGTTTATGCCGGCAATCAACCCTAACTGTTTAGTCTTTACACCTGTTGCAGGTCTGTTTTGATGCTTGAGAACTCTGTGGCCATAAAACCCATGTGTCAAACACAAGGCCCGCGGGCCAAATCAGGCCTGTGGCACAATCCTATTCCAATTATTTTTATTTTCTATTAATGTTAGGCAATTTCACAATGAGGTGCACTACAATCCCCAGCATGCACAACAACGTAATTTGCACTAAACCCCCCTCTCCCCCCAGGAACAATTTATGGGACAGCAGTTTTCTACCCAGTTCCACACGTCATATCACCTAACACATTAGCTGCCTTTCAACTGCAGTTCAACCAACGTGAACACTATGAACACTCAGCAGCTCGGAAACTGATCTCAAGAATAAGTGAACTTGCAGCAGAAAAGATATCAGGTGTCTAGATCAAGCACACAGGCAGGTTTAAGAGACCTACATCCTGGGGACATTTAAATAGACTTAACAGTTATCGGTATCTAATGTAGCCAATATATCAAGTATTACATGTAATATTTATAGGTTTATTACAAGTGGCTATATTTTGCTGTTGACATTTTGGCATATTAAAGTATAAATGCTTTCTGGACTTGTTTTGTTGATATCTTTAATATGGCCCTTTTATTGGTTGAGTTTGACACCCCTGGCATAAAACAATAACTGCACTGAACGCTTCACTCCGTAAGAGCGAAATATAAGAAAACAAACAGTACCGCTATAGTACCTCAAATACCCGCGCAAGGTATCACTCATGTCTGGGTCCTCCCCTCTCGCGCGAGCTCTGACTCTCCTCTTGCTGAAGCTCAGGCTGGCGACGTCACGTCCCGCCTAGTTAAGTCAGGTAGCTAGAGTTCTCAGTTTCAGTCACGGCGACTAAACCCGCTCTCATACGGCACGACAACAGTCTCTCTCCAGTAGTGAACAGTGGAACTTGTACTCTGAGCTTGTCTGACTTTTTCAGGTAACCCGACGCACAAACAAAGGCAGATGTCAGAAGTGCTCTAGGCTTGCTAACTTTCACACTGAAAGCTAGAGCATTAACTTAACAATACACTGCAGGAACGTTACTACACCGCATGAAAAGCTGTCTAGCTGACACTCACTGTGGGTAGTGAGCCTATTTCACTCCAAAAACCTTTTAGTAAACTATCTATTTTCTGCCGTAAACCTGCCGTCCGTTAGTGCCCTCTCCTCTCTATTCTCTTGACCGCGCACAATCCCTCGCCCCTCTGCCCGGGAACCAATCACAAAAGACTCTGGCCAAAGATAAAAATCTGTCCAGTCAAGAAGAAAATTACCGAGCCCCGCTGGTGACATCCTGTATAAATAAAAATAATGTGTGGCCACGACTTAGTAAAGTGTGGGAACGAGATCCTAAAACGTGGCCATGACTTAGTAAGCCATGATCTCATTCCCATGCCTTACTAAGTCATGGCCATGACTTAATCATCTCATTCCCATGCCTTTCTAAGTCGTGGCTACGCATTGGGATCTCGTTCCCACGCGTTATTTTTATTTATACAGGATGTCATCATCAGGGCCCTGAAGAAAATAAAAAAATAATGACGACCTACTTAATATGAGCACATTCGCTGGTCCCAACCGAACTTTGGACGTTCTTTTTCTTCTTTTTAAAACTAAGTATTTCTTTTCAACCTATTTTTTTGTCATTACTTTTGTTTTAAACGCTGAACTTTCTCTTTTCTTATGATGATGCTTTTACATCTAAACATTAAAGCATTTCTTTGAAACAACTTTTCAAATCAATTTTTTTCTTCTCTTTTTTTTCAGGGTTACACATGAATGTAACTAGTAAATTAGTGTGGCTGCAAAACCCCCTATAAAAAAACTCTAATTAAGCATGTAGATGTGTGTTGCATGTGCAAAGAATGCAGTACAAGCTGTAAAAATAAGCATTACCTCTTGCTAGAGAAAAACAATTACACAAGCTACAGCTTGTTTTGCTTGTGTTATCTACTGTATTGAGCAGGCTAGAGCAATTTAGGGTGGGTCTTAGAGGGGGCATGCCCTTGTTTACAGCAGATTTTGCTGCAATCCAGCATCAAAAGTTTAAAAGTTTGCTCCCAAACTTGTAATCTTATTACGAGATCATGTCAGGCCTGCAAGACTCAGGGCCCTGGCTACATGAGTGGTACAGGGTGGCATCGGCCTTGTCATCCCAATTGCCGCCCCCAAATCTGACCATATAATAACAAAAAATATATAAATAATTAAAATAAAAATAATTTAATTTGTGTGGACAAATTACATATTGTTATGGGTGTTAGATGCTGAAGTCAGGGGAAAAGAGGCAGGGAGGCAGTCCAAATTGTAGTTCAGAACAGCTGGAACAGCAGCAGACAAATCTGTTGTTCAACAAATTCCTGTTTGACAGTGTTGACATGGTTTGTGCACAGCTCTATACTGTATTTAGTCACAGTATTATGAACCACAAATTAGGAGCAAATATGAATGATATCATTATGTAGCCATTCAAAATACAAATCAGATGTTCTAAAATGCAAATTGACCCTACACATAATTAGATGGTGCCACCGCCTGGTAATAATAATAATGAACTTTATTTACATAGCACCTTTGTGCTTTACGTAAAACATAAGAGGAAGAAAGAAATTTGAGACAAATTAAAGCATTAAGTTGAAAAGGGGTAGAAATGAAAAGCAAATTCTAAAAATGAAAGTTGAAAAATATTATAGAATGATGAAATAAATGATAAATGATTGAGTTCATATAATGGTAACACTTCATTTGGATGGTCCACTGTAGATGCTTTGTAGATGCTCAGTATATCTTTAAATAACATTTAACTAAATATCTATTAAATGCAACTGAATTGGAGGTTGAGTGTGGAAGATTCTATCATATCTGTCCCTAAACCAAACCTTAACCTCTAGGCAAAACCTACACTTATTCCTAAACCTAACCCTAACCTTAATGTTGTTGATAACTGAGTATCACCAGAAAGTTTATAAATTATGTAAGTATCTGTAGATCATTTATCAGGGACCATCTAAATAAAGTGTGAGCAATATAAAAAAATAAAACTGTACACCACAATAGGACAATATAAAACTATAATACAATGTCTAACTGAGGATGCTCGTTGTAGGTCTTGTGGGAGGAAGTTCCACAGTTTAGAATCATATACACTAAATGCCACCTCACCACTTCTTTTGTGTTTTGCTCTTGGAACAGAAAGTAATCCTGCGTTTGATGATCTTAGACATCTTTGTGGCGCATATGCAGTTAAACCATCTGACATGCAGGCAGATGGTAGCTTATCAATGCCTTAAAAACAAATAAAAGGGCTTTAAAATGTGTTCTGTATTGGACATGAAGCCAGTGAAGTGCTGCTTTCAGAGGTGTAATATGTTCATTCTTTTGTGTTCGAACTCGGTTAGAGCTCGCTGCTGCTTAGAGCTTAGCGTGCTCTTAAGTCACCTCATGTCTACAATCCTGGTCACACCACTGGCAAGATGCTAATAAGGTATCTAGTACATTGACCAGAAACCTGAGTATTGTCAAGGTGATGAACCAGTAAAGTTCCCCTCCATGTTATTGCTAAAGCTTTGATGTTTTGAAGACTTGCCTCAATAAAGCATTGTGCTTTTTTTCTGCAGCTTATTAATCATCTGCGCAATTGGAGTGTCACTAGTTTTCATCAGAAAGCACTATTAGTAATCAGGGCTGCATGTGTCTATGGCAATTTTTATCTGAGTTTTCACTTCCTCACAAAGGATAAACTTTGCCTGCTTGTGTTTGGTATTCAAATTCCTAGACATTTTCATCTAGAGGCAGTAAGTTCTGTGATTGAAAGTAGTTTGTATTTTTTTCCTGTTGGGAGACAGCGTAAAGACAGCACGGAGTCTTCAAATGTTGCACTAATGCAAATGCTTGGCGCTGCAATGATTGCACTTCCAAATTCACCCCAAGGTTTTTCTGTAATGTGCGTGCCGAACAAAATGCCCTTTCCACCCGCAGTTCTGCTAAAAAGGTTGCTTTTCAGTCTTTCCCAGCAATCTTGGGTCAAAACTTTTACTTTACCCAAAAGCAAACCTCTCACCTCTTCCCCAGAACCCAGGAGGGGCCTTCAAAGCTCAGCAGAACAGAGCCAGACTGTGTGTGAAAGGTTGTGAGCAGTACAAGGCAGCGTGCTGGAGTCGGGCTTCGCGTCCGCTCGCTGCTGAAGGGGCTGTGTGAAGTGCTTGGTGGCCTGTGGTGCAGGCCGCTGAAGCAGCGCTAACGACTCGCTTCCCTCGCCACAGGGTGCCGTGATGACTCATTAATCTCAGCTTTTGTCTCTGTTTATAAATACAGCTCCACACTCCACGCTAATCTGAGATCTGCAGAGACACGCGCGCTTTCCCACATGATTGCTTCATTTTCCTGCCACAAGAGTCCATAACTGGAGGAAGACAGCAAGGAGGATGTGCTTAGGAAAATGTTGCCAGGTGCACAAGCTTACTCAGCGGGCTACAAGATGATTTCTTTTGTGTGTGTTTGTGGAATAACAGGCTCAGTAGTATATGACATGTAACTGTTTCTATACACTTAAAAATAAAGCTTCCTAAATGGCTCCTGGCTTGGACACATGGTTCTAGGAAAAAATGTAATTGGTAAAGGTTTAAAAATGTTCTTCAGACGTGTAATCTCATTTACAAAAATGAATCCCTTTGGCCTGCCTCCAAAGAATGCTTTTTGGCACCTTTGTAGTATATTGTTGTCAGGAGGAGGAGGACGAGGAGAAGGGCCACTATTTGGAGGTAAATAACTGAGCATGTATTCAAACCATGCAGTATAGTAAATTATTTGTATTATATATTGCACACAGTTCATTACAAACTATACCTTTTTTGCATTTTAACCCTTTGAGGTCTAGAATTATCATCCGTTTGCTGTTTTATATAATGACACAATCACCGAATTATTTATGTAGTTATATGAAAAATTATAGTAACATGTCACATGTCATTCAAATATGGCAAAAAATATACTGCACACACAGCAATAACATTTCAAATAATGTAAATCATAAAAAAATGTATCATCTTCTATTTACAAAAGCAAATGTGCTGTTTGAAAGTGTAGAATGCGCACTTTCAGCCAAAGCTCTTCACTTGTTTCAATAAGCTATAAGTTAGAAACAAATGTTATAAACTTACAACATACTTTTGCAACATCAAATGGTCAAAATGTAGAAAAAAACTACTTGAAAACTTTACTTCTTGCTTGAATCATGTTTTTTTTTTTTTTTTACCAACATTTAAAACTTATAACTTATAAAAGATAAAGTTTCTGTGACTATTCTAAGTTGGCTTCACTGTAAAATCAGAAGTTATAAGTTTCTTCATGACATCAAGGCTATTTCAGATTTTAGAGGTAGTACATAAGCCCATTTCCATATGTTAAAGAATAAAAAATAACCCCAACCTCTGTTTCTGGCGGAAGGAAAAGAGTTATTATGTTGAAAGTTTGTCATTTTACCTCAAAATAATGACTTATTTTCATGAGATTTTGACTTAGTTTGTTGAAATAATGACTTATTTTCTTAAAGGCTTAACTAATCTTAAAATGATGAATGAGAAGTGAAGAGGCTTGGCCTCCTGAGAAGACTGCACAATAGATCTTAGGGGTTTCTACTGAAAACCCTACTTTATCTTACTTCAAGTGACAATATGTTAGTATAAAATTATATGGTGGAAACCTCATTGTCTTGCATGTCCTCTGCTCTTCCTACACTCTCAGAAATAAAGGTACGAAACTGTCACTGGGGCGGCACCCCTCTTGTCACTGGGGTGGTACCTTTAGTCAGGGAACATAATTGTATGATAATCCATTGGAATTATAGTTTCTAAGTTGTATTGACTCCACACACCCCGTCTCGTCTCCAGGCTTTTATTTTATTCTTCTGTTTTAAAACTTTAGATTATGAAAATGTACAAATATGTACTTTTCACCTTGGAAAAGCTTATTTAAGGCACACAGTTGGACCTTAAAACCACTGTTGTACCTTTGAGGGTACATGTACATTGTTTGTACCCTGACAAACAAACAATGTACCTGCACAGTTTAGGTGTTCAGTTACAATAAGATGATAAAACTTTTGTGATTTTCTCCAGCTCACACCAAGCCTTAATATTCGACATGGTCTAAATCAGGTCCTGACTCAATGAACAGGACAGGTCCTACAGGAAAAATCATCATTTATCATCATCAATAAGATTTTGTTCAATATTGCTGACTCCACTCACTGCAGCTCCATCAGCCAAGGTCCCCTTTTACAGGGGCTTCTAAAAGGCCTAGCAAGGGAGGCTCATATACATGGCCTTTAAACTGGAGGGGCTGTGAGTAAAATGCTCAAAAATAAATAATAAAGAGATTAATTCATTTGCCTTAAAATAAATTGAAAAATCAAGAGTTTGCTGGACGTGTTGGACTTCTTTACAGGTGTTTAAAGTTGCTGGACCACCTGAGTCACTGCAAAAGTCAAACCAAATGTAACTACAAAATTGGGGCATCCCACAGGCCTCGGAAATACAGTATATCCTTTCTCTGTGTAAATATACGCCCTCTCTAGTCAATATTTCTGTCGCTCTTTCTCTCCTCTCCTGTGGGCAGTGTGAGTGACACCTGACCTTGCTGGATTATTGAGAAAGGGTGAACTTGTGTGGCTCTCCTGCTCTATGTTTGATTTCACCAGGCAAAGAGAACACTGCTATCTGTGGCTTCCGGCTCCTGGCCAGGAAAGGCATATTTACCACCGGGAGATTCCCTCTCTAACCCATATCAGATGAGGAGGACGCTGGGGTATTACTGAACGAGCAGAGGGGAAAAAAAATAAGTCCCTTCATGGCTGTATGGCTGCTCTGAAGCTGGCTGCAGAGGGCTCTGAATCTGATTGATATCATTGCCTTAAGCACACAGAGAGGCCCTGGACTTTTAATGTTGGTGGAAAAGGAGAGAACAGAGAACCAGGGAACTAGGCTTATTCTGCTCCTTTTCCATTCCTTCTGATGTCTGAATGAAATCAGGAAATCCATGACTGTGTTTAGGGTGTTTTAGATGTGGAGAAATGTAAGGGGCTAAGCCTCCTGAGAAAACAGCATAATGGATAGAATTTGGGATTTGTACCGAAAAGATAGTGACCATTTTATGCTTGTTTATTTAAGCCCAGTAATTTCTTGCTCAGCCCACAGGGGTCTTCAGCTATTCAAGGAATTCACCTTAATTACTTAAAATATGCTGCAAGCACTGCATGTGAAGAGTGGAATGGGTCGCCAAGGCGTGTGCTGGGAATTATGGATTCAGATAATTGATTTCATCTCAGAGATCCTCAAAAGGCTTCTGAAATGCTCTTGTTTAATGCAACGCACTAAAAAGCAGTGATAGAGAGAACATTAACAGAGGTAAAACTTTGGTGGGCGACAAATTGCCATGCAAGTGAACAAGAGGAAACCAAGCTGAAAATAGCCTCAAACACTGAGGACACTTCCATATTTCATTCTTGCCAAAAACAATTTATGCACTCTGAGTTGGAAATTATGAAAATAAGTTGGCAAATGCTTCCCTTCTGATTTTTCAGCAACAATAATAAAAAGACAAATGCCATCAAAGCTTTCTGGAACGTCACAATGTAAAAGTACATTTATTGTTGCATCATGTATTTGAAGAGTCCTGACCAAACACCATTAATGAAAAATTGATTATGTCTCAAATCCAGGAATGATTTATGAGAAGTGAAACCCAATATCCCATAAGGTTTACTTTCTCTTACTTCTTATTTCTTTTTTAGATAAGAAAAGACTATCCACAGAGAATCAAAACGCTCCAAAATGTTTTGAGGTAAAATAGCAAAGCTTGTTCAAATGCCTGTGACTAGATAATGTTTCTACAAATCCCTCCACTCTATAATGGGAACTGCAGTGCCATTAGGCAACTCCAAGTAAACTTATGGGTGTTTGTGCCTAGTTTCATCTTCTTTTACCACAGACAAACTAGAGCCGTAAAGTTTCAGTATCACTTCTTTGAGCACAACACTAAGGGTTTCAACATTAGGCCCAACCATGCAGTGCCTCTATGTGTAATTTCTAACCTCATCTCAGAAGGAAAATTGGATTGTAATTAGTGCAGAGCAGAAGTCTGGTGTACATAATGAGTTGAGAACGCCTTTCACTTCTAAGATTGCCTTGATTCTATCTTCAGTTCAGGCCATTTTCTTCATCATCTGAAACAGTGACCTTTAGATGAGAACAGATCAGAGACTAGTGATCTATGGAGTGGAAACACTCCACTCTAGAAGAGCCCCTCATTTCTTATAGTAAAATGAAATCAATTGAAATGACAAAAAACACTTCAGAACAAGAAAGGCTATTCCACTGAGTTTGTGGTCCTCAGTTTGCTGTGATTTCAATCTAAAAAGGAAAAAGAGAAAAAAAGAAATAGAAAAAGAAAGTTTTATGTGACTAATCTTATCTGTTGCACAATCTGATGTCTTATATTACCGGTCACACTTTATTTGGATGGTCCCCTATAGATGCTCTATAGATACCTAAATCACAAACAAACGTTTTGGTGATATTCAGTTGAATATCAACAACAGTATGGTTATGGTTAGGGTTAGGAGTAGGTGTAAGTTTTGCCTTGAAGTTAAGTTTAGGGTTAGGAATAGATTTAATAAAATCTTTCATACTGAACTTGAAGTTCAGTTACATTTAATAGATATTTAGTTGAATGTTACTTAAAGACAGACTGAGCATTTACAAAGCATCTACAGTGGACCATCCAAATAGTGTTACCATATTACCCTGTTCAGATACTTTGCAGATAGATTTTAAACAAATAATGGTAGCACTTTACTTGAACATGACCATGCCATAATGTCAAAGTGACAGGCAGTGTTATTCTAACTTTACTGGAAACTGTCATGACAGGTGCCATAATGGTTGATATTATGTCAGTTTATATCACATATTAATTGTCAAATACTAGCACATGACTGGTAATGTTAACATGACAATATTATATTTCATGACAACATATGGCATCCTCAATGACATGTTAACAGCATGGTGTTATGTATCAGCGTTTAAGTAAATTGTTACCATAATAATTTGGGTTATTTTTTATGCGAATCATAACACGCTTTATTCAGGAAGTTGCTTTTACGTCACTTTTTAGACTCTATAGAAAAGTACACAATTCATATATAGCAACTTAGGTTACTTGCCAGAGGTTGGTATACTCAATAGTCATTATTTTACAGAACATTAAGAATCTTCTCTCGTCATCAGTCCACAGTAGGGAAGATCAGGTCCTATTGTCTCTACTCCCTCAGTTATGTCAATTTCAGATCTTCCCACTCAAACTTCGAGGTTTCTGCTCATGAATCTCAGCCAAAACAAAAGCAGTCACATGAATATACGGAAGGTCTTTATGAGCACAAAAATACCTATTTTCCACAGGAAGTCTAAAAAGGAATCCTACTTGTTATTCAACAGCCAGTTCCTCTGTAAGACCGCAGTCATCTGGAATATGAAGTATTAATAGCAAAGTCACTGTCTGCGAGCTTGACAAGTTTAAGGAGAACAGGCTGAATATTTCAACACTTCAAATGTACTCACCTCACAAACTGACGTGCTTTTGCCCTTTGAAGCTCCAGAAACACCTCCAGCTTGAAACAGTTGGTAGAAATGGCAGCTGTGCATTAACTATGCCAAAGACCTGGTTTAGACAATTAGCAATTCTTTGGGAAGAAAGCCAAGATGCGGAGAGCGGTTCGTGATTAGTGCCGGTAACTCCCTCCCTGCTTCTGTGGTGTATAGATTTTCCATGAAAGTCTCATTTTTATAAGGCCGACCCGAACAGTTAAAGTGAGATACGCTAAATGGTTTCCTCCAGCCAACAGTGTCATCCTTTTTCTCCACTTCGGCGTTATGTCGGCTGCGGTGCTACCTTTATAAATGATGGTACTTCCCTCCTTGATTATCCTAGTAAGGGACTGAACTGTTATGTTTTAGCTGCTTTTATAACCAGTTCTGTCCCAGCAATCCATTGGTGATGGATGGCAGAGTGTTGTAGTGAATCTCAGGGCTGTTGTACTGTGTCCTGTTAGTGGGGAGGTGCATGGTCTCGCATTTCTCATACACCCTGGCAGACTGTGGAAGACTAGCTATGAGGCAATGACGGTATAAGGAACACTGACCTAGCATGACATAGCATTGACATAACCATACCAAAAACACATCATGGCTGTCACATGCTGTCATGAGTCGTCATGGGAGATTTTGTCCAGTATTATAACATGTCATCATTACCAGTACGTTTTATGACAGATGCCACAATACTTAATGTTATGGCAGTTAATGTCACATGGTAAATTGTGCCATGTACTGGGTCATTCTACAGAAACGTTCACTTTTTTATCTATCCACAGGAGTCACTAGTGTTACTGATCCTCATTGGTGTTACACATAAGAAAGGTAACAACAGTGACAGTAACACCAGTGAGACTTTTAATGAAAAATGCATTTTACATAATGGCTGCTACAGAGCATCAAACCACATGTTGTCAATAATGTAAAATGCACTAAAATATGTAATTTAATCCATTTGTATTCTATTTTTTCACAATTGCATAAGAATAAAGTAGGTCATACCATTGACTTCAACTAAAAGCTTCATGTGAAATCATGAGTCAAATGAGAAAATTTCTGATAGCTGAAAGACACAGTGGACTTACCATGTGCTTGATCCTCATAGATCCTCAGAAAATAGGTAAAAGGAAGTAAAGTGATGTCATCAGTGTGATTTTTATTTAAAAATACGAGTTTTTCTGTTATGCGGTAACACCAGTGACACGACTCCTGGGGATCAGAACTTTCATTATATATTTTATAATATTTATTTGGCATTTGTTTTCATGTCATTTAATATATATATTTTATATTTATGTATAGATTATTGCAGTTAAAATTGAAGAAAAACATGTTTTTTACCTCAAAATATGGCCTCACCCTTTACACATGACTGTGAGGACAAGCACTTCTGTGGTGCTTGGAATTCTATGTAATTGATTTAAAAAACAATATTGCTAAAATAACTTATTGATTTATTTTATAACATAAATCTTTTGTAACCTTAACATGTTTTTCAAGTGTAATATATCTGTAAAAGCTAGGGACACAAAAATGGACGTTTCTGTAGAATGACCCTACTGTTAGTTGTCATGACAACAAATATTATGTTATATGTTATATTACTGGACAAAGTCCATCATGACAACCCATGACAGCATGCGACATCTGCTAAGATATATATATATATATATATATCAATGTTCTGTAGCAGAGTTCTCAGTGTTACAGATAAAGCCCTTTCATTCAGGTGCTTACCACCTATAAGGTGTCAGCAATGCTATAGAAAAACCACTTTTGGTTCCCTAAAAAGCCTTTTGATATATGGTTCTTTAAGAAAATGGAGTGTATGAAACCTCTATATAACAATGAAAGTTTTTTTCCTAAAACCATATGCCCAATCCAAGAACGATTTAGAAACTTTCATTTTTAGGAACCTTCACTTTTAAGAGTCTACACTTAAATGGTTCAATGCATAATTCCAGTGGGAAAAAATGACCTTTTACATTATGTGGAGTTTTAAAACTTTAAAACCAAATTCTTTATGTTCATTCATCTCATTCACAAAAACAATTCTTTCAAGCTTCTTTAAAGAACCAACAAAGGTTTTCCTATGGTATCACTCCATAGAACCATTTTTAGAATCTTCATTTATATGGAACTGAGTCAGAAAAAGGAGACTGGTGAGGAAACTGTGACTTCACTAATCATGCAGTCTGTTTGTGTTGTGCTTTTCCTTTCATGAAGAAATGGCTGATGGTGAAGCCCTGAAGAAAAACACTGCAGCTGTATCTGAATTTCAGAGTGATGACTTTATGAAGATATCATTCTTGGGCCGAAAAGCCCAAGAGCTGACACTTAATGTTTGAAATGGCATTCTTGAAGCGGTGTGAAGAGGTGAACGATGGTCTGTTTTTTCCCCCATATAAAGTAGATCCATTTCTCAGTCTGGGTGTCAGTTCTGACAAGGCTTCTACTAGTCAGATGTCAGTCAGGAAGTGTATGGTCAGGATCCTGCACCTTCAAAACTGCAGATGAAGGATTGGTATTCCAGAAGCCTTCAGACAGAATGTCAAGAATGCCCTCAAGTCACCTGCAAGTGCTGTAATATGTTTACTTTGAGACATCACCCTCTGACACTGGCCTTAGCTATTCTGGTGAGAGATAAGAGGAAGCTCACTTCCAGTGTTCTCCATAGAGTGAAGAATGGATTTGTCTTATTTAAAACTTTAAAACAGTTTAATTCACCATGTGTAATCTGCAATAACTTTTTATAATCTCACATGCTATAAAGCATAATGATTATCTATGCTTATTTGTTAAAAAATCTAGGTTTTATATATGCAGAGTGGTTACACTGAAGCTCTGTATCAGCTTAAACTATTTATGGTCTTAGGTTAAAGAACATGTCAAAAATGTTCATGGGGCATCACACATCCTGTGCACCAGCATAATGTGCCTACAGTATTACTCATAGAGGTGAATTACAGCCTAGTAGACCAAAGTCCTCAGAAGGTATCGTCTTATCAGCACTGACATTCATCCCAGTTGAATTGTGTTGGGCTAAGGTTGGAACAGGCTCACATGCATAACTGAGTTTTGACCTGGACCTGGAGCTTTTTTAATGGAAACTGTTATGATGTTTCATCTTAAGATTCCAGTCTTGTCAGGCATCTGGTGACCCCTCATTTTATATTGCTGTTGATGCACTGCGTAGGTCAGGGGTGTCCAATCTTATCCACAAAAGGATGGTGTGGTTGCAGCTTTTCATTCTCACAATGACACGACCAGTTGTTTGTATGAGACCTACTGAATTAACAAGCGGAATAAGGTGGGCTTCTGCTTGAGTGGAATGAAAACCTGCAGTCATGCCAACCCTCTGTGGATAGAACTGGACACCCATTGCATAGTGTCCATAACATTGAAAAAGATTTTTTTCAAAGTTTTCTCCAAATCTGGCTCATCAACAGGTAAGCCTGATTGGTTAGAAAGCCTGCTGGAAATGAATTGAGCAACTGTTCAGCATTAACACCCTCAATTGTCATATTAGTGAGGCAGCTTAATTAGTTTTTAGCTTGCATGTCAAAATACTTTCATTGGTAAGTGGATATCACTCTCAATCCCTCTCAGAATTCATACTTAAATACCACTTACTAAATTATAATGTTGTGTTATAACAGCCATTCCTTTATTACCTGGTTTCAACACTTATGACAAGCATTATGCTATTATGAATTAATATGAAAAAAGAGACAAATCACTGACAACGAAACTGCATGTTTAGTGAGCAGCGTTGTGGTTGCAAGAATTCATGAAATGTTAAGGAGGAGTATCCAGTGCCTCAGGCAAAACAGTACAGTCCCCATGAAAACAGGTGGGGGACTAAATCCTGCGCTGGTGAATCAAAGAAAATGCATGCCTTTTTTGAAGGTCACATTCTTGGCCCTTGTTGACTTCAAAAGCAAAGTGGTCCCAAGCGGAAAACAAGTTTAAGTGTATGAAAGTGTCAAAGACACACCAAATTCATGCCAAATTAAATAACAAAAAAACAGCTATTGCTATCTGTAGCTTAAGCTTAAATTGTTATGTTGCACATTTTCTCTTGTTATTTATTACGGGTACTCAGTGTAGCCCACCAGTCTGAACAGGTTGGTGGGGGGAACGTATAGCCTATCTATGGGAAACACTTGTACTGTTATTGGATAAAAAGCAAATCTATTCCTAAAAAAAGGTAGCAGTGAGGAGACTACTAGCAACAGTATTGAGTTCCCTTTCTTTTTTGCTATCAACATTGTTTTTTTTCTTACACAGAGTTTCAGGTTTGTTGGAAAGAAAGTAATCTTGGTTTGCTGAAAATCATGCCGATTCTTCAGACTGTCCTCTAAAATATAAGGTGCACTTATCCAGTCAAATAGCTCCATCTCTTTGTATACAACAGAGCAAAACACACTTCTTATGGTAGTTTTGATGTTGACAAAATGCAGCAATAAAAGTCACTGAATGATCCCAGTGACACAACTGCAAAACAGTAAAATGAATTGCTTCATATCCATGAGGCAATAAAGGCTGAACTTGATTGACTTACATAAGGTAAACAGCAGAATGGCTGCATTCAGTGGAGTAATAAAGCCATTACTCTTCTTTGATCTGGACAGTCTTATTACTTTGTTCAGCCATTCAAATGCTAATATTATGTATAAGGCAATTAGACATCTGATTCTTATGGACATTTTTAACCCCTTAAACGGCCAGGATCTGCTAGTGGCTTTGATTCAGCTAGAATGTCCTGTGCTCTGTGTAGGTACTGAATAATAAACCTGGATGTAATAAGCTTAGGATTTGAAAGGGTTAAGTAAACAGTGCTGCAGTGTGCAGAGCACCTCAGCTAGCTGAGAGCCAGTAGGCTTTAGAAAGAAGCAACAGCAACCAGAAGGAGGATGTAGAGGTTGAAGCATAGACTAGGGTTAGCACTTAGCACTCTATAAGCAAGTTCAATTTAGTAATTCAGGCCCCTGAGGGCACTGGCTTGATCTGCACATTTTATATCACATCTTGTTCCTCTTTAGCCATGTTGACCTTGAGGATGATGCCTCTAGTCTTCAATGGCAAGGATGCTGCAGACGTGGTGTCATAAACTTCAGAGATATTCAGTCTGTGTAATAGTCCTTATAGGAATTCAAATCACACCAAGCTGGAAGTTTAATTTCAAGCTTAATTACAGGTCATGCTTAGCTGCTAGCACTCGTGGAGAATCCCCCATTTGCGACAAAACTCACAGGGATTTTTAATCGTGTTTACGGAGTGTAGAAACGAAAACAAAAAAGACTGAGAACAACATTAATTGCTTGAATATCATTAATAAATGAAGTGTTGCTTTAATCTTCTCTCTATATTAGGTGGTTGGGCATTAGAGGCTTTTCTGAGTCAATAAAATGATGAGTGAAGTGATCCACGGAATAAGTTCAGATCCTGGTCAGAAACCATTTTGGGCAGTGTGGATTTTTATAGACAGAGTACTTCATTATTTGAGTGAAGAAATATCTCTCATCAAAAAAAGTTTTAAATGAAAGTTGTGTAGTCTATATCATCACAGTCCAAGATTAGAAAAAACATGCACGTCCAAAATAGTAATTTTGCAAAAGAAGGCAAAAAGTACTTTGCTTTTAATGTAAGTCAAAATAAAAAGATGACAGATTTGTTTGGTAATATATCAGTGTCATGTTACCATTACCTGCAACTGTCATGACACACACCGATCAGGCATAACATTATGACCACCTCCTTGTTTCTATGCTCATTGTCCATTTTATCAGCTCCACTTACTACATAGGTGCACTTTGTAGTTCTACACTTACAGACTGTAGTCCATCTGTTTCTCTGAGCACTTTGTTAGCCCCTTTTTACCCTGTTCTTCAGTGGTCAGGACCCCCGTGGACCCTCACACAGCATGTACTATTTGGGTGGTGGATCATTCTCAGCACTGCAGAAACACTGATGTGGTGGTGGTGTGTTAATGTGTGTTAACATGGTAAAAGGAGGCTAACAAAGTATGCAGAGAAACAGATGGACTACAGTCTGTAACTGTAGAACTACAAAGTGCACCTATATAGTAAGTGGAGCTGATAAAATGGACAATGAGCGTAGAAAAAAGGAGGTGGTCATAATGTTATGCCTGATCAGTGTATATCATAATGTGTATTGATGGCTAACTGGAGTCTGCTTAGCAATAATTAGCATGTGACAAGCTGTCATGATATCAAACATTACACCATTTCTCATGGAAATTACTAATAATGGTAATATGACACTGTTATTATACTACTGAAAAAATAATCATTGGAAGATGTCTGACATTACATGTTTATGACATGGTTATGTCAATGTTATGTACCGTGGTTTAAATAAAATGTTGCTAAGATTGTAATCCCAGTGACTTTGGAGCATGTTTATTGGTGCATTCATCATATAATTTTACATGGTGTAAAGGGCTGTGATCAAATGATGTAGAAAAATAAACATGGAAAAAAATTGTTTTATTTTGGACAGCAACTATATATTCCTCCATACATCCATCAGGGCTCAGACATATGCACTCACTCATCTCTATTTTTGAAAAAATTAAACATTGTGGATTTTCTTTACCTTTGCATATAGTCCTCACTTAATTTTCAGTCCTCCTGCAGGGAAAAAAGGAAATCATCATTTGTTCCCCCTCAGCAGACAAGCATTATCATCGGCTCCAGGCTGGGGTTATGTGGAGCATACAGAGAGAAGGCAAAAGAGTTAGAGAGAGAGAGAAAGAAAGAGACAAAGATAGACAGAAAGACACAGTCAGAATATTCATAGACTTCATTTCTATTCTCCAAGTTAGATGAGCATGGACAAACCTCAGTTATTCTCCCAGAGTGACCTTGGAGATGATGACTTCTTGATAGTTGTTTTTTTCACTTCTGATACAATAACAGCTAATGGAGCTGTATTCTCTGCATAATCAAATGAGAGCTGTGTGGTGGTGGAGGTTGCGGCGAGTGGGAGGGTGGGGGAGGCAGAGTTAGGCATAAGTTATTCAGTGCGGCTAAAGTGAAAGTAAAGTTTTGTTTTTTAAACAGTATTTTAATTAGTTCCTTTTATCTTTGCTATTTCTTTAAGTGGATAATATCATCTAACTGGATCACCCATCTGTGTAGTCTTACTGTGTATGAATCCATTGACCCTTTTTCATTATTCTAATCTTTCATTATTCAAGTCTTTCCATCTTAATTAGCCCTTGAAGAACACAAAGGGGCAGACTGTGTAGAAGTAGCGGGTTTCAATCAAAACATGCACATATCTGCATTTTAATAATACGTGCATCACTAGACATGACAACAACAGTTTAATAACATCAAAATTCAATATTAATGTTCCTTTCAGTGTGTTTACTCAACTATATGTACTCATATCTAACTGTATTTTCCAAAAGTTAGCTGCTTTAATAAAGGCTTAGCTTCGCCCACACTTGGCACAACCATGTTGTACCATATATCTAAGATTGTTTCTTGTAGGATATAGCTAGAATACTGTCCCTGTCCAAAAAAAGTTTCTCTATTTTTCCCTTTTTTCTACATCACTTGAACAGACCACTGCCCTTTATATTGTGTGAAAATGTCATAATGTATGGATCAATAGAAATGCACCAAAACTGCTTAGAATAAAACCTTTTTACATTATCTTTACATGAAAAGTTAGGAAAGTTTTTGCCTTCAGCTGTAAAGTTACCATTTTGGGAGATACCTGTTTTTTTTTGGACAATATGTCCAAATATGTCTATTAACTTTGTACTAATGACAACATTCTCACACATGATGCATGTTTCCAGACATCCCACTGTGTGATGTAGGTCTAAGGCCCATTAATGAGACCTTTTTTTAAATTAAAAGCAGGCTTATCTACATCAGAAGAAGAAATTCTTAGTTTCAAGAATACCTGCATTCAGGAAAATTTACATGTTTGTTCTTAACCGTATTCTGAAGGACATTACAAGATTTCTTGGAAACACTTACATGAATGCTGTTACATAACTGTGCCATGAACACGTCAGGGACAGAAGTGTACTCCAGGTAGCCATCATGGAATCTGCCATGACAATAACCAGTAATGGTAAAATGACACTGTTATATTAATGAGCAAAATCTGTCATGACAACTTATGACTGCATATGATATATGCCATATCTGCCATGACATTATAATGTCAATACAGAGTTCAAGAAAAGTTTCACCAATTTCTTAATCTGTTGCTCATACCTAGATGTATGCTAGACTTTGTGCTACTAAATGACATGAACATGTTTTGTTTTGTGTTGAGAAACGTTATTCTTGCACTATTTGATCATGCAGTCTTTCACAGAGTGGTGAACCCCTCCCCATCATTACTTCTGAAAGACTCAGCCTGTCTAGGACGCTCTTTTTATACCCAATCATGTTACTGACCTGTTGCCAATTAACCTAATTAGTTGTGAGATGTTCCACCAGTTTTTAGCATTAAATAACTTTACCAGTCTTTTGTTGCCCAAGCCCCAACTTTTTTGAAACATGTTGCTGGCATCAAGGTCAAAATGGGCATATACTTAAAATCAATAATGTTTAAACATTTGAAATGTTGTCTATTTTCAATTAAATATAGGGTTCAGGGTTGATATAGGGTTGATTTGCACACCATTGCTTTCTGTTTTTATTTGCATTTTGCACAGCATTCCGACGTTTTTGGAAACCAATTTGCATATCAATTGACGCAGCTTTAGTGTGATATTATTTTTTAATTACCCTCTTCACCTGTAGTGTCTCACCTTTCCTGTGCAATAACAGGCAAGACGTGTTTGCTACAACAAGTTATGATAGTACTTCATCTAGTCTATTTAGCTTGGCCCCTCTGCACTACTACTACTGAAGCACTACAGCAGTGTGATGGAGCTTCAGAACTGTGAGCAAACTTAATTTGCATTTCCTCTCTCTCCCCACTATTTTCATGTTTCATTTCACTCATCCAACTGTGGAACCACTGCACTGCCCCAGTTATTCCCCCAGAACAGAAACAGCTGCACAGTAAGGGCTAGCGAACACACTTGACCATCCGCCGTAAGCCATATTGCTAGCCCCCAGTCATTTGCCTACACTGCTCTCTGCTAATGGAGCAAATCTTTGATCATGTTTGTAAGACGAGCACTCCCTGTTGGCTGCTTCGATTAAAACTCGTCTTATTCCACTTGTGCCGGATTTGCTTTTTAAATCATAGCATGTCCTAAAGACTGCAGTTCCGTGACAACAGATCACTATGCTAATGATATACTTGCTGTGCCACTGCCACTTCGTAATTTGTAAAAGAGAGCGAGATAGAGAGACTGGATGAGAGTGCAAGCATGTGAGTATGTTTTCAAACGGGAGATATTGAATGTTTAAGTAGTTGCTGGAGCATGTGTATTCTGGCTAATGTACTGTATATTCATAAGATAAGTAGGTGCATGTATGTGTATATTGTATGTTGTGTGCGTGGGCAGCGTATCAATATGATTCCGGCTGCTTCTCTGCAGCCTAGCTAATCCCCTGCGGTGCCGTGGCATACTTGCTTCTGACGTGCTGTATGAGATTAGCGGCTGACAACTCACTGAGCTGCATCTCCTGGAGGAGAGGAGAGACGTCACTGGCCTTACGTAAGGGGCAGGGTTACACTGAGAGGTAGGCTCAGGCCCTTTACCTTTAAAGACTTTCAGATCAGGAGTGCTGATCTAGGATCAGATTCCTTCTCTTTTTATGGTATCAACAGCCACAAGACCAGATTGCAGATCAGCACTACTAGCCCTTTTAACGTGTACTTGAATATCCATTCACTGACACTGCCGCAGAGAGATGCTCTTGATTTTTTTCTTTATAAAATGCGATAAGTTCAAGTAGAAATTTCAATCAAAGACCTGCACATACCGTTCTCATGATTCAGCATGCTTCTGTACTTGTAATACTATCTGCAGCACTGGATATGATGACAGAGATATAATAATGTCTGTGATTGGTTATTTCTGTGCAGAAACACCTATCTGTAGTGTAGATGTGTGTCTGCTACCATAAGAGATGATGGTACTTCATCTAGTCTTTTCAGCCTTGTCCCTTCATGCTGCTTTTATTGAAGAGCTACAGCAGTGTGATGTATGAAGCTGATGAACTAAGGAGAATGGGAATTGTGCTTGGCATGAAAAGATGTCTCCTTTTCATTTTGGCCTTGGAACATTCCGTAACTCTCGGTACTTCATACTGTTAAGCCACGGAAAATGTATGATTATATAACAGTACACGAGGGTTGGTGCAATGTGATGATCATGTTAATTTTTCAAGCCAACTTACTGTTCTTTGTTTTCTTTTTATTACTATTCTACAGTCAAACATTTGCAAGAATGTATTTCTCGTACAGCTTTCGATCTACACTGAGGTGACACAGAGGTGGTTAAAAACTCCAGCAGCACTGCTGTGTCTGATCCACTCGTACCAGCACAACACACACTAACACACCACCACCACATTAGTGTTACTGCAGTGCTGAGAATGATCCACCACCCAAATAGTACATGCTTCTGTGAGGGTCCATGGGGGTCCTGACCACTGAAGAAAGGGTAAAAGGGAGCTAACGAAGTATGCAGAGAAACAGATGGACTACAGTCTGTAAGTGTAGAACTACAAAGTGCACCTATATAGTAAGTGGAGCTGATAAAATGGACAATGAGCATAGAAACAAGGAGGTTGTCATAATGTTATGCCTGATCGGTGTACATACACATTGTGTAAATTTAATGAAGAATGGACCAAAAGAAACGGCCCAAAATTAGCGGCTCCATTGACTTTAAAAGTAAAGTATGTTTTTTCCTTTTACTGTAAAGTTATCATTTTGGAGATACAAGGTTTTCTTCTGACAACAGCGATACACACACACACACACACACACTTATACACACACTGTTTTTGGACACTTGTCTGATAAATAAGAAAGAAGCATCCAATCTCAGTTGCTCACTGCAGATTGAAATATGTTGGTATTACTAACAAACTTCCAGCAGTCCAGCAATGTCCCTATAAACTGGGAGAGGAGGGGTCATATGGCTCACTTTTCTACATCTCGTGGATTAGTTTCTCCTCAGCAGTTTTTGTCTAATTTAAATGTGTTTTGATGAAAGGCGGCTAGCTTAAGCACTGTATTTAAGGTGGTACATCAGAGTGATGCGACGAGTCAGAAATAGAAACAGGGAGTCCATCAAAAATGGAACTCTGCTACTTGTGTCTGGTGTAGACAGCTGCGTTGATTATAATGGGGGCGTTTTGGTTTTGTCATTGTCACTTGCGTCGCTTGCTGTTAGGACAAGGTGTTATTCATTATAGTTATTTTCTGAAGGCTTGCTGCTTGTACTAAACTTGTGGCTGTTACTTTTTTAAGGGCTGGTTAAAAAAAAATAACAACTCGGTAAATAAGGCAGGATGATACTCAGAGATTTGGTCAAAGTGCCAGTATTGGGAGATTCTGGCACTCATACATCACCTGTCAGCCAATCACACTGCAAGGTCTAATGGTATAAATGGTACAATTGTAAGTGTTGATGCTAACACATAGAAAGGGTGTAATGATTTCACTAAGGTATGAAAAATCAATACAAAATTATGTATCCAAAATTTAAAACTGTATCACTGATACACTTCAAGGTCAACTATGAAAACTGGGCGTCTTAGCGCATCCTTTCAGAGTTAAATGGGCAGAGCAGGGCAGGGGTTCTGCTGTGGACACAATCACACTCAAATGATTTTTTTTTTCCCTGAATTTACTTTTTACATTTAAATTCTAGGTGTTGTGATTTTGGGGGGTTATTTTGCTAGAGGGCAGCATGGTAGGCATTGAAAAAGTTATTTTGGAGAGCTTTCATTTATTTGAGACAAAGCAATTTGTGTGGTATACAATTCAAGATCTGAGGAATCAAAACTTAAATCTAAAATATCAAAAATCAAATCTGAACCTCAGAATCGAAAATCATATCAAACCTTAAAATATGTGAATCATTACACCCCTAATAGATAGTGATTAATGCCATGTATAAATGTTGTTACCAGTTTCTAATGTAGAAACAGTTACACAAAGTAAATGTAACAGAACTTTGGTGGGTGGAAATTTCTATTGGATTCTTAAAGTAAGATTCTTTTCTTTGTCCAGGAACAGTTTTCCCGAAAACCGCCACTCAAGATCACAAATTGACAAAGAATTGCCCCTCGCTCTTTATTTCCTTTAACGTCCCCCTCTCTTTTCTAATTTTGTCTTTTTTTTTTCCTCAGACAGATTTCCTCTCTACACTTTCTTCATCCTCGCTTTGAAGATGGCAGTGGGTGTCATTATTTAACGGAGGATCCCCAGTCACTTTTAATTTTGGCCCATAAACGCAGCATGAAAATCAAATAACTTTGAGCTCCTTGACTGCGGATCTCTGCTGGGGCTCATCATGTAGCTACTGCATCCAATTTTTACGGATGTGAAACAGAGCCATCGAATTTTCATTTCTCAAATTAGGTGGCACATTCAGTGTGGTAATGAATCTAGTTGCAGGCAAATCCTGCACATTAGTCTTCATGCTTGGTAAATAAATGAAAAACTAATTTGCTGTGTTAAGAAAATGCCATGCTCATGACTGACTAATTTATTTGGATGTTTTATGGACAGCGAGGCAAAAGAGGCAGGAAATGAGGCTTTGCAAGATACGTTGGCACCAGAATTTCACTAGATTTCATTTAAGTACTATTTGTTTTCTTTTCTCTGTGACCTGAGGGTAGCCTGTCCTTCTTTTTATTTACTCACAGCTATTCCTGCTCATTTTATCCACTTAACCTGAATTCACTGACTCCTCTGAGTCTCCACTTTAATCACTTTCAAAAGTCCATTTTGTAGTTATGTAAACTGGGATACAATGAATACACAAAGTGATATCAAGCTACCTAGTGAAACCTAACCACCTTGCCTACAGTATTTTTTTGTGCTTATCAAAAGATATAATAAGTGATTACTACTAGGCCTTTAGCTAACTTTCTTGCCAGATGTCTTTAGTCTATTTCAAACCTAAGGTAACTGAATTTAAATTGATTTCTGCTTTATAGTGAGCCGGAGACAAGAAAGCAAAAGAAAACTTGAACTGACATCTGTTCTGCATTACTACTTGATTTGGCTAAGAAGAAAGTGGTGACTTCCAAACCCTGCACAGCTACAGTATGAACAGCATTTATGCACTGTTTTTGTTCTGGAATATGTTTTGACACCAGGCAATCACATAATACAATATTTTTGTTTAAATGAATGTTTTAATCAATGTACTTTTATAGGCAGTAACATTTTATCAAAATATAATATTCTTTATATCAGACCGTGTTAAGTGTCACATTTTGTAGAGACTTTACAGAGGACCCTGCTCTCAAAGGCTTATAAAAATTGAGTGCCAAGGTAATTACGCCAAACTTGCTAATGAAGCAATATGATTGACAAAGTGAGAAAACAGGTACCCAGGATTTTCATTCTGGCTAATAATATAAATGACAAAACAGTGCCTTTTTAATGTAACTGTGAAGTAAATATGTGATTAAATGGATCTGTTTGTCCAAATAAATCAAGTAAAGATTTTCCTAAAATTTGGCCTGATCACACAGCATCATATCTTTATTCTAAAAGCTTTTTTATTGAAAAAGTATGTGAACTTAATGCATGTCTGAGTTTAACCTGCCATCCTGCTGTGTGTGAGCAAGAGTGGTGTTTGTAGGAGGGAAAAACACTACCTGCAAAACTTTGCCAAAGATCCCCTGAATCCTCTGCAGCACTAATACTTTTCAATTAACATAGTAATATTTTTAGGGAAAAAAAAAACAAAACACTGCATACGAATATTGCATGCAATCTGTGAAGCATAGTGGAGATAGTGTAATTGTGTGGAGCTGCTTTGCTGTGCAGCAGTGGTGTCCAATCTTATCAGCTAAGGGCTGATGTGGCTGAAGGTTTGATTCCAAACAAACAGTTCACCTGATTCCACTTATCAATTTTATCTTCCAGTATTCACTGGGTCAGTCTTCAAACAACTGATCATGTGACCTACTGCTTTGCTGGTATAAAAACTTGCAGCCACACCGACCCTTTGCAAATAAGACTAGTCATCGAGGGCGAATAAAGTTCACACTGTTTCACAAAACCTGTCTCAGAACACCAGGGTCCATGTCTGTAACCTAAAACTCAATAGCTGATCCAGTAAATCAACAAGAGAGTGGCTGAAACTGATGAAATTCTGTATTTTAGAATGTAAATGAAATTCTGTAATATGATCTGAAGCAGGCCATTCAAAATATCCCAATTATATACATAAACTGATTCAACTTTACGTAGAAGGACGGGTCAAAATGCCTTCTACCTGCTGAACAGGACTAATCATAAATTATAAATGGCTGCTTTGTTTAACCCCTTAAAATCCCAGGCCTATTACATACTAAGCCTTATTATTCAGTAACTACACAGACTTCAGTGCAAACTGGCTGAGCTATTCTTAGGTATATAAGCGTATAATAAACCTTTGGGCCTGTTGGTGGCCTGTGGCCATGTGAAGGGTTAAGGCTATTGTCAACAAAACAGATTCCATACTAAAAAAAAATAATTCATATGTATTTGCATCAAATACCTGATTTGTTTGAACCCCTTCCTTTTTACAGTAATGAAAACATTTGTAAAACAATACTGTCTTTATTATTTAGACTTACTACTACTACTGTATTTATTTTTGTTATAACTTTGGAGGAAGAACAGAGCCGACATTCATGCAGGAATGCAAATAAGTTATGTAAAAACACATACAAATAAGTTTTTTTTCTGTCAAAAATGTTGCTTTAGTGCCTGCAGTTATGCAGTTTGAAATTCTCTGTTGTTACAATACTAAACAATATTCTGCCAATTTCAGCTATTTGTCATTGGGACTTTAAAATGGAAAATTAAATTTCTCAAGTTGCCAAGCTGTTATGATGTTCTTTATGCATTAAAGGGAGAAGCAATTCATAATGCCTGACTGTTTTTCACAAACAGTGTGTTTCAAATGGCACTTTGTTCTTCCTCACACTGACCTCTTCGCTGCCATTTCTTCCAGCTTCTGTTTACGTGACACTGTTTATTTCTGTAGCGTAGACAGACTACAGTTAAGTTGGTGAGTAATCTGAGAAGATAACATGAAAACACAGTAAATGCAGCCTTTCACTGAGAATCAACACTGACTGTGGAAGAACAAAGTAGCAGAATTACCCCATTAATCAAAAATCCCATGCATATTGTAACTTGACAGTAAAACAAAGCAGTGGAGAAAAGCAGTGATTAATTGCTTTGTGTCAGTGTGTTTTGAACATACAAACAAAATAAAATTCTGATATGGACTAAAGTGGAATTTTTAGGGTCCTTTTTCAGATCCTAAGCCTAGACTAAAAATTATTTCCAATGGCGAGTCACTATTTACACTGCAGCCTAGTCTAAGACTAGGCTTAATCCATGTCTGGGAAACTAGCCCACAGTGTTATATTTGTGTATAAGAGATGTACAGAGCACACAGTGGAGAAATGCAGGTTTTAGCCTCTTTGTCAACATCGACTTTTTCTTGGAAATTGTCCATGACTAAGACAGAGATTACTAGCCATCAGGCGTGGAGGCAGTGTTATCAGGTGAAGAGTGTAATTGCTGTGGGTTAGCAAACAAAGGCAAAATCTTGGGACTTGAGCACAGAACCTAACATGACCATCTGAAGCCAAGACAGGAACCTAGAGATAAGCACCATGTGATAATAGGGGTATCGGAAGCAGGAGCAGCAGCCATCCGTATGCTGCTTTAAATAATGCCAAATCTCATTCATTTAGACAAATCAGAATAAAAGAAAAAACACTCCTAACTGGAATGCAGTGCAGTGTTTGCTTTGTGTACACAGCAAAGGGTTAAAAAGTGTTAAAAAATGATAGATTTTTCATGGAATAATGTTGGTTCTGAAGCTGTTTTCACACTATTAAACTTAGAGCCTGGTATTTTAGGGGTGTGTAAGGACCACATGCTTGCATTGATTAACCCCTTAAATGGCCAGGGCCATTTTATTACACACCTCTATAACCCAAGAATAGCTCAGCCAATTTGCATTGCATTCCCTGTAGTTGTGAATAATAAGCCTTAGTATGTATTAGGTCTGGGATTTTTAGGAGTTAAACCTACATTATCAGTGGAGCTTCCCAGCATTCCCTACGGTTTTGTTTCAGTTAATTAGCTTTTATTTCTTCACTTACAGTTCATTTCGCACCAGGTTTTTTTTGTAATAACATATTTGTCTTACCTTTAGGGTTACATTTAAATGTGTTTTGCATGTTTTTTGTTCGAACCGTGAAGGCATTTTGTGTTTTAGTTAGAGGGAAATTCTACCAATAACTCAAAATGTCAGCATAATTAAACTGGTAAGTACACAAAGTCATTCAGAGTGGTTTAATGTGAAGCGGTTTAGTCGTGGTGATAGGAACTAGACGTCTGAAGACCTAAGTGCCTCTAAAAGCTCTATCACAGAAAGTTAGCACATACAACGGTTAAGAATGTGTTGTCTGATGCCTGAGATATTATTTTATCATAGTTTCAGATAAAACTTTGGTCTAAAACATATTTTTTAAAAGCCATTCACGGTGGAGAGGTAAATGTAGGAAAATGTGTAGATGTAAGGCAAAACAGCTTCCAAAGGGGACTTTTTCACCATTACCCCAATTTTACCATTCAACATTACATATACATACTCAGAAGACATATGTAGGTTCACCAGTCATTTGGGATGGTAAATAAAATGTTTTTATCTGTGTTGTAGACAATGTGACCCCTGGTTTCTGTCACCACCACTGTAAAGTAACTTTGAGTTGGTCAGGTGCTCTACAATAAACCATTTTACATCGAAAGCACTTTGAATGACTTTTCTTCTCAGCCATTGAATTATGTAATAAAAAAATCACAGAGGAATATTCCATTAACTAGGTCATTATGGACTGCTGCAATAAAGCACATGTTTGTTTATTGCCATCTCTGCATGCAGTCTTTGAAAAAGACCAGAAACAAGCTCATGTAACTACTCTAAATCCTTCTAGAAAAGAGATTCTTTTCATTTTAGAACTTACTTGTAATTACAGGGTTAAAACAATGTTTTAAGTTATTTTCACTTCGAAAATGTTCAATTTAACCCTCACAATGTTTATTTAACACGAGCAAATGTGATATGCATGAGGTGGTGCGGGGCAGATGGGGGACATATTTGAGGTGTAAAATATAAAATGAACTTTTATATAGTTAAACAATGGTCATCCTGAAAAAAAGAAAAGGAGGGGTGACTCACTTTAGAGATTTTTTAAGTAAAATCAACTGGTGGATATAGGCCCCCAGTCTGTTACAGTGAACCCCGCATATAGGCTAAGTTGCAATACTTGCACTTCTGCCACTTTCAGCTGGACTGTTTGTAATTTGTAACTGCTGGAAAATTGTTTGGTGTTTGTATAGAAATATTAACCAACAGTTTTCACCACTGATAGAACAACAGAAATATCACAGGCATTTTGGCCCTTCAGAAGATTCATTTTAGCAAAAAAAGTTCGCAATGTAGTGTGCAGGCTTTTGTATAAAATTATCTGCCAATTATACATTCAGGCACCGTAGATTTTCTCATCCATGGTCAAGGTCACATTGTTAAGCATTGATTCGATCTGTTAATTCCTGCTTCTGTTAACCTTGGTGAATTTCCACCATCGTCCTTAGACTGCCTACAGGTGATCTGAGTGCCCGTGGTATCAAGTTTGAGTCATCGACATGGTATAAATAAACTATGAGCCAACATTAGGATAATGCGCCACTGTCAAAAGCCTACTGCATGTTCCGTACGTCTGCTCTATGACTCACACTTTCAATGTTGTCCAACATAATGAGGCAAAAACTTTACCAAATCTATAAAAAGTCTAGAAAAGGTACAATTCCATGCATCTATAAAAATACCTATTATGTGCCAAAGGCAATATAAATCTGAACAACAACAACGTATCAATTCTATTCTAAAGAGAAGTTTATTTGTGACATTACGATATAATGAACTAAGTAGTGGCTTTGGATGTCAGCTGTGTTACACAGCCTTATCTAGGAATTTCAGGTGTATAAAGTAAGTAAGAAGATTGAAGTGAACAAACTTTTTTGGATGCTGACCAATAGATGTTCCAATGAATCAGGTACATTAGATGTACTTGAGCAAGAAGGATTTCTAATCTAAAAAAGTCCAGCTTTTGGCAAAACATTGTTAATGGTATTTTGAACATTTGCCTCACAATAGATTAGACCTTAGAAGGAAACAGTGCTAGGGGAGCTTCAGTGGGTGCATGACCAACTACACAGACAAGCCTGAATAATATGTTTGTTCTATTTTATACATATTAACACTAGTTCTTACATTTAATAATTACCTTATAGTCAGTTGTCATTTTCCACTGATTTGCTCTTTGAAAGTAACATGTCTTACTCTTCATTCTTTCTTTCTGTATAGGCTAAATGCACTGATTCCTTTGAAACAATTTCAAAAGCCAATCAGAATGAAGGTGACACATAATCATATTCTCTATGACAACAAGAAAACAGGCCAGGTATCACTTTACAAAACATAGAAGAAGTGCTGCAGATATGTGGAGGACAGTGACCAAAAAGACAAGACAACAAATAAATTAAATCACTTCCACATTTACTTTAAAGAAAATATATTTTGGTCTTTGTTTTCAATTAACCCCTTAAAATCCCAGGCTTATTACATATGAAGGCTTATTATTCAATAACTACAGGAACGTCAATGCAATCTGGCTGAGCTATTCTTAGGGTATAGAAGTGTGTAATAAAACTTTGACTTCTCTATGAAGAAAAAGTCTTTTTCTGGATGCTGATTGTCTCATTAGAGGGTACAGTCAATATGCCGTGGTGAACAGCTCAACAACGACCCAAGCAGAGCACAGTAGAGACGATGCATGGTTGACTTTTTAAGCTTGTTTATGCTGAGAGATAGTTACAGTCACAAAATCATGAGCATGTTGCCAGCCAAGCATGTCATTACACAGCAATGTTTAACAAAGAATCCTTGTAACTTTCTTTGTAAGGAGCATTTGTCTTCCTGTTTTGCCACCACAGTGATGACGCTACTTTCTGCTAACCTGGTAATAGAGATTTCAGTGTTATGTTAGCAACTAACTATGGTTAATATCATAATTTCATAGCAACTGTCTGGATTAAACACATATTTGAAAGTTGTAACAGACATACAAGTAACACATTCTTTCAGTTCAGAGTCTGTCTTTAAATGTTACCTGAGCCTGAAAGCTTGGCCATATTTACTATAGTGTGGACAAAGTACAGTCCAATTAGGCCATAGAAAGCCTGTTAACTCAAATAAAGAAAAGTCTGCTGAGTGCAATCAATGGTTTCAAAGTATGTGATCACATGATGCATTACTGTCTTTTTGATTGACTGTTCCATGAAACTTGTTTCTGTTGGGAGGCTTGCAACTGTTGCAGCTGAATTTCAAGTCAGTATGGCACTTTGTGCAACTTATGTGCAATATAGTTTCATTTAGGTTTCAAGCAACTAATTGCATGGAAGCCTGATGAATCACATGCTTTCTGTAAAAAGTAAATACGAAACAACACTTATTTCACTATTTCTGGATGGTAGATCAATGACAAGAAACGTCCATGTAAAAAGGCAAGAAAAAGCAGTTAGTTTAATATGTCTCTTTTAAAAAAGGGACGGGCTGAGAATGACAGAAAGTGTACCGTGGGATTAACTAGGAACAAGGACAATTTACCTCACTAACCTTTGAGCTAGGAAAAAATCAGGTGAATGCAAACAGCCAAAATAGACAGCTAATACATCAATCTGTCAAATCTGTCAATGTCTATATTCTGAGTTCCACTGAGTAAAAACAAATACTCTTTTCCTATATTATTTTTTGTGTTCTTTTGTATTATTAAATGTTAGTTCAGATTTTTGTGTACTATTATTTAAATGTAACATTTTAAATATTCTATATATTTGCATACTGTAGATTTGATCTGTTTCCATAGCTTGCACCCAGGTACTGCAAGGCTCCACTTGTTAGTCAGTTTACTGGTTTATTAATTATCCTCTTATGTCCTAAGTTTATGCACCCTGTTAGCCAAAGGCTTTCAAAAGTTAGGAGACCAGGAGAGGATTTTGGGCAGATCATTATATTCATAGGGCAGTTAACATACCATTTGTTGCAGATACTGGCTACTTATATTCCAAACCCCATGTTTCATACAAAGTGTTTCACATCTCTTGACCCCAATTAAAATTCCCTACCCACTCAATCTGTAATAATAACAGCAGCAACAACAGAAAAAAGACGTTTAATGCTCGAATTAAAAAAATTTGATTGAGAGGGGTAACAAAAAACAACATTCTCAGTTTGTGCTTGGAAGGAAAAGCCTTGCTTGCCATGCTTGATTAGCAGATAACACACATTACGCTATACTTGATTATACAGCACTGTTGTGCTTCTCTCTCATTTCTTGATGTGGCTGATGAGGCTTAATCAACCATGCTTCAATCAATGGGGTGAAAAAAAAAAATCACAAGGCCTGTGCACAATCACTCCCTATGCAGATCAGTGTGTGAAGAGGCTCTCCTGAATTAAACCAGATCAGTGCATCTCCATGCAAACAGGTGATGAATCACGGCAGCACACAAATGGTTAGGCCCTGCATGTAAATCCTTGGTACAAGAGCTCAGTGTCTTTCAGGCACGGGATTCAGTGATGAGTAGAGTTTTCCAAAGTGGGTTTGTCTAAGCAAAGTGTCCAAGATTTGCTGGTTGTGCTGCATCACTGAACTGAGAGTGCATGCCATGCACAAGTCAGTGATTTTCTTTCAGCAAATCAGCTAAAGAAGCAAGATGATTTGGGACAAAACACTCTGTCTAACCTCCACTGGGTTTTGAGGCTGGTAAATAAAACCACTTAAAAGTTTGGACAGTATGTGAAATGCAAATAAAAACAGAAAGCAGGGATTTGTAAATCTACTTTGACCTGTATTTAAGGGAAAACAGTACAAATATGAGATATTTGATTTATTTATCTCATCAACTCCATGTTTTCTTGTAAATACATGCTCATTCTCAAATTAATACATGCAATCTATTACAAAAAAGTTGGGACATGGCATAAAAAGATCAGAGCACAAAGAGTCTGACATAGTATGTATCTGTTTAATACCTAGAAAGGTACTTGGAAGTGTTTCCAGTTTACTTTACTGCTTAGGTGCATGACATTACATTGAAATTTACTGCATATTTGTACCTTGTTACACGAAATAATTATGAAGTATTTTATAATATCCTTTATCAGCTTAATAGCTAGAACCTGTTGGTAATTATATTGTACTTTACTTAGATTGACCTAGCACCACCATTTTACTTGACATAATTACACAGCACTTTGGAATTTGTACTAGGGAAGAACCTGCCAAAAACCTAGTGGGCATGTCACTGTAATTTATTTAAGCTGTCTTGGAACTTACTTTCCTGATACCCAAAATAATTACCTTCTTTGGAGCTTGTTCATAGTTAACTTAGAGGACTGTAAAAGAAACTGTAAAAGTTTTATGCAGGTGATACAATCATGCATGAGTATAAAAGGAGCACCCTATGAAGGTCTAGTACTTTATGAGTAAGGATGGGTCGAGGCCCACCACTTTATCAAAAAATGCCTCAGTGAGTAACACAGTAGTACAAGAACAGCATTCCTCAGTGAGTGGTTTCAAAGATTTTAGGTATTTCACCCTGTATGTTGCATAACATCAGGGAATCCAGGGAAATCTCTATGTGCAAATGGTAAGGCTGAACCACAACTAAATACCCTGAATAACCTTCAGTCCCTCAGACAGCTTTGTCTTAAAACAGAATACTTCTGTGATGGATATCACCACATGAGCTTTGACAAAGCCTTGTCAATAAACAAAGTTCATCACTGCATTCACAAATGTAAGTTAAAACTGAACTATGCACAGCAGAAGCAGTATATAAACAATGTCCAGAAATGACTTCAATGTTTAATGACTTCTCAAGTCAACCTTTAAGCTGGTTGATGGAATTAATAGGCAGTGCATTCTCCAGTCCAAAGAAGAAAATGACCATCCAGATCATAACCAGCATAAAGTCCAAAAGCCTGGGTCTGTCATGGTATTGGGTTGTTGTAGTGCCCATGGCATAAGATTGCACATCTGTGATGGCATGGCATTGTTGGTACTGAAATACATATATATACATGGAAGTCCCTGGAAAAAAAATTATATATGGAGTAACATTCTGGACAACATCTTTTCCAGGGACTTCCATGGTTAGTTCAACATGACAACAAAAGCTACATTCTGCACACGTTAGACACCATGGCTGCGTAATCAAAGAGTGCAGGTGCTAGACTGATCTGCCTGCAGTCCAGAACTTTCACTGAAAAAAGGCTAAAATTCTCGCTTTCAAAAGTGGATCAGTCACTGTCTTCAAGCCCTAAATGAGTATGAAGTGCAAAAAAAGAGGGTTAGTGCATCACAGTTGTAAACAAAATTTACTAATCACTATGTTCTGTTTATATTAGCATTTCACACTAGACTTTTTCAGAATTGTAGTTTGCAGTACAACCATGCCCAACTTTAAAACTGACACTAACTAATAACTTCCTCTCCTCAAATCTCGAAAGGAAACATTCACACTCTCAATATGCATTTTAGGCTGTGATATTCTTTACAAGTGAATCTAAGTTAGCTTGCCTGCTGATTTAGACTGCATATGGTCGCACAGGGTTCAGAGGAAAACACGTACATCTGGAAGCTCTTTGATAACCTGCTACTCTGTGATTCACACCCGCTACTCTCCGGGGCGCTTGGCGTCAGAATGATAGCAGCACGGCTCAAGGTGATACGCATGTTTCCTCGCTCCGTTCATTAAACTTTAATGAGGACCCTGCTCCCATTAGCAAGGCTCAGGGAATCGTGAGAGAAACCGAAGAACAGAAGCCACTACGCAGCAGTAGCTGCTCATGTGCCTGATAAGTAACTGTGGTTCAAGTGTGCAGCAGAAGCCAGCCGGATGGTTTAATGGTTTCAAAATGCAGTATATGTTATATGTGGGGCTTTAAACACACTTCAGACACAACTGGACATGGCCATAGGGAAAGAAACAGCAAAAATTGCAAACTGGCTGGTAATGAATAGAAAGGCTATAGAGTATAAGAGTATGGCAATGAAGTTAACGTGCATTGCAGCCTCCTTTTAGTTTATTGATTTTCTTTTTTTCGGGTGATGGGGTTAGGGGTAGAGTGAGGCTATGGCAATACAGCCAGAAAAATGACACAAAATCACAACACAAAGCTCAGTAAAACCTCCTTACACCAGGCAAATTTACTGTAATGCATAGCATCAAGTGGCTTCATTTCTTTTTTTTTAAATATGTGATAAAATGCAAAATATGTTTTGTAATATGTAATAGTGATAACAATAAACATATCTTCCATCATGAATTGCACAGTTTTTTGAATACATTATTGTTGCCAAGCAATCATGGACTTCTGAAAGAGGACATGTGCTCGGTTGCATAAAACACCTTATATATCAATGTTAAGGGAGGGTTTTACCTTATTTAAGGAAATTCAATAAGGGTATTTTATAAAATCCCACAGACATCACTCTTCGCTCAGGGAAAATGCTGAGGGGTGATTGAGATTTTGCTGTTGTATCCATTGTGACATCCATCGTGGGCCTTATCTCATTGACAGCTTACGTAGCTAAATACTGAAATTAACTGACTTTTCAATAGGCCGTTTTGATAAACTGTTGCTCTTGCCAAGTTGACAAATTAACTGCTTGGTTTAACAATCAGCAATGAGTGTCTTCTACTCAAAAAACTAGAGAATATGATTTTTTTTTCACACAGTCAAAATAAATAATTATATGGATTCATGGATGTATTTTTTACGTTTTGACTGGTTCTGCATGTCATGCAAAATCACTCTGTGGTTAGTTGTTTTGCATGTCGATCAATCCCTTACATGATGAAGGAGGCAGGTTTTAGCTTTGTTGTTAGTTCAACAACAAAGTTTATCAGTCTTGAGCAGTGGAGCACGGCAGAGTGAAGTTTATCCCACAGCTTAAAATAAACTTTCTCTTTCTTATCTTTTTTATTTTGGATTATTTAAACTACCTTCTATTTTCATTCTGAAACTTCTTGATTTCCTTGACTTCTTGATTGCTGCTATAAAGGCTAGGTAAGCTAACAACTCAGAAATCCCTATCTGAGCATGCATGTAGAAATACATATTTATTTTTGTATATGTTTGATGCACATTTAAGTTATTTTGAAGACATTATTTAATTGAGCACTTAACTCTACCTACACTAAATTATGTATGCAGTTTTGAAAGAAGGAGTCATGGAAATATATATCTAAAAAAACAGCATTTACCAGCTTTCAGTGTGGTGGACGAGGAAGTCTTCCAAGTCACTGGCAATGTATTTAGCAAAGGTAAAATCTGTGCCCTCTCAACATTTCTTATGATTTATAATTCTCTCTATCACAAAGAATTTGCACAGGTACCTTTTCATGATGCAAAGAACCCTTTAATCATGCAAAGGGTTCTTCAAGTGTTGATTCTATATAGAACCAATTTCTTTACTAAAGAACCCCCAAAGCACCATCATTTTTTAAGAGCGTGACCAAATACCAAATAACCAAACAGCAAAAAGTTCTGTTTATGGCAGAATGTAAGTGCAATCAGTTGATAGGCCATGGTTACTATTGAGCACGTGTGGATTGCAGAACCTGTCAAATTATACTTCATTTGGATTCCAGAGTGTTTTTACTGTAGTTCAGTGACACGGGGGTGTAAACTTCACAGCTTGGTGTTTTCCATACTTTAACACACCTGATTCAAATTATCACATATTTATTAAGTCCTTCATGAACTGAATCTGTTCTATTAGATGCGGGAACTGCACTGCATTTTGCAGGGCCGTGGCACCAGCACTGAAATTCACTGCTGCTGCAGTAGTAGACTGTCCACTACTTCTGTCCCTGAACAGAGCTTTCTGTGGTGTTTTTGAGGACCAGAGAAACTAAATGGAAAGAAAGAGGGTTATGGTTCTATTCAGGTATGCAGCAGACAATATTTTCCATCCCTGAAGATTTAGTTTTTGTTTTTTAGTCATCTTATTTGGCATGGTGGAATTGTGTAATGTCGTCTTTCAGCATATTGCTGTCAAGAGATCTATTATCTTTTGTGCTTGTAGAGAGGACTCCTTTTGGACGCTTCCATTTGCAAGGAGCTCTTTGCAGCCTCTCATCATCAGAGATTGAGAGCCACGATGAGCAAGTGGGGAGAGGGGGGCTTTGTCAAAATGGCCTGGCATGCCACTGCAATAAGAGAGGCTCTTGATGGCCAGGATGAGCCCTGAAATACAGCTAAAGAGGACTGGAGAGGGAACAAGGTCTGCTACAACCATGTAAACAACATAGCTAATGAAGAATCGCCAAACTGTGTTTTGTTTGGGAAAGATGAACTATAAGTGTTTGTAAGACTGGACTAAAGAGCAAAAGAAAATGGACAAAAACAACTGATTTCTGTTTGCATTGTAATGCCTTTTTATCTTACTCATCGTTAGAGAGGATCTAGCAGCACTGGCTTCCTATATACACAAACATCATTAATAATTATATATCAATGACACTAAAACATCAAATAATAGTGAAAGTGATAAATGTTTCTGATTTGTATTATGTAATATAATATTTATATATCTGTGCTAACACTTTACTTGCTGAACCCTGCTACAAAACGTTGACATAACTATTTCATAAACATGTGCAGATGTCATGTGCTGTCATACTTTTAATGACAGATTGTGATTATTAATATAATAGACACAGTAATATATTCATTATAGTCATGTTTTATAATACTGATAACTGAACTGACAGATGCCATAATGTTCGATATTATGTCACATTTTTGCTGTGTAGTCTTGTTAGCCATCATAACAAATATTATGGCAAATAATATGCAATAATGTGACATATTACTGGACATGATCTGTCAAGACAACTGATGACAGCATATGATATCTGCCATGTCATGATTTATGGTTTGGTTTTGTCAATGTTATATAGCAGGGTTCAAGTAAAGCGTAACTATACTTGCTTTGAAAAACCTTAAAACACAAAACTGAGATCAATTCATTTAATGAAAATCACATGACAACATAATCAGCATAGCTATAGCTGTCATTTTCCAAATTAACTTTATAATATCTTATAATATCAAAATCTTGTAGTATTCACAAACATATTTTAAAAACCTAGGATACAAACAGTAGTACTCACTTCTCTATATCAGGCAAAATTTTGACCTGTGTTCCGAAACTGGCACATGAGGACATTTTATTTGGCCTGCTAAAGTTACTCTAACTTCATATATTGTTATACCTTACATAAATTATTTCCTTCTGAAATTGTACTGTTTAAATGTTTTAGTCATAAAATATAGTGTCATGTTACATTTCTACAACTTCATTTGGAAGCTACTTGGCTTCTTTATTTGTATATATCGGCTCACCACAAACATTGCACTTTTTCCCCAAAAACAAAAAAGATGTGGGCACTCATGTTCTCTGTAATATTTTGTAGAGGGGCGTGGCATTTTTGCATCTCACAAAGATCATAGAGCATGTTTTTCATCTTCTTCAGATAGAATAGCCTATGATATTAACTGTTACAGTTATGACATGTGTCCCACCTGGAAAGTCTATACTATCTTGTGCCGATGTTAAACTGTCATGACTCAAAGTTTGATGCAGTTTCTGGAACAACATACCCTCTTTCTGAACATCATCCATGTCAAACAGGTCACACTGTTCTTCACAGTGGTTATGATAACTGAATGAGTCACTGAAACCTGCTGTGATTGTCTACTTATGTTCTATAGCTCACTATGTTTTATGTTCAAAACAAAATATTCAAAATAAAATGATTAGTTTCATTTTTCAAGGAGGAAGCATTGCTGACAACTTCACAAAATCAGGAGAACACAACCCTTCCTGACTGTTCTTCTTCAGACTTGACTAATGCAATTCCCTCCTTGCTGGTCTTCAGTCATAGGCAGGGGTGCTTTAAACTGCTCAAGGGCCCTGGGGGTACCAGTGGTCTTTGGCCCTATGGGTGTAGTTACACATGGCAACCAAACACTCAAAACCCTTGTTTTTAATAAAGATGCACTGCCACTGACTTCCAGTACTGCCATCCATCATCTTTCTTTTACTGCACAAACTTAAATGAAGCTAAATTTAGCTTCTTATCCGTCAGGTTTTTTTTTTCCATTCCACCTATAATAATGGTGCTATCGCATTCTGGCGCCTGTAACTGCTGCACCATTTAAGGTGGAATGGAACATTTTAATGAGAAGCTGGTAAATAGGAAACCAGTTTCAGCCTTACATAACTTAAACCCAGAACCAAGCCACTAAAAGCCAGAGTCAAAGTTTGAAATTCGCACTGAACTTGAGGTGAACTTTAACTTGAGCACATGTTTTAGCTGCACTTCGTTCGATCTGTTGCGCGATGCTTCTCCAGAGGTGTGTGGTACAGTTTACTTTGTAAAACCATCACCATCACCAAAACAACCAAGGTATATGACAAGCTGTAGTCTATTGCCTGATTTGGTGGTGTAGGAAGAAGTAAATACATGTAGGCCTGTGAAAACATGGGGTGAGGAAGTTCATAGACCCAATTTTCAATGGTGTGGACCCAAAGAAGATAAAATGAGATAAAATCAGACACATAAGACGTGCAAAGATGAGGAAAAACAAAGGAAACTAAAAAACCTAAACCTTATCATCGTAGGTAAACCATACTGACACGGCAGGCGTGAAAAATGTTAATGGTCCATTCTTGTCCTACTTTTGATGCATTGAAGTACCATTAGATGTTTGTGTTGACATTTACACAAAACCATTTCAGCCATTGTAAATACCAAATTCACAGAAAACTGTGACAATGACGGTAGGAAAAGACATATTCTATGGGATGGAATCTCACGGTTAACGATTCTCAGTGATATCTTTTAAACAAAGCTGGGGCTTCAAATTCAAACACTAGCATGCTGATAACAAACTGAGATTGAGGTGACAGCAGATAGCAACAATTTAATAATAATAATAATAATAATTTGACTGGCTATAATACAATGACAGCACTCAAAGAAAACAAATGTCTTTAAAAGTATCTTAAAAAGTTGGCTTAGTAAATATTCTTTCCATATTTTTGACTGGGTAGGCCTGCTGTCAATCTGAGTGGGGGAGAAAAAAAATGGTCATCCAGTGGCCTTGAATTACTCAGGGCCCCTGTGTTTCATCCCAGGTAAGCCCATGCATTAAATTGCCTCCGGTCATATGCCAATTCTCCTTCACAGAATATTCAGAATGCTGCAGCTTGTCTGGTCCACAACCTCCTGAACTTCTCCCCAGTGACCCCGCTGCTGAGATCACTCCATTGGCTTTCCATAGAAGCAAGAACGAGATATATAGCTCTGGTTCTCACATTCCAGGCTTCAAATGGCTCAGCTCCTCACACTGGTTCAGAAACATATAGTACTTCTGCTGCATTCAACTTTTGACCTGTCCTTCCTTGAAATCTAAACATGCCTGTAAGGCCACGTTTTACTGCTTCAGTGTCTTTGCCCCTCAGTGGTGGAATAAACTTTCCTGTGAACTCCTCTGCACAGCCACACGGTCCCGTCTGCAGTGATCTGAAGACTTACTTCTTCAGGCAATACCCAAGTTAACACCTTATTACTCTCATTCGCACTTCATTCCTGAATCACTGTGTCACTGCTCTTCAGTTCTCTGCCTCTGTTTTATTACTTTATTTTGAAAAATGCACTTAATTCACTCTCTTCAGTGTAGACACTTTTATATGTTTCTTGCAGTATTTCTAGGCACTTTGCATCACTTTAGCTTCTACTGTTTAAATGTTTTAAGTCACTCTGGATAAGAGCATCTGCTAAATGACTAAATGTAAATGCAAAATGTAAATGAAGTATACAAACATTTGCTGTCACTACAGTGATCACACTCTAAACTGAGGTAACACAATCTTTTAAAGTCCCAAATGTTTAATGTATTTAATAGCTAAGTGTGAGGTACAAACTCAGCAGTACTAGATAATTATTTTGGGGAACATAACAGTAAGTTCTGAGAAAGTTTAACTAAATTACACTGAAATGACAAACCGGTGTCCCACTTTATATTGGGTCTCTAATAATAGTGTGTAGTTACACATTAATAATACATACAACAACAATGTAACTGCTGGAGATGTATTCCCTGTTAATATGGATAACAGTCTTATAGCTTAGGTAAATATACATGTATCTTCATAATAGTAACTGCAAATATTTTCTTTTGTAATTGCACGTGTAATAGGATAAACTGCTGCTTCTCAAACAAGAATTTTGGTGTACCAAATATCCTAACATATAACACAAATATTCCACAGTAACTATAGAAAAGTTACACTTTTAAATACATGGACAGTTCCTGTGTAGTCATCTAGGTACACTTAAATTTCTATTGGGGTAGTATCATACCACACATTTTTAGAAATCAATTACATTAAAATGTTTAAAAATGTATGCTATTTCTGTATAAATGCCATCACATTACAGAATGGTGTAAAGCCAGAACTTTGGTTAGGTTTGGTTAAGTATAATGCTACAGCTAGTTAAATTTTAAGAAAGTTGGTATTTTCTGTGCAGATGCAGTATAAGTACTCTTATAATTACACATCTCCTGTTACAATCAGAATTTATTGGGAAAAAACACAGTTTTTTTACATTCATGCATGAGTAATAACTGAAGTTCATATGTGTCTATCTACATAAGCTGTACTGTTGTAATATAGCTGTTACAGTGAATACATAACTAATAGTTCCACTATTGTTTGTATGTATTATTAATGTGTAACTACACAGTTATTAGAGAAACAATATAAAGTGGGACACAAACAGGTTTGTGAAATTACCACCAAAGTAATTAATCATACTGGGTAAAATGACAAGTAGCTAATTGAAATGACTAACTGGTTTTAGCTACTAAATTGATAAAGGAAAGCAAAGTGGTAAAATACTTCATACATATTTGGAGTAACAAGGTGGTATGTACAAACAAAGTTCAACATAATATTACCTGCTTAAGCAGAAAAAGGAAATTGGAAACACCTCTAGCACAAAGAACAAATATTTTTCTGAAGAACTCCACAGTAAACTTCATCTTTTATAGCCCAGATTTAGCTTTTTTTTTGTAATTTTATTGTACAGTCTTTTTACATCATATAGCTACCTGGCACTTTTTACTCAAAATAACTGCACAGAGCCTAAGGGACTAAAAAAAATAAGTGTTAGTCAAACAACATGTAATCATTGAAAGTCGCAGGTATCAGGTATTATGTTCACAAATAAGAAAGGGATGTGACAACATGGTACCAATACACAGTCCTATTCTGACAGGGTTTGTTTAACGCAAACCATTTCTGAAATACTTCAATACTGTCCTATTCTCTCCAAAAAGCTATTCATGGATTCATGTGAAGGTCTCTGAAAATTAAACATTTTTCCTCCGAATATTAGCACATCTTTAGCCATGTTTCATCTGGGGAAAATGACTCTATTCAGGCCCACAAAATAGGACACCCCTGATGAGGGAAATGAAACATTATCTTTTGAAAGTGGCATGTTAAGATTTGATTTCTATGGAACCAGGTGGTCTATTAATTGGAGCTTAAAGCCAGATTGATTCAGAAAGTGTGGTTGGTGCAATTTTTTCTTCCCATGAGATATTTCTATCCATTTCTAATAGCTTTATTCTCAGGATGATTGGATGCATTCGAGTTAATGCACAGTGGGCATCAATCATAGTACTGACATTTTCCACTGACTTTAAAACACTTCAAATGTGTGCTTCTGCTGCCAGCTGATATAATCCATGGATTGTGCTGCAATTACTAATGAGAAGCTCCATTCCAGAGATATGTTCTCCCTGAGTCATCAGTGGAGAGCTTCTTTTAGATCAGCACTTTTTACTTTGAAACCATTTCATCATTGCATAAATAATAACTACAACAATCAGCTTAAAGAAGGAAGCAGTCTTAAGCATAAAAGTGAAGAGAAACTCACAGAAAAATGCATTTTATTTTTAGCTGACATAAAAAGAACACGATAGGTGTGAACAGCTGAGTTAATTCATGAGGCGTACACATGCAAAGAGAAAACTATCTAATATTATCTAATAACATCTCTACATATGTCTAGTCTATAATTCATATTTTTTTGATGAATGATGTGTTTATTACTAATTTCAGTAAGAAACTCATTTTAAATTTACAATTTTTAACTAGAATGTTAGACAATTCGAACTAAAGGGGAAGTAATGACTGATACTGAGCTTACTAGCCTGCTGATGTCAGCCATTCGCCGCATGTTAGAAGTCTAAATATATGAAATTGCAATCGAATGGGCACTGGACATTTAACCTTAACTAACTACATCATAAAACATTATATATGAGTAAGAAAGATTAGTATTTTTGTCTAAATAGTGGTTGTTTTGAGAAACATTTAATATTTGCCTAAGTACTTTTAGTCTGCTTTGATGAAAGCCTTGTTGGGTAGTAGCAGTAAAAGGAATTGCAAGAATTGTATGCATTTCACTCTTTACAGTGCATATCATCAAAACATTCAGGGAAATCTCTATGCATAGAGGAAAAGGCCATAAACCACAAATGAATACCCATCAGACAGCACCGCATTAGAAAACCAGCATGTTTCTATGATTGATATCTTCTCATGGGCTCGGGAATACTTTGACAAACTGTTGTCACTCCTCATCACTGCATTGACAAATGCCAGGTAAAACTGTACTATGCAAAGATGAAGCCATATGTCAACAATGTCCAGAAACACTGCCGACTTCTCTGGGCTTAAGCTCATCTGAAATGTACTAATGCACAGTAGAAACATATATTGTGGTCTACCAGGAGGGCAGTCATGGGCTGGAGGTCACGGAACCAGCCTTGTGACTGGAAGGTCGCTGGTTCGATCCCCTGAGCCAACACTACATGACTGAAGTGCTATTGAGCAATGCACCTGATCCCCAATTATCCCCAGGTGCCGTGGACAGGGCTGCCCAACGGTCCGGGCAAGTGTGCTCATTGCCCCCCAGTGTGTGTGTTCACTAGTGTCTATGTGGTGTTTAACTGCACATATAAGGGTCACTTAATTAATGAGTCCACCTTTCATGTTATTTCTGGAAAAAATATATGTTGTGTTCTCTGGCCCAAGAAAGAAAAGATTGTTACCAGCATATAATTCAAAAGCCACAGCCTGTCATGGTATGGGGGGTTTTAGTGGGCAACCTGCACATCTGTGAAAGGATTATTGATGCTAAAGACATTTTGAAGCAACATATGCTGCTTTCCATATGCATCTTTTTCAGAGATACCCTGCAGTCCAAAACTGTCTCCCATTGAAAACATGTGTCTTACTAAGCTCAAAATATGACAACAAAGGCCTGTAAGGTTGAACAGCTGAAGACTTGTATAACAGAAGAATGGCAAAAAATTTCACTTTCAAAACTGGATCAGTTGGTGTCTTCAGTCCCCAAATGATCATCAAGCACTGTTAAAAGGAAAGGTGATGTAACACAGTGGTAAATGGGCTCCTGTCCCAACATTTTTGGAATGCATTACAGGCATAAAATTTGGAATGAGTGTACAAGTTCATGAAAAACAATTAACTAATTAAGTTAACAAGGTAAAACATAAAATATTGAGTTTTTGTTTTCAATTTAATACAGGTTAAACTAAAGTTCAGGTTACTCAAACTGATTTATTTGCAATCAGTGCTGCAAATAGGCTCTGGCAACATGCAGAAAAGTTTTGGTTCTTTCAACATTAGCAAAAAAGAACAGAGACCCTGATGTAAAGAAAAATAGTCAAGGTTTTATGTCTTGACTCTAGCAAAACAATCTCCTGTCATATTTTGAGCTCAGATTGATTCACACAGCTATTAGTTGATGGAAAAAATCAAAAGTAGGATTCCTTCAGTAAAACTTTGCCATTTCCACTCCTACATGTGTTTTACAAACATACCAGTATTTGCAGGATTATGATGATTCATTTAGTATGATTTCAATGAAGGCACTGAAGAACATGCACGAGGATATGATTCCTCCATTATGGGGAGATTCAGAATCAGAAGGTCAATGTTGTTGTTCACTATAAGGCAATAATGTACATGCTGGAAATTGATTTCTCAGACTATTAAGGGTAAGTTCTTTACTTTCAATATTTAATATGTCACAGGTTATGATGATGGCTTGTTGAGAGCAGCGAAAGGCCATATAGAAAATGACAGTTACGATATTGCAAGGGTAAAAGTGGTCTAAAGAGGTCTTAGAGATAATGGAACTGAAAATGGAAATGTGTTGATAGAGGTTTAACACACCACACTAAAACACAATGTTAGCGCTTTTCAAAAGTAAGTGGGGGTGAAGAAGGTACTGGCAAGTCTATTAAGAAGACTGTGTACAAATGTGACTTCTCCCTAAAGCCTCTAGAAGATATGTAAAGACCTCTATATGGGGAGAGTGAGACAGAGAACATACTTGTCAGAAAGAGAAAAGAGTGATGCAAATTTCTAGCTGAACGAGTGGGCAGCGATATAGAGTTTGTACATGGTAAACAGGGATCTGGAAAGCAGCGAGCTTTTTTCTCTAAATGCTTTGCTTTGCAGCCAACTGCTAGATGAATTACTGACTACAAAGGATGCAATCATATGTAGGAAGAATTGTGCACACACTTATACACCATTCAGGAGCCATTATTCACAGTAAATGGACTTGCAGTTCTTGTAATATGCTTAAATTGCACCATACACTACACTTTTAACATAGCAACCATTCTTCAGATCTGAAATCTGGCAATTTCTTCAACTGTTTTTCCGAACATATGCTGCTTTTTGTCTGGCTAGTCCAATGGCTCTTCGAGAATTCTACGAAATACTTTTTTATGAGGAAACAATTTCACATTTCCTTTTAAAGAAAATGCTCACTGCTTTGAAATGCTCCATGTGTAGGTTTCACTTTGTTTCTGGGTTCACTTCTTCATCCTCTGAGATACAGCTCAGTCAGAGAGAATACGATACAGCGAGTGGAGATGGAGAGAGTGAAAATAAACAGGTAGAGGAACTGTAATGCAATTTGTAATCACCAGATTGATTAACTCTAATTAGAATCCATAAATGCTGCCAACTTTTGTTAGTTTCAATATTTGGCTTGGTTCCTTTTTTTCTTTTTCAGTTTTAGTTTAGTTTGTTTAACACGAATTGTAACTTTCACTGCTTGTTATTCATTCGTGCTTACCTTGAATGAAAAGCTGAATGGATTATGCAAAAGAATACCTGCGCTGGCACACGCATGTCACAGCTTGAAGAAATGCAAAATTACCATTTAAAATGTCTGAGCACAATTCATTACTGGTATTTGGATGAACCAATAATGAAGCACACTTATCAAATAGGAGTGTCCACTTGAGATTAGATCTTCAATGATATCTTGATGCTCAGTGATTCATATAATTTCAGTGTTTCACTCATTAATGTATCCTTATACTATTTTCAATCAAACAAGAGCCTTTCTGCACAAAGGCATAATGCCCAAGCATGATTTGAGAAGAATGCTCTAATTAAAAGGTAATATTTTTATGCAAATATTTTGATTTTATGATTCTGAGCTCAACGAATCCTTGAGTATTCATGAACTACGGGATTGTCATGATCACTCTCGGATCACAAAACATCTCATAATGACTTCTGATAACATTTATTTACAAAATAAGTGGTTTGGTAGCACCTGCTGTGAATGTTGTATACATGATACATTGTACTGTAAAAACACTGATAATGTGTTATATGGAAATCATGAAGCTGTACTATGATTTACAAAGTATTTATAAATATTTACATGCATAATACCTTAGGCATGAATATCATCACTGTCCAAAGAAAAACATGCATCTCCATTTTTTGCTATTTTTACTTTTCATCATTTGAACATGGCAGCTGTCCTTCACATCATGTGAAAATTTCATGATGAATGGACCAATAGAAATGCTCCAAAATTGCTTGGAAAAAGAATATTTTTCCATTAACTTACATTGAAAGTAAGGAATGTTTTTGCCTTCTCCTGTAAGGTTACTGTTTTGGGGATGTTTTTCTTTGGACAGTGAAATATATGTTTAAAGACAGGATACATATTATACTATATAGTGTGTTCAGGCTCTGGTATATGTTATTTGTTACAAATATGGTGATATGTTATAATGCATCAAAACATATAAGGTACATTTGGCTTGTTGTAAGAAAATAAGGTAATGCCAACAAAAGCATTCATGGTATGTTTATTAACAATACAGTAACACTCCATTAGAATTACACAATTATTTTGAAACATTTATTAAATACATTTATTAACTCTTGTGTTTGGTCAAAATGATTGCTTATGTATACATTTTATTTCAAATAAAATGTATAATTGTCCTGGTAAAGTCAGCCATGATACTAAACAGATGGTAAGGCCACTCAAGAGGTACCCCAATTACAGTCATTACAGTTCAAAAAGAGCATTTATAACTGATACCTTTGCAAATTGCAGTACCTACTACTTGTACATGTAGCTTTCATGAACTGTACAGTACCGTTGCAGTAAAATCACATTATCATTCTGGATCTGTGCCTCTTGGTTGAGCTCTTTTGTTTAGTGTTGTTCTGCTTAGAGGAAGAGGGGGATAATGGCTGAGTTTGCGGTCTGTTTAATAATACACTTATGTTCTCTGTGGAAAGAGTTATTGTTGAAAATACTGTTGTCTCATTGTTAGTAAAGATTGTTATGCTAGCCGGTTGAAATTACTTATTTTCATGAGTTCGCTATACATTGGCAGTGTGTTTTATTTTTGGGTAACCCATAAATGATTTAGTTTTGAAAAGAGCAATGCTGTAGTTACTAAAGTAACACATTAGTGAATATTTTATGACACTCATGGACAGGTTCAAGTAATTTCTAGGAATATCAAATGCCATTAATTTTCATTGTTTTGGTGTCAGTCATGAATGTTTTTGAACAGTATTAAGACAGCACTATTGAATGCATCATATTTGTTCCCTAAAAAGAAAAAAGGGTTTTGAATATATTCATGAACATATGCTATATGGCCAAAAGTATGTAGACACCTGACCATCACACCTATATGAGCTTGTTGGATATTTCATTCCAAAGGCCCCCTTTAGCAGCTATAACAGTTTCCACTATTTTGAGAAGGCTTCTATGAGATTTTGGAGCGTGTGTGTGTGGGAATTTGTGCCTATTCAGTAAAAAAAAAAAGGCATATGTGAAAGCAGACACTGATGTTGGACACGAAGGCCAGTGCCTGGTTGCATGAAACACCTTAGGTTATTCCCTTGAGTATGAACCTTAAGGGAGAATTTTCCCTTACTTAAGGGAATCTGTTAAGGGTGTTGCATAAATCCTAAGACATTTTCTTAGCTAAGGGAAACACTGAGGGGTTTACTACAGAGGCTTTGCTGTAGTGAAATTCTAATTGTATCCAAGAGAGTGTTCTATCATTAATGGAACTGACAATCAGCAGATAACCTAGCTTAATACTGAAACTAACAGACTCTCCTAAATCAGTTTTGATAACCTGTTACTCGTCAAGATGAAAAAGTTGGCATGTCAGTCAATCCCTTTATTGATGAAGGAGGTGGGCTTTAACCAACCAACAAAGTTTATATCAGTATCTATATTGATGGAGCAGAGCAGAGTAAAACTTCTCTCACTGTTTAAAATAAAATCTCTCTTTTGACAAAGACATATGTTTGAGATGTTACATGTTGCATAACAACCTTTAATTTCTTTTTTTCAGAAAAAAAAAATCTTGACTTCTTGCCATGAAGTCTATAGGCTAACATAATTCACAACACCCAGTCTGAGCATGAGTTGTGAGTGTAGAAATAAATATTTATATGGATGTATATTAACTTATTTTAAAGACATGGTTTCCTTCAACACACAGCCCTACAATTACTAAAATGCAAAGTACTGATAGGAGTCATGTAAATGTTCAAAAACGGTGCAGCGTTTGAGGTCATTTTCCAACATGATAAAGTTTATATATTTAGTGACGGTCAAATCTGCCCTCTCATTTTTTTATTTGCTTGGGATTCTCTAAATCCTGAAGAACTTGCACAGATACATTTACCTCCTCAAACACCTCCAAAAGACAGCCATGTTTTCAGCTTCTCATGCTGGCCAATAACTTTAACGGAGTGTTTTCCTTACCTTAAATTATCCTAAAGTAAATGACGTTGGTTAAGTTAAGGAACTTCATGCAACTTGAGGGATAAATGAAGGGAAAGTCAATCATTAAGGGGAAATGTAAGGGTGTATGATGATTTCACTTTTGGAAACCCTTAGATAAAAGGGTTTTTTGTGCAGCACACTGGCTCACAATCACTGTTCCAATTCATCCCAAAGGTGTTTAGCAGGGTTGAGGTCAGGGCTCTGTGCAGGCCACTGGAGCTCCTCCACACCAAACTTGTCAAACCCTGCCTTTATGTGCCTCACTTTGTGCACTTGGGGACAGTCATGCTGGAACAGGAAAGGGCCTTCTCCAAACTGTTCCCACAAAGTTTGAAACATAACTGTCCAAAATGTCTTTGTTTACTGTAGCATTAAAATCACCCTTCACTGGAACTAAGAGGCCTATTTTGAACCCTGAAAAACAGCCCTAGACCATTATCCCTCCTCCACCAAACTTTACTGTTGGCACTATGACTTTCCGGTAGATAGCGTTATCCTGGCATCTTCCAAACCCACATTCGTCCATCAGACTGCCAGATAGAGAAGGCTGATTCATTATTCCACAGAACATTGCTCCAGTCCAGCAGTGGCATGTTTTACACTACTTCAATCAACACTTGGCATTGCACATAGGGATCTAAGGCTTGTGTGCCGCTGCTTAGCTTTGAAAAGCCATTTCATGAAGCTCCTGATGTTGCTTCCAGGGACAGTTTGGAACTCAGTCGTGAGTGATGCAGCAGGTGATTTTTACATGCTACGTGCTTCAGCACTCAGTGGCCCTGCTCTGAGTTTGTGTCGTTTACTGCTTCATGGCTGAGCTGTTGCTCCGGGACACTTCCATTTCACAATAATGGCACTTACAGTTGACTTGCAGGGCAGATCTAGCAGAGCAGAAATTTCACAAACTGACTTGTGGCAAAAGTTGGCATCTTATGACAGTGACACGTTTAAAGTTACTGAGCTGTTCAGTACGACCCATTCAACTGCAAATGTTTGTCTACGGAGACTGCATCGTGATGTGCTTGATTTTATCCACCTGTTTGCAAAAGATGTAACTGAAAGACTCGAACTCAATTATTAGGAAAGGTGTCCACATACTTTTGGCCATGTAGTGCATCATGAAGTGTACACTGAGCATCACTGACTGCATTTTAAATCAATTACATTGCACTTCTTACTGATTAATAAATGCATTTAATGGGGTTTCAAAATGAATGTTATAGTAATGCAGTGTTACTGTACTGTTAAAGAATATGTCATGAATGCTTCATGTACCTGTATTTCATGTAAAGTGATACCGAAAATAATTCTTAAAGTCAAGCGTTTGTGAAAGTGTACATAATCAAAAAAGCATTCTTCCCAGGCTTTATAGGCTTTACATCAAATCAAAACTGTACTATATGAGCTGACTCGTTTCATATCAATACACTGGACATCACAGAGCACTATAAATGTCCTTTACATGTTTTTAATGAGGCAAAATTATGAGAAGCAATTTATTTCTGCTACGTACGTACAAAGTACTTTGTGCATTCAGTTTTAGTGAAGAGTGGCAAAGCCTGAAGCTTTAATTGTGGATGCTGTAAAGAACAAAAGAAACAAGATTGTTTAATTCTATGTAAATACACCACTGCTGAATACACTGCCTTTTATATAATATATAATTGAACCCAAAACACTTCATTTTAAATCAAAGAGCTAGAAAAAGCATAAACCTACAGGACCACAGTGCCACGTTGAGGTTATATATGCACTGCTTTGCTATCTAGTACAGCACCATCTAGTGAAGCTATAATGGTCTACAAAAACCAAAACAAATGGGCATCCCGAAGGATCAGTAGGCTATATGGTTCTGTGTACACTTATAGAAATTAGTGAAAGCTTACAGGAATTAAGTTTATAATCCTTTGTTTTCTGCCTTAAAGCACATTGTGTGAGTGTTCACATACAGTACGTTTAATAACTTTTATGATTCTTACTGTCCAACATTTTATAATGTTTCTGAAATCCAGTATGCAAACACTGAACTCTGAAAAGAAATGCTTTTAGCACATTAGAACATGCGTGAGTACACTTTGGCAAAGGAATAAAGCTATTCTTTCGTACAGTAGTCAGGTCAACTTTAGAGATGGTGTCCTATTCTGACACTGTGCAGAGTGATGTAGCCAACAATCCTGCCAGCAGCGATACAGTGATGTGCATCTGACATGCAAAAGCCCAAAAATGAGCTATTATTGTACAAATTGTACTGCTAATATAACCTGCTACATAATGTAAGATAAAGAAAGTACTACCAGCTACGAATGTGGAGAGCTGGTAAGCATGTCAACAGACCATTATGAAAAGCCAATCATCCACTTGAGATGGAGGCAGACTCTTGAGGCTTTTGTTTCAAACACCATCTGCATCAGCACGGCGGCAGAAAATGACCCTGAAAACCAGCTTTGTGCGTATGACCTTGCAGTGTGCCTCTGAATGTTTTTGTCTCGCTTGCGCAAAATCTAATCAGCAAAACAAATGTGGCCCCATGGCTGCAGCGTGGAATGCTCTAGCAGTGTGAAGCAGGCATGATTCAGTTCTGGGTGTCCTTAACGCATTCCTGAAGCTTGATTTTGGATGACATCAGGAAACGGGGCGTTCTTGCAATCAAGTGAATGCACCCAGAACAATACAAATTTTATGAAAAGTATTGTGAAGGTCAAATCAACAGCGAAACATATGAGATCCTGTCTGTCTCTCTCACTGCAATCCTGTTCACAATTTGTATGAAAATGCATCTCCATTCACATTCTAAGCACAGCAAAACAATTACGTATATATTAAAGGCACATAGGAGTCAACACTCAAAAAGACACATGCTAATATGAACGATACAAACTTACACACACATTGCAGCCCTGTTGCTGTCAAATATTAAATGTTCAGGTGTGAAAACTTGAATTTCTGACAACTGGTATCTGGAGAAAGCTGACGGGAAAACTTGTCTAAGCCTACGGATGCTATGATTGTGCCCTTAAGCGAAGTGCTTAACCCAGGTTGCTCCAGTCTGTACTCTTGGTTAACGTAAGTTGCTTTGGGCAAAGCATGATGTAAATGTAAATGTAAATATTTCAGTGCAGCATTTCTCCGATAAGTCTATGTTAAGCACTGCGCAGAAAAAGTCATAGTTTATTTAGTCGTCCCTGATTTTTAACAATCTTGACGATATCTCCCCAAACAGCTTCAATTTCTTATGCTTACTCAAACTTCTTATTGAAAATTGATATAATGCAACTGGACAATCCATGCAGTCATAGCAAACCGAGATGCATTCGCAATTGGCACTATGATTTTCATTCTCAGTGCAGAAAGGTTGGGATGAAATGCAAGCGGATGAGCAGCTTACGTAATGCAGGTGGCTACATTTGCATGAGCTGACAACAGTGACTGATGAAAAAGCTGGCCGATGTTGTGTCCGAAAAGTTCATAATCCCTTCAACACTTTTAGTGCACTGCAAGCTTAATCCATGGCTTCTTATCAGAGTTAATTAAATTAGACTGGCCAGCTTTTGGAGAAAAGTCCTTCTTTCAAGTGAAACGCCTGCCAGGCCTGTCAGCAGGTTCGCTCCAGAATTGCTACATAATATAAGGGGTTAATGCACAAGAAGTGAGGCACTGCCGATAAATACATTCTCACAATCACATTGGACAGCTCCTAATCACACCCAAAGGGCTCATTCTGAAAGAATGGCTTGCTGATCTCACTTATCTGGCGTATATTAAGACAAAATGTGTTTAAGGTTATTTCACTAATGTTTTTGCATATTTCTAGCTTGTGCAGAAAGTGTCTTTCTAGTTCCAGGGAACAGCAGCAACCAGTCCATGTGATATGACCCATATAATCTACCAGATGAATGTATTTAGAGGACGAATCGTAAAACACAAGCTGAAAACTATTGTAAGAACATGATGCTGCATTCATGTTTACAGGGCAGTGAATGTAACAACAATAGAAACTGATGAACCAATGAACTTTAAGTGAATTAACTACTGGAATCACAATCAGGTTTGGCACAAACGAATGGCTGATTTTCAGGTTAATGACTGGTACATTCTTCAAAGCTGCACTATGTAAGATTTTTTGTTAAAATTGAAAGTAGCAGCATTACTGACCCAGCAGGCACCTAAATTTGTCACAACATTGAAACAAAGTTGAAATCTTGCCTCAATTCTGATGTTATGTCAACGTTGCTAAACCAATAGGGCTGTCAGCTTTTCTTCAGTGTTGGTATATCAACATCTTTTCAACATTGGTACAACGCTGAGTTGTAAACTTGTGTTCAAATTTATATATCAACTCATTTCAAAATTTGGTATAACATTAAACGGTGAACTAGTTTTCAGTGTTAGTATGTCAGCATTGTTACAACTAAGTGACAATACACACTGCTTCATAGATTTTTTCAAATTCCTTGCATTTTTTAAAAAAATCTTACATGTGGAAAAGTTACAGCTTGCTATCAGTATCTGGCTAAGCTGGCTAGCCAGGCTGTAAATTTACCTCAAACAGGTTGTGGCACAGGGTTGCTAAACTTGCTAAGACTAGTTTAGAATATGAATACTAGCATTATCTGAGTTGTATTTACAGAAGTCTTCTGTTTTGTTAGCTAATATTTGGGAACATATGTTCAACAGAAAAAATGTGATATTGATTTACGTTTATTTCAGTGAAAAGAAAATGTAATGCTATTATTGTGCTTAAAGAGATCATGAAGATGCTAATGCTAATGTTAGTTAAATTTACCTCAGCCTGACTGAAGGCCATGCTTAAGAAGCTGCTGAACTCAAATCTTTGATCTAATATCTAATGTTGTGTTATTCTATCATGTTTTGTTAATACTCACAATTTTAGAAGCTTGTATTGGATGAAAAGTTTGTGTTGGAAGAAAAGTTTTAAAGCTTTATGCGGGTAGATGAGCACTACAGATTACACTGGTGATTTCTGTTGTTTCTGTGTGAAAATCAGCAAACACCCCAGCAGGATTTAAGCCAAACACAGAATCTCACAGTGATAGTTCAGTTTAATGTAACAGTTTTAAGACGTTGATTGTTGGTGAAGCACTCGGGGGGATTGAATGGCTTTCAGTCAAGTTGACGATAAGTACTATGACAATACTATGAACACAGGATACAGTTCTCAAATTCCCAAGTCTAGACCAATCACCAAGCACAGCCCTGACAAGGCAGTATTATCTCTTTTCTTAAACTGTTAGGCAACAAGACTTTCATTTCTTTTTAAATGAGATTTTGGAAATGTCTTACAAACAAAGTATCTTCAAATATCTGTAACTGCCTAGGTGGCATCTACTTAAAACATATCTACAGCGCTTTCTGACTTGGGTTATAAATCTAATGTGTTGTCCTGAAAATGATAACGTTCACTGGGACTGAATTATTTCGTAAGGGACAGGAAACCACCACAGGACTGACTAGATTTTATTGGAGTGCTAGGCCATTCTTAGCATAGCAGTGACACTAACATGGTAGGGTGTCTCAAGGTGGCCTGAGTGTATGACGCACACAATTCTCATTACACTGAAAAAAAAATCCTTGATATTACTTGATTTGTACATTGGTTTTACATGAATAAAATATACTACACCAACACATTTACTGTTGTTCATTTACTTACTTTTTTCAGTAATAGTGTTGATGTTATTGATACACACCAATGTGCACATCTGAATCAAATAACACTTTTTTTTAAACAGTGAATCTGCTTAAAGGGAAGTCTACTGTTTTTAAATTGTGTGTGAAATTTCTAAATTTCTGCATAATTTTTAATAATTTTTAATCATTTTTATCAGAGTATCAGCCTTTTGTGTTGGTTAGAGGAGCTGTTCTGTGGTTCATACACAGATTGACAAATTAGATCAGTGTTTTTCAACCTGTGGGCAGTGGCCACCAAGTGGGCCACAGAGGCACCTCTAGGGGGCTGCCTAATATTATTTTAAATATGACTAATTATTTGCAAAAATAGAGCATAATATTTACGCCAACTTAATTTATTACTCTGGTAAAATGCTGGCTTTGTTTACATTTTCTGTACAAGTCAAAGTTAAAGGTTTCTCTTAGTTCATATGGAATTTATCCATCATGGATAAATGATTACAAACGGGATATTTCAGAAAGATCCTGAGGCTGAACCACCTCCAACTGAAACAGCCACCGTATCGCAAACTGAGAAAGCCAGGAATCCCAAGTATAAATCGAAATGAAGAAAAATACAGCAGTAAGTACCAAGCCTTTTCATGCCATGACAAAAACAAACATGTGCTGTAGGCGCAGAGGTCTGTTTTTGTTTTTTTAAATAAAGCTCTGAAGCCAAACAATGTAAGCAGACAATTGGAAGCTAAACAAAAATGCATGTAAAATTATTGAACTGAGCCAGACATCCTCTCTCAACTTTCATTTCTACAGCATGTCATCTTGCACTTGATAGCTGCAAAACAACATCAGCTCAACATTAAGACTCAACATTTTTGCAACATTGTAGCAATGTTAGCATATGATGTCAGGGCACTGTTGAAAAGTGATGTTGCTTTCAAGGTTGAGGCAGTGTTTGCATTTGATGTTCTGCCAATAGGGAAAAGTTACATAGATGCATCTTTCAAATTCAACATACTGACAGCTATTATTCAACATTGAGACACAACATTGTCACAACTTTATAACAACACAAAATGCCTCCTGGAGAGTCAGGAGAAAAAGAACACACTAAATAATGGACTGTGTGTATTGCTGCAAGCCACCCTGTAAAGCCTGAAATAATGACTTAAGTCAGAGGTGTCTGGTCGGATTTTGCAGATGTTCCTCAAACCATGTATTTACGTCTCACGCACAGGCTCAAAAAGTCTGGCTCAATGTTGAGGAATCAAATGCAAAATCAATATTATGATGACAGCAATAGACAGTTTAGAAGACATGTCCTTCACCAAGGTTTGACTGAGTTCTCTTTGAATACTCTTCCAATATGCTCACCAACATCACATTCATCTGTTCAGGGGAAGGGGTCCAAAGCACAACCGACATTACATGTTTTTCTGCACATGGCATGCAATTAAACATTTCCACCACAGATGTCTCCAAATCCCAAAAACTTACATAGTGTAGCCTTAACCTACACCATTAAAAATATTTAATTAAATTTACTACTAGTATCTAGTTTGTGACATGGAAATCTACATTGCACAAATTATTATTGCTTATAAAATGAAGCTTTTTAATATATCAAAACAACTCCAATTTTTGAATTTTTTATTTTATTTATTTTTTTTGGATGGTTGGCACTTTTGGACCTATTACAGAAAGTTGACGCAGGCTATCATCACTCATTAAACAATAGATGAAGAGAAAGAACTGAGACAGAGGTAAAAATGAGCCTCGGTAGTTCAGGGGACAGAAGGAGATAAAATATTTAAGTGTAATTTGCTCCAATGACAAAAAGTCAAAAGTCAACTTAAAAAAAAAATGCATAACATACCGAAACTTGTGATTCATTTTCTGAGAGGATGAGAGAGAGATGGTCTTCTTTACATTCAAACATAAAAGGCTACACAACGAATAGATAATATGCCGACGTCAGATGCACGCTTCTCTACTAACCAATCAATGTCAAGAGATGCAGCCCACATGAGGCTGTTCTTTAGTGCACTCAGTAAATCGCAATGTAAAACCAAAACTAGCCCGATCACATGTATACCGTGTGACAAAAACATGAACTTTGGTTTTCAGGTGTAAAAAACCCCCTAAGACATCATCTGAGTTGAACTGTGATTCTCTCAATAATACTTCTATGCAAACAAACCTTACAGACTCAAGCTGTCACCAGGGCTTAGACTGATGATTTGTTGGTTTGATTAGTTTGTATGTCAGTATCTCATATATAAATGACAATGCTCTCTACCCAGGGGCATTGGATCGCAGGTACTGGTGGACCTGATTAACCGGGTCCCTGCCTAGATGGGGGCTCTCCAAAAGCCTAACAAATAAATTGATTTTGGTTTCTAATTTTGGTATTTTTATTAATGTAGAAACAATATATTAACTTCCAGGATACCTTCTGCCTTAAAACTAGTTGATATGTCTAGTATTTCTCATTTTGAGATTGTTGGAAGCCTATTTTAAGATTATTTAACTCTATTCTAGGCATTTTAGTAAATCAAATGTTCTCACTATATTGGCAGACATTTTTGCATGTTTTAGGAAACATGCTTGAAACAAGCAATTTACCTGCCAACTGAAATAATTTTACTCAACAAGATTACTTATAGCTAGTACAAATGCCTACAGATAAGTGAAATAATCCTAAAATAAGATTACAACAATCTCAAATTGAGAAATAAAAGATGTATCAACTCAATTTGAGATTAACTAGATTTGAGACTTGCCAAGATACAATTTTCAGTGAAAGTACCTTACCTTATAGATTGTTAGTTTTACCCTTGAACTCATACCCAAAACTCATATAGAAACACAGCATAAGAAACACATTTTTTTGGGATTTTTTTTTTTTTATTGTGCCAGGGACAGGATAATTTGGTGCTTCACCCCTGTCTTGACCCATCCACCTTTGACAACAATTTCAGTGTACAAGCTACATATCCCTGCTTATCCATCTCTTCCTGCCTGTGAGCAAAAGACTCTCCATATTTTTGATATTTCTGATGGCTTGACAACAATCCATGATGCACCAGCCATACACACCTCAGCTAAGAATAAAAATGACAGGCTATTGGCTTCTGACAGAGTTTCATGTTGAAACTTTACTGTGGAAAGACAACAGCTGTCAAAGAAAGGTTATAAATTGAAAGGCTGGCACATCACTTTCCATTTTCCAGGCTTATGGTGGTGAAAGCAAACGAGGGACTAAGAACTGTCAGACGTGGTTGACTGACACTGAAGAGCAGACAATAATTTGAGAAGCACTGGATGAGATATGTGATGTTTATACATATATTCAAATAGAAACAGTTTTCTTGTAAGTGTAAATAAAGCCACATGAAATGCTCCCTGATACCCTCCACAGTACACATGGTTTTTGCAGTGCACTGCACATTTTCACAGAAGGTCTGTGTTCCTCTGCCAACCCAATTTCCAACAGCAACAATTTGCCGTTACCTCCATTTAATGTGCTCACTTGAGCTTTCTGGGATTAAAATAAAAAGCATGTCTTTGAAACAAAACCTACCGCATCTGCATTACACATGCAGCCATCCTGACACAAACTGGATATGGTCCTCCACTCGAATTGCAGTCAGTCACACTCAGTCGTTCATGCTAACAACAGTGAGAAGTGCTCAATAATCAAGTTAATGCACACTCGCCAGATGTTAAAGTTCTGTATTCTAGGACTAGGAAAAAAGCTGACGTTAACAGCAAAACTTTCCTCATTCCGCTTCTGTGGATGTTTGATTTTTTCAGTCTTTTCCAAAAGAGGATAGGCTGTTTCCACTTCACATCCCATCCACCTAGAAATCAGGCCTTATTAGGTCAGCACATGAATGTAGTGAAACAAGAGCTTAATATTACCTGTGAGTAGATTATTTAAGAAATAAAATTACATGACTTAACGTTTGTGTTATGTTTAAGTCAAAATTATGGCAATACTTTATTTCAAGTGGTTTTTGTAGATGATTAAAAAAGTCTTAACAAGGTATCAGTAACACAACAACATATCAGTGAAGTAGTGAGGCATCTGAATACATTGAAATAAATATCTTGAAGATGTTCTGTTGATACATTACTTACATTAAGTAGATGTATTATTGACATGTTACATTAAGTTGACTTTATTTGGTACTTCCATTAACTAAACCTAGCCCTAATCCTGACCCTAACCTTAATCTCAACCCAAAACCTAATCTTAACCCCCACCCTGGCCCTAATCCTAACCCTAACCATAACCTCAATCCAAAACCTAATCCTAACTCTCAACCTGGCCTTAATCCTAACCCTCACTCTTGCCTTAATCCTAAAAATAACCTTAACTTCAATCCAAAAGCTAATCCCAACCCTCACCCCGGCCCTTTTCTTAACCCTAACCTTAATCCCATCCCAAAACCTAATCCTAACCCTCACCCTGGCTCTAATCCTGACCTTAACCTTAAAATCAACCCAAAACCTAATCCTAACCCACACCCTGGCCCTAATCCTAACCCAAAACTTAATCCTAAACCCTCACCCTGGTCCTAAACCTAACCTTAACCAAAACCTAATCATGTTAAGATCCAATTGAATGGTGTCAACAGTGTGTCTATAACAGCTTGTTGAAACCTGTTAGATGTTCAGTGAGCTCTCAGGTAACTGTCTACAGATATGAATTTGACCCTCTAAATTAAACTGAAAAACAACTGAACTCAGCAGATTATAAACAAATTTCATTTATGCAGTTAATTAAAAGTCTCTTGATAATCTACTGAATGTATTCGCTGCTGCTACATCATTGATATGTTGTTTCTATGCTACTGAGAGTCTGTTGAATGTTTATTTCATTTACAAAGGACCACTCAAAATAAATTGTCACCAAAATTATCTATTCATTAGATACTTATTAGAGCTAAAGTAGGGTAGATTTTGTTCATGTTTCACAAAACAAAATGTTATATACATTTGTAGCATAGTCTTAGACTTGTTGAACCACTATTGATGTAAGATAGATAAAAAATACTTCATCAACAGTTCCTTTTTGAATGTGAACAGACTGTAAGATGCAAGAAAGAGCCCCAAATTCTCATCACAGCATCTACAGGACTATTGATGTTAAAATGCAGTCATCTACCATTAGAAAGAGATTGCACAAATTTGACATACATGGGTGCTAGTAGAAAGCATTTACTGGCAAGAGTAAAATTTGCTAATGAATATCTAATCAAGGACCAGGACTTTTGGAACAATGTGCAATGAGACAAGGATAGAGTTGTTTGGCAACAGCATCAGAAGCCAAGTAAAAACCAGATACAATATTTGATCAGAAGAACTTCATACCAACTGTAAAGCATGATGCTGGAAATGTTATGGTTTGGGGCTACTTTGCTGCCTCAAGGCCTGGCCAACTTGCAATCATAGAATCGACTATGAATTCTCTTTCATACCAGAGAATGCTTGAGGGAATTTGAGACCATCTGTCAGAAAAGTTGAAGCTGAAGAAGTGGACCTCCCAACAGGATTATGATCTCAAACATACAAATAAAACCACCAAGGAATGGCTCAAAAGAAAGAAACCTTATGGTTATGGAATGGACTAGTTAAAGCCTAGATATGAATCCCTTTGAAATGCTGTGGGGGGATTTATAACCGGTTGTACCTGGACAAAACCCCTCAAACACTGCACAGTTTAAATATTTTTTTCCAGTAATTGTCAAAAACTGGTAGACAATTTGAGCAAATGTCTATTTAAAGTTATTTCTGCTAATGAGGGCAATAATGGGTACTGAAGCCATGTGTGTACTTTGTTTGCATTGTTTTTGTTCCATTACATAATGTTTGTCTATACTTACTGTTTAATTGAAAATGAAATACTGATGTGTCAAAAAAAAGAACATTTCATGGGGTGTTCTTAATTCTTCAAATGACTGCATGTAGGGTAACTTGGTGGAAGAACCCCCCCCAGGATAAGATATCCCTTCCCCCTTACTTTCTATCCTGATCAAATGATTGGGCCAGATCTAATTATGACACTGAATGATATACTGAATGACTATGGTCTAATTAATTCTGAATTTCTCATTGAGATCCCCATATTCCTGGGAATTATACCGCCCAAGAGACTTTTTAAGGTCAGTTGATCAATATTTTTTTGTCATTGGACAATAGTGATCTATGCATTTACCTTATGTTACACAAAAAACTTATGATTAGTAATGCAGGGCTGTGGAGAAAGCAGTGCAAAGATGTGAAATACAGGGGCTCCTAGAGGGTTCTGGACCCCCTAATTAACCTCTTGGCATCTCTGAATGTCTCAAAATCAAAATTCAAGGGGGTACCTGAAAATAAAGTTATGACGTTATGCTGTCCATTATGGTAAATTAGACGATCAAATACAAATTCATTGAAAGGTCACTGTTTAGATGCTTCACCCACAATCAGTGAGCTTCTGTCTTTAATTTTCTTAACTAACTAATGATGCAGCACTGGTCTGCCTCAGGGAGGCGCTATAGCACACTGATTCACACAGTTGGTCCATTATAGCCTTGAAACTGCAACTATGTCCAGGATACCTCTGAAAAACTTTATAATATGCTGCGGCATATTCGGAAATCTGAACACACGCCCAGTTTCCAAGACTTTGGTGGAAAGACTGAATTGTTAGTCATTTCTCGAACTGGAGACAAAAGAGGAGATGTGTAAGATCTCAATTAATGTGTGGAAGACCACACTACCGAACTAGAAAAGAGCATTTTCAGAAGAAGAATTGTTAAACCAATCAGCGCTGCTACCGTAAGTGCAATAGCAGCCTACCAATGCTGGAGAAGCCAGCCAACGTGGGACCCCTCAAATATCAGTGGGTATTTTGCACACTGGAGCAGCACACATGGTTTTGAGAGTTAGAACTTTGCTAGACTCATGCACAGATATGGTTCACCTTCCCAGTAAATGGACAATGTTCCTGTTGCGGGTGCATTTCAACCTGTTTTCTTTTAAAAACATCCTAAAAAACAGTAATTCATAAAAAAAGTATCTGTAATCTGGTTGCTCGTCTTTTCAAAAGTATCCTACTCTACTTACACATACCAGATTTTTAATCACAGTGCATAATCAAGATTACATGTAATATGTGATTACCCAGCACTGCTTATGACTAATACATGATAACACAGCCCATTCTAACCAAAGTGCCATCGGCTGATCTCATCAGTAATAGGTGGCTGCTCTCATGTCTCAATGGAGATAATAACCAGAGAAGATAATAATGTAAAAGCATAAGAGTCTATTTGAATCTCTGGTAGCATATGACCTTTCGAGGGCTCTGTCACATAGTTTCGAGCAGAGATTCTCTGGAGACTGAGTTGCCATCTCTGTGGACTGATGATCATTATGAAGTTCATGAACCATACTGCTGCTCGTGTCCACACGCAGCACAGCCAATCACAAGGCTTATCCTGGCCGACAGCATCCCCTTCAGCCAGCCAACATCCTCTCACCCTTCGCCGAAGAGCTGACTGCCAGACTGGAGCCGGGGTTCTACAGTGAGGAGCGGCCAGGACCTGATCCTGCATGACATCCTCTCTCCCAGGAGGACAGGAAGCAGTGCATGGCCCACGAATCCATCACCTGTCTGCTGAAAATGTCTCCTCAGACCTGAGAGACCCTGGCAGGTAACGCGGCGTCTGTCAAGAATTGCTACATGCGAGAAGGTGCAGTGTGCAGCGAAGCTGTCCCAGAGGACAAGCGGAAAGTTCAATCTGTCAGTGGGACGTGGGAATGGTGTATGTCCACTGTGCTTAGACGAGAGTGTTTTTCTTCATCTGGTGGACAGAAGACAAAGAGTGTCTTCCATTGTTTAAGTTGATAACTGAGGACAGCAACTAGTACTAACGTCAGAGGCCACCCTTACATTTATTCAATTTCCACTATTGAAAAAAATAATCAAGTTATCTATTTTCCACTCTCTGAAGAAAAGGAGAACAATATATTTAACAGAAAATTACACAGAAGCCTTAACAACTAAATATAATATCACTTTTACAGTATTTAATGTGTCCACACTTTGCCTTTCAGGTAGTTCCAAGAAATCTAGATTTGGTGGTTATTTCAATCAAATACACTGATCAGACATAACATTATGACCACCTCCTTGTTTCTACACTCATTGTCTATTTTATCAGCTCCACTTACTATATAGGTGCACTTTGTAGTTCTACAATTACAGACTGTGGTCCATCTGTTTCTCTGCATACTTTGTTAGCCCCCTTTTACCCTGTTCTTCAGTGGTCAGGACCCCCGTGGACCCTCACAAAGCAGGTACTATTAGGGTGGTGGATCATTCTCAGCACTGCAGTAACACTGATGTGGTGGTGGTGTGTTAGTGTGTGTTGTGCTGGTACGAGTGGATCAGACACAGCAGTGCTGCTGGAGTTTTTAAACACTGTGTCCACTCACTGTCCACTCTATTAGACACTCCTACCTTGTCAGTCCTTGTAGATGTGAAGTCAGAGACGATAGCTCATCTGCTGCTGCACAGTTTGTGTTGGTCATCCTCTAGTCCTTCATCAGTGGTCACAGGACACTGCCCACAGGACGCTGTTGATGGATGTTTTTGGTTGGTGGACTATTCTCAGTCCAGCAGTGACACTGAGGTGTTTAAAAACTCCAGCAGCACTGCTGTGTCTGATCCACTCAGACCAGTGCAAAACACACTAACACACCACCACCACATCAGTGTTACTGCAGTGCTGAGAATGATCCACCACCCTAATAGTACCTGCTTTGTGAGGGTCCACGGGGGTCCTGACCACTGAAGAACAGGGTAAAAGGGGGCTAACAAAGTATGCAGAGAAACAGATGGACCACAGTCTGTAATTGTAGAACTACAAAGTGCACCTATATAGTAAGTGGAGCTGATAAAATGGACAATGAGCGTAGAAACAAGGAGGTGGTCATAATGTTATGCCTGATCGGTGTATACTTGATGATGTATTTATTGTAATACAGAATGTTTAGGTGATGCTGGGTTACTGCACTAAAATATCTCCATTTCATTTTATTTTACTGCATTTGTAACACCATAGAAATAAATGTTATATTTCTCTGTAATGTTAATATAGATAGATTCTTTAACATATGCACATTGAAAATAGCAGATATTAGCATTGGCCCACAGTTTTCATATTGGTGCATCCTTACAAATGTTTTAACTAAAGTTCCATTTTAGTTTAGGGCTGCTATTGCGTCTGGAAAAAATGGCCTAGGATATTGTTTGCTTACAACCATATTCAATGCTTATATTTTTTTACTTCAGAAGCTCAGGGTAGCCTTTGTTGTGAACATCAAAAAGGAACTTTCACCTGTTACCCAGAAAGCTCAATCTATATAATCTTCCTACTTAAAGTTCAGTGGTTTGTCTGTTTACTTACAAGTTACTGCTTCCCATTGTTTTTAGACTCTGTGTCTCTTTTTGTTATTACTTTTATTAATAATTGAATAACAAATGTTTGTACTTTGCTGAGATTGACATTGGTGAACAGGTGATCAGTGGAGAAGCAATGAAGGAGAAGGCGAAGGAAACACTAAGGATAGCCTTCTTTTTTAAGAGCTGCATCTGACTTTAGACCAACCAAACTGACCAACAGCAGCTTGGACCTTGATATGAAACTGTCCAAAATAAACAATGTCTTGATCCCAGCAGCAGCAGCACCACAAAGTTAGATGATGTTCAGATAGCAAAACAGCAAACAGTGCTACTGAAGCCCTCCACCCAAAGTTTAGATTTTACCTACACACATAATCTGAATTACAGTACACTGTGCTCAAGATAGAGCTTGAATCATCTTAATCATGCTAATACAGTTATGGCCAAAAATACTGGCACCTTTCCTTTTTCAGACAATTCAATTCTCTCTTAAAAGTGAATTTAAGCGTTTGGTCTTTATTGCATTTTTATACTACATAATGTTCATTTTGATTCAAAACTTTCATTTAATTCAGAAAATAAAAACATGGTATGGATGCAGTTTTTTGCACCCTAGACCACCTGTGTCAAGCTCCAGTCCTGGAAGGCCAAAAAACTGCAGACTTCAGCATCTACCTCATTAGACCACCTGATTCAGCTCATCAGCTAATTAGCAAGGCCTTCATGAACTGAATTCAGAGCGTTAAATGAGTGAAAACGCTAATCTCCTCAGCACTTTATCCCAGAAGGTCACCAGTTTGACATGTTCTGTAGAGTCTAGGGCAGACATGATAAATTTGAATATATTTTTAGGTGGAACCATTAAACCCAATTAGGCATATTTATGGGGAAAACTATTATTAATTAATTTATTTATTTTAAGTAGAAGGGTACCAATATTCCTGGCCATTAGGGCTGTGTTGAAAATATTAATATAGCAATATCACCATCACTGTATCAATATTTATGAATTTACTGTGACACAGTGCTTTAATGCATAACACTGCATTCAAGTCTGATAGCGCCACAATTTACTGCAAACAGGGTGCGGTAAACATGCTTTAAAAGTTGGTGTTTAGCTCTTATTTATAATCCTTTCATTCCATTCCTATCACCACTGTGAACAATTCTGACTCAGTATGTTTCTCTAGGTCAGTACACTTCACATCAAACTCCTTTGTTAACATCTTAATGACTGAATTGTGTAGAATGGTTGAATTCCCCTTTAACACACTTTTAACAGATTCACTTCTAAGCTCACACCTGGTTCAACTCAACAGCAAACTATCATGTCTGTCATGTGTCGACTGAAGCATGTTAGAGAATGAAAAGAATAGAATTGTGACTCATCTGATAAACTGTGTTGTTTTCCTTCCAAAGGCACATCCATTTTGGCCTCATCCAATGTAGTGGCAGTTCATATAATTGTCAACACTCAACTGTGCTCTTACCCAAGTGTCCTCATCCTGATGCTTCTCTTATTGCTCTGAACATCATTGTCTGAACATCAGCTAGGCATGTGAGCTGGGCACCATGCTGGAGTTCATGCAGAGGTATGATTTAAAGCCTCGCCAAAAGTTATTTGTGTACTATATGCTTCAGTTCATTTTAGGGGAGCATAACTATGCATACTGTACACTATATTCTACTTTTAAATTCAAAATGTTTGTGTATACAGAACAAAAACTAATTCTGAATGTGTTGCCTTAAAATGGATTTTTCAACAGATACATTTTCCTTCTGCATCCTCAACTCTGATAAAGAAATATGTCCACATAAAATGTCCACAGTTTTGCTCTATTTCAGTGCCCAGCATGGTATTCAGTGTTTGATGGCTCCTGGCTCAGGTATGTTAGGAGCACTGCTGGTACTGCTGTTCAGATCTCTGTATTACGGTATAGGTCAGTTTTTCTTCCTTAGCTCATATGAATTTGTATTACAATTGTTAATTGTGCACAGCACAATGTTGTGGTTTGGCATCACTCATTTAAAAAGTAATTAAAAAAAACTGTAAAATAATGAAAAATACTGTAAAATAATAGTCATTTTCAAGTGTAATGACTAATATGTGCTTTTTTTTACTTTATTATTAAAATAAAAGGTGTTAAAATGACAAATAATTTCATATAAAAATGAAATGACTAAAATAATAATTGTAAAAAAAATATGATTTTTAAAATTTTGCTGCAGCCTTGTGTTATTTATTTATTTATTTTGACAATAAAGGCATTCTATCCTATTCATTCTATAATAAAAAAATATAATAATAATATATATTCTACATCTTGAGTTATGTAGGGACATTAATATGGTCAAGACATCTTCTGACTGTGTCTATAGACATGTCTTCATTTCTTAAGACACCTCAAGATGTCTTACGTTATCTTAAGTGTGTCTTCAGATATGTCTTAAGATATCCCAAGACATGGTGTTAGATGGGTATGAGGACTTTTAAACACCTCGAAAGTTCAGTCTTAGATATTGGTTGCATTTGTGTAATCGCAATCTGAGTAATCCCAGTCACAAATTTAGACTCATCGGTCCATAAAACCTTACTCCACACTTCAGATGTCCAGTTTTGGTGTTCTAGTACAATATCTTCAATTTTATTGTAGTATATTACCATATATAGTAAAACTATACAGTACAGTGCATCTACCATACTCTACCAGGAGCCATGTTTTTAATAACTTTTTTTTAGAACAATTTTTTCCCCATTTCATTTGATTTTCCCCTTCCTTATGCAAGTGGATTATCTCATGTCTAATCTCCTCAGAAATATCTGCCTTAGCCATTTTAGAAGTGCATGACAGAAAAAGTGAAGCATCTAAGGTGTTTTAGTGGTTGCTTGTGTGAATGTCAGTGTCTGTTTGAAGGGGAACATAATGTCAGTGAGTCCTTTGTGAACAGCCTTTGATGGGGGGGCTCAGCTGTAACTGGTTGCTTTTAAGATTGGAAGGATGTACGAGTTAAAGTGTCAGTAGAGTGCACAAAAGTAAAGAGTGAAATTAAAGAGAGGACAGTAGAGACAAATTAAACACTGATAGTTTTAATATCATACATATTGTTAGAAGGTTTTGTGTCTTGATCAGAAATTGAACAAAAGAAGGAGTGGTCTCTGTCTTTTAACAGCAATGCAGCAAGATAAATGTCAACAGCATATCATATAAATAAACATATGATTTATGTATGTCATTACACAAAGTATCAACCTATGTAGCTCCTTATAAAAACAAAGACAGATTCAGCCAAAAGGACCTTTCTGCATAATTTTAAGGATGATATTAACAAAGCGCTATACAAAGAATGTTATATAAGCCCATTAATTGTAACTGTGCATATTTTAATCAATTTAAAACATTATATTATCCTGAGGATGGTCTTTGGTTGAGATGAAACATTGTTCTCCTTTTCTGTAACTTTTTAACTTATGATAATTCTGGAAATAGAAAATAAAATATCTGATTAGACTGTCTGGAGTCAAATATGAATTGTAGTTTCTATAGCAACACAGTTCACTTGTCAGTTGCTCCAGGCAAAACCACAGAGATAGTATCCACAAATTCATCAAATTTTAGCCTTGCTGATATGACCAGGCCCCTGACTTCAGCTAGCTCATCAACATCAAAAAAAAACAGTACAACTTTCACACAGCAGTCAAAACAATTTGGCTTTAGTTTAACAGTTTTGTGTTATTGTGGCACTTGTCCTGTTAGAGACATTGTCTGAAAGACATCAGATATATGCAAGGTGATATACAAATCAAGTCAAAACATTTGTTTGGCTATCAACCAAGCTGTGCACTGCTGTTAGTCTGGCAAACAGGTTGGAAGCATAACAAACAAGAATGCTGGAAAAAGTGGAAAAAGTTGCCTCACAGCAGCACTTTTGTGCAGGGCCATTTCAGGATCTATCCTCTTCCATATTGCTAACAAGTAGTGGGGGAAAAGCTAATGTTTACCAATTGGCTTAGTATGATTTTCATCATTTGCATGAGGACATTATACAATTGCTTCAGACAGCTTCTATTTGTACAGTAATCTCACAGAAAGCCATGCATTACTGACACTGCAGCTCATGTGATTATCTTCACAAATGTGTCATTATCTTCTTTCAGTGTTTCGTTGGGCAATCATCATGTACTTGACATCACTCTCTTTTCAACCAATTAATTATGCCTCTTTGTGGGCACAGCTAGAATGCTTTCGCCTAACACATTTTATGCAGATCTGCACAGATTCACTGATCATAAACTGATTTTCTGGTAAGCTCAGCACAGAAGCAGTGGTGCAGCCTTCAAAGTGTATAAAGTTCAGACGCAACCAGGAATTTACTCAGTAACTTATTAGAAACACTACACAGTCAGCTCCATAATTATTCACACCATTGGAAAAGATGGGTAGAAAAAGTCATGAAGAAAATATCTTTGTTGTTAATTAATCTCTCACTGAACATATGAGGCAGTTTTACCTTTTAACTGAAGTAAAATTAGTCAAAGAAAGCAAAACCCCTTAACAAAAACTGCAGTTCTAGTAAAATCGTATGTTACAATTATGGGCACCCCTGCACTTAGTACTGTGCAACCTCCCTTTGCCAACATAAGAGCAATATATATATTCCTATAATGCTGGTGAGACTAACCCTCCATTGCATGCATTATGGGAGCAATGTTTTCAAAAAATATTTGATTCACTTTTTTTTTGCATGAAATAGATCAGATTGTTAAAATCAAAAACATTGTTTTAAATAATGCATGCAGGGGCTCTTTTGGTGTATATTGGTGTACCTGAGGCAACATCGTGTGACAAAGGAAAGAAATGACTGTGTCAATATTTTTATTTAAATATTTGGAACAAAACTGAGAAACTACACAATTTGTTGATCTTTAATTAGTAAAAATGCTTAAAAAAAGACCAAGTCTATTTCATTTCAGCAATTTAACCATGTTAACCTGATGCAACATTGTGAGGTACTTTGATTTCTTGCACACCAAGTAATCATTTAAACCACAATTAACAAAACCACACTATAAAAACGCCAACCACAATAATTTCTAAAAATAAAAGCTGCTGATGACAGAAGTAAAACATACTGTATGCTGACTGCTACATGATTGAAATGGGCTTCAAGCCGATCATATTGCATGTGTATTAAACAGATTTTCTAAATAAACTAAATAATTCGAAATGAAAATCATTCGAAATGAAAACTAAACAATGACTGCACTGACTACTGTCTATATTCATTCCACTGTTGTGCATTACTGCTTGTAGGAAACATTTAAGCAATTTCTTGTAACATAAAAATAATTTATTTGATAGAGAATGCTAAATAGATGATCTTTACAATCCAACAGATGTGAATTATATGTTTTATAGGTCAAAGTTAGGAATCTGAGACCACTCTTCAACACAGAATAACTCTAGATTATCCCGGTCCTCTTTTTTTTTAATTCCCCTCTTCAAATCACTCAGAGGTTTTAATTGAGTTAGCTAAGAGGTCTGAGATGGCAATGCCAAAGGCTTGATTCTGTGGTGATTGAGCCATTTTTGTATAGATTTGGACATGTGTTGTCCTGCTGCAAGATCCACCCATAATCCAGCTTCAGCTTTTGGCAGATTTCATAACAAGATTCCCAGGGACTTTGGAGGTAAAACAGCCCCAAAACAGATTACCCCTCCACCATGCATAACAGTGAACATGTGATACTTACACCAAACCCAACTTTGTGCTGACAGCATAATCAGGTTCCACTCAAAGTTCCAAGAGCTTCTCACAAACTTCAGGTGCTCATGTTTGTGGTTAGATGAAAGAAAATGCTTTCTTTTGGCACACTTTTAAAATAGTTTGTTGGGTACTTTAGTTGGTGTCTAATAGTAGTTTTTAGCGAGTTGGTGACCCCCAAATGCTGCCACCTTCTGCAAATCTCTGACCGTGATCCTTTGATGTTTGGCTCTCTAAATGACCCTCCTCACCGTGTGTAGGGTCAAAATACACTTGTCTCCTGTTCCAGGCAGGTTCACTACAACCCTGTTTGTTTTAAACTTCTTAATTTGCCCAACCGTGGATATTGGCATTTTTAGATGTGCAGCTTTTTTTTGCCACAACACACTTTTGTCTCATTTTATTTGTATATTCCTCATATTGATGAAATTCCACTCCGAATTTATACTCCTCTAGCTGCCACTTTGCATTAGGCATGGTGACTTTAGCCTCCTGTACAGCTGCTCCAGAGAATCCCATTCTATTGGCAATGATTTTCTATGGAGATTATGTAAGCTGTGTGTGAGCTATTGAATGCCTGTGTCAGCAATGGGTGCCACAATGTCCACACAAGGACTGAGCTTGTGTTTTTGTCTTAGTACAGATTCCAAAAGAAACATCTCAGAAGTTCCTTTTAAGTTTTATTTTAATATCTGTGGACTGGAAAGAGTCCAGATAAAGAAAGGATAACTGGTACACAATGTGTGATACTGATGTGATACCATCTACCCTGAAACAAGCTAGAATGTACACTCAGTCTTATGTCTTATATTCACTCAATATTAACTACCAACACCCAGTGCAACATGTAAACATAATCTGTTGCTTGGGTCAAAGATATTACTGAGAATGGTAATAAAAATGGCAAGTAGGAGCACAACAAGCAGTGAAGAAACATCGATAGGAGAAAAAACAAGTGAAACATCTGCGTAGCAAACTCTCTGTAATGAGGACAAGTACACTGTGTTCACAAAACTGCCCCATAAAAAGTGTCACCTAACCCTGCGTCCTTAGTTTATCACATCTAAATTCTTTAATGAGTGCAATAGCACTGAATCACTGAAAGATACACTTAGAGTGATTAGCTTAACTGAGTGAAGTTTTGGATGTGATAAATTAAAGAAACACTTTTATTTTATCCAATTATTCATTTTTACAGGGCAGGAGAACTGACATTTCTGCAAGTGTTTGGCAGTATGTGCAAGACCAAGGTCGTTTGTTAGGGTGTTCGGTGATTAGGAACATTTGCCTTGGGGTAACAAACAAACAAACAAACAAACAAACAAAAGCCAAAGCCCTGTCTACTACACTCTAGATGCAACAGCGGTCAAGAGTAATATAATAATATAAAAGTAATATATGGTTTATCTATGAAAGAGATGAAAGGAATTGCTAGTTTTATAGTCATATTAAGAGGCCACTGGCTAGTCACTAACTGACAAAGAGCTGAATTAGACTGCAAATCCAAATGTTTAGTTCTTTTCTTTAATGCTTTTTAAATGCATTGCATTGTTTAGTTGAGCCGCTCCCCTATTTGAGAACAAACTGTGGAAAGCTTGACTGTAACATCAGTTAAACACCAATGCTGTGTTTAGGTCTGAAGCACTAATGCTGATATGATGTTAGAGCAATAATTTTCATAATTCGTTCTTAAATAGAGGAACTAAACACAATTAAATAGACATTTGACAAACATTGTGCACAATTAACTTGTTAAAATGTAAACATTGAGAGTGGTTTGATATGAAATGTTCCATTCTAGAGGAAGTAAATGAGTCAGAATTGTTCACAGTGGTGGTGACAGGAACTAGAAGTCTGAAGGCATTTACTTCCTCTTAAAACTACCTCATGGACAACTATTATATGAAATGATGAAGAATACCCGGCCTGATGCCTGAGACATTGCTTTATGGTAGTTTTAAGATAAGTAAAAATCCAGTTATATAGGAGTAGTGGCACTGTAAGGAAAAACAGTGTCCAAAGAAAACCTCTTTAGATTTACCACTAGTGTAATATTATCATTATATATGAAAATCTACAAAACACATATAGGCTCACTGGTCATTTTAGATAGTAAAATAAATGGCAGTGACACTTTAACATTACTTTAAAATTACATTTTACATTAAGGGCTGCAAATTCATTATTTATCTATTAATTCATTAATAATTATCTGCTAATAAGTAATAAAATACTCATTAATCATATATTAATTAAGTACTCAATAAGCATTAGTTACTGATTAAGTGCTTAGTAATTGAGTACACAGTTAACTGATAGCTTAGTTTGTCTTTAGTTCACAGCTTAATTACTAATTAACTGTGTACTAACTGCTGCTTATTACACTGGTAGTGAATTGAGAAGTGTGTTTACTCATGTAAATAAGTAATATGAGAAGTTACAAGTATTATTATTTTTGGTTAATTTTGTTAGTTATTTGTTGATTAATGTGCTGATTTGTCATCAGGTTTTCCTCTATTGTGTAGTCTATATGGAACATGGTCCTTGGGCTTTACTTTTCTTCACCTCCATATATTCAGCTGCTTCTCTATCCTTAGAGCTGTCTTTACATTTTCACCATTAATATCTCCTTACTTCATGTTACTTAACCATTAATTGATGCTTTTTGTGCCTCTTCACTATTAATATACTAATATACTAATTATACCACAAATTCATCATTAAGGGCAGCCTATAAATGCTTCACTGTGAATCACAGAGGAAACTTAAGTGGACATACAGGTCAGGCCTAAAACACAGGCTGCTAATTCAAAGATGTATGTAGACAGCAGCATTTATAAGCTATAAGAATCAAATATGTATGTAAGAAATACACATACAGACAGTATCTGTCATACTATTATCTTCTTATCTTAAATTCTCAGGTGCCAAAAGGGATTTTTTGGGATGATACCATGGAAATTCAATCATTGGATCCTTAAACAACCTGTCATTGGATGAGATGTGCAAGTATGAAGGACTTAACAGATGTGTGTATATTTTCCTCTTTACTTGAAAAGACAAAAAAAAACAGCAGAGAGAAATTAAGATGTCAGTAAGTCTTAATCATGAGTTCATAGTATAATTAGTAACAAGAATAATCTCTTTACTGGGAAGGACACAAAGTGGCAATTAGTTAATTACATTAAATCAGTAGATTCAATATCCGATAATTAACCGGATTAACTTGTAAGTACTTGTTAGTTCTCATGTTATTTATTTACATGAGTAAACACACTTATCAGTTCATTAGCAGTATAATAATCAGCTCTTAGTACACAGTTAATGAGTAATTAAGTTGTGAACTGAGGACAAAGTAAGCTATCAGTTAACTGTGTACTCAATTACTAATTACTAAGTACTTAATCAGTAACTAATGCTAAATGAACAGTTAATTAATATAGAAGTGCATATTTTTTTATTAGCATATAATTATCAATTCCTTTGTGACCCTTAATGTGAAGTGCTACCAAAAAGTGAGTTCTCAGACTTACTTTACTTGTTTTACTCATCCTTTTTGTGTTATCTTTCACCCCAGCATACCTTCCATTGTGTGCATGCATCTTTCTTATAGACCACTGTTTACCAGCTAGTTTCACCATTGTTGGCTGTAAGTGCTGAACATAATTCTACAACACAGTAGCACAATAATTACTATGTGCACAAGTGCCATCATTTTGGGTTCCACATTAAAAAACCTACAGCTAGATTCTGCTTCACTCAACCTAAAACTTGAACAGCTGGGTTCGTAATCTGTGATGAGATTCATTATCATAATCATGAATAAGGTTATTCTGGAGAACCATCAGAATCTTAAAGAAGAAAGTGGACTGAGTCTGGTGAGCAGGCTGTCAAAACACAGCAAAGAAACAACAAAAAGTACTGAACCTTGCAGAATGTCATATTGTTCATATATATTTCGAAGTTCTCAAGCAAGAAAAATGAGTTCATCTGTCTTTATAATCGCATTGTAATTGCGAGAGCATTCTACACACTTACGTAATGTGTTTTGATTTTTTTGGAGGTGATTGACACATTATTCAACATAATGAACAGCTGCAGCCCAGCAATGAAAGGTGCCAAATCAGCAATTTGGCCAGACAAATGACCTGCCATTAGCCAGATTCTAAAACTATAATGGCTCACAGTATAAATTGCGAATGGAACTAGAACATCAATCAACAATTTCCAGTGAGCTTCCCTTTTCCTCCTTTTCAGAGTTTCTTTGTTAGTCTAAACTGGAGTTGAACTAAGGCTCCAGTTTTCTGGCAATAATAAGGCTCAGAGGCTCTTTTTATTTAACCTATATGCTAATGTTATTAGGGTACAGTCCAAGCAGTAAATTGTGGGACTACAGCACTCAGATTTTCAACAGATTACCAATGTGTCCACAGCCTGTGTATTATGTGAGAAAGTTATTTGCCCTATTTATTGACCATTGTCTTGTGTATATTTTCATATTGTACCTGTATGATAAAGGCTGTGCCCCCTTAATTGCCAGGGTGATTTGTTTATTATTACATGAATTTCATTTTGAAGAATCATATAATGTGAAGAAAAATAAGGAAGACCTGTTTCACTTCAGTGGATGTGTCCTTGGCTGGAGACCAAGCAATTACATAGCTAACACCATTCTAACAGGGGACAGTCTAACATATATTGCTTTTTAAAGAATCACTTTATTACAAATATTTTAGCAAGATTCCCAATTCTTTCTAGTCTATGTGACAGACTTAAACGTTTAAGATCAACAAATTACTTTGTTTTAGACAAGGATAACCCAAGAAAACACAAAATGCTGTTTTTAAATGACGATTTCATTTATTGAAGGACAAATGCTGTTCAGCCCTACCTGGCCCTATGTGAAAAAAGTAGTTGTCCCCTTAGCTACTAAATCAACCACTTAACCAAATTCAATTGACCATTGTGCTCAATTTCACTATCCACACCCAGGCATGATTACAGCTAGACCTGTTGAATCTAAACATCACTTAAATAGAACCTGTCTGGCAATGTGAAGCAGGTTAGAATGCCAAGTTCTAAAGAGATTCAAAGACAGATGCGAAAAACAAAGTCATTGAAATCTACCAGTCTGGAAAGGGTTACAATGCCATTGTTGAGGCTCTGGGACAGTGAACCACAGTGAGAGCCATTATCCACATATGAAGAAAAATGGCACAGTGATGAACCTTCCCAGGAGCGGCCAGCCGACCAAACTTTCATCAAGAGTGCATCAACGACTTATCCAGGAGGTGACAAGACAACCCAGACAAACAGTTAAAGATCTGCAGAACTCACTTACCTCAGTTAAGGTCAGTGTACATGGTTCCACAATAAGAAAAACACTGGGCAAAAATGGAATCCATGGGAGAACTGCAAGGTGCAAACCACTGTTGGCCAAAAAGAACACAAAGCCTTTTTTTTCATTTGCCAAAAAACATCTAGATGACTCCTAAGACTTTTGGCATAATATTCTCTGGACTGATGAGTAAAAGGTGGAAGTTTTTGGAAGACATGGGTCCTGTTAAAGCTAACATAGCATTCCACCATAAAAACATTGTACCAGCAGTCAAACGTGGTGGTAGTGTGGTGGTCTGGGGGTGCTTCGCTACTGCAGGACCTTGATGACTTGTTATAATTGAAGGAACCAAGAATTCAGCTCTCAGTCATAAAATCCTGAAGGAGAATATCTGCCCATTAATTTGTGAACTAAAGCTCAAGCGCAGTTGGGTTATGCAGCAGGACAATGATCCGAAGCACACAAGCAAGTCCACCTGTGCATGGCTCGAAAGAAACAAAGCAAGGTTTTGAAGGGGTTGAGTGAAAATCCTGACTTGAATACCCTCCAATGCTATGGCAAGATTTTAAATGGGCAGTTCATGCTGTAAATCCCTCCAATGTAGCTGATTTAAGCAATTCTACCAAGAAGAGTGGGCTGAAATTCCTCCAGAGCGACGTAAAAGACTGCAAATTAAAGGTGTCAATTAATGAAAAGAAAAGAAGTATATTTAAGTCTCTGAATAAAAATAATACTTCACTTTGACTGCTGCCAAGAGTGGCATTAACATTTGCAACATTCAACAGAAACTTCTGGTAAGCTGAGACAAACAAGTATTACAATACAGTTTCAATACAATGTTGTTTGAACCAGATGAACTTTCCAATTTCTATATAAAATATTTAAAATAAATGAGATTAAGCAGAAAAACAAATACGATAAAATTGAGTTACAATTCATCAATAGTACAAATAAAAAGTTTCAAATAGCGGTACCTGTTTTGAATGTATACAAAGAGAAAATGGACTTTGTTTCCTTGTTTATTTTGGGTGGCTTAACTGTAAACACTAACCCTGCAGTGTGGATGCTGTATTTTAACCTAGCTAGCTCTCACAGTGAGTTCTTGTAGCCCTAAAATGTTGCCTTATTACAGGAACCATGTGATTTAAATAATAGATGTGTGAATCCTGTGACTTACACACACAACTTAAATATTGACAAACGCTTGTGTCCAAAACAGTTGCTTTAATGGTACAAAAACAGTTAATATCAAGGAAAATCTGTCAGATAGCTGTCAAAATTTACTATAGTTTGGCTATCCAAACACTAAAAAGTGATCAGGATGGGAACCACATTTTACTTGAATCTGACTATGCAAGTTGTGCTCCACACTCCCCAAAGTATTGTGATTCTTGATCCAAATCACTACAAAAGAAGATCTGGGAAGCTGTTGTGCTGTATTTAGTGAACAATCACTAGTGTTGAATGAACGTCTACAGGATTTATTTCATTTAAAAAACACTCAGCGTTAATATAACAGAGGCAATTTTACTGTAAGTAGGGCACTGAGAACCTCCCAGCTTTCAATAGTCTTAGTGTTGTCATCTATTCTTTAATGCTTGTATATTTGTAGCTTAAGCCTTAAAACCACACAGTGACAGTGCTTTTAACTTACAAAACAAAAAAAAAAAGCTAGAGAAGTGCATCACTGTGACAGGTGGACAGTCGTCAGCCGTCAACAGGAGGCTGTTAAGCTCCAAGATCAGCCCCATGGACAGCTGCCTTTTCAACACAGCAGCCTGTCAGTAGATCAGCACAGTGGACTGGCTCCTTCAGCAGCTGCCTTGCCAGCTGAGCGCACTTAGCAATTAACACCTGAGCTGCTTACCCTCATCACATAGGCATGGCTGTGTAACCCTGTTTTCAATGCCGGGCTGTTTAAGTTTTTCAATTATTTTTCCCCAGTGCAACTGGTTTTATAATGGAAAACCAACAACTGTGACTGTGGCTATTTCTGGACTCCAACATCAGATTCTCACTTGGGTTTAGGCTTCTAGTCATGAGTGCCACAAATAACACAATCAAGAGACAAAAGTGCAAATTAATGAAAAGCAAAGAACTATTTTTAAGCCTCTGAATAAAAATAATACTCATTATCCAGTTTCAATCTAATCGAAATAGACACTTCATGTTTCAGTAATAAATTACCAGTCAAAACAAAAGCAGAGGTTTAATGAGGCATCTACACACACAGTGAAAGAGATCTGGAAGCTTGTAACAAAGTTGCCATCATGTCAGTCATTGAAACATACTGTAGAAAATGTCAAGGGGAGAGTGTCACAAATCATGATGCCATATTTCAGACAAGGCTTGAGGGTGGAGCAACAGCTCTAGAAAGATGAAGCTGATTGACAGGGACAGGCAGATGCTTAAACATGGTATTTGTTGAATAAATAAATAAAATTAAATATAACTGTAAAGATACAGAAACTGATAAAATGCCAACAAAATCGATGTTTACAGCCTAAACGTCACTATTGTTATTTGGGGATACATGGATATATATGCAGTGTGGTACAAAAGTCAGCTCTGGCAAAAATTTTAATATTTTACATTTCTTTCTAATTTAATACAAAGTTTTTCATGATAAATGATTTTACCAGCATACCATTTAGGGGATAGCAGCATTTCTTAGTATTTAGTATGCCCCCTTTTGCTTTTTTGTGCGAACTTGAGCTGGCATGAACTCCACAAGTTTGTGCAAACGCCTATGATCAGTAGATCAAATCCACCTGAGAGTTGTCTCAACATGTGTGCCTGTCAAGAAAAAAGAAAATGGCCAAAAAAAGAGCACTGGAACATTGAAACTGAACATCTGAGATGAGGAATAAGGTTTTATGGACAGATGAGTCTAAATTTGTAAGTGTGAAAATAAAACCAACCTCTAAGACTGAACCGCCAATAAAACACTATATGACATAAGAATAAATACAACTAAACAAAAGTTTCAGACAGTTTTAGAAAGTTACTGACTTGTTAGAAGTCCAGATAAAAGAACACGTTTTGTTTCGGAGTTCTCAGTCAGAATGCACAATATATGCGTTGATGTGGATGGGCTACAACAGCAAAAGACCACGTCAGGTTCCACTTCTGTCAGCCAATGACAGAAAGCTGAGGCCACAGTGGGCACACTTAAACTGGACAGATGAAGGCTGGAAAACACAGCCTGGTCTGATAATCTCGATTTCTGCTGAGGCACACAGATAGTAGGGTCAGAATTTGACACCAACAGCATGAATCCATGGAACCTGCCTTGTGTGAACAGTTCAGGCTGGTGAGGGTGGTGTAATGGTGTGTGTAAGCCCCTTTTTACACGTGTGTGTGTGTGTGTGTGTGTGTGTGTGTGTGCGCGTGTTCTTCAATGGTCAGGACCCCCACAGGACCACCACTGAACAGGTGTTATCTGGGTGGTGGATCAGCGTCACTCAGTGTCACAGCAGTGACACTGATATGATGGTGGAGTGTTAGTGTGTGGTGCACCAATACAAGTGGATCACACACAGCAATGCTGCTGCTTTGGGAGGTGGTCAGAGATGGATCCTGACCACATTTAACAAGAGTGTAAACATAGTGCTTTTTCATTATCCTTATACAGTTACTTGATTGGAAATGTGTCTGTGAGTCCTGACCAGCAAATAAGAGGATAAACAATGAAACGAAATGTGGACGATACGAAAGGCTGAAGTTAGCCCAATCCAAGAGCCTTCCTGTGCTGATTAAAGTGTCCAAGCCAAGGTCGACTCATATTATAATAGAGAAAAAGGAAACAAAAGTGAATAGAAATGGAATAGAAAAAATAGAAACGTATGTGTTGATGTAATTTTTATGCGGGAGAAGTACAGTCGGATCTTATTTGGTCAAAGCGAGGATGCATTTTACTGAAAAAAAAAATCAATGGAATCGATCCAGATGTGATCTGGACACAAAACATGTTAATGCAAGGTGTGAACAGGCTCACTGAGCCACCTTCTGTGACTCATTTCAGTCAGAAGGTAAGAGCCATATTTTATACACAAACACACAATCAGACTGAAAATGTGCCTGTAATGCTCAGTATATTTAATACTGAGATGCAGCCTTATAGTTTATTTTTGTTTACTTTTATATAGATGTTGCACTTTTGTCTATTTTATTTTATACTTATCTTCTAAGAAACATTTCTAATAATGTATTGAAAACCTTATTGTGATGCAAAAGCACAAACCATATTGAGACTGACTTGTTTTTGAAGAGCACGCTTTTAAAATCCTCTGCTTTTAAAAGCCTCTGGTCAGATGCTGCAACATTGTTGTCTAATGGCGTGTGAGGGTTCATTTTCTTGCTTCCCACAACCTCTTCATTTAAGTCATGACATGCTAGTGCAGCTCTGTTTCTCGCTGTGCACAATCACAATAATACACCATATGCTGAATGTATTCCTTTGATGTCATAAGAAATTATTATTTTTGAAAATACTGATACTTGGTTTTAGCAGACAGAGTGGTCCTGGAGGTCCTTTGCACAAAATGATGCAATGGCACTATATAATACAGTAAGCTCTACATGAGACACACTAACAGTAGGGATCATCTCCAGTAAGATCATTATTCAAATTAAATGCATCCAACACTTTCAATTCATACTGCAGCATGTGGCCTTTAAATGGAAAGCGAGTGAGTTGTAATAGAAAGTAATCGGACTATGTTAATCTGCAATCACAGGCAAAGTAACTCTAAAAACTCTCTTTATCGCTCAATTATAATTCCCAAGGGTGCAATCCTGAGGCATACTATCAGTTCATTTAGGAGAGTGGTATTGACAGTGTTTTTCTTCAGACCAAATATTTTCACTGTGGCTGTTTGGATTTCAGTCATTATGGAAAACTACAAGCCCCTTTCATCTCCTTTCTATCCAACATTTAAAAGCCAAACCTTCTTTCATTCATCTTCCTCAGATGCATGCATGAGAGTTTTCTGTGCCATCCTTTGAAATAAAAGGCTTTTACCTTTAGACCCTAACAAAGCTGTAGTTAATTTAAAGTGTTTGTTGAAATGCACAAAGTAAATGAAAAACAAGTATCATTTTAAAAAACGAAACAAAATAGCAGTGGGATATCCTGGCTGCAAGAGTTCTCAAACAAGAGCATTTGCAGAAAGAGTCTTGGGGAAAGCAGATTAAAGCTTATGGCAGAAGGGGCTCAGATCAGGACTTGGAGTATGCAAATGAATGGAGGATGCAGGCAGGAGTGAAACTAAGTGACTACAAAACATTTTATGCAACATGGTGTCTTTAGGGACGTCCTTGGGCTTCCTGTGCCATGTGAGGCCTGTATGAAATGAGTGCAAATTGCTTAACAGCTAAATGAGCTGCGTTAAAAATAAATAGGGCGCTGATGTATTGTAAGTGTGCTGCTTTTAGTTCTGAGAGTTCATAAGTAACCTGAAGTTCAAAAGTGGAAAATAAGACTGAAACAAGAAGGAAATATTACTTGTAGCAGTTGCTCCTACAGTATGGCAGTTTTAACCTTTGTCTCAGTTAGCCAATCCTTAATTGCCTGATCGATTAAGAGAGTTAATTACTGGCACTATAGACAGTTGTGATGTATATGAGGCCTAATAGGAGCCATTTTCTTTTTCTTGCACCTGTCTTATAATAAGCCAATGACACTGAAAAAAGGTGCATTAAACTGACTTTAATTTCTGCATAGACAAAATATATTATAATATAATAAGTTTTATGCACATCAGACCCAAGTCAGCTCAAGTCATCACTTTTTCAGGGAGATATAAGGAGACATGAAGTTACACTCAAAAATAAGGACAAGATCTACATAACTAATTCAGATGCAGGGCTAATTATATCAAGCTGATCATCTGCTATGTTAAAGAGATTCTGGTAATTAAACATATGGTTGCTGTCAGAACTAAACCTTGCATCTTCAAAATAGTAGCTTTTCAGAAGAAGGAAAAAAGTATCTAAAATGAATGTAATAAGAATGTAATAACATCCCCCAGTGCAGCTATAACAGCTTCCAAGCTTTCTACAAGATTTTGGAGTATGTCTGTTGCCCATTCATACTGAAGAACATTTCACTTAGAAATTACAGTTGCCTTTACACTTTCCATCAGACAATGTTGCTGAATACATCGTCACCCCCGACTTTGAGCTTTGCCTTCATGAGATGTTGGACTGCTTTAGAAATTTCACACTCAGTTTGTTCCTATAGGATCCCAAAATGAGTCTACGTTATCACCCTACACTCAGCCTGAAATTTCTCATGGTCATTCTCAAACGTTCTCATCACAAAATCACATCTGGGCCTGTGTGACTAGTCACTTACTTGCAAGATCAGAGTGCAGGACCTCCTCTGTTATTTCCCCCCACAACGAGAATCCTCACTATCCTCCGTTTGTGAAATGTCAAAGGCTCATTAAGCTCCCACACACTTTTTCCTGAGAGTGCGGGAGAGAAGGAGAGCGATATGCTAAATGAGGGAACAAGTGGAAGTGAGCAAGAGAGCAGAAGAAAGCTGGTTGGAATTGGAGGCAAGAGAGGAGTGAAAGAGGAAGCAAGCGTGAATGCTCTCTCTTCTTCTTGGCAGCAAGGAGTCCTGCAGAGCTAATTTAACACCCTATGTTTACCAGTGTGTCAGTCTGTTTACAACTCACTCGTTCCTCAGCAAAACACAGCCCACGTCAAAGCACTCGCCTTCTGGAATAAACTGTGTATGTGTGGAACCAATCACTCTCTGGAAGAATAATCAAAGCATGTAGGGATGACCCTGTCAAATGCTGCTCGCTGTGTTGCTGCATTTGTGCTGGTTATGTCGAACAGTGTCATATTTCAGAGATCATAGTTGCGCTCAACATATGAGCATGTAACAAAGAACAACTCCGTAAGGAACTGTGGGTAGAGTTGAGTTTCCTCTACAAGTTGACCACGATCAGAATAAGCGCACATGGGTTCAAGCACAGTACAGTGGTGGTCTAATAGCAAAGCCGCTTTACATAGCCAACATTGGCGGTTCTCTGAGACAATATGGGAAGAGATAAATGTCAGAGAGTGAAGGAAGACAGACATATATATATATATATATATATATATATATAGACAGTGAGAGACAGAGAGAGAGGCATAAAGATAAAACAGAGGTGGAAAAAAGACACTTGGCATGGATGGGGTACATTTCTCAAGGACATTCCAGAGCAATTAAGTTGAGCTTTGGCTAACTTTCCCCATCAGTCTTCAACATTTAGAAACCAAAGATTGATTCTGGATGGCAGCCATTTTCATTTGATAGAAAGTGCATTAAATGGCAGGGAAGGAAGGCAAATTAAATTCAGTGTTCAGTTATTTGTAATGTCAGATTAGTTATATGGTCATGTGAAACCAAGCAAGGAAGAAGTGACAGGAACAAATATTGTGTGCTACAGACTGAAATGCTCGAGCAGACAACTCAGCATATTGCCTGTTGATGCTGCATAATTGATGAAAATTACAGGGCTTTCCATGAATCAAATGCAGTGTGCACCAGTCTGTGCTTATTTAGTCTTGCTGGATTGTCTGTTTTGGAAACAAAAATAATAAAAAATACATGATTGCATTCACACATTTATATAAATTTGATGCCCAGTCAGCCGTTCTCTTACATGATAAAATTCAGGTTCACTGAACTTCATTGCAAATTCAGGGGACGACAGAAATTCATCTGCATTGAAATGAATGGCTGGACATCAGAGATGGGGACTTCAGCATCTCGGACCTCAAGATGCACTCAAGATGCCTTTTGACTGACTCATGACTCGACTCAGACTCACCCAATGACTTTAAAACTTATTAAAACTTCAGCTGGATTGGCTGTTCTGCTAGCTAGCATAGATGCTCTATATACTAAACTAATGCTACATACTGACCAACAGTTTGAGGTGTGTTTATTTCCTTTAAACATAGCATTAACTATGTAGTGTGTAGCGTTTCATGTCCTTCCAGACTAAAGGTTTTTGGGTAACACTTTACTTAAACCCTGCAACATAATATTGATATAACCTTGACAAACATGATGTCATATGCTGTCGTAAATTGCCATGACAGATTATGTCCAGTAATATAACAATGTCATGTCATCATTGTTGCTAATTGTCTTGACATCAGTATGGTACAAATGTCTTAGGCACCTTATTTAACACAATTTATCTTGGCAGTGTGTTTTATATAATCAACATATATGATTTTTGGGATGCTAATAAACAAACTTACAGTAAAAAAGTAGTTGATATCTGGTAAACTAGTTTTTAAGAACAAATTTTAGTTCCAGATTTCTCCTTAACACCCCCAGCCATCACATAAATTTGTTAAACTCGTCACCGGCACTCTTGATTGAACATAATGAGGCACTGATTGGCCTAACCAGATATTGTATGATGACCACAAGCAATACTGAACTGTCAACAAGTAGAGGTATGGAAACGGTTAATTCAGCACACAGACATTCATAAAATCATTACCTAATGTATTAATTGTTTTTTATTCTAATATTAGTGTTTTTCTGTGCAAATAAATGCATACTGCCTACATAAATGGCTTTTTATTTTGATTTTCTCATGTTCCCCAAACCTTTGCACAGTAGTGCATGTTCATAATATTTGATATCATGGTAACTAACTAGAGTACACAGCAAACATTAGCATGTGCTTATAACATGTCATGAGAACTTATGTATATCATGATAATCAAACTTTATGGCATTACCAGTTAAGGTAACATGACAGTGTTATATTACTGAACATAATAAACAGCATATGACATCAGCCATGACATATTTATGACATGGTTAAGTCAACGTTATTTTGCAGAGTTCAAGTAAAGTGTTACCAGTTTATCTACAAGGAAAAGTGAGGCAAGGCAGTTTATTTATGAAGCACGTTTCATACATAGAAAAAAGGCAATTCAATGTGTTTTAGATAAATAAAAGCAAAAAGTACGTCTAAAACAGTGCTTAAGCGTGAAAAACAATAAACATAAAAAAATAAAGTAGGCAGTATTACTCAAGTCTCTTCCATCACCCTCAGTGAGAAAGATCACCACCTCTAAGGCATCAATCTATCCACAGCGTAACAGTGCTAGCATTTAACCTCCAGGTCAACTATAGGCTGAACTTACACTGTACTCTCATAACTTAGCCTCCCATCTGACACTACTGCATTGGAGGAAAAACTGACCAACACAATTGATGCTATTTTACATAGACATTTAGTCCCATTCATAGCAATGGGAAGAGAATATATCTTAAAACAAAAACGAGAGAAAGTCTGTTGAAGCTGGCAGGTTTTTAGTAGGGGTTTCCTTCTGTACAATGCGATGCCTGCAGCTAATAATAGAATTGACTTGTGAACATCTCTGCTGGACATTAGTTACTACTTGAAACCTCTTAATTGTGCTAAATTTTGTAAATTGATATTGATCTCAACTTTACTAAGCTGAGATTTTGTGAGACACAATGGAAGTGAGAGCAGCAATGACTCCACTTAAAAAATTCATTCTATGCTATATTTCTTCTTTCTTTCTTTCTAATCATTAGATAAGTGATTTCGACCTGTCTGAGATTTTCTGAGAAAGGATGGTAAATTACAGAGTACAGGCAGAGAGGCTGGTAATAGTTCATTAAAACTTCTTAGAACATAAAAACTGTTCAACAGGCCTAGAGTATCCCTGCTACTTCATCAAAAGTGGTAGTTTACAAAACATATACTTTCACGAAATGGGGAAAGCAGAATACATGGGGAGCTTCATCTCAGCTTGTAAAACAACATGGAAAAAAACATGGAAAAAAACACCAGGGCAACCATAACATTCAGGTTTTTGTCTCCGATTGTGCTCAGCACGCTGCCACGCTTTTTCACCAATTAGACATGGCATGTTTGCCTGAAGGGCCACAGTCACGCACAAATATCTTCATCTTCCTTTGTGTGTGTGTGTGTGTGGTGTGTGTGTGTGTGTGTGTTTGTGTGAACAAGCATGTACGTGTGTGTGATTTTTCACCCGTTCAGGAAAACGTACTCCAGGGCTCCAGTCACTACATGTCCCAATTCTGTCTCTTTCTTCCCTCCCACTGTTCTGTGTGCTAGAATATGTATCAGGGGGCAGAGGCTAGCACAGCCGGTCTGAATCACCTACAGGCTGAGCTTACACTGTACTCCACTGTACAGGCACAACTTAGCCCCCTTCTCCCCTTGCATATATACTCTCTATCCAACACTATTGCATTTGGAGGATAACTAACCAATGCAACAGATACTGTTTTACTGAAACAATTTTGTCTCATTTATGGCAATGGGAAATGAATCAACTGTAAAACAAAACAAAAACAAACAAATAAATAAATAAACAAATGTATGGAGCTGTGATCACAATTGTTTTGATTCCAAATACAGCTTGCAGCAAGAGAATATTCAAAACAAAACCTTTGCCCTAACTGACAGCTCTTATTTGGGTCTTTAGTTATTTATGTCATGGAGCCTAGGTGCAGAATGCATGCTTCTGAAAGTTCTGACCTTTCTTTAAAGACGCTCTTTTTTGACAGCATGAAAACAACAGAACATATAGTATTAACTAGCAGAAGAATTTCTCGCTCTGAGCACTTTTTTAATTTCATTAAAAATATAAAATGAGAAGAATTCTATGATCCTCCATGAAAAATCAAGCTGGTAAAGAATGATACAGGATGAGATACTAAAAGAACTAATTAGTGTTAAAATGGCCTTTAACATTCATTTTCAGGAGACATTTCTGATTAGATTAGATATAAAGTGATCTGATTAAATAAGGAAGGGAAAATTGGTTTGTGACTTAGATTGTGAGAAGCATAAAATGCAACCAACGTCTAAGACTGAACTTTAGATGCGTAAAAGCATTGACCCTATCGTCAGGAGATCACAAACTCAATCCCTGGTGATGCTACAGCCATCCGAGGCCGGGAGTCCAAAAGAAAACAATTGATCTCGCTCTCTCTGGGTGGGTAGGTTTGCCCTCCCTCTCCCCGCAACCCATAGTGTGATGTTAGCCAGTGCAGGTGTCCTCCAAGTGCGTTCAGCTGTCCAATGATGATGCGTTAGCAGCAGTTCGAAAAGATGCAGTGGCAGGCTTCACATGACTTGGATGAAGCTTGTGTTTGCTTTCGTCCTCCTAGCATTGGCGGTATCATGTGATTGGGGGAGTCCTAAGTAGTGGGTGCAATTGGATATGACTAAATTTGAGAGATTTAGTTGTTGAGACCTCTGTGCAATTTATCCTGACACTGGAAAATGAATAACTAGGTAATTGGTAATTAACATGGTAATTCTGACCGGAAAATAAATAAATTAAGGGTGGTCTATGACTTCTGCACAGTGCTGTATACTCAATTTTTCAACAAAATTAATCTCAAGTGAAATGATAAAAATGCATGTGTGACAAAAGGCCAAAACAAGACGATCAATTTGCCGCAGGTTAGGGGTGAGTTGGTCCCAGCCACTGGAAAATAGTTCATATATAGGCAGTTTTTTCACAGTACAAAATAGATCAGATAAAACATTTCAGTTTAATATTAAAAATAAAGGTTAAATTACATATGAAAAAAATACTGTATATTGTTTAAAAAAATGTTTCCCAAATGCTTCTCATCATCACACCCTGTTAGAAATGATTGGTGCTTTTTGAACATTTCCCCTACACCTTCTTTTTACCTATACTTAACAGCTATTTTATCAGGTACACCTACCATACAGGTGCACTGTGTATGCAGCTACTGATTGGACCCTTCTGTTGAAAGGGACCACTAACGCTGACCATAATTTGAGTGGTGGACCATTCTCAGCACAGCAGTAAAGCCAACAAGATAGTGGTATGTTGATGTGTTGCATTGGTAAAAGTGTTCAGTTACACACACACAGCACTTTCATGGCTGGCTAACAATGGTCCTGTTGTTAGAAATAAACTGCTGATGAATGGCTAGAGGATGACACACTGCATGGAAAAACTGTACGCCTACAAGGACTACCAACAAGGTAAGTGTCTAAACTGGGCAGTAAGTGTACACAGTGCTTAGCAGCCATAGTAATGTGCCTGGAACCTAAACAGTAAAAGCACATAAGTGAACATTATATCTGAAACACATATGTTCATAGTGCTGCACACTGATTTGTAACAAAAATGTAGACAATTGGCATGTTTGGCAGCGGTGGGGTGACTTGTGTGCAGCTGCAGTAGCCAATGAGCAAACACAGCAGTCAGCAAGCTGGCTAACTCACCTATTTTAAACACAAAAAACACAAAAGCAAACCTAATTATTTGCGCTTGGATGCTGCAAAAATTAGCATTTCCTCTTTTTTTGACATTCAGTGCTGCTACATGAAGGGCTGTCCCAAAGCCAAAGCAGCAGCGCCATAGGTTATGGCTATGAATTTGTGTGTCCAAGCAAAGCTTCATTTACGAAATGTATTGGGCCCTGAAATCTGCAACAAAAAAGCTGATGTGATGAGTCTAGTGAGCTGCGAGTGGGAAAAAATAAAATGTGTAGAACAGTGTATGCAGCAAGGGTTCAGGAATGTTCATCAACACTACTCTGCTAAGAACTATTCTTTACAAGCTGAAATCAACTCATAAGTGTATGTGCATGAATGGCAACAGTTAGTCAAGTCAGAAATTGAAACTCCAGCACTATGGTTCCAAGAAGACAGCAGAGACGCATGCATTTAAAACAGTGTGTACATCCTTAGTTGATATTTTAGACCACATCTTGTTTTCTTCTTCATAGTGATGTTATATAAAAACTATAGTCTTCATAGTCATTGCTATCTGAGAGGACTCACAGGGTGATGAAACTTTGTCAAACAACGTCAGGAGCTGAATTCCGTGGGTTGCAGTTTTAAGTCCCCAGGCTAAGAAAACTTTCTCTCTGTGTGCTGATGTTTATGGCTTATTAATAAAACCAAAATAAAGCAGCCATGGAAGGTACATATGAAAAAAAAATGACGTACCATATTTATTTTCTGCATGTGGGGGTAATACAGCAAACAGAGCATAAGCCACAAAAAGAAACCAAAATATGAACCTACTCGAGAACTGACATTTGATGAAAAGTAGCAAATTACACAATTTCACATAATCCCTGAGAGTATCTATGGCTTCGTAGAAATAAAACACCAAATATCAGAGCTTGAGCGCACTTCATGAGCGAAGGTTACCTAACCATAAAAACCCAGGGTGAAATAAATGAAATGGATTTACACTGACGGTCATCGTTCAGTTCCTTCCCCCCTGACATCTGGCTTCACGCACAAGAAAGAATCCATTCTCGTCACTTAACACAATAAAATGCGCCAGCGGAACAAAACCATTCCCACACGAGACAAGAATCTAATAAAGGAAAGGTCAAAAATGAGCAACTCCTGCAAACAGAGGTGGACGTTGACAGGTCTGGTATTTACTCTGCTGGAGTGCCCACTGAGCGGTGAGCAAACTGGGGAGGAGAAACGCATGCTTCAATATGGGAGAGCTCACTGTATTTGCATGCTGTTCTGCACTGACAGCAGTGGGAGGCAGGAGGTAAGGGAGCACGAGTCTGGTAATAACTTCACGCTGGAAATATTCCACATAAGCCAGTGTGGCATTGGAATCTATGGCCAACAGACTAGCAAGAAGAATAAGAATATCACTTTTAAGCTGACATTGTGAGAATGAAACCCTGTAACCTTACCAGTGTTTAAAGCAGAAGCAGCAATGGCATTTTCGAGGATGAAAAGAAGCCATTCTTTCAAATTGATAAGTGGATACTTGTTCTACAGTCTTGCAGTGATCACTGTGCTAGGATGAATTTGAGGAAAAGGGCTCATTTTTCCAATGACATTGCTGGCAATGTTGCAAGTAAAGCAAGTAGGAACCTGTTCTAAGAACTACAGCTTCAATCTTGGTGTCAGCGACATCGATTGTTTAAAAATAGCCATTTTTTGTCACCTAAGCAGCTTTAAGCTGCTCCACTCTTACAAAACTACCAGATCCACAGGTAATTGCGGATTTTTTTTTCTTGGAAGACTGGAGTGCAAGCACTACCTAGACACAAATTCATTTATGAAAAGCTAATTACCATGGGAAACTAATAAATTGTGGCAGATTGTATCATTCCACAGTGCTAGAGCGTTTAATGTGTCTTAAAGTTCTTCTTGTATTGGCGACATCTGCTCTGGGGGCTTGATAATAATCAGATTCTCCACAGACAGCGTGGGATTAGTGTACTCAATAGCCATGACTTGAAAATACAAGTAATTTGCCTGTAAACAGAAACTCCCTGCACTAAAGCCAATATGGAGTGATGTGTTCTGTCTTTGTCATGTTTGCAGAGCACTTACTTCTTACCTTATTAGTGACTTATTATTTACATGGCACTTTGGCATAAAATGCAAAACAAACTGTCTGTAATTGCATCTGAATGCACAATGACATGATAGGAATAAACAGAATTGTTCTGCAGCAAAACAGCTCCATCCATCCACGGTCTGGTGGTTTTGTGTTTAATGCTAAACAGTGGTCTCCTTCCCACACTGTGGCTAATGTCCTCGAGTTTGTTATCATGTTCTCACTGACAAATATTCTCAAGAAATTTTGACATGGTTCTGTTATTCCTCTAGTTGTTCTTGTTCTTCAGAAACTTTTAACAATATTATTTGTACATTTAAAAGTTTAAGCTCCTCACCTTCCAAAACCCTTAATCCTGTACATTTCTGCTTTGCTTATGATTGTTTAGAAAGACAGCTCACATGCATCCATCTTTTCTTTCTTTTATTTGACCATTTTCCCCCATAGATTAATCTGGATTTGCTATTTTGACACATTTCAAACTAAAAGCATCAAACTTGTTGTGGAGGTTGTTAGCACTGACACAAACCACTGCTCATTTCACACAGCTATCTCTGCTTTTTCATTTATTTCCTGTTTCTGATTTTTCCATCCAAAGATTTCATATTTCAATGCCTTCTTGCTCCTATAGTTTATAAATAACTACATTGTATTCATGTCTAACCGTGCTTTCTTTCCTTCCTTACTTAGAAACCTAGCATCCTTTTTTATGTTGTGGTCTGCTGGGGAGAAATGCCACTACAAGGAATGTCAAACACTTGAACAAACTGACTACTAAGGCCAGCTCCATCACTAGACTCACTGGATGCAGTGTCAGGGGAAAAAAGATGATGGCAAAATTGGAAAACATCTTGAACAGCTCTGACCACCCTTACAGTATCCTGGAACACATTTAGCAACCAGCTCCTTCCAGCACAGTGTGCTAAGATTAAGATTAAGACACTATGGGGAATCTTCTCTGATAGCTTCCATCCTCAACCACAACATGACACCTTCTCCTCAGCTATTTTAGACATATAACATCAACATATCAATGGCCCCAGCTCCCAGGCTAAGTGGCAGATCCAGACCATTGCGACTGGGGTGTCATGAAGTTAATGTGCACTGGCAATGGCATAGCGAAACCTGAATGACTGAAAATCTGTAAATACAAAAATGTGACACCTTTCATGATTCAGCTAAAATCCAAGTAATTCCATGAATCCATTCCCATACTTTGCTTTTAACCAGAGTAACATTTGAACTGTTTTTTTATATTTTAATACTAGGAAGTAGTAGTGTAGTTCCACCTGTCACAGTGAAAGCAGAGGTTAAGCCTACATACATGTTCAGTAGAGTAACAACATTAATCTGTTTTTAACATAAGAAGTATGTTTGTCTTAAATTCCCTAATCATCTGCAACAAAACTGTATTTTAATTCATATTTTATGACCTCTGGTGATTAGTTAATATAGAGCAAATTTAATCAATAGTTTGTCACATACACCGATCATAACACTATGGCCACCTCCTTGTTTCTATGCTCATTGTCCATTTTATCAGCTCCACTTACTATATAGGTGCAATTTGTAGTTCTACAGTTACAGACTGTAGTCCATCTGTTTCTCTGCATACTTTGTTAGCCATGGACCCTCACAGAGCAGGTACTATTTGGGTGGTGGATCATTCTCAGCACTGCAGTAACACTGATGTGGTGGTGGTGTGTTAGTGCGTGTTGCGCTGGTCTGAGTGGATCAGACACAGCAGTGCTGCTGGAGTTTTTAAACACCTCAGTGTCACTGCTGGACTGAGAATAGCCCACCAACCAAAAACATCCAGCCAACAGCGTCCTGTGGGCAGCGTCCTGTGACCACTGATGAAGGACTAGAGGATGACCAACACAAACTGTGCAGCAGCAGATGAGCTATCGACTCTGACTTCACATCTACAAGTGATAACTGACAAGGTAGGAGTGTCTAATAGAGTGGACAGTGAGTGGACACAGTGTTTAAAAACACAAGCAGCACTGCTGTGTCTGATCCACTCATACCAGCACAACACACCACCACCACATCGGTGTTACTGCAGTGCTGAGAATGATCAACCACCCAAATAGTACCTGCTCTATATGTGTGTGTGTTTGAATGCAGGTAAAATAAGAAGTATGTGAAAATTCATTTCCATCCTTGGAAAAGTATGAATATACTGATATTGATAAAGAATACAAAATGAAATAGTTAACAGATATACTCTGTACTAACCCAGTCTCCTACGTCTTACATGTCACTACAGCTGCTTATCCATCGATTGGGGGCTTGGTCCACTTGACTAATTCAACTTATTTGTAAGGGTTATCTTGAAATATAACAGAATTTATTAATTAATCTGTTTTTAACATGGCCGGCGCGGTGGCGCAGTGGCGCAGCGTGTAGCACTGACGCCTCACAGCAAGAAGGGCCAGGGTTTAATTCCCGGACGGGCGACTAGGGTCCTTTCTGTGTGGAGTTTGCACGTTTCCTCCGGGTTCTCCGGTTTTCTCCCACAGTCCAAAGACATGCAGTCAGGCCAATTGGACACGCTAAATTGCCCCTAGGTATGAGTGTGTGCGTGAATGAATATGGCTGTCTGTCTGTCTGTCTGTCTGCCCTACAGTGGACTGGCGACCTGTCCAGGGTGTATCCTGCCTTCTGCCCAATAACTGCTGGGATAGGCTCCAGCTCCCCCCACAACCCAGAACGGGTAAGTGACTTGGAAAATGTGTGTGTGTGTTTTTAACATGAAATGTATTTGGAAAATCATGAATGACAAACTAAGGGTTAAACTGACTGTTTATTAATCACCAGATTCCATAAAAAATATGAATAAAAATACACTTCTTTCATTACAGATGATAACTCCTGATCTAGTCAATGCTTGACTGTTAACTACAGGAGAATTATCATCCCTGGGTGTTTGTACATGGTCTGTTGTAATTTGTTCCATGGTGGCTAATTGATTTGGTAATAAATTGATTAATTGCTAAAACTTAAATCAAATCAATGGGTATTAATCAGGGTTTATATAAATAATTAACTATAAAGAAAAATGAATCAAAATAATGATTTTAAGTGTATGATTTAGATATTATTTCTGTTATGGAATCATATTAAGTAATCATTTATTAGATCATTAAAAATGATTATTTGAATATTAATATTTTATGAACTTCCAATCACTCCTAATTTAAGCATAACTAGAATGATATCTTGATATTATGCATACTTGATTATATTTGACTGCATCTATAATGTGATTATATCTTACTGATTGTATTGAAGTGTATTTTATCTTTGTGCAGAGCACTTTAAAAAGTCAGTTAGATGTCTTGCAAAGTTCCAGACATCTAACTTTTTGATCACCAATTGATCAAAATTAGAGGTTCCAGACCACCTAGGACAGTTTCTGTTTGATATTTGATTTTGTTGTCTGTCAGCACAAATACTGCATATAAGCATAAGCTCAAACCTTTCTAGAAGGTTCGATCCCATTTATGGCATGAAGTTCCGACATTACATTATCTGAAGGTCAAAGGCTACCACTCACCTTTTAGCTAGTTCCAATACTTACTCTATCGAAAGACCAATGACGCTGTCCAGCAACCAATCACATTTAAGTCAATTATTATACTAACCAATAATTTTTTGCATCATCCCTTCAGCATTCCGTCACATGGTCCTTAAAATGCACTGTAAACCTCTCAGATGTCAGATTTTATCTCATGCCTTGATTTATAACTTCTTCTGTTAGTCTTTGATTCTTGGCTTTAGGAAAAATAATAAATCCTTTTTATTGACTTCCTAACTCTGGTCGGCAATCATTGGAGAAATAGACTTTGAGACCTCTTGAGTAAATCTCTTCAACAGTACAGTTAACCGTATTGACTATGTATTGGCTACCTCCACTGCTCAGGCTCACAGCTCTCATTTTGTACCACCTGCCCTGAATACTTTTGTGTTTTCTTGCTCTAAAACACCCACTTCAACGCAGGAAGAGCTTGCTTCTTAACTGCTTAGGCGGCTTAGGGAAATCACTAAAATATACAGAGCAGGGAGTACTACAGGACTGCTCTAGTGAATAGATACATTTATCTATCTATCTATCTATCTATCTATATCTATATATATCTATATATATATATATATATATATATATATATATATATATATATCTATATCTATATCTATATATATATATATATATATATAGGGGGAGAGAGAGAGAGAGATGCAGTATCCTATTACCAGCAGCAAACAGCTGTTCGTAGTTTTTTATTGGAGTCCGGCTAATGTTAGTAATGTTAGCAAGACAGACACTAGCTACTACTGCTACCTTCTGGACAGTCTGCCTGTCTAAAGTTCGACTGATTTCTTACTGTTGCTTTACTGGCTAAGCACTAGATAACAAACATTCATACAGACAACCTTAAAAACAAATGTGCTACACATTTAACCATGGTCATCCAATGTTGCCCTCAAAGGCCCAGTGTGGCTGCATTTTTCCTCCATTCCACATAAGCTGGAGCACACATAATTCTACCGGTTTAATCAGGTGGTCTCAGTTTTGCTGATGATACTGGGCACCCCTGCATTAAAGTGATCATACCTCGTCATGTTTTATCTATAGTTTCATGTCAAGTGAACTTGAAATTGAGCTGCGTTTAGTTTCACAAATCAAGTTCCTAAAGCTGTGTGTATGCGTGGGAAGAGCTGCAACAGCATTTGACTTACCAGATCTGGTGTGAATGAAATTCATAAAATTTTAGCAACTCTTGGCTCTGCCCCTGTCCCAGATTACATCACTGATAATTTGTTGAAGTGGAGCTCCTATGTCCTCAACTAAGTGAGTTGATTTTTGCATGGCAAAAAAACGTAGCATTTGCAGCCAATACGTCAAAACGTATTGGCTGCAAATGCACCTGTGTGCACAATGACATGATAGGATTTGGATAAAAAATGAAAAGCATGAATTTGCATATGTATTACACTTACAAGGCCTTTGGAACATCTGGGTAAGTTTAAGATGATCAGATTTCTATTTTTGTGAATATTTTCCCATGATGATAACACTGGAAATGAACAAGATAATTTTGAAACAAGACTGATTCGTCCATGCTCTGATGGTTTTGCATGTAATGATTTTGTCATGTTGCTTGTATAGCTCTTTTCTGTTGGGGGTGTCTCTTTGCTACTATGTGACTAATCCTCTCAGGTTTGCTATCATGTTCTCATTGTCTGATAGATATTCTCAAACCAGTGGGTGTTTCAAGCCAGTTGATGAAGTGAATATTACAATTGACTTACCCAAACAAACTTTGCTGCATTCTGTCAGTTTACTCTCTAATTTAGTTACCTGCTAGCCGGCATTAGCCAACTATCAAACAATGTGACCAGTTCTGAGGCATGTGAAGCAGAACCACAGCTTTCCAAACTGCTACTAATGCAACGTCATTGGACAGGCTAACACACTTGGAGAAAAATGCTAACTGCCAATTCTGTTATGTCACCCTATCCATCCAAAGAGAGGAAGGCCAAAAATGCTGTGTTGGATTCCCAGCCACGAATGGCTGTGGCATCACTGGGGATTGAACTAAAAAGCATGTTGTTTAATTCTACATACGTTTTACTTGTATTTCAATGAACAAGTAGAAAAAGTCTGGTGTAAATGTGGGTAAAAAGTTTGATAACACATTTGTGTTAGTATATACAATTAGTACTTTTTTATAATGTGAATTTTCATGAAAGGTTACTGCTGTGTGCACAATCTTTGCTGAAAGAAAAAAAAACATGCTTTACATTTTTGCCATTTCTTGGCATATAAATACACAGAAAAAAGTTAGAAGTACAGACTTGAATCTATCAGTATGAACACAAATGGAATGTATATGTATTTAATTACACAACTCACTATTTAGTTAATTATATGAATATGTGATTCCATTTAAATCATACAGCAAAATGTTATAAGTAAGACTTTTAACTAATCTCTTGTACTTTACAGATATGCCTATGCACTCTATGTTCAACGATGCTGCCATTCTGAATCCAAATGTCACCTAAAGGCTCAGCTTTTCACCAAAGCATGGCAGCATTTCATTCTGGAAGCAGTCATCTATTAAACTTTGAAATTCTTTCTTTCATTCCCCTATTCACTCATAGAAACCCACTGATTTTAACAGTCTTTGAATTTTTAACCTGAAGCCATTAAACCTGGTCAAATAAAACTTCTGATGAAGTACAGCACTTCACTCAAAGCATTCAACTTTCTAACCTTGTTATCCTTTCTTGCCTTGCTCCTTTATCCTTTGAAAACTTGCTTTAAGACAATTTTTAAGTCAAATACATACAAAGATTTAACTGATGATCCAACGCGTTGCTGTATTTTCTCATTAAGATACCTCTATCTTTTCATTCAACCATCCACCATCCCATTCAATTCATTACTTTATATATTTTTGAGGTTCATTCACCAAAATGTATAGAAATCTTCTGTTGATACAAAGTCTATGACCACATTTCAACCTTGCTATGCTTTCTTGGAACCTTCCATCACTGCTTAAAAAAAACATCGATTTTGCAAGTCCTTGAATCCGTGATTGACACAAACTCAAATAGATTGATTTAACCATATATAAGACCACTTGTTATCCGGTTCCCGTTTCTCTTCTTCCTTCCCTCCAATCTCCGAAGGAAATCCACAGATTTTCAAAATCCTTGAATTTTCAAGCTAGGCCCATCAAACTTGGTATAAAGATTTCATCATGGGCCCCAAAGCACACAACTGTGATTTATAATGAGAGCACTTATCTATCAACCCTGCAATCTTTTCATTCCCCCATCATCCCACAGAAACTCAGTGGATTTCATTCACTTGCTCACTGAATTTTTTTGAGCAAGAACCACCAAAATTAGTGATGTTTACCCAAAGCACATGACTGCATTTCATTCTGATGTATTTGTCTATGTGAACATTCTTTTGAATTTTTTTAAATCCCTTTATCCTCTCATGGTAACTCATCAATTGTGTTACGCATTGTAACTATGAGCTGCAACCACCAAATTTTAGAGAAAGATTCAACTGAACAATTGGTATTTTTTTCCCCAGTATTAAATTACTAACCTATTATAATTAATCAAATATTATATTACAATGTACTTATAACCTAATGGATTCTTTACTTGTTGTTGGCAAAAAGTAAACACCCAGAGAATCCATGGGAATTTCTTTATCATGGTTTTTTTTTTTTAGTTTATTAATATTAAGAGAATTTCCATTCAATAACTTTACATTAAATTTTACCATTACCATTAAAATTAAATTTAAACCTGTAACAGATGGCCTTTAGCACATTTCTTATAGAGGGTATCAGTCTTGCATTAAATAGTGATTTCCACTGTGTGCAGAATGTTGTATGCATGTCTGCACAATTATATATTTTTAGAGTTGGCGGGACCTGTGGTGGTGGGGTGATGGGGCCCAATGTGATATTTTTCATGGGGTCAAAACCCCTTGTACAAGTACATGACTCCATTTGGTACTGAGAGTGTATCTCTGCCCAAACCTGACATCCTTTCTTTCCTCTTTCCAATTATTTTGCTACTTTGTAAATTTTCAAGTAACAACCAATAAAGATTTATCTTTATAGGATCTCAAGATGGCAGTGAACGAGGGTCTGCCCACACAGAGGAGTGTTAGATTAAGATTAGATTAGATTAAGTGATTAAGTGACCCTTATTAGTCCCATAATGGGGAAATTTCACCTCTGCATTTAACCCATCCGTGCAGTGAAACACCACATACACACTGGTGAATGCATACACACTAACGGGCAGTGGGCGGTGGGCAGCCCTATCCGCACTGCCTGGGGAGCAGCTGGGGGTTAGGTGCCTAGCTCAAGGGCACTTCAGTCACGTACTGTCGGATCAGGGGATCGAACCTTGAACCGGTTCCCTAACCTCCAGCCCATGACTGCCCCCAAACTCTGTGGAGGTCAGACACAAAGTCGTTGGTCACTTAATATATTGCGCCTTGGTATTCCCGACAGATCTACGTGTGATTTTAGCCCATATTAAACACACACAAACAGAATCACAACCACTTCCCCAGTACAGGTGGACACATGTAGGCCAGCAAAATGGAGTCCATATATGCAGACTTTACTCACTTTACACTGTGATTTTTTTGTAAAATAGACTGTAAACAGATCGTATTGTCTTACCGTGTACATCTTTGCCTGCTTTTAGCTTCAGTGCACAGTGCATTAACTACAGGAGAACTCAGCATGTTATTTTGAATGAAACACCTTTATTTGAAATCCAACCAACAAAATCAAGATCTCTAGTGCTGAAGAGGGGTAAAGTAGTGGACGAGTTCCAGTTCTCACTGGTTGGATCCACCATTCCATCTTTTAGAGAGCAGCCAGTCAAGAACCTCAGGAAGATCTTTGACTGCAGCCTCAAAGATGAAGCTTCCATAAAGAAAACCAGCAAAGAGCTCGAGCATTCCATATTACTCCAGATCTCAGAGTCTTAGCAGCACTGCTCTGTACAACGCCAGTAACTGCAGCTCCCGATCAGTGGCCTTGCTGAAGAGTTCATGGTGTCATAGACACAGGAAGCTCTCCAGTACAGAGAATCCTGGGATCCAAAGTGGTATCTGCCGGCATCCAAGTTCGAACAGGCAGGAAATTAAGTGCAGACAAAATCTCTGAAGATGGCTAAGTTATGGCAGAGGCAGAAGGCAGTGGTGAGATATGTAGCAACAATGCATAAAGGCACAGGCTAATTCCCTGTGACCAGGGTCAAGAACACCCAGGGCAAAGAGTGGAAATCTCATTCAGGAAGAAGTGTGGGCAGGCTTGGAGGAGGTAAAAGCAACAGGATGGTGGTGATGAGACACCAAGGAGCATTGACTAGATGAGAAAGTAGAAGGAAAGATCACCTGGTCCAACAACTGGCAAGCAGACTTCCATCGCCTTAGGTTCTTGGTCCAAGCTGGCTACGATGTTCAATGAAGTCCTGCAAACCTTCATGTCTGGGACAAAAGTGAGACACTTTTCCCTCAGGAATGGTGCTATCGCTGGCACCATGATCAAGTGCTTAAGGCAGTTACTGAGAGTCCATCAACACCAGCAAGGGTCACCACCAGCCAAAGACTATCATGTTCCTCAGTGCTAGAAAGAAGCCAGGCCTAAAACCTAGAGCAAAGTCTGGTCTCCTGACCACTGCCACCAGCTGGCTACTGGAAGTGGACCTGGGCAAGCAGCTAAAGTTACCAGCCTGGATAACATCAGCAGAGCTTCAACCTAATGTGACCATTTTGTCAGATTCCACCAAGCAACTGATCATGCTGAAACTCACAGTGCCCTGGGAAGAGCGCACCTGACATGGAACCAAAGCCATTCTTCTCCACTGCACTGCTACTCGATCCAAAGTAATGTAGCATAGCTAGCTAATGTGCTTCATTCAAAATCAGTTAGATTTTAACAATTTAAGTATTAAGGTACTTTGCACTCATTCACACTTACAACTACTTAATTCTAAGTAGGTTACTTTTCTAAGTAATTCTAAGAATTTCTAAGTAATTCTTAATTCTAAGCAGATATGGTATCGCGCTTGGTATTGGCATTGCTCTGTGTGAAAAAATTATCATGACGCATCACTAATTACAATAATCTCAACAATTTTGTAATTATTTAGTGTCAAGTTAGTGTAAACTACCAGTCAAAAGTTTGGACAGTACTATGCAAAAGTCAGAAACCAACCTTAATTTATATTGTTCATTAGATAATCAACTTGCACAAAGAAGAGAAAGAAGGAAAATAAGTAAAAAGATGGGAGTGATTCAAAGATATAGAGAAAATCTGACTCCTAAAAAGCCCAGTAGATCACCACAACTGTCACCATCAGATAAACAGTACTTATGAGCTCTTATCTTTGAGAGAGAGGAGAAAATCAAGCTCCACTCATACTCTGAAAAAAATCCACAGGTGATTCTGTTCACTGTAAGTAGACAACCCAGTGCTATGTATCTGAAAAGATGTAAGTTAATCATAAGACTTAATCATAATTCTTAAGATCAAAATGTCTGTCACTATGAAAAAAATCAGTAAATTCAGTTAAGTGTAAACAAACTTTCGACTGGCTGTGCATGTGTGCTTTTTTGATGAATGGCCACCACTGCAGTGCTGACATCTTTTTAAAATTAGTCTTAGAACAACATCAGGAAATGTACTGATAAGTGTCTCACTTAAAATTACTTTGTTATCTTTAAACATAGAAACTACATTAACAATAGATATTCTACAAAAAATATGCTACTCTTGAGGAGTATGGGGTCATTCCATGCCAATGTACCTAGGACCTGTCTGGTCACAACTTGAATTTCCATGAAATATTATACAAGTTCAGTCATTCTGTAAGCAAATAAACTTAATACGTAATAAATTAGAACATAAAGCAGCAAACTTAAACATTTCAAGACTAAAAAAAACCTTGAAGAGCACAAATCACAGAAATCTATGATGTGACCAGGCTCAACTTTACCTTATATCCATATCTTTATGTCATAGGCAGTGAATTTTATTCAGAGTTACACAGACTATGACCCTGTAACATAACTTAGTCAACATTTGATAAAGGCATGTATTGAGCATTAAATCTTAACACCTGTAATGAGACAGAACTGGCCAGATGCTTGCAGGTAAAATCAGGAAATGTGACTTTACTAGTTGGAATATAATCAAAACTTGTGGTCAAAAAAGGCATAGGTCAAATCAAGAACAAATAAAAAGAAAAAAAAAAAACATAAAAGACAGAAAAAGGCAGACATGAACCCCTCAGTAGCTCTAATGAAAGAAGCAATACCTCACAAAGAGCGAGCCTAAAGCCCAGGCTTCTATACTAACTAAATAGAGTCATGTGATAAACGAGACAGGTGCAGCAAATCAGTATTCAGGCCAGGTGGTGGTGGTGCCACAGTCATATGATCTCCCAGGGAGTTGTGGGAAGTGGAGTTCACTAACGAGTCAAAGCCAGAGGGATGTGTGACAATACCATTCCAAATTACCTTTACAGGTGACCATTAACTTGCTTTTAATTAACATTGAGACTCCTCAGATAACTCCCTAATAGATTCTGAAGTGAGAATTTCTTGTGTGGAATATTTAGAGAAAGACATCAGGCAGATACCAACATGCTGTACAGTTACACAACCCAGCTGACTCATGTGTTTATTACTGCAGCCCTCTCTTACAGAAGTGCAAACCACAAACAAGCTCCAGTGAACAATTATGTACTCTGAATGTGGGGTTAGGCAATACTTACTTTTCAAATAATCTCATTTGTACCACTCAAACAAACCAGCAATGCCCTCTGCATATTTGTATAGATGCCTGTGGCACCAAATCAGGTGCACAAGTGCTAAAAATGCAGGGAAAGGATGAGGGATTGGGATGTGTTGCTGGTATGTTTATCTCTTCCTTCCTCAGAAAAAAAAAAAGATTAAAGCTGACATTGTCAACCCAGCCTATAGGGCTCCCAAGTCAGTCATTATATTTGTTATTTTCAGCACCCAGAACACACAAGTCAGGCATTACATAGTCTTTATTCACCTGTGATTTCTTCTTGGCCATCTGAGATCTCATAACAATGAGTAAAATATTGGCTTTGTGGAAAGAGTATGTTTTAGGATTAATCTTGATTTGCACCGCTGGATTACATCCAAACTTAATATACATTGGCAGGATTTCCGAAAAATTAAAGATACCCTCAACTACCCCCTGAATAAGCACAGGCACAATGTGAATTGGCTTCACAAACAAGTGAAAGAACACATGAATCACTCAGCGAGGTGTGCAGCTAACAGGCTTTATGAACAGGTTTTCTGAGAACTGAAGAAAAAAAAACATTTATCACACCAAGTGCTAAGCCACTATTTGATGCTTCATTGAAAGTTTGCTTTTTAAGTGACTTTTCAGTGAAGATATGACATACGTCTTTATATCGTATTAATTTCAACAGGCATTGAACCCTTCATCCCTTATTCACCCTTATTCAAACTTTTCACCTCAAAATAAGAAATGAATGCTATAGGCAAACTGTGATGACATTCAGTACTTTCTCAAGCAAGAGTGCACACGGTCAATTATAATTTCTTTTTACAAAAGCCCTAACATTGTATTTGCGTAAACTTTAAAAATAATTTCCTATCCTTTCCCTGATTTAAGGGAACATAAACATGTACCTCTTGCAAAGCTTCACAAGCTTTCATCCTGGTGTCTGCACTACAGTGTTTATACAGGGAATTTGTTTGGCATTCATTTTGATCTTGAAAGACAAATAATAAATAAATATATTGTAAAGAATGGTGCATAATGCATGACAACAAGCAGGAACTGGGGCTGCTACTGTAGAACACAGGCACTCTCAGGCTCCACATCTAAAGCTTATTATCACATTCTATATAAAAGGTCTGTTGATCCAAAGGTGCTTTGGAATTCTGAACACTGATTTATAGAAACATGCCTAAATGCACTATATATCATCTACACAGGCTGAATTTCTAATAATAAAGAGTATACACTCAGTATACCTGGAACACAGCCTTGATTTTCGGTTGCTTTTTCGGGTCTTCCATTGTAACACACTAACAATACACTCACACTTACAATATAATACACTTATACTTACAATACACTTTGTACCACTTGGTATCAGGTTCAGATTTTTATTTTATTTAATGTTTTACTTTTGTTCTGCCCAATGCCTAGTGTGTGTGTGTGTTTGTGTGTGTGTGTGCATTTACTTCTGGATAATGTGTGTACATTTATAGGTTATTAGGAAACACACAAGCTGTTCCTTAATGGCATTTATTGACTTCAAAGTACAGAAACGTAGCAGTCAGTGCATCAAAATCCATTTACAAGCTCACACATGGACTAACTTCCAGATTTATATTTGGTAATTCAAGTTTGTAGAACTGTACTTAGTGGTATACGTCCTACTAGCGCTCACAAACTCAAGGTAATTTATATAATTAATTTGTTTTAATAGCATATAATATGTCTGGACTTATATCAGTGATGGCCACTAACTCAAGGATTTCCATGTTGACAAACATTAACCACATGTTTAAAAATTATTCTCAGCCCAATTGTAATCACGCCATACATTAGTGAGAAATAAACAAATGTGTTTTTAATTCATCACTTAATAGATGTTATTTACCAGTTATTCACCAACAGTAACAACAGTAACAACAACATTTCACAACAGTAATTGCTAAATGTTAACAGTGCTAGGACAGCAGAGTGGAGCTGGTTGTAATGCTAGTACTAGATTAGCTAGCACGTTAACAGCTTCACACACAATAGAATAGGTTTCATTCTCATTAACTGGTGCTCTACTAAAAAGTTCAGAGGGTAAAGACTCAAATCTGAGGGATTAAAGCTGAGTGTTGGAGTGACAGCCATTCTGTGGGGTGTGGAGCTGTTAGCCTGCTAGCTAAGCTAGTGCTAACATTGCAACCAGCTCCACTCCACTGTCCTAGCACCGCTAACATTAAATTGATGGATGATAAAATTTTTATAATGACGGATGTATTAGGTTTTATTCTGCTTCATCTCATCCACTAAGCATGAATTGCTTCTTTTCCAGTTCGTTTGCTGTGGCCACATCCTGCTGGGGGGACTGACTGGTAAGAGGTTGTCAAAAAAAAAAATGCAGTCAGCTCAGAAAAGAAAGCAACAGACATACCCTGTTACCATTAGTGTTTGCTTGCGATGGTTTTCTTTGTCATTACAAACTATTTTGTTAAAGTAATTAAAACACCAGAATTTAATTTTGTGTCTCTCTCCAGCAGAACAGGAGTTATTTTTGGGATAAATACTTGATTTGCTTATGGGGACAGTTTTAGTGTGAAACAGAATAATACTGTAACAAGAAACTGCACGTCAACAGATATTGCATGTCATTAAAGTACAATGTGCATCCTGTTATCTTCAAACTTACTAACATCTTTTATCCTTGGGGTCAATTTGACCCCAGCAATTTAAACCTCTGAGAAAGTTCTCATGGGAATTGTTTTTCTCTGCCCCATGTGTGAACAGTCGGTTGTTCTGTTCTCGCACTTTGGTTGTGTTAGGTTAGGGCCCTAAAGCAGAGGGAAATGCAAAATATTAATATTTCTTGCATTTTACACAGATAAAACTGCCTGAGGTCAAATTGACACAAATGACACCAATGCGTACAAAATGTATATAGGACACTGAATGGGTTGTCCCCATTAAATTAGGAAAAGTCATTACATGTGAAGCAAAGTTAAATATTGAATGGGGTCAAATTGACCCAAAATATGATAGTAAGGTTAAGATTTTTTATCTACATTTTATAAGGTCCATCTACAATATAATAGTAAAACTATGGCCATAAAACCTGCTCCAGGCTCTAATCTCAAGCAGTAATGACATCAGAGAGACGGCACAGTTGCATACAAAAGTTTTTCTGCACATTTCAGTTCTAAAACTCTATTTATTTGCTGAGTTTAGAAAATCAACAAAACATGTAATTTGATCAGGGAGGCCCACACAATTGCATTTATTTACTTGTGTTTTTGTCTTGTTGACTTACAGGTTATGGAATTCAGTAATGTTGTCACACAACTCCCCGCAAACCCAGAAGGATAAGCGGGTTAGAAAATGTGTGTGTGTGTGTGTGTGTGTGTGTGTGTGTGTGTGTGTGTTTGTGTGTGTGTCACACAATGTAACTGCCTACTATAAGTATTATTTCCACATTCCAAACCATACAACTACTCATTATTCAACAGTTAGTTCACTATGGTGCTCCTTATTCTATATTAAGGTCATTGAAATAGAAGATTGCATAACATGGTGTAGGTTTGGTGTCTGAAGTTTATTTACAAAATAGAAAGATTTTTTAAGGATGAATTCTGTGAGATTCAGTCTCATATTACATTAGATCATCTTTTAAAAGTTCTTTTAAATTAGTTTTCATAAGAAATGTGCAGTTCAAATTCATATTTAGATGTATGCACCATGTTTTATTTATTTGAAGAACAACAATGCTAACAACGGTTGGTGAATGAGGCCCAATGAGTGATGATTCAGTGCTCTCTGAAGATCAGCTTGATCACAGCTTCTGCATAAAACCATCATTGTTCATGTTTCTGGTTTTGTTGGATATTTTCCAGCCAGTTTAGCATTCACCTTTACATTGTCTCCAATCACTGACTTCCACATCCTTTCCTTCTTGCCACAAACCCACTTCTTATGAGTACAACACATAACCAAGTTTGTGAAATCCATACCACTTTTGTGCACTTTTGTATGTGGCAGTCTTCTGCCAATATTTAGCTTTGAGTTGAGCCAATATTCAAAAGCTATGCAAATCCTCTGTCTGTCATTTTTGGACGATGCAACAAATGGAGGTGCTTCATGATTCACTTGCCAAGCTTAATGGGAATTGCCTGCTCTGCAATTATACTCCAAATACTCAGCAAATTTGGACCAATTTACCTCCATTTTGGCTTTTGTTGAACACAGATAGAAAGGAACAAGAAGGCAGGGAAAAAAAGAGCTTTGGCTGATGTGTTAAAGGGTTTTAGACATTAAGATGTTAAGAACTACCGGGTAGACAAATGAGCGCTGCATGCTTTTTAGTGTCTCTTTTATTATGTTTTTTTGGGTGAAGAAAATAAATGAAATGAAGTGTTCTGCCATTCGTGTTATACGAAAACAGCTTACAAATGAAATTAAATGAAACATTTTGTGGAAGTAAACAAGCTGTTAAAACTGAAAATAAAAAGTTCCTTCTTCACCATTACTGTTAATTCCTAAAATATTCATACATTTAATGAACATTGTGCATGATAACATTGCAGTTATAGCTTTTTCATTTTTCACAGAGTGTAAGTACTTGATGGTAGATGCCTTGTGCTCTTCTAGGGAAGTGGACATTGGGCATTAAACAGAGCACCATGGGTTGTAATTAGATTTACAAGGTATGATGTATTAAAAAAGTCTCCTCGGGCTCGGTTCTCTCATTTGCCTAATGCATATGTTATTAGCAATGCCTGCATATGCAGAAAATCTATATTCATTACCAACAAGAATGGGACTAAATGAAATGGCACTGAAAATGTGATAATTATATTTGGTCTCAAGCAAATAAAATATCTGACAAATTAGGGTTCAGGTGGTTCATGAAAGTGCACAGTGTAATGTAGTTGTCAGTGAGAGCAATATTTAGTGCTCTACTAGAAAACTCAGAGTCAATATTCAAATGCAAATCCTGTCTGTTATTTTTGGACTGGGCAAAAACTGGTTCCTATGCTACTAGGTAAGAAACCAAAAGCCAGCAGATATCACACTCTGAGACGTGTGTAACACTCTGTTCCTTCTTGTTTGTCAGTGCTGTGTCTGTTTCAGTGTACTGTGCTGTTCATTTACTCCACTCTATGTACAGGAGCCATAATACAGAAAGTTTTTTACTACAGAAACTTCCTTTTGTCCTGTTAAGATCTGACAAGGACAAGATAAGATTTTTCACAAATTTGTATTGCAGGAGCAAATCCAGGGTTGGTATATAACAGAATACAAGTATTAGAAATATGTATTCAGAATACAGAAGTTAAGAATCATATTCAGTCCAAGTCCCATTTCGTAAAGGCAGTATTCAGAATACAGTTACCTTTTACACTTCTAGGAGAAATCTTTTAGAACACTTGTACACTAATTTTAAAACATATATATCAAAGAAACACCATGAATTCTTGCTTATTAACTTTAGAATCAGTGCAGGCATGTAGCAAACATGTTCATTAGACAGCTCCTAAAGAGGACCTCAATTATTGGCTTCTTTACAACAAGTTCCTACTAAAGCCTGAGTAGACTGATAAACCAATGTAATGATCAGTTATTACTAAACATAAATGGGGAGAGTAGCCCCATTATTTGCTATTTGAGTGAACTTTTAATGAATGGCAGTTAATACTACATTTCCTGTTGAAATGGTCACCCCAACCCAGCTTCCAGCTAATAGTGTTTTACTTTCACTTTAATCACCCTGGATTTTAGTTACAAGGTGGTGAGATGCCTTTAAAATGACGTGAGATTGGATATTTAAGACTGGTACAGATTTGTTTGGGTTTAGAGAGCAATGTAGATGTAAAGTAATATCAATTATGAGATTACTTTTCCTTGGAAATAATAAGTAAAGTGATCTCATTACAGTTTGAGAGAAGTAATAATTGTTAATGTAATATTTTTTTGAGTAACTACCCCACAGGTTAGTGATGGATCAGCTTCTTATTTTGGAGCATAACCATAGTTTTGGGTTCTTGGAGCAGATTGTGTGCTAAAAACTTGAAAAGGATCATTTTGTACCATATGTTTGTGAGCTGGTTAACTTCCCTGTGGGTTATGTTTGTATACTGCTCCCCCAAACACTCAAATTGGCTTGACTGTAAAAATGCAGATACTGCTTCAGGCTTTATGAAAGTAATACTGAATCTACACATGTGGGGTTTCAGGGGTGTCGCATACTGACAACTGTGACCACATCACTTTTAAAATGGCTGCTTTACCCAAGTGTTATTTACCAAAAAATTCAGAGCAGAGAGTGTGCGGCCTGGCGATTCAGCAAAACTAGGCTTGCCTAGTCTTGTCTTATCTCAAGTTAGGAAATCTAAAATGCTCAACTGAGGTTGATAACTAACTGTTGTGTCTGTTACCAAGCAACCAATGGCTGCAACGTAAACATGTGATCAAAATAATGTAGTAAAAAAGCTACAAATTGGGAAAAGTTAAGAATATTGTGACAGCCAGTGTGGAGCTCAGAACCTGAAGAATCCAGAGAGGTTATGTATGGTAGAATGACAGGATAGGAGAAAACTCAGAGCTGTTATATGCATGTTTTCTGCCATTGTGGGTTTTTGTTCTTGTGAAAATGTGAAACCAACCATTACATCTTCTGACCTGCCATACAATACAGTCAAGCAGCAAAGCATGTTTACAGTGTAACGCTAAATGTCTGATTTTATCTGTGTAACATGCTGAATGTCAAGACCTGATAACCATTACATGACTGCAGGCTGTAAGGTCTCTGTCCCATGACCCCTGCTGTTCTGCCCTTTAGCTAAGTGCTTAACCCCAAGGAGTGTACTCTCTGTCAACTCACTCCTCTGCCCTCAGGCCTGAATGCAAATGAGAGCTTGATCTCAGTGCCCTTCTGCTGGGAAACGGAGGAGTGTTACTGGCATTACTGTAAAACATCACCAATTAGGTTATGATGTCTTATTAAGAAGTTAAAACAGCTCTTTTTTTGGCCACAGTGAAAAAATATATTTACACTTTCAATTCAATGAGAAACAAAGTCACTGTTTGACAAGCTCTATTTTTCATATGAAAAAAAAGTAAATGTAACTATCACTCATTATAAGATCATTCCCATAATACTATTGCAATCATCCGCTGCCCTCCTCGATCGCCCTAAGATCCACTCACAGCAAAATGTAGTTGAAAAGCAATCTACAGCTCAGCACGCCAACAGATTGGGTCAAACTCAATGTGTTGTGCATGAGTGGCTACAGTAGTAAGAAAGTGTGCTAACATGGGTGATGTCCATTACTGAGTCCAATTGAAGGTGGTTGTGGAGAAAGGTTATATTTTGCCATCTTCATCATTAAAGATGTTATTTTTACATGTGAACTAAGAATTGGAGTAATTAAATACTGATAATGATGTACTGTCGTATGCAAAAGTGCGAACATAAAAATTTACATATTCATCCTCTACACAGCATTTCTGCAAATTTCAGTGCACCATTTCTATTTATTTGCTTAATTTATTGGGAAAAATAAAATATAAAAGGTGTCCTAACTTTGGCATAGGCTGCATTTTATCCTTTTTTTCAATATCTAAAATTCAGCAAACAAACCGTAATTAAAACTTGCAGAAGTGTGTTCTCTGTTGAGGACGTGTACTTATTTTTTCTTTGAAAATCAACAAAACATGTCATTTGACCAGGAGTGTGCAAACCTTTGTATATGACTGTAATTAGGATCAACTTTGTCCTGGTCCACAGGTTGTGAAATCTCCATAAAAAACCACTGCAAACAGAATGGGATGCTCCGAAGCAGCTGCACATGAACCTAAGGTCAGTGTGCCCAATGCGAAGCATCAGCTACAGGGGCATATGAAGGTGTTATAATAAGTTGTATTTTTAGGTGTTAAATGATGACGGAGAGGGGTTAGTCACTACTAGCCTCAGTGCGATTGTGTAACCTACACAGGGCATATTGTGGTTTTAAAAATATTTTTTACAATGTAAGTGTGGACGTGGTCATTAGAATAGAGCTGGTGCACTGAGCTGTTTACATATACAACTCAAATAAACATGTAGAGTATACATTAGCATGCAAAAATTGGAACACCCCCAGTCAAATGACATGTTCTTTTGATTCTCTACAGTGACCAAACTTAAATATGGCATTTTCTGCACAACATAGTGGTAAAAAGTAAAACATTAAATCTAAAATGCCCCATAACTTTTCCCTAATTTGTTCAATCCAGCAAACAAAGTGAGTAACTGGACATTAGAACGTCAATCAAAACGTGATTTGTCCAGGGGTGCCCAAACTTTTGCACACTATGTATTCACAGATAAACCTTTTGGCACCCCTGTAATGCACACTCGCTCATGAAGATGGACACAAGGCCACTCGTGGTGTTGAAAACTTCCCTGAGCAGCTTCATTCCACCTTTCTGCTTTGTGGCTGAACATGGCGCACGCACACACACACACACACGCACACAGGTGCCCACTTGCCTGTTTGGTGCCCACAGTGCTACAGAGCTGAGTACAGCAGTCCCTGCCAGCGTGCATAAATCTGCCCCCCCTACACATTCATACACACACACACACATATTTATCTTGGGAAGTCATTTAGCACGCACAACAAGCCGACTGTTGCATGCCCAGCAGATGTTAACCACCCAGAGGGAGAAGACGCGTGGGAGAAAACAATACCTCAACTGCCTCAGTGGATTATTTTGGTCAAAGACAAAGTTGAGTTGTTTATTGCCCCTGCAAAACCCATAGAAACCATTACGTGTTTCTGTTGATTCCTACTGGTTTTGTAACATGTTTAGGCTTTTTTTAATGGGTTGACATCACAATGTAAAGGATCCTACTGGTTTGCCAGGTGACCAATGGCTCATTCTAAATGCATTTGATGGTTTCCAGTTGGGATCTAAAGGTATTCTACAGGAAACTAGTGGTCTCTACTGGAAACCATTGAGCCAATTCCCATTAGAAAGCAAACCCTTTAGGTTTTAATCCTAATGGTCCTTTTTCAGCAGCCTCCATTCTCATCTGACTGATAAGTCACAGCAACTAGTGCTCATATCCGGCCAATTAAAGCCTCGTGCTCTTCCTGTTTTTTCACAAACCTGTTCGCGTGCGCAGAGACGCAGACCAGTCTAGTGGTGGTGAAAAGAGTTCAAGGCATTGAATAGGGAGCCGCACACTGACGCTACAGCAGCAGCAGCAGCAGCCTTAGCCACGCGCCGAGAGAGTGTGAGAGAGAGAGAGAGAGAGAGAGAGAGAGAGAGAGAGAGAGAGAGAGGAACCGAGCCTGTTATTACATCCATCACAACAGCTCGCAGACGCAGCCCAGCGTCGAGTCCAACTCACCGCGTGCCTGTAGCACCTGTGCACAACTTTCGCTGGAGTCTGTGTGCGTGAGCGCGCGCCAGAGTTACAGCATGCTCCGCGCTTGGCAATTACGCTCCAACCACGTTTACTCGGCTTCTATTTAAATGCGCTGAACGGGGTTTTCTATATTTTTCGTTTTTATTTTTTTGGAAAGACGTCGTTTCTCAGCTAATGCGAGACCCTCGCCGTCTTCGGAACGATGTGGACCTTACACGACAGTGTTGGATTGGTTTTCTTTTCCTGTTTGTCCATCCAAATCGGATTTTCTCTGCAAGGTAAGCACGACGTTTCAAACGGAGACTTTTCTGAGCTCATCTTTTTGTTTTGACTCGGCCCGTATTTTCTGTTCTTTTTCTTTGCCGTGTCCACCTCGGCGCTCTCCGGGAAGCCGTAATGATGCGATAATGATGTGAGAGTGGTGCGGTTGCTATATAAGCTATTGCATTTTAACGCACGGGGACTGTGGACTTTTTCACTGGCTCCGTAATTAGCAATAAGGTACAACTGTTGATTTGGGAGAGCTCGATAGTTAGACTCAATGTCGGTGGCTAATCTTGTTCCCTCGTGTCGTTAATGATCGCGCGTGAGGCTTTTTCTTGGCCAACTCCTCGACATTAAACGTAAGGGAATAACTTTGAAGGGGACGCGATGCGCGACCTGCATTTCAAGTGGCGGAGCTGCAGAAACGGGGCTTCGCTCGGGCTCGATCGTACTGCGGGGCTTTTCAGCACCACGGATAACTCCGCAAACCCGCCTCAGCCATTCCACAAACGCACGAGCCCATAAAGTGACTCTCTGATTGCGACTTCACCACCATAAGCACTGTTATGTTCTTGTAGTGAACTCAAAGGCAGTAAAAGACGAGGAATGCGTCCTCGTTTTCTCCCCCCATAAGACCTATCGGTCCCCAGACAAAGTCGGGCTTTATCTGTTCAGAAAGTGTTGGTGTATTTTTAATGACGTTGTTTTTTAATGCTTGACTGCATGTGGCATCTGCTCAAGTCTCTGCTGTGTAACTAATAAAAGACGGGCATCGGCGCAACAGCATGTAAACTGTAGTTTGTGCTCCACATTTTTGATGGCCAGTAATTTAACGCCCACCTCTGCTTTGCAGGAAAGTTTACGGATCTGCCTTCCAACATTACTGCGAGAGAGGGACAGAACATTGAAATGGCTTGTGCCTTTCAAAGTGGGACATCTTCTGTTTACTTGGAGATTCAGTGGTGGTTCATACGAGCTCCTGAGGAACCGAGTACGAGCGAGGAGGATGAGGAGGAGACGGAGGTAATTACGTTTTCAACAAGGAGCTATGAAAAAACGCACAATATGCTAATTGTGGTCAAAGTCTGTTCCTGCCCATAACCCAGCATACACCGTTCAGTACTGCAGTGCCAAAGACGTTGCCCGAAATTGGAAATTGGAGTAAAAGGAGGGAGATGAAATGCACCATGTCATTTACTAACGTGATTTTCTCATATATTAGAAAAATTATTATTTTCTGTAAAGAATGGATATGTTGGAAGATCTAAGATATATATATATATATCTACACACACACATTATATGTATATATATATATATATATATATATAGTGCTTTTACTATGCAAAATTCTATGCACTGAATTAAGGTCTAATTTAATTCCAGAAGGTTTGTGGTTGTAAGGCGTTTCACAGAATATTAGCCTGCTGATGAATCAATAAATCAGGTGCATTAGGTTCTTGTTCACATAGAGTTGCAGTAACTGTCTGATTTGTTTGACTTGAGGTTTGTAGAATGCCAGAACGGCACTTTCAGAGCTGTTGTGCAGAAAGGCTCTTAACTGTATGAACAATCTTCACTGCTGAACCATGTCTCATTGCATTATGTTTTTCTGTTTGGCAGTGCCTGCCAGTCTGCTGTGTTCTGTACAGCTATTATACACAATGACTTTTTTTGATAAGAAAAAAAATAGGACACACACACACACACACACACACACACACACACACACAATTCAAATTCCCATCAGAAGTACAAATACAAAAAATACAAATGATTCACTTTTCAACATCAGGAAAAAAGCAGACAACTCTTATTTGACAGATAATTACAGACTAATTTTATGTAATTTAGTGCGTCCACTCTTTGCCTTTTTACAACTTGCACTCTTTTTGGGAGATGTACTTTCAGTTTTCCAAAGAAATCTGCTGGAATATTTAAAGATATTTTGCAGGGAAATTGGTTGCATTTTTTGCTTCTCACAATCTACATAATACCAAACACATTCAGTGATGCTGAGGTCTGGACTCTGGGGTGGTCAGTCCATTGCTCTGAGAACATCAACAGCTTCATTGTTTGCATTGTTTTTTTCTTTTTTTCTGTTCATTTCCTTTTCTCAACAATGGCCTCTTAGCAGCTATACATCCTTTCAGATTCATAGTGTTGAGTTGTCTTCCCACAGTGGAAGGATGGACAGAAACACCTGTTGGTTCTTTCTGAAGTAAGAGTGGAGCTTGATTTTCTCTTCTCTCTCAGAGATGAAAGCTTTAAGTGCTGTTTATGTGATGGTGACAGTTTGATGGTCTACAAGGTCTTACGTAGTAGTTAAGCCTCCAATTTTTGCTTCCTTATGCAAGTGAACTGTCTTATATCTGATCTCCTCAGAAATATCTCCTGAAATAATAAATAACTTCTGCTTAATTAATGATTGAACAGAAATTAAATAAATGAAGGATAGCAAAATGAATACATTTTAACACAATGAAAAGGGTAACAGCTGCTTTCAAATAATGCAAAGTGAAAAGGTTTTTAAATACATAAATCCATATGTTTATCTGCTGTGAAGCTCTATCAAAGCTGTTTTGTTGTACAAATGACAAATGTCAGTGTGATTCAACCTCCATGGTTCTCACTAGATTTAAGACTTGCCTGGTTTTGAGAATTGCTGTGACACACTCGCTCTGAGGCGACTGGTCTCATTTTGAAGGACAGGTCGTTGGTCTGAGGCATATCTGAAGATGGCATCTTAGGCTCTGAGCACGCTTATTAGTGATGGCATTGACTGAATGACAACAAGTTTGTGTCTGACCATCTGAATCTTTGTGTTTTTAAAAGAAGCTGCTTCTGACACATCCATGACAACAGAGCAGGAAGACTAGACACGCGAGTAGAGTAGCGTGTGACATGTTACATGTTTATTAATAAAGCAAATTTGAATCTGTTGCCAGAATTATGAGTCATGGCTTGCATCTTTCCTAGTGAGGCATGGAAGTACTTAACCTCGTCAAATCCTGCATAAGCACGCTGAGTGAATGCCGTAGCCTGTTATGACATTTCTGTAAGTCATCAAAGGCCATGCTTTATTACAGGGGAAATTGCCATCAGTTGCACTACGGTTATACTACCACTTGCTTCCGATAAGAGTTCAGTCAATTGGTGTACATTTAGGGGCATTTGGCAGTTTGTCATTGTTGACATTAAATGCAGACATATCTCCTTTGATGTGTTTTTCTTCATCCAGTCTGCACAATGAGGAGAAGGAGGCCCTTCCCCCAGCCCCCTAGAAAAATCTGTTGGGGTTTAATACCACTATTACTGCACTATTGTTGTCACTCATCATGCACATATTGCCAAGCCTTTGATCCACAGCTTCTATCAATTTCGGATGTGGAATGACAATGGCTGCTGTGCAGCGTGTGGCGTCATTCATTGAAACTCATTCTTTTCAGAGTAGCATGCTTCAGATGACAGGCAGCTGGGTCCCTGGTGAACTGGGGGGTCTGACGAAAACAAGGATTGAAGAGATATCCTATAAAAAGACACATCCTCGACAAGTCAGCGTAATAAGATGGGTGACTATTGCAAATGGGCTCTGATACGTTACACCGAAAGCACTCACCTCTGAAGGGTACCCATTAAGAGTATGCGAATATGAATTTCTGTTGAGCATGGTGGGGAAAAGGCGAGGTGGACTGCAGCACCGGCGTCATTGTGTCATAGCATAATGCATAATGGATCTCATCCATGTACCCAGAATCTCCAGGCATCGATTTATCACATCCGTACTGTGAACACGCTATGTGAGAAATAGAAGTGGAGATCCCTCTGACCTCTCAGTGCTATTAATAACTTTAAATGAAGAAATATGCACATTAGTCATTCTAACCATGAACTTAAGCACTCACCCCTCTTCAGAGTGGGATTCTGTTTACTACTTCTTTCCCTGATCTTTTCCACAACCATCAATTGCAGCTTCAGTTCTTTATCATTTTAGTTTGTCATTTCATTGAGTTCTTTATCATTTCACTGGTTCTGAATTCCATGGAGTGAGGTTCATAGCTGTTATTACCATTGTAGAGAGAACAAAAAGAAATGTAAATAACAAAGATCCAACCAATGGGGCTCAGATTCCCAAAAGCATCTTAGTGTTAAGTTCATTTTAACTGCTACAGGGTATAAAAACTCCACCCCTAAGATTATTCATGTATGTTCAAAGGGAATCTTGTTCTGGCATATTTTGATATTATTTCTGCCTGGGACCCCCTTGGGGAATTCCACTAAGGACACCATTGTCTCAAGAGGCCACATTTAGTTTTCACCCCTCTGAGAGAGTGCTGTGCATAATGCTGCATCAGAGGGTACATTTTCTTTTTTAACCAGTATTTATTTAAAGGCTATTTTCTGGTTTCCCTTTATTTTCTATTCATGGAGGCCCATTCTGCAGCATGTAAAACTTTTGACCCACAGTCTTGAAATAATAGGGCTAATAATAGGCCTAGCATCTCAAAATAATGACTTACTATGTTGAAATAATGTTTTTGTAAAATTTAAAGAAAGGAAGTAACTAATTTGAGAAACCTAACTTATTATTTCAAGATAATAAGTTAACATTTTGACATTTGAAAATTAGTAATAGAAAGTAAGTCCAACTTTTGAGAAGTCAAAATTGCAAGAAGATAATTATATAATATACAATACATATTTTGAGATGCAAACGCAAGTCATTATTTTAATATAGCAGGTCAATGTTGCTTTAAATCCACCTGATTTGTATGTTGGTTCCACATTAAAGAAATACACTACATCAGCACAATTACTAATGTTCATTTAATTTACTGTTGGCAACAGTTGTGTTGATGTAATTTATTTTGGTTACACTTTATTTGGATGGTCCCCTATAGATAATCTACAGACACTTATATTATTACCAAACTTTCTGGTGATACTCAGTTGGTTATCAACAACATTAAGATTAGGGTTAGGTCTAGGAATAGGTGTAGGTATTGCCTTGAGGTTAGGGTTAGGGTTAGATTTAATAGAATCTTTTACATGCAACTTCAAGTTCAGTTACATTTAATAGCTATTTATCTGAATGTTACTTAAAGGTAAACTGAGTATCTACAGTGGACCATCAAAATAAGGTGTTCTGATTTTTAATTATGTGGAACTGATGTACACATTTAAACCAAGTAAATTCAAAGCAACAATTTTTTCAGTGAAGATTTATTTTTTTGAGAAAATAAGTCATTATTTTGTGATACTTCATGAAAACTTTAACATACTACTGCCAGAAACAGAGAAGAAGAGAAAAATATTTATTTCTTCTCCACTTGGCTGGAATGGGCTTCCTTATGTCTTTCTAATCTTTAGAAATATATAAAAAAAATTGACACAAAGCAGTTCTCTAGTTACTTACACAGGAAAGGTCCATTAGTGTATTAATGATTTGCTTTAACATGCAATAATGCCAAAGGTCAGACCACACAAGAGGAGTATGCCCTAAAGGGCACACTAATGTGAACATGCTGTTTGGGCACTACTCACATAGGAAGATTATACAGGAGCCTCACATTATAGATAAGATTTTCCCAAAAGCATTGTAGCACCAAGTGCATCGTAAATCCTGCCTTAAGATTATTTGTTATCAGTAGACAGTGCTTTGTGCCAGACCTACTGCTGGAAGAGATATTGGCACTAATGCTTCTTAACGTGGCATTAACTCTCTCGAAAGTTCAGCAATTTTAAAGATTTTCAGGAAAGAGTCACAAATGTAGTGCATATTTTTTCACTCATCCTTGATAAAATTGCTTACTACAATGTTGGGAAATCCTGGCCAGCTGTTGAGTGATTAGATCATGCAGGGCAGACCCTTATTAAATACACTTCATAAGGAAGGTAATATTTAATGGGTTATAGTGTTGTTGAGTGGTGTACCTGAAAAAAAGCTCTGCATAGCAGTGCAAAGATGAGCCTTAGGCTTATAGTCCCAGCTGTGTCAGTGCAATGAGATTCAGGTTCAAACCCTCCATGGTGCCAAACGGGCAACAGTGCAGGGTCATTCTTGGAAAGAGCAAGACAAATGACACACCATCCAAGTGGGCATCTACAGAGTTGCGCAATTGCCCTCAGAGCATGCTCTAACAACACTTGATGGTGCCATGTTGTCGGTCGGCCATTAAAAGGGAGGCATTAGCAGGTTTTATAAACTTTAGCTCTGTGGTGCAGCTATGAGAGAAGGAGGAGATCTGCTACACTGAGAATTATCTGTAACTAAAGGATATGGAAAATGGCCAAATTGAATTTTAAGAGGAGTTAGGTGTAGTGAATGTTGCCAAAGTTAGTATCTTTAATCTAACACAAATGTAATCAGACTGAATCTTCGCAGGCATAAAGATATGCTGTGAAAATAATCTGTAGTGCTATACGGGGGAGGCATTGTAAAAAGGTGTTAGCAGTTTTGCCACACACTGCTTCATTTTGCTGTTAGGTTTTGCCGCAGAAAGGAGCGCTGTGTGGGCCTCAAGCTGAGGATGTGAGTTACATAATGGAAAATTATTGAAAATGACATTTTAATATTCCCTATTTACCAAAGTAGTGGCCATTTGATTTAGCCAGCAAGACCTTCACAATCACAGACAAATACAACATCCATCTCTCTGGCTTTCTCTTTCAGCCTAGTCACTGTGCAATTTTCTAGCAAGTTCCCTCCACCAGACAGCTGAAGACAATAAGGATGGGAGCTCAATGAAAGCGCTTGGCTCTGATAACTGCTCCCATCGACCAGCTCCTCATTAAGAAGACACATTGACAATCAGCGTGACGTTACACTGATCATTCTGTTACCTGCGGATGGGTATTGGGTCTGGATAGAAATGGTCTTTTAATGCTGATCTAGGTCCAGTTCCTTCTTCTATAATTGCAGTCCAGTGCACTATAATAGAAACTATTCACTAGTAGATCTGCTTCTGTCCTCCACTGGTTTCACTGACAGCAGTGTAGTGATTCAAATGACTAACAGCTACTATGGCCATTAAAATGTTTTTGTATGCATTCAAAAATGCCTCTTTCCTCATTTAAGCCTCTGATAAATGAGAAAAGCAGAAATTGAACTGAGAACATAAATGTATAATATTTACATATAATTTTTACATTTATGTAATTGTTAACACTATGACACAAAGCTAACCTTATTTTCAGTGAACAATTTTTAAGGCTTATTATTCAGTAACTACTATGAATGATTTGGTAATTGCTGTGAAACTAATATTTAGGCTGTTTTTACGAGAGTAAAAAACAGCTCATAGTTCAAGGTGTTTAAAATGTAGGGATGATATTATCCATTCATTGACTGCATTCAGTAAAACAGAGTACAAAAGAAACTTTTGTCAGCCAGTCCAATTCACAAATATATCCACAAAACAAGAATAGATAGGGCTGCTAATTGGCACTCTTCTACTGCATGCTCCATCTTTATATTCTACACACAACTATTACAATATTGTTTGAACTCAGTGATATTCGTACATAGAATATGCGCAGCCCACCAGAGACTTTATGACTACAGGAAAAGGAGGCGTTGGTATTGGCTCAAGTTCAGTTTTCCATTAGTTATAAATACTTGGAGTGTTCTTTGTTCCCAGTGGACATTTGTAATGGAATGGATGTCATGGTCTTTGAAAATGGCTGTTAATAGAATGTGAACTACGGATTGCTCTTAGAGGGAGATGTGATTTGCACACAGAGATATAGTTTATGATATTGCTTTGAACTAAAAAAGTGCAGGAACAGCAAAAAGACAGCCATTGTTCTGGGCTTTCTTGTTTGTTTCCATTTTTAGTGTATATAATTTCAGAATTACTTATTTGAAACATTTCAGGGAGCATGTGTATGTGATAAACAGTAATATAGCAACACATAAGGAAATAATTACAACCCACCCCATATGGGTAGGCTAAGCAATTGAGAATAACTGTATTGCAGTTTAAAATGTAATATGTGATACGATGTGTGAAACAACAATTCTTATGTTTACAATGTCTTAAATAAATGCTTCAGAGATACTTGAAAATATTGTTAGTTCCTTAGTGCTGTAGTTCTTGGGTTATTAGGATATTTCAGCTTTCTCTGATACACTATATGTTACAAAGTATACAGACATCCCTTCACATTAGTACAGCTACTTTAAGGGGTACCCATTGCTGATACATGTCCAGTTACACACACATCTTATATAATCTCAATAGAAAAGCACTGTCAATAGAATGGGATGCTCTGGAGCAGCTGCACATAAGCCTAAGGTCACCATGCACAATGCCAAGCGTCTACTAGAGGGGTATAAAGCCCCCAGCATTGGGCTGTGAAGCAGTGGAACTGTGTTCTTTCTTTTGACAGAGCATCATGAGTTGCAGTGGCATTTGTGATCCAGAACCATTCATCCAACATCATTACCTGACCTCACTAATGCTTTTGTGGCCAAATGCAATCAAATCCTCACAGTAATATTCCAGCATTTGGTGTAAAGCCTTCCCAGAAAAGAGGAGGTTGTTGCTACAGCAAAAGGGAACAAACGGCTTATAAGTATCCTTGTGTTCAGAAAAAAAGTGGTGTCATACAGTTTGTATACAGTCATATGCAAAAGTTTGGGCACCCCTGATTAAATGACATGTTTTGTTGATTTTATAAGTGCAAACTTCAAAGTGAAAATAAGTGCAAATCCTGAATGCACATTTTAATGCACATTCATTTTTCCCAATATATTTAATTCAGCAAATAAACAGAAATTGGGCTCTGGGAGAAAAATGCCATGTTTTAGTTTATTTACTGTAGAGGATGTGAGGAATTTATTTTCACTTAGAAAATCAACAAAACATGTAATTTGACCAGGGGTGTTCAGACATTTGCATGTGACTGTGTAGTGTAGGTGCCAGAGATGGTGTATTAGCATAGTGGTTTAAATACCATCATCTCATGATTCAATGTTGACTCTTTTTTCAAAAAATCTTTTCTGCATTTCTACATGCATTTTTGCGTGACTGATAGGGCTTCGTCGCTCAAAATAAATGTAAATGATGAGGCATTTCAGCCACCTCGTAAATGTCATGACGTTTGGCCTTAGTAATCAGAGACTGTGCCAGCATGACAGAGCAAATGTTTGTCCTGCTTGTCAAACACATGCTGGTGCATGTCTGCGCGTCAAAAAGAGCACTGACATTAAAGCGTCATTTTCACTGACAACATGGCGCCCATTACAAATGAAGCTCTGTTGTCAGGAAATAGGGCAGCTCTTCTGATCTACAGAATGGCATAAAACTATAACCATCTGCCTTAGATTCTCATAAAAAACAGAACAGTAACTGAACTGTAATCATAATCAAAGTGTTATTCCGGTAAATGTGGTTGAAGTATCAAAATATTTTGCTGGTAATGGAACTACATCTTAGTCTGAGCTAGTACTTGTATAAGGAGTAGACCTTATTGTGCTGCCAGAGACCCTGACCTGTGTGGAATGTTGTCTTCGCAGATACCTTTATAATGTGGTGTGCAGGGGATGTTTGCTAAAGGGATAAGATTTGTCTTAGAGGCAATCACAGGGGAGATGCTCATAGTTCATGGCTGATGAGTCCATTTTTTCTCCAAAAAAAGGTCATTAAGGATCGATATAACTCCACTGTGTTAACTGAGTGCACATGCAGGACTGAATTACCATGGTTCTCAAGAACATGAGTCTCTGGGAAGGCTTTGTCCATCCTGGTTTTATTGTCCATCGTGTTTATGGGAAGACACCCAATAAACCTTGACTTTGGGTGAAAGAGAATTTGGTGACTCCACACAGCAGATCTTTGCGTAACACTCATGGCCTTGTGATGAGCGAGAGAAAGAGAGAGAGAAAATGAGTGGGCAGAAAGATTGAGAGGGAGGGGGGGATTCAGTGAGCATTCAGTATGCAGTGAAGATGCCAGCAGCATAGTCCAATTCAATTTACTAGATCAAAACAAAAGTTGTTCTCTTTGAAGACACTTGGCACGAGGGCATCCAATTAGTGAATGACTCACATTTGATCCATCCCAGCCCCTGCAAGAACATGTCTGGAACTGCTCTTGCCACAGGTGCAAATGTGTGTGCCCGTGTCCGCCTGTGAAGGACCGTTTGAGGCGCCAACTTGATTAAATTCAACTTTGAGTTATATTGCATTGGTTCAGACAATATTTTTTTTGTAAGCACAAAGAACATGACAAAATTGTGCATCTACATTTCTGGACCTTCACATATTGATTACGTTGTGTCAAATGTTCAGTCCCTGTTCACCACTGTTTAAATGTCATGTGGCAAAGAAGTGAAATAGATAGTTGCTTTGTAAAATTCTAAAATTAGCACCAGACCAAAATACTAGAACCCACTTACACTCAGCAAACAAGCTCATAATCACTGCAGATTCTAATCCTTGCAAATTTATGAGAAATTTCACATTTTGTAATTTCTCAAATTTGCAAGGATTAGAATATATCAGTGATTCACTTGAAGCATTAGAAGGAGCTTGTTTGTAAGGTTTGTAGAATGTAATTGGCTCAAGAAAATGACATGGATTTTTTGACATGGAAGTCCATTATTTTCCTATTGAATAATAAAATAAATGCATAAATCCTACCACATCGTTCTACAATACATCCTCTACATGAATATATTTATAAATTTCAGGCATTTATGCTTACCAAAATCTAAACATATCAGGTGGTGTTACTGTCCAACTATAAATGCAGATTGAGTACACTATTAAAACGGTTAATGTAGCCATATGAAAATCGAAATAAAACATTTTGGTATAGTTTTATGTTTGAAAACATTCAATTCAAAACTTGTTGCAAAATAAACAAAATTATTTAGTAAAAATATTCAGCTCATTGAAAAAGGTTTGCTCATAGATTCTCATTTCCACAAATTTCCACAACTGACAACACTCTTAAAAAAATATGGTGCTTCAAGGGTTCTTTAGTTAAAAAATGGTTTTATATAGATCCATGAACACTCAAAGAACCCTTTGCATGATTAAACGGTTCTTTGCCTCATGAAATGGTTCTTCAAATTGATGGAGACTGTGCTGTAGATGGTTCTATAAAGAACCTTTTTGAAAATGGTTCTATATAGCACCCAAAAGGGTTAAGGTACATTGGGTTATGGTGTTAAGTTTGTAACAATAAAAGAACCCTTTTGGGTGCTACATAGAACCCTTTTGAAAAATGTCTACAGCACATTCATGTCCATTTTCCATCACTCTGAAGAACAATTTCATGATGCAAAGAACTCTTTAAGCATGCAAAGTGTTCTTTGAGTGTTTATGATTCTATATAGAGCCATTTTCTTTACTAAAGAACTCTTGAAGCACAATCTTTTTTAAGAGTGAACAAAGTACATTTCTGTGCAGTGCCTAATAAAAAAGACCCCAAGTGACCTTCATGGTGCAAAGCTATTCTAAAAATGTTAATTCACTTTAAAGAATGCATTTATAAACTTAAGCTCAAGGTCAAAGGTTTATACGGGTGTCCAAGTACAAAGGCTAGTTAATGGGTTATACATGTTTCAGCAGTGGTAAATAACTTAAAACAATATATATATATATATATATATATATACACACACACACACACACACACATTCTGACATTTTTGTATCCATTGTACTAAGATTTTGAAAGACTTATTTGTCATTGGCCCAAATGTCACTGGGTCCAGTGTGAAGAAAGACCTTTCTCTACATAGTATTTCAGACCCACAATGTAAGCCCATGAATAAGAATAAAGCCAGCAGCTAGTTAGTTTGCCCACTAAAGGCAACTATGCACAAGCTAAGTAAGCAAGACTATGCCTGACAAACAGTTTATGCACAGCGAGTCCTGGAAAACAAAAATTTAGCTTAGCTAGCAAGTGTGCTCTGGTTATCTAACACAAACTAATATCTTAGAAAAACAGCAGAAAAAAAACTGCATGTGTGAGAGATTGGTAGGATCCCATTTCCACAGAGTCTCAAACTCACTGTTGTGTGATTAAAATAAAAAGCTTCCATTACACTCAATATCTCTGATTCCAAAAGCATTCATTGAAGACTTATTTAGCTGGAAAAGGTTTTTGAGTTTTATTTTATAAGGATCACAAAGTAGGTAATGTTTCATTGTTACTCTCAGTCCTACATCACTGCATCCTTATACACTGAGACCACCCTGGAGAACAATATGCCACCTCAGTTTCCTGTGCTTCACCATAACACATATTCTGTATCTGAGTAGCCCTCAGTCCTCTTCTATAAAGGGATGAATTAGGAGCCAGTTGTGACTCTTTGGAACAGAAGCCTGTGGACGGCTGCCTGCGGCCGTAAAGGAGATGAGTGCGCACACATAAAAGTGGCAGATTAGATTAAATACAGACGGGTCCGCTTGATGTGTGGGATGACTTTGACCCCCTTCTGGGTTTAGCCTTCTGCCCTCTGGTCTGCCAACGGGCCGATCTCCTTTCATTCCTGCCACCAAATGAAATGCAGTCACTCAAGAGGGCTCCGGCTGACACATCCTGCTCAGATGGAACTGCCACACTGTTTTGATTAAGGACGTCGATCTGGAGCTCTAAGTGCCACTGCGCCTCATTGTGTGAAAGTCATTTACAGAGGATAGGAAAAGCTTATTGTACCGAGTGGCAGCCGTTGAGCGCTGATTAAATGCATTGTGTATATCTGTGGGTTTGGAACAGCTGTGTTGATGATCATTGATAAGCTTTTTGTGCTGTGTTTAAATAATATGCCTCAGTGCCATGAACAAAATGTAATGAATCGACCCACCATATGGAGAGGGGAAAAAATAACAGGGATCTATACAGACTTGTGTTATATGTCACATGCATAAATACATGCATAAATTATTATACATGGCATACAGTTTAGAATTTTTTAGAAATTTTGGCATTATGTCAATGGTGAAAATTATGTAAAATATATCACTGCTGTCAGAACAAAACCTCTTATCTCAATTTTTGCCGGTTTTTCAGTTTTCAGTTTGCCCTTTAAATTGTGTGTAAATTTCATGATGAATAGACCAACAGAAATAGGCAAAAATTACTTGGAAAAATTCTGGTTCCATTGACTTACATTAAAAGTAAAGTAGGTGTTTTCCTTCTCCTCTGACAGCAGCTATATATATATATATATATGTGTGTGTGTGTGGTGTGTGTGTGTGTGTGTGTGTGTTATCTGCAGTCTAATAGACATCTTCTCAGTCACTAGAGTTTATGAAAAATAACACATAACTAGTTAGTAAAATAAATATGAAGGCTGTCTTACCAAGAGCATTCACTTACTCATGTTCACAGCTTAGCTGTCAGTCACGATGACCTCTAGAAACTCTGGTACTGAATTCCCCAATTATGTACCTTGAAAAAATCATTGGCTAGTGTTCTGGTAGTTCAAGGTTCTGTCTATTCATGAAGACCATCTTTATGTCTGTACACTGGCAAGTGATTCAACAGACATTCCATGACGTGAACACTTTGTTGCATTACAAGGCTATAAAATGTTTGTTTGCACAGACAGTGAGTCCGTGGTATATTAAACCTTCTGCGGCAGTTTCAGGGGTACAGCAGACACATTCTGTCCATGTGTAATGTATAGTACTGTGCAAGTTCTATGCATGTTATTCATCTTTCAGCAACAAGAAAAATCATAAAACATAGATTTAACAGAAAATGACATAGAAGCCTAAACAACCAAATGTAATATCAATGTTTCAATAGTTACTTTGTAATTTGCCTTATCACAGCTTCCATTATTTTCATGAGACTTACTTTCAGTTTTATTTATTTATTTTTTTTTAAGAAATCTGCAGGGATATTTTTCCACACCTCTGAAGTTCAGTCTTAGAAGTTGGTTGAATTTTCTGTTTTCACAATCCAAGTAATCCTAAACACACACAGTGTTGAGGTCTGGACTCTGAGTTGGTCAGTCCATTGTTCTGAGAACATCAGCAGCATCTATAATTGATTTGCAAATGTTCCTGTGTTTTGTCTATTTCCTTTCCTCAGTAACAGCTTCTTGACAGCCACACATTCTTTCAGACACATAGTGTTGAGTTGTCTTCTCACAGTGGAAGGATGGACAGAAATGAAAAAAAGAAAGATTTATTCAGATCTGAAGCAAAAGTGGAGCTTGATTTTCTCTTATGTCTGAAATATGAAAGCTTTAAGTACTGTTTATCTCATGGGGACAGATTTGGTGGTCTACCAGGTCTTGTACAGTTGTTAGAAGTCCCATTTTCTCTGTACCTTTTAATAACTCTTTTTGGAAACTCCTGTTTTTCACTTATTTTCCTTGCCTTTCCTGCCTTATGCAAGTGGATTAACATATCTAACCTTCATGGAAATTCCTCCTGAACAATGAATAACTTGTACCTAATGGCAGTTTCAACAAGATTTTAAATAAATGAATGGTGGTCTCTGACTTTTACACAGTACTGTTTTAAACTAGTCCACAAGCCTAAACATACAGTTTATAGGCCATGTGCAAGGAATTATGGAAAACGTTTTTCTCTCTCTCATGCATGTGCATTTGAGGGCAGATTGCACAAAACTTAAGAGGATCGCATAGAGAACAGGCAGAGATATTGGAAGTGTAGCTGATTACATACTCTGCTTGGTTTACTATCATTTCGGCAACTCACCATGGAAGTTTTTGCATGAATTTTCCTCTACCTTTTAAAATCAGGCGTACATTAGTGACAGGTCTCGGATACAACCATACAAACATTACAAATTACCGGACTGGCCCTTTTGGCATTGATTAAGTTCTATTACCATTGCAATACAGTGATTATGAGAGCAAATTACTCTGAATGAGTTGAACTAGCAACATTTTGAAGCTTGCAGGTTCAAACCTTTTTTAGGTGTATAAAAGAAGTCATATATCAAGTGCCAGAACTCCTTAGCTTGAAGCGTTCCTGTCCTTCCACGGGATGATTCTGTACTCATGAATAAGGCATGTGATGAAAAGTTAATCACAGGTAAATCTATTCCTTTTTGAAAGAGTTTTACATGAAACCAAGAATGCTTTCCTACCGTAGTGATTTTAGACTCTGTTGTCAATAACTCAGCAATGAATCAAGGCAAGTCTTGATTTGAACCAGACACATTACAGAAAAAAGTCCAAACATAACTCTAGAACTATAGTTTGATAAGTGTGCTCTGCAGGAACAAGCTAAAAAGCCTGCAGGCAAACTAAAGAGCCTCAAAATACATAAAGCTTTATACTTTTACATGTGTAGAATTATTATATTATTTAGTTCTTGTTCATCATATATGGTTTTAAAAGGCCCATATCCTAGATTTTTCTTGTGTTCTGTTTTTGTTCCCTAGAAGCCACTTATGTTTATATGTATGTGGTTTTATGAACCAAATACAATCATAATTCATTTTTACATTTTCCAAACTGTCTTCTTCCTTTAGAATTAAACAGGCTGTGTGTGAATAACCATCTGATTCTGATTGACAGCCTTGTATTTTGCCTTATTCAAGAAGTCTCAGACTGAAACACTCCTTATAACTTCAGCATGAGTGGGTGGAGCTAAACTGCTGTAGACTGAATAGGCAGTTATCACTGGCTTTCATGACAAAACAAAATCAAATCAAAGCAACCTGTTTTTGAAGTTTAGTTTCTATATATGGACTGTGTGGACCGGGGAGTGAATGGTATGGTTTAAACTTAAAACTCTAACATGCAAGCAAGGAAAATTTGATTTGATTATCCATTATATGTATCCTCTAAACTTACTGTTTGCTTTGATCTTACAGGCACATATTTTATCATGCTGTAGCAGAACTAGATTATGCAAATTGTCTCTTCACTGAATTTCCTCATTTTTTATATTAAAAAGATTGATACCTTTTTTGATGCAATTCGCAAGCGATCAAATTCCATGCAGTTCATTGTGTTTGAGTCAAATTGCCGGGATGCAATTCAAATTAAAACACTTTGCATTGAGTAACACCTGAAAAAAATATATATAAAAGACTCAGCTTGTCTTTACAAAGGCCTACAGAAACCCTGCCCTGTGTCATATTGACTTGCTTTTGCAGACCAGACAGTGAGGTCAGGGATCAGTGAAGACATATATACTGCCCACAAAAAAATGAAAAAAAAAACCTGACCATGCTGGAGGGAAGGATGTAGACCGAAACCACTCAGAATCTGAGTGAAATAATTCATTTCAGGCTGTCAGTCATGGGCAGACAAGATGTCTAGTTCAAGGCTGAAGCTATCAATCATATGAGGTGTCTCCCTCACCATACTGAGCCTCATCTGCTGATCTTAAATGACCTCATGTAGGACTAACACTGTACCCACTGGGGAATGCGCTAACGCCTGCTAGCAAAGTGTAATAACTAGTAAGCAACATTACACATTAACAGATATTTGACAGAATTAAAAGAATTCGCTCAATAATTTTTCATTACAACTGGCTGAATACGTATGTGTTGTAGGTCAAAGAGTTGGTTCATTTTGAATAGTAATGTGAATATAATTTTGGCAGAGGTTCACTACTTGTCACCCTACTGCCCACACTTTGGTACCGCTAGCATACATGCAACACATGGCACAACTTGTTCTTGATTTTATGCATTTTCTTCTGCCAGCTCAGAAAGCCTATCTTCCCTCTCCACACATGAGTTTAATTCAACATAGAAGCTAGCTTGATATGTGCTTGCTTTATTTAGAAAAAAAGTATAAATTGTATTTGGCACATGGATTGGAATCATTAAGATGCTTTGAACAAGTACTTTGAAAACTTCTTGTAAGTAGAACTGCATTTTGTGTTTCTACATGTATTGTCAAACTTCAACATTGATCCAATGCTGTATTGGTATTTAAATGTGGGTAACACTATTTGGATGGTTCACTTTTGATGCTTTGTAGATGCCCAGTATATCTTTAAGTAACATTGAACTAAATATCTATTAAATGCAACTGAACTTGAAGTTGAGTGTGGAAGATTTTCTTAAACCTATCCCTAACCCTAAACCTAACCCTAACCTCAAGCAAATCTACACCTACTCCTAAACCAAATCCTAAACATAATGTTGTTGATAATCAACTATCACCAGAAAGTTTATTAATGATTTAAGTATCTGTAGATCATCTATAGGGGACCATCCAAATAAAGGGTGACTTAAATGTGTTTTAAGAATGTTCTTTTACTGTTACTCTAAAAAACAAAGTGAATGTTACTCTATTAAAATTCTTTTGGATGAATCATCTCCTTATAATAGTCTCCCAAAAAATCAGTGGAGAAACATTCATGCTTCTCCTTTCCCTGTGAACTCTCAATTGTTTATGAAGTGTCAATTACATTTAGGATCAAACCAAAAGTGAGGTCTACCTTTTCAATAATGCAACACAAACTTTCATAGACTGTCAAGTTAAAAAGAATAAAAAACACAGTTTCTTTTGATGCAGTATATTGTCCAACTAAATTTGGATGATTTTATTATGCAGTTTTAACTCCATGTCCTATGCAGCCTAATAGTACTTAAGGCAATACTTTCTAACCCTCATGGTATCAAAACTGCCATCATTATTTCTCTGTATTCATACAAGGTTGTATCTGCATGGCTCATTAAATTCAACCAAGCGTTTCAGATGTCCAAAAGTATTCAGGCAGTCCTAATTATTGCATTCAGCTACTTTAAGGTGCATCCACTACTGACACAGACGTTCACAGCTTGTATAATCTCCATAGACAAGCACTGCCAAAGGATGGGACATTCTGGAGCAGCTGCACATGACTGTAAGGTCACCATGCCCAAGGCAAGTGTTGGCTAGGGCAGTATGAAGTCCCCCAGCATTGCACTGTGAAGCAGTGGAACTGCCTTCTCTGGAGTGATGGAGCACCATCCAATACTTTCTGGATGGAGTTGTAGTGACATTTGTGATCTAGAACCAATCATCCAGCATCAGCACCTGACCTCACTAATGCTCTTGTGGCAGAATGCAACCAAATCCTTATGTCAGTGTTCCAATATCTAGTGTAAAGCCTTCACAGAAGAGAGGCTGTTACTGCAGTGGAGATGAACTCTCTTTTAATACCCTTCATATCAGAAGAAACGTTGAATGAGCAGGTGACTACAAACTTTTGGACCTATAATGTATGTAACAGGTGTTCCTTTGTTTTATATATATTTGCTCTATGCTTTGTTCTATATATGTAAGTCATTGCCAACAAATGTACAACTTTCTTTCTTATGACCTTGACTTGAAATTCATGATGCACACAGTTTAATATTTCATGGTCCAGCCATAAATGATACTGTTCCTCTGAGCTTTATCGAACTTGATTTAATGAGTTAGTTTGTATACTGCCTCACATGATCGAACAACACATCAGCATACCACTGAATTGTTCTTTGTGCAGAACACAGCGTACCTCTTGACAATACCGTGGTTACATCTGCCATCTAACAACATTCATTATGTTCAGAGATTGAACTCTGAGTTATACCTCTTCCATTCTGCCATGGATGTCTTGGCAGCTTTATGAAGGACTGACTATAAAAAAAAAGAGAGTTTGAAGATCTACTAAAAACTGAAAGCATGCAACTGGGGAGATTTCAGATGGTGAAAGGAAGCATAAAATATTGACAATGCTGGAATACTTCAGTGCTGTACCTGGCCTTTGAATGAAACCTCTGATTTGTGGATCATTTGGGACAACTCTGAACATATTTAACAAGTGAACACAACAGAATGCGGCAGCAGCAAGCAGCTTTGGACCGTACTTTCTGGATGCGAGATGGGCCATGGTTTTAAAAGGGTAATTAATGTAGCATCTTTAAAATATAATTAGGAGAGCTTTTCTGGGTTAATATTCTTCATTAAGACAACAGAATCTAAACCACAACAAATCTAAACATATTAAGGCGAGTACTGCATTGACAAACCGGTCTAGAAGTACGACGCTGATCACGAGAGATAATTGTAGTGCAATCAGCCCAGATAATTGTCATTATCCGTACATCTTGATGTGTGATTACTTGGAAAACTGCTTAAGTGCATGAAAGAACTTAATTAGCTATTATCTCTCTGGTCTCAAAAGTGCAAGTCCAGAGCTTGCTCGTCTTGCATTAGTTGAGGTTGTGTTGTGAAATTTTGCAGATGCACACACATTTGTTTCATTACACAGAGCCCTAAGGTCATTAAGAGAGAAGGAGAGTATGTTTAGCATATGTCTACTCAAGCAACGGCTGTGTGCTGCTTCTGCTGCATTTCATCTGGTCTAGGGTTTGCTGAGCCCTTGGCACTGCCATTATAATGCATCTGTGTTCTTTTCCTCATACACAGGGCAAAGTGCAGCAATAGAAGAATGTATTGAACTTCAGCCAGCTTTAAAAAGAAAAAAGCACCATATCCAACAGATACTGGGAAAGTGATGCAGTGCTTATATCTTAACATCCATCGTTGCATCTGGTCTTGCCCTTGTTTGCTTTTAATTCTTGCTGAAATAAGTAAAAGGACTCAAAACTATATTAAAGATGGGTGGAGTGGAAAGCTAAATTTCATGGAAATGAAGTGCATATGCTACATGACCGCAGCCATTCATGGGAGTTATGTCTATATTTTATCATAAATGATTCCATTCTCCTTCTTTGACATTAATTTAGTGCAGAGACCCCAGAGCCTCATGCATTATGCAAAATAATCACAGGGGCACCTTTTAGAAGAAGTCAATTTTACTGAGCATGAGGAATGACAGGGTGTTCTGAAAGGAGTGTATTGTACAGAGGAAATGATCAGAAGTGGTCCATCAAGAACATTCAGCTCAGGTTTGTTGGCTCCATGAGTAGAAATGGATTTGAATGTTGGTTCAGTTGTGAGCAAGTTGGTATCATAATTTGAATTTTGTCATTTAGAGGTCTTAAAATCACATGTAACTCATGTTCTATGGAAGTACTTGATGTACTTGTTTCAACTAAAATTCTATCAGATATGGTATGGCATGATATGGTACATCCATGAAGTAAAACAATTAGATTTAGCCTTTTGAATACCAAAGAGTCCTTTTTTCCACACCTGCACAACAGAGGCTAATAGCAGCGTGTTGAACTCCCAGTGGAATGCTGGGAATCAGGATTGCAATTGGAAATTCATTAGATCACAATTAGGTTAATTGTATTTGTACAGAGTGGGCAGCTATTGGAGGCCTGGTTTAAATGAGCGGCATTTTATAGCATGCAACCTGATGGTAAGTTCCATGGAGCTAATGGAGATAAAGTACACCACTTAAGAGGAAGTGGGAGAGAATAAGACTTGGGAATTTTTTTGTACTTCTTGCTGTATATGATGTAGCCTTTTAGGTGCCTAACTTTTATACAAATACTGTTAGCTGTACTTGCTCTATTGTCAATTCTCTTTCTTGCACAGCCTTCAAAAGTTGACCACAGCATAAAGCTCTCTGCCAGTCATTTCACAAAAGCTCCTCCCCCCCTCCCTTTACCTTTTCAGCTCTTGTTTTAAAACACAAAGAATCTGATAGCACTGCATTTGAAAGGTGTCCATTTTATTCCCTTGCACTAAAAACCACTGTAGCCTGGTTCAAGCCTGGAGTCAGCAAGTCTTCCCTGGGCAGGAATCCATGTGGCATTCATTTCAGTATCCACTAAAATCAATGTCGGGTTTATAGCTTAGTCAAGTTTGGGATTTTTGGGCTCAAGTGAAGACGAACAATGAACCTATTATTTTTTTATTTATTGTATTTTCTATACAGTTCCCCTGAGATCAAAGACATTTAAACCTACAGCTTTCTAGTCAGCATCTATGGTGCCCAGCTAAAGATAAAAACAGGAGCCAGGAACTCTTCCATATCTTGTACTTATTCAGCTTATTGTCTGAAGATTTTAAACTACTTAACCTATAGAAAATGGCTTGTAAGGTACCATCTGTCCTTGTGACTGTTTTAATGAAATAGTAACATTCGCTTTAGCTGTCAAGTAAGAAATGCCTCGTAAAAAGTGCATTCCTCTCCTTTGAACAACAAAAAATATAATAAGTTATAGAGTCTTTGAAATATTTACAGGCTGAGTTGGCTTGCAAGTGAGAATTCCAGGCTGTGGTTATCCAAGATAAAGTGGGCTGAACTTTTAAAATGATGAAAACCTGAAGGCAGTCTTTCATGTTTTTGATGCTTCTCTTGAATTCTAGATGGAGCTGATACCAGAGCCTGACCCTGATGATGAAGGAACTAAAATAAGTGTAAGTATGCTCAAAGCTTTTCAGACCTTTTACCCCCAATCATCTTACAGTGCAAATTAATGACATGGAAGGTTGTGTGTAGATGTGTCTGGACATCGTTGGAAGGAAAAAAAGGATTAAATTTCCTTACAGAAGACTTTATTCTCATCTGTCCAATGCAAGCTTGATGTTCTGTAGTGTTTACCACCTTCAGGCAGCCAGCTTTTTACACTAAAGTCACAGACTGGCTGCCTCAATATTACAAGTCCAATAGCTATTTTCTCACGTCCATGTAAAATGAAAGGCCAAAACATTGAGAGTGAGTGACAGACTGAACGTTACTTAAACTTTGTCCTCCATTTCCTCCACAGACAGTCAAGGTCCAAGGCAATGACATTTCCCACAAACTACAAATCTCACGCGTGAGCAAGAGTGACGAGGGGCTGTACGAGTGCCGAGTCACCGATGCCAACTACGGAGAACTGAAGGAGTACAAAGCGCAGGCCTATCTGAAGGTCAACGCCACAGCCCGCAGAGGACTCATCAAGAAGACGTCGCCCCTGCACCTGACGGATAAGAAACCCCGTAAGAGCAGCTCAGCTTTGGGCCAAGACAGCAACGGCATGAGTTCAGACCAGCGCTCCCAGTCCACCTCTACCTCCCAATCTTCACAGTCAAAAACAGTCAAACACAGCGCAGGGTCAGGTAAGAGTGGCTTGCACTGCTGCTTTTCAGCTTGGGTTTGTGTGTTGGTGTGTATGTTGTTAGATTGGCATTTGTATCTGTTTCACTTCTGCAGATATTATTGATCTTTGAATCCATAGGGCACACTGTCACAGAAAACATGAAGTTTAGATAGTATTTTACTTTTATTTTATTTTTTTTATTTTGTACTGAAGGGCTTTAAAAGCTGATACAGAGAATATCATTTCTTGATAGCATTGTGCACAGTCACAAGTGTAGTGATAAATCCCCATATTTACTTCTGTCCTGCACTGCAAAAATTGGTATGTTGTCAAGTAAAATTGTCTTAAATCTAGTTAATAAATCTAATATCTCTTCTGTTGAGATTGTAGTAATCTTATTTTAAGATTATTAAACTTATTTTCAAACATTGTAGTTGTTTTAAATGATTTTATTAAGTACATTTATCTCACAATATTGGCAGATAATTTTGCTTGTTTTAAGAAATGTGCTTGAAAGAAGCAAAATTATTTGCTAATATAGTGAGATAATTGTACTTGATAAAATTACTATTAAGTAAAAAATGTTGGAAAAAAGCTAGATAATCTTATAAGTGCACAGCTCTCTCAAAGTAGGAAATATTAGATCACTATTTTAAATATTAGATCACTATATTAGACACTTCATCATGGAAAACTGAATGCTCCTGATATTTTTTAAACCAAAAGGTTTCATGTATATAAACATTGTTAAAGTTTCAAAACGTAGCATTCCATCTCTAGTCCAGTTTCCAGCAAGAAAGCAAAGCTGCAAAACCAGCCCATTTTGAATTCACTGTTTTTGTCAACAAAAAAACTATAAATTTCCATACACCTGCCTATTTAGCCTACAGCAGTTTAGCCCTGCCCACTCATGCTGAAGTTACAAAGGGTGTTTCTTCCCAAATAGCTTTTTGAATGAGGCACAATACAGGACAGCCAATCAGAACAAAGCATATTTACATATATACATGTATTACAGTATACGTAACAAAATTTGCTTGTGTAATGACAAGGGATGACGAGAGGTTGGAAAATGTTCATGAAAAATGAATTTGTTTCATAGAATGGCATAAATGTTATAAGTGGGTCTTGGGGGAAAAATTAAACGCAAGCAAAAATGTAGGATATGGTCCCAGTAGAACAATTCCAGTCATGTTGATGAAGCTCTCATACAGTTATTACTTTGTAAAATATATAGTAAGTTTAGTTTACAAATAATGCATTAAAAGAAAGACTGTTTCAGGCATTTTTATGGATTTTTCTCCACTGGTCTTTATGTAGTTCATACAGAGCTCGAGTGAGTAAGTGAACTTCGGACAGGAGTAAACTCAGAACTAGTGATTTCACCATGAAAACTCTCAACTGGAGCTACCATGACAGACTGCATTAGTTACAAGATTTAGAAGTCAAATTCTGAAAGTAACTTTTGAAATTTAATAGGTTTTGTAATAAGCTTTATATGAACTGCAGCAGAACTCATAATGGAATTTATAGGAGTGCCTGTAAAGGACTTTACAGGGCCATTTCTGCTGCCAGTAAAAGCCATAACTCTGCTCATCAATTCAATAAAGGCAGCATTGCGTAAGGCTTATAATGCTGCTCTAAATAGTAAATCTATTACAATCTTTTAGAAACTTGTTTGCCTCAACATTTGGATTCCCAAAAGAAGGCCATAATGTAAAAGTGAGTTGCTGGAGGCCTGTTTTATTAGGCAAGTTTTGACAGTCTTTAAAAAAATAATGACTGGATAAACCTTACGGTGCATTAGGATGTGATTAGAGGAGAGCTGTCAGAGTAAATGTCCTCAAATGAACCCTAAGAACATACAAAAGCAACGTCTTGATCCATATTCGAACCGACGAAGCGTTTTAGATTGAAATGTTATGTGTTTCAGCGGTATGTGTCAGTAGGCGGCTATAAGCGGTGGAGTCGAGGTGATTTGTATGTTCCCAGGGACAGCTGGGCATTTCGAACTCTACTCTGACATGGGCAGAAGTTCTGCATCGACAGAATAGCTGATAGCCCATTCGGTCCCATGGGGGAATGGCAGACGAGCCCTGTGCTGTCTCACACATACATACTCTCTCAAACACAGAGAAAGAGAGACTAGAGAGAGACAAACAGAAAGACAGACAGACAGATGGCTGTATAGAATACATTTCGACAGGCCTGTGCATTCAAAACAATACTTGAAAGCATACACTATTTATATGGATAAATTAAACATGACGACAATAATGAAACTAACACAAACGGAGATGGCATTCATAATTACCACTCACTTTTGTTTCTTGAGTTGAAGTACCTTAAGCACTCTTACCTAACCACAACTCGATGAAAAAAGCCATCTGCAAGATCAGTGAGCTCTAATTACGGATCATGACATTCTGACACAACTCCCACCACTCCTTATAGCTAATTGGACAGAGCTGGTTATAAATGTATAGATGCAATGTGTAATCGAGGGGCTCTGAGAGCATTTCAGCCCTGCGTAAAAACAGCTCGCAGGAATGATTAATTATTCTCCACAAAGAGGACGAGGAGGAGGAGGAGACGCAGGGAAGCTTGAGCTCGGTGCGATTGCTTCTCCTCCATGATGCTCCTGTTCACTTGATCACTGCGGGCTAAATGAAATCTGGCAGGGAGGAGCAGAGGGTCGTGAGCCTCCATCTCTCGCTCTCTCTCTTTTTTTCCTTCTTCCTCTCCTCCTCTCTTTCCTGATATTGAACTTGGCTGAGAGAGAGACTCCCCAGACACCCTTCCTCTCAAAGAACCGCCGCGCTTGGTCTGAAGGAAGAATCCCGTAAATGTCACAGTGATTTACTGAAAATTTCATTTTCCATTTCCTCAATGTTGCCTTGTTATTAGGGGTTTTATGGCTAAATATACAGCCTTCTCACTCTCCCTCTCCCTCTCCCTCTCTTCTCTACCTCTCACTTTCTCTTCAATAGTTTTTTTGTTTTGTTTTTTTTACAGGTACGTAACTTGTTTGTGAGATCTGCTTTGATGTTTTTAGGCCACCTATTTTAATTCCACTGTTCAAAACAAGAGCGGAAAATGCGAGTAAATAATTGCAAAAACAAAGATCAAAAATTAGAGTGCCCATTGCCCAAAGAGAACTCGGCCTCATTCTTAGTCAACAAGCTTTCTACCTTAATAAATGCATGAATTTAATTGCCTATACTTCACGCAATGATTCTTCCAATGCAAATTCATGGCTGGTTGCTCCAGTTTATGAGTCCCATTAAAAAAATCTATTAATTCACTCCCTCCTATGTAAAAATTTCATGATCATTCATAAATCATCTCCTTACGTAATGTGTTGAAAAAACAGTGCGAACATGCTTCCCTAGAACAATTACTCATTCGACAAATCTAAATACGTTCCCCCAGTTTTCCCGCTAAGCCCTCCTGCCGCCATGCATGCAGGGATGTAATGTGGTGGCAGCTCTTGCGCATTCAGTTAACACCCTTGGAAAGTATGCAAGCTCAAAATTGAGGCACTGAGAAAATGTAGGTTGTGTTGCACAACGTGACAGCTAAACTACAACGCAGACAATACATAAAAATGAATGCAAAACACAGAACTGTAATTTTCTCTTGGTAAGTAAGAGGAATTGGCTTGGCTTAGCTGACATAAAATGAAAGGGTGTCCCATTCACTAACCTGCTTCATGACACGAGTGTCAGTTCCTTTTACGAAACAGGAATGACAATTTAAATGGAGATTGCGCAGAAGATTGTGTCTTCACAGTTGTCATAAAGTAAGGTTAGAGCTTAAAAAAAAAAAAAATCTTAAAAATGAACCACAAGTTATTCAGCATGATGTGCTGACGAGGTCAGATAAAGCCCTTCCACTACAGCACTATCAGCACGGCTAGATGCTCGGATAGATGAGATCCTAACCCATGTGCTTACTGGCAGGTTTTTCAGCAGCCGCTTTCTCTGCATGTAGGATGTAGTGAATGGATTCAGAAATCGTTTAGGTAAAGACAGCATCTTGACAGGTCAGGTCAGTGGTAGGGATTTACATAAATCCCTATTCGTGTCAGTTTAATGGCAGTTTGATTTTTGCATTGCAAGGCCTCCTGAGAACAGTGAAAGGCTTTTACATTTATTTGAGGTGCGCTCTTCTTTTTTCTTTTTCTTACCCTGCAAACAGAAGTGTCAGGAATTTATTTTGCTTCATGATTATCCATGATAGTCTGGCCAAATCACATGTTTTGTTGATTTTCAAGGTGAAAATAAGTGCACATCCTCTTCATTGAACACACTTCTGCACATCGTAATGCACAATTACTGTTTATTTGCTGCTTTAGCCCCTTAAATGTCCAGGGCTCTCCTTATTACACAATTCTATAATCTAAGAATAGCTCAGCCAGTTTGCAATGAAATCTCTGTAGTTACTGAATAATAAGCCTTGGTATGTAATAAACCTGGGATGTTAAGTGGTTAAACATATTGGGAAAAATAAAACATAAATCGTGTCCTGTGCAAAGGTTACAGCACATTTTATACTTTGTTTTATTTTTATTCTGAGCAAATAAATAGAAATTGTGCACTAAAATAAGCAGATTGAAGCAAAATGTCATATTTAAGTTTGTTCTCTGTAGAGGACAAAATCAACTAACGTGATTTGACCAGGGGCATTCAAACTTTTGCATATAACTGTACAGTATCTCTCTACAATCTGAAAAAGAAAGGTGTCACACAGCGTTCTTTGAAGCGCTGCCGAAGAGGAGCCACTTTCAGAACCCTAAATCCCTTCAATGGATAGTTCTTTGGAAAAACATTTCTGTAAAGGCAGTGTCTAAAGCCTGATTTACAAAAGCTTTTAAAACTTCACAACATGCGCAAAAACATTTGCAAGTGGATCCACTAACAGGGTCTGAAGATTGCGTCTCTCAAATGAGCAAAACAGCACATGCTGTCCATTGTGCCTTAATGAATTACACACTAATTTAGCACCCCCAAGTGTGAATTAATAAATCTGAAAGTCATTTTGAGAGCAGCAAATGTGTGTATTTAAACTGGCTGCTTTCAAGGTACTTTTTATGTATGTCTAACCTAATATTTGTTCTGTTTCCTCATTTTGTACAAAATATGAATAAAAATGAAACGTAGTTTGTATAATGCTTCACACAGTCATCAAACTTGCTTGCTTATTATTATAATAACAATAATAATAATTAAAAAAAAGATATCTGATGCATGGAGTTGAGTGGAAGTCAGGCTTGAATAAATCAATGTGCCAAATGTATGGAAATGGAAACCTTTAATGAATTAGAATCACTAATCTATTAGAAAGTAGCCTGTAGGCTGAGAATGCAAGAAAACACCCTGGACCAGGGAGACAATATTTGTCCCCTGACCCACCAAATCTTTTATAGTTTTATTATATGCTTTTTTCCTTTTATTCTTCATGTGTTGTATGTTTTATTCCTCTTATGTCCAACTCCCTCTCTTTTTCATTGCACAGCAGCATTGACTGCTTTTTTTCCCTTTGGCTATATCTATTTTTTATACTTATATTTAATACTTAACAATGCAAAAAATATGAATATACATTAAAGATACTTACGTTTAATACTTAACAATGCAAAAAAACATGTATGCATTCAAATTGTTCTTTGAGTGTTCACGGTTCCACTTACAACCATCGCCTTTACTAAAGAAACCTTGAAGAATCACGAGCAGTGCATGTGAAGATTCTTTAAACCTTTAAAAAGGATCTTCATACTCACAAATTCCTTTTTCAGGCATGTTTCTATAGGAGACCAACAGTGGTTCTTCAGTAGCATCACTCAAAGAAGCCTCTGTGGCACCTTGAGTGCATACCATAAGTCAGATATGTATGAGTATTGAACTCTCTCCGGGGTTCCGTAAGATGTTTATTTATTGTGTTAAATTTATTGCGGTAGCTGTAACAAGACCTAAAACTGGCAAAAATCCATGTTGTCTATGATAAGCGATGACTGCTAGCTTGCATGTAATTGATACCCATGATTCATTGTTTGCTGTTTGCCTCTGTCAGCTTTAAGATATTGATGCAGCTGTAATTTCTTCCCCAGGTACCAGGATAGCTACGAGCTATGGACTTGCTATCCTGCTTTTTGCTAGTGGCTGCGTGAGGGGAGCTTTGCTATAGTGGGTGACTCTTTTTTTTCCAGTTCTACTGTTCTTTAAGCAAACAGAAGAAAAAAAAATATCACTTGCTCTTTCCATGGAGTGGATGGCACAGTTGTCCCTTACATGAAACCAATATTTGCACCCAAAATGTTATTATTCTCTTCACCAGAATCACTCTTTTTCAAAAGCCTTGGAGGATAAGACTTAAGTCTTCTTGGACATGTGCTTCGTGCTCCAGATGATAAAAACACAACATGGACGCAAAGAATTATGGGCTACCTTTCACCCATATACTATTATCAATTTTGTTGTATTTTTTTCTGTTTATATCTAGCTGTGAATTTAATATGACATGCTCTAAAGTTCGGGAAGAATTTATATTTGTGTAATATATAAATATATACATACAGATGCATATATAAGGATTTGATTTTAAACCTTCTTGGACTCTGTACAGCTTGCATTCATTCTGGAATACTATGTGTGCAAGGACACTGAAGAAAACATGAACATAACAGCACTGGCATTTAAGTAAATATTGTGGCTGGATAAGTAATGGAGTTCTGCTTAACTGTGTGATGTTCTAAGCTGTTTAATCTGCTTTGAGGTTTCCTGACTTTATTTGATGCAGATTGTCCTTCTTGCTAAAATGCACATGCCATTCTTTGTTGTTGTAGGGTTTTTTGATTTGATTTGTTTTTTAGTTTTGCATAATAAATGTGAGCTTATTTCTGTTATCACTCTGTTAGTGTTGTTGTGTATTCGAGGACAACAAAACTGTTTCCACACGTCATGTGCCATAACCGTGCCTACTTAGCATGTCTAAGAAACAAAGCCAGGACATGTACTAATTAGCCTACTGAGGACTAAATTGCACACAGCAATGCCATTTAAGGACTCAATAAATACCGACCTCCTCCTTCATTCCATGAGAGGTGATTTGTTCAGCCAGGAGAGAAGATGTAATAGGAAATGCTCAAGTCAGCTTTTGTTGCCCTCTAAATCTCTAACAATCATACCAGACTGGAGACTCTTAAGCACACTGAGAATTGTTATTTTCTCTTATTTCCACCATCTTCAGTGTGGTTTGGTGCTTCTGTTTGATCTTCTGAGCATATCCTCATTTCCACAAAATCTTGACAATGTGACCTCCTGCTTCAAAACCCATTACATTTGATCATTGAATTTTCACTGTCTAGCTATTTTTTTTTTCCCTTTCTCTGTTGGATTTATTATTTGCACCCCTTGCACACTATGTATCTGTCACTGAAGCACCAGAGCCAGTATTTAAAAACCAAAAAGATACCAAAAACACTGAAAAGAACAGTCAATCACTAACAGTAATGTCAAAATAAGTCAAGATTGTAACTCTGTCTCTTAGATATTTTGCCTGCACAATGCTTTTCTCCCATTTTTATCATTTGGGCACACTGTAGCGGGGGGGCGGATTTTGCAACTGGCAGTGGCAACAATATAGTACCTCAGCAGTCAACTGAACGTTTCACTAAGAGTTCAGTTTTTCAACTTTGTCTGTCCACCACAGGGGTGGAATAAATCAGATGTTGTTGTTTTTTTTTTTTTGATGCCATGGATGTTGAATGTCTGAATTCCAGGCGCACCTAGAATGATACAACAAAACAACTGACACTGCTACAGCTCTTCGCTTATAATCGTCCATTTTTGCTGGTGAGGCTGACACCACGGCCACATATGGCATCATGCTGTGAGGCAGGTAATAATAGGATCATTCACCAATATATTCCTAAGGTTTTTTTAAATTTGTTCTTAGGAAAGGTCCTAAGAAAAGTCTACATCAGATTCATGATGTGTTCTTAAACCACAGAATTGTTGGCATCTTTGTGCCCTTGACAGTGTTTAGACACTGTTCTTACCTAAGAACAAATCCCAAATAAGAAAACGTTGGTGAATCTTCATGAAAACTGTGTGTGTTTTATGAAGAAATGTCATCTTAAGAGCGGTTGGTGAATGATGCCCAAAGTTCTTACTCTAAGATGAATGAGAGAAACAGGGATTTATGCCAGCACATCTATACTCTTAAATAGTAATATAACTCACTGTTTATTGCAGTTAGATAGCATGATGCCATAATTCCCATTTTGACAGTAAAGCTAGTATTTTTTGGCTGACTTGAGAAAAACACAACACTACACTTCCTCTTAAATATGATTACTGCCTGTCTTCTTAAGGCTGTCTGTCATACATGCTGGTAATTAAATAAGTTTAATTCACATTCATGTTGCCCTTTTTTCCACTTGAGCCTCCTCCCTCCAAAATGTCCATGCATGGGCCTGAAAGGTATTGTAGTGTTAAAACCATCTTATTTCAATCTAATGTAATCTACTCTCTGAAAAACAATGGTCTGAGTTTTGTTTCTTGGTTTGGATGTATGATTACAGAAAAAAACTTCAGTTAGTATAGAAACTACATTATGTTGGAAGTTCTACTGTAGGGTTTTTGGTTTTCTCTCCCTGATGGCCTGACCCATTGATGATTTACCAGGACCAGTAAAGGGTAAATGTGTGAGAAAATATTTTGACCCCAAAAAGATAAAATTTCAATAATGTTCGAAATGTTTGATCATTTCAATCCTGATCATTTCAAACCTGTTGGTTAGGATAAATTCTATTGTGTGGCTCAAAACAGGTTAACCATATTTAGTATTTAGCCAAGAAGGAAACACTCAATTACAAGATAAGAAAGGGTTCCTCCTCTAACGCCCCAAAACTTTGCTTTTAGAACCCCTTTGCAGGTGAAACTGAACTAACCAAATGGATCAATGTATTCTAATTTTATGACAGGCCATGTGAGAAGGTGCATAGAAAAATAGTAGGAATCACACAGAAACAATGGTTCATGGCTCTTAGAGAACATTGTGGTGTGAGAATCTGTAAATGCCATTCAATAGACCCAAATGTTTACACTTCTGTCCTATTTCCTAATTACATTCCACATGAATCAGTGCATAATATGCTTCACAAATCCAAACAGGTCATAAAAATATGCAATTAATATAATAATCTCTCCCCGAGGGAATTGAAGTAGGACTTGGTCCATGATTCCCTTAGTCTCATCCCCAGCTACGCACATCTGGGAGATAAGGGAGGTCCAAAAGGGAACCTTTTGTTCATTGTCAATTTAATCACTGCCACCTGTAGTTTTATGGTGGGGTCATCCATTCCAAAGAAGTTTTGATCACTGATCACTACATTTTAAACTTTACAAATCACAATCAATCTCATTTAAAAAAAATGGTTCTGTAAAGAACCACTGAATCACAAACCCATTTAGGAACCAAACATGGTGCTTATCTGGCATCGCTCCAAAGAACCCTTTTCGGAACCTTTCTTTTTAAGAGTTTACAGTTAAACATGATGCTATGTTGCACATCAAGGGTATTTCCGCCAATACATGTGAAGAAAGTTTAGGGGAATCTTCTCCGCTGCAGTATGGAAGAGTTCATGAGGAGGCTGCATTTGTAGTATGCAATCACAAATTAACTAGTCGTAAACAAATCATTAAGACCAGCTGACGCCTCTGAATAAACTTCATAAACACATCTGAGCACAACCTTTCGACCAGCCATCATTATGCAGTATAGTCTTTTCGTGCAGTGAGAGAGTCTTTCATCTGATGAGGAGGCAGGGTTCTGTCTATCCATGGTTTCAGGTTAGATATCAGCAGCACTTTGTTATGTTTATTATGTACCCCGTAAATAAACACAAAATACACAATAAAATGGTCCATAACCACTGTGTATTGAGTGTGTTACATTATTCTACTCTAACCCAATTGAATTCAGTTTTATAATGAACCAATAGCTCACTCATAAACATCCAGAGTCTCTGTCAAATGCATAGAAGAAGACCTGAACACCTAGATCTCTGCACCGTCTGCCTAAAAGTCACTGTAAAATAAGTAACCAGCATGATTTTTTTTCCCCCTTCCAAAACACAAAAGTGTGTTTGCTCCTCTGTTGTCAATGATTTATGGATATGTTTCCTGCAGAGACTTCACATCTTCTCCATAATCTCTGGGATTTCATGTTTTGGCGACAGCCTGCTATACTGTTTTCTCATAGGAAAATGCACAGCAGCAGCTGAGTCCTGGAAAATTCCTTGTATTGTACAACTGGAGAGCTTGCTGGATTTATGGATATACCAGTTTGGATCATCATCAGCCTGAGACAAACTACAGAATAAAAGTCTTCATGAGAAACATCTTGCAATCTCATGGATATTCTTGTTTTCTCCAAAAAAAAGAAAAAGAAATGAAGATTTAAATGTAATCCTTCCGCAGATCCTCTATTGACTTGGGAATTCTTTGCTGAGAGTCATAACTGACTGCCTGCTGAACTGTGATGATTCCATGGTTTTCATTGACACTTTGTAGAGCAATGTTGCGGTTTGTACTACTAGCGTCAATAAAAGAATAATCTGTAGTTAATCATCTTTCCTGGCTGGTACTGGATCTATACGACATTTGGAACACGTGTATATTCATTTCTGATATTGGAATGTATGACTTGCAGTCTTTGCTTCAGCCATTCTAAATATTAAAAAGATTCTGCCAAGAAAAAGACGTTCATCAACTGACATTTGAAAAGTATTTCTGTATAAAGTTGCCCAGAATACATCTCTGTGAATTCAGAACCATGTAAAATGTAATTAAATTGCTTTAACGTTGTTCAAACACTTACACTTACCCATCCCAAAGGGTTTTAGGCTGCAATCGGATTTGTCTCCTGTTTTGGATGAGATGTCAGCCAAAAGAATATAACAAACAAAACAAAATGTTTATTACTCAATGTCACCTGTAATACTGAGGGCATTGTAACAAAAATGAAAAAGTAGCTCTTTTTCTGACTCTAATTTTAGTCATATATTATATTTCAATGAGTTTCTAGAAGTTCTCAGTCTTTAGGCTTCAAATTCCTGAATAAATATTCATCAAAGCCAGAGTGATATGATCAAATATTGTTCTCATCTTGTCCGTAAGGACTCCACTTGACATTTATACATGCAGAGAGAATGTGGTAATCAGTTTCGGCTGTTATTAATAACTTCACCTGGTGTATTCTAAAGAGCTCATGTCATGTTATCAGACTACAGTATCTGATTATGTGGGTGAAGAGGTGGAGCTGGCAGGATCTGGAGTATTATCACAACACAGAAATACATTCACCTGTTGATATTTTCCTCCTATATGTTTGACAACTGATACTACAATGTACAGACTGTAGGTGACATTACTGCTATTATGTTAATGACTATTTAAATGAACACTGAGTCCAGACCTTTGTAAGTCATTTTAAGGCAAACATGTACAGGCTTTCAGTTTCCGAGGTAACCAATGACCCATGACTGTAATTTCCATCTTACCAATTTGAAATCCAATACAGAATCAACTTGCCTTTTTTACACTTGTCTGACTGCTCACAGCAAAACCTGAATGACTAATGTACATGTGTCAACATAAATAAAATGTGTCCAAAGATGTTTCCAGTTGACCATAAGATGCATATGCCTCTGTCTGCCAAAGAAATCAGAAATTGCACAACATTAAAAAAGAAAACTCTCCATCAGACAGAACACACGGCGGAAGAAGCAGCCTCCATTCAATCAACATCTCAGTCAATTTTCCACTTTTGATACTGTTCATTTGAGAGAGATCTTGGCATGCAGAGGAAGTTCAGTGAACAATTTCTGGATCAGGAAAAGCCTCTTTGAAATTCACATGTGATATTTGCAAGTGCCGACATCATCAGGTTTGTGTAATCAGTGTGATGGGGAAAATGAGGACGACAGAAGATTGGCGGAGTGTGAAACGGGAGCCAGGGGTGGAGTGGCTCACTTCAGGGTGGAAGCGGAGAGTGATTTCCGTGGTCTCTGTTTGTTAATTTGGTCAACATCACATGCTTATTTATGTGGAAATGAGCAGAGCCTATCCTCTGGCACTTTCACTGGGCTTCCAGCTATCCTCTGGCTCTGATATGAGCTGGTGGGATATTGCAGCATAAATAAATCAGAACAGCACGCTCATCGATTTGATTTAAAAGTTTATTAATCTGTTGTAGAATATTTGCCTTTTTCTACAGTTCACACTCAGAGTTATTACCATCTTCATTCAATGACCTCCAGAATTGTTAGCAATTAGCGGGAAAGATGGACCAAAAAATGGCTATGAATGATGTTTTTGTTGTTTGTCTGCTGAAAATATGAGAGAAATCTTTCAGTGGGAAAAATGTTTTAGAGAAAAATTATTAGCATACCCTATATATCCAAAAGTATCCAGACATCCCTTCTACTTGGTGAATTCGGCTACTTCAACTTGCACTCAATGCTGATGAAGATGCTCAAATGTACACACACACAGTTTGTACACTCTCTTCAATACTTGCTGTATTGAAAGATGCAATATTCCATGGACGTAATTAGTGGATCAGCTTGACTATGAATGGGGAAAAAGGAATCATTAAGGGTGTCAGAAACTGTGACATGAAGTTTTTAGACACCTATTCCAACGTTTCTTCTGAAATCAAGAGTATTAATAAGGAATCTGTTTCTGTCTTCTGGAAAGGCTTTGATTTGATTGCATTCAGCCACAATATCAGTGGTGAGGTCAGGTAGTGATGTTGGATGACAAAACACCTATCCAACTCATCTTAAAAATACTGGATAGAGCTTCACCACTCCAGAGAACACAGTTCCACTGCTTCCCTGGTTACCTAATGACAAAATGATACTTTTCTTAGTGATTCTTCCAGTCTTTTAGTTATTTGTGTGTGTGTGTGTGTGTGTGTGTGTGTGTGTGTGTGTGTGTGTGTGTGTGAAGGGGGGCGGGTGTTAATATTTTGAAGTTTTTTTTGGTTTATATCCCATAAACTGTCCATCTGCTCCTGGCTGATTTGATGATTCCAAACTTTTTTTCTTTTCCACTTTTCATAACCCACAATATTTCCTATGTCCCTATTGACAACATATTTATATTTTTTAATGAAAATCCTGATGCATTAGAATGAGAATAAATCATTTTCTTTCTTTCTATCTCGGCATCCACATGGATTGTTAAATCACCCTTGATGATAACATGTTGTGGCATAAAGGCATACCAAATGCCATGGGAGATAAATCAGGCAATTAACTCATGCCTAATCACTCATTTTAATGACAATCAGTGTTTAGAGATATCACCCAGGCCCATAATAGTAAACTGTAATTCAGAATGCAATCTCTTTCATGGAAATCAAGGTCCTTCAGTGCCTTTGTGCACAGGCACACATAAACACACAGACTTATAAATAAAAGTCTTGAATTATTTATTTGTTCTCGTTAAGCACAATCAATTGCACCTGACACTGATGTAAAGTCCTTTAATAGCACCCTCAGAAATCCTTCACATTAATGAACTGTGGGGTCCTCTGTTTCAAGCGATTGGAATTGTTTTCCTCATCGCAAAATAAAGCCAGTGAGAGGGAAATGTAAGGTCATGAGGTCATGCAGAACTACGTACTAGTTTCACCAATGACAAGAGATGCAATGTTTTCAAAAAACTGTGATAAAGAAATGGCCTTGCCATGTTATGTAAGTGCAGCACACAAGAGCAAGTAGCCCAGTTTTTGTCCCTATGTGTCTGACGCAGTGCTGAGGAGGATGGGGAAATGGAACAGCTGCAAGTCATGAGTGGGTGTTAGTTACGAGAGAGACAGAGAGAGAGGGAGAGAGAGAGAAAGGGAATTGAATGAAGAGATATACAGAGGCTTTGGTAAATGGGAGAAGCACTCTGCAATGTGGGGATAATGCATCCAAACATAGTTGTGTCTTTAGAGGAAATGTAGAGGAGAGCCAGCTGAGAGGATTAATAAGACACATGATTGATAGTGAATTAAAGGCCTGGTCCTCTGCTCGTTAAAGCTAGCAGTGACACCACAAAGAAAATGACACTGCTTTGAAAAATACCGCTCTAAAATGAATGCAGAGCACTGAAACATCTCCTGTCAATGACCCGTCATGAAATACAATAACAGCGGATTTATCTTTGAAATGACTAAGTTTTGTTAATGTCAAACATTTTGAATACTTAATTCCCGTTAAGACCAAGGTGTCAAATCGCCCATTACCACGAATGCGGCTCTGAAAGTATCTTCCATAATTGTACCCTCAATCGCCATGTTGTGTTCTGCATGAATGTGTAGTTTGGTGAGAAAATTATGTGGAGAGTTTTTGAAGCAAGAAAAAAGAGCCTCTGTTCAATATTTGAAGGCCAGCATGACAAGACTGCAAACTCACTCATTCAGTTATTCCACTCACGCACACATGCAAACGTATACATACAGTACTGTTCAGAAAAATGGACTGAGCACCCCAGAATTCAGACCTTAAACCAACTGTAACAATGTAACAATTTTAAAATAACAGCTTTAAAATCATTTTGATGGTACGCTGACTTATAATAGGGAGAGTGGAAATTCTGTAATTGCCACTCCAGGCCTGGAATGTCTGCCATAGTACTATGTAACTTTATAGGATCGTTCATGAAATCTTTCGTGAGAACTGTGTAACACTATGGCAGCATATCACTCAACAACAATTATAGGTCTTCAGCTGGCTATAAGAAGAAGCTTGGCATTCCCAGTATGGACATAATGGCAGTATAGACATCACGGCCGCAAAGAGACCAAAGAAAACATTGTTAGAGGAAGCGAGGAAGAGAAACAGAGAGAGTGACTGAGAAAGAGACCAGACAAGAGTAAATCTTGGACTGTTTTTTGCTTGTTGGCAAGAGCTAAAAGAGATAAAATGATGCAAGACAGATGTCGAGCTGGCCTTCTTCCTGTTGGACTAGTAAGTAATAATCTTAGTTGTCTTACTTGTCTTGTGTTGTTGCGCTTTAGCAAAACTAAAACTTTGTCATTCTGTCAACAAATGCAGATTTACAGATGTACACAAGTGGTGCTCAAAGCACAATGTGTATTTATGACAGTGGTGTAAAAGTAAATTACACTCTGCAACTGACATTACATGAGGAGGTGGGGTAATGTAAATGTTACATATTACATGTAAAAATGCTATCAAACCCTGAGTTTCTAAAGTATGGAGGAACTGGAAGAAGCATTTGTTTGTGTTCTCTGTGGTTAAAATCAAGCTGATATGTAACATTACTGTATCCCATGTGTTCAACTCAGAATATGCAAAAATGACAGAAAAACAGATTTTATGTAGAGTAAATTCCTGAGCTAACAGCAATGCTAATTATACATTGCATTCACAGCAAGGTTAATGGTAAGGGTAAACAAAATAACACCTAAAGTAAATGTTTTGACACTTTCTACTCTTCCCTGGAGTACGGGCAGTGCATAAATCGAGTAGCCACTCCCATCTCTCTGATTTATACTAGATACTGTATACATTTCTTATCCCATGTGAATTGGTCACAAACATTACAGACTTCCTATGGTTAACTAGCATTACTCCACCTTCACATGGAAAACTAATCCCATGCAAACAAGGCTTATGACTAAACTTTGGAGGTGTGGAAAAATATCTCTGCAGATTTCTTTGAAAAATTGAAAGCAGGTCTCCCAAAAAGAAGAAAAAGCAAAGGTAAATGGTGGACACACTAAATACTGAAAAATGTAATCTTACATTTAGTTGTGTGTTCTGTGTTATTTTTGTTAATTACATGATAATAGATGCAAAATGAGTAACTTGTATTTAATAGTTGTTTTGACTGTGATCTGGATGAAAAATGGAGGCTAACTTTTGCTCAGTCTGGTGTACATATCACAATTTACTCCAAAATACTGCACAGCCTGCTAATGACATAATACACAATGATGTTTATGAACATCCTATGTTCAATATATAAATATGTGTGTGTGTGTATATATATATATATATATATATATATATATATATATATATATATATATATATATGTAACATTTAGGGATTTGGTGGCCTCTCTGGTGGAAATGTGTAATTGCACACAATGTATGCTACAGACCCCCAAGAGCAGATAAATATTTGCGAGTGAGCTGAAAAAGTATTCAAAGCGAACTCAGTCAAAGCGTTTCTTCTGAGGATGTAAGTCAATTATCTAGTGTTTTATTCATGTTCATCAGTATAATGTTGACTTTGCATTTGAGACCTAAGAATTGAGCTGGACCTTCATTTTGAGTTTGTGCATGTGTTGTTAATATGTAAAGATGTAGACATGGTTTAAAAAACTCACACACCATATTTTACTGTCTGTCTTCTCCTGACTCGGTAACACTACTTCTTTAAAAAAGAAACTACATAGTGCCGCCTTAACTTACATTGGATTTTAGGGTCATGCTCTTCAACACACTTGGAGTCAAATGCTTCTTGCAAGCACATCAACAAACATTCATGTTGCAGTGGAGCCGTATACAGATCACTGGTTCTTAAGAACCCCTAGCTATGGATATAGAACAGGATGCAGGTGGGATTTGAACTCAATTCTCTTCTAAAATGGTTCACTGCCACAGTGCCTTTACTGACTGCACCATTCAAGGCTATCATGTACATATACAGTGCATCGCACTGGCTGCTGCCTGTCACCCTTTACTTTTCAGCCAGTCATTCAAAAGCAATCACTGCTGACGTTAAGAACTTTCCCTTTTATTCCTCCGACTTCAGTCGACAGCCTTATTATAGATGTCATGAGTCAGCCGTAGAGCCATGGGGAGGGGGGTCCAGGCTATTCAAGTTGAAAGGATGAGGAAGAAGAGTAATATATTGTCTGCACCTCATTCATGACTCTCTGCAGAGTGTGACTTATCGGAGGCATTATGAAGCAATTTAGAGCGAGCCCTTCCTTTCAGTTAACTTTTAGGATGAGTTAAGATTTAAAGTGCTGCTCATAAAGCGCTAAACTGTGCATATTACTAAAATGAAACGGCTGGCCATTACTTGATTGATGCTTATTGATGCGGGTCCTGTCAATGATTGTCAGTTAATGGTGATAACACTGTTAGTGGAAGATAATTAATGACTACATTACTAGAGTAACATGATAAATGAGGAGTCCCTGTTAAGCAAAATGCTTAAGGAAGGAAAGGAAAACAGATGACTCGGAAACTGTGGAGAACTTTTTAGACCCATCCCTGTACTTTCCAAAGTGCTGTGTTTAATTACTTAAAGCTGTAGTGAATTTGGGTGGGCACTGGGAGGGTTGATTAAGTGGTCATGAGCTAAATAGGTAAGAGTGAATCTATCTTTGATTTTTGACAGTTTTAGGAATGGTCTCAGGAATGACGCAATCATTTTTCCGTATTAAAAATGTAAATGTTAGGAATGCTGAAGTTGGAGCAGGTCATTTTCAGTTTCAGTTTACTTGCATCATATTTCATACAGTGGGATCTAGAAGTCTGACAAAAGTAAAAATGGTTCTATTTTGATTATATTATCAGTAATTTGAGTGAAAAGTAGAATCGGCAACATTTTACTTGAACCCTACTATATAACACTGACTATGCCATAAACATGTCAAATGCTGTCTTGAGTTGTCATGACAGATTTTGTTTGGTGATAACAGTTTCATATTGCCATTATAGGTAATCTTTTATGACAATTACAGGAAATATCAACATGCCATGCTTACAGCATGGTTATGTCAACGTAATATATAGGTAAAGTTTTACTGTCAAATCCTGTAAATATTAATATGAATTTCAGATTTCTTAGTATTTGATTTTTCCCCTTTTAGCTTTAATGACAGCATGCTCTTGAGCTGGCATAAACTCCACAAGGGTTTCTAATGAGTAAATCAAATCCACCTGAGAGTCATCTAAAGACGTGCTTCACTGGAAGGTATGTGACGAAACAAAAACACACATGGTCACAAATGTGCTTACATTTTAACAGTGACCTAGAAATTGTACTTGAATATTTCTTCTTCATTTTACTTGTCCACCAACACTTCTTTGCTTTAATCTTTATAATTTAAACTCTTTCTGTTTATTTCCAGATTCCAAAAAAAAACAAAAAAAAACAACAAAAAACACAAGTTGGATTTTCACAAGTTGGACTTTGGACCCTACTGTATCTCTAAGACTTCAGGGTCAAAATAAACAAATAAACAGTTTAAGTAAATCCTTCAATACAATCTGAAAACTAATGAAGATTCCAGGCTGTATGATATCAGTATGCTGTGACCTCAAAGTTTTGATTCATGCTGTTTCTAAGTATTGGCAGTGTCCAAGGCAGACAAGCTCATATGACCTAAAAAAGGACTCTGACTCAGACTTTGGCTTCAGGGATGCTGTCTAATTAACATTTTAATTAACACAAAATATTGTTAACTCTGGGCCATTCTCAGGGTCTCAACTCAAACAGATTAATTAACGGCATGTTCGCCCTACTCAGCTGGCCTACAAAATGATGATAAAAAAAAAAAGCAGACATATATAGAAAAAGAAATATGTCATCCCCCACCCCACTAAGATAACAAGTGCTCTTCTCCAAACAGAGCAATTGACAGTGCAACTGCAGTCTAGTTTTTACAATGTCCAAAACCTCCAATTTGAACTACTTTCTCTGCTTAATCTACATGGTGCCCCACTTGCTATGGCAACGGAGAAGATGATTCAGACTCCGAGAGGAATACATTTGTCAGAGTCTGCGGGATTTAAAACAATGTAATTTTCAGTTAGTCAAAAAAGTCATGCAAATAAGAGAATGTTCTTCTAATCTCTTAAAAGAAGACTGCAATCCGGTTCTGAAACTGGAGGAAAACTGCCATATGGTACTCATGTAACTCAAAAATTACACACTTACAAAGAATGCATGCATACACTACATGTCTAAATGCAGAAATTAGTTGGAGAGCCAATAGTGATCAGGAACGAATCAGATGATCACAGCATACATATTGCGTATATTATACGCCTAAAGGTTTCTAGACACATCAGTGGTATTTATAGTGAGCCTCTCCTCTTCTGGGAAGGCTTTACACTATATGTTAGAACACTGCTGTGAGGATTTGATTGCATTCAGCCACAAGAGCATTACTGAGGTCAGGTACTGATGTTGGATGATTAGTTCTGGATCCCGAAGGTATCGGACGGAGCTCCATCACTTCAGAGAATGCAGTTCCACGGCTCCACAGCCCAATGCTGGAGGGGGGGATTTATACCCCTCTAGCCAAAGCTTGGCATTGGGCATGGTACCCTTAGACTCATGACCTTGCCTTAAATGGCTGATGTTGGTGCAGTCATTTGTTTTGAGAACATGGCAGAGGAATCTATAAAGGAAATGCCTGCTGCCCAGTGAAAGTCTTCTTTATTGATCTGTGATGTAAAGTACAGTGCCTGTGACTGCAAAGGCCTCATAAGGAATCTGTGCTGATCATTAAGAAGTGTGAGTATGCAGCATTAGACTCAACTGGCGTGGCAGACTTCACCACCACAGTTAACAACAGCCAGGAGATTCTCCTGCTGAGAGGGTGGCTTGAGGACCCATTGTTACAACCAGCAATTCTTGTTCGCAAACTTGTTAAGGAAGCCCCTGCAGCAAACATGGGTTTTCAGGATGGCCTGATGCCAAAACATAAAAAAGAGTGTTTTGGAAAGGCAGTAAATGGGACTGCTGCATGCTCTTTCGTTACACGGTTTTAAACGTGGCACAGAACACACACAACAAAAGTTTCAACACGAACTTGCAATATGAGCTGGAAAATAAAGAGAAGTTCAGAAAGTGCATTATTCAGCATTAACGAAGGACAGAAAGCAATGCCCTGCTAATTAGACTTGGAAACAAAAACATACTTTGTGCTTTTCTCCATGACTCAACAAAAAATAATTCAAATATAGTTTCACTTCTTAAGCTTGACTATGCAGTCATATACAGTACTGTGCAAAAGTTTGGAATCATTTACCATGTTAACAATTTTTGTTATTTTATACACCGATCAGGCATAACATTATGACCACCTCCTTGTTTCTACACTCATTGTCCATTTTATCAGCTCCACTTACTATATAGGTGCACTTTGTAGTTCTACAGTTACAGACTGTAGTCCATCTGTTTCTCTACATACTTTGTTAGCCCCCTTTTACCCTGTTCTTCAGTGGTCAGGACCCCCATGGACCCTCACAGAGCAGGTACTATTTGGGTGGTGGATCATTCTCAGCACTGCAGTAACACTGACGTGGTGGTGGTGTGTTAGTGTGTGTTGCGCTGGTCTGAGTGGATCAGACACAGCAGTTATAAGTAAAACAGTGTCAATTTATTTACAAACTAAAGGTGTTTTTAGATGTTCAGTATTTTAGGAATTTGGAGTACAAGATGTAAAATTATAACTATATATTTTACTTATGTACTTACATAATTTTTGTAAAGTTATCTGCTTTAAGATTTAATCACCAGTTCTGAAATATGATACATTCTGGATAACTTTATTCTCAATGCTACATAGTTCACTCAGACATTTATCTACCATTCTGATCATCATTCTGGACGTGTCTAAAATTTCTGTATTTTACTAATGTCCTACTAATTATTTAAAACCTGTGAAGTTGCACAGTAATAACATATTAGAAACGTTTTATATATTTATCTGCAACCAAATCAGCTTTATGTTACTGAAATTTCTGATTCCAGACATTTGAATGGGAGTGTATAAAAATAAAAAAGTAGAGGAGAGAACTGACATTCAAAAGAGAAGTCTTCTATGATTTCTAACAGGGATATAATAGTGATCATGAGAAATAAGATGATTCTGTTACGCCGAAGTGCTTCATAAAGCATTTGGAGCGAAGAATGTTACAAGTAATGAGCCTAAGGCCAGATGGATTCAGATTTTTGAGCCAGTTTCAGGTGCAAATCAGATGCATTCTGCACAAGCCTACACGTGCAGTTTATGGGCCATGTACAAGGAAATATGCAAAACGCTGAATGCATTTCTCCCTCTCATACACTCATACCTAAAAAAGATGGTGCATGGTGAAATGGTTCTTTAAATTGATGGAGAATGTGTTGTATATGGTTCTATATAGCACCAAAAAGGGCTCTTCTACTGTTACAAGCTTGACATCATAACAATAGCATTTTTAAAAAGGGTCTATATAGAGCCATAAGCAACACATTCTCCATCAATCTGAAGAACCATTTCACCACGCAAAAACCATGATTCCAAATAGAACAATTGCCATTACTAAAGAACGCTTCAGGAACCATGTCTTTTAAGCGTGCACAGTACATATGCATTTGAGGGAGGGCCACGTAAATCATGGCAGCATTTTGAAGAAAATAAGTGTAGATATTTTGAGGGCCCCGAAGTGATTACTTATTGTGGTGGATAAACTAAAATTAAATCAACTAGTGTTTTTATTGGAAGACTTCCTTCACCAACAGCAGCAGGTGTGGTGGCTAAAAGAAGGCACATAATGCAGTCACATCAAGGCATTTTTCACACAGCATCTGAGCTCATATGTACATCTGCCCCTAAATGTGTGTGTAGCAGGGGTGTAGCTACAGGGAAACTGGGAGGACTATGCCATCTCACTTGGAAGCCAGGCCCAACTCCCTGATTTCTGACTGCTAAAAAAAAGAAAGAAAGAAAGAAAGAAAGAAATACAATTTGCCTTGTGCTCTTATAATACAAGATGAATCCAAAGTGTTGAGCTCTCGCATCCTCAAGTTTTTCCCCCTCAAGTAAATAAAAGCCACCACCAAAGCTTTTTCTTAGGTTATCACCAATTTTTAGTTGTATGCCTTCAACACTTGTAGCCTGTTGTAGTTATTTAACACAAACTCTGCAATAAGAGATGGGAAAACTCTTGTTTTCAACAGTCTACTTGATTGTTTCTGCAGATTGTGGGGAATTAGCTGGAGTTTTAGGGAGTTATGCTATAGTGTAGGCTACTATCTAGCTAGTGAGTTAGTTAAGATGTGAAGTTGACCATGATAAGGAAAACAAAGTCAATCGCAGTCTTCATCCATTCACCCTAAAGATTTCTGCATAATGCTGTGAAGGATACTACTCCGGTTATTTAGCCAGTACTCACCATGGTATGCTGTCAATTGTTATTGTAAATAGGTAGTTAAATGTGGGGTCAACAGTTAAGTGTTGTGTTTTTTTTCCCTCCCAGGTTATAAAGTAGGCTAGTTGGCTTGATGGTGGTTGTCATCCCCAAAACTTTCTTTCTGATCCCCCCCCCCACCTACATAGTACCATTTTAAGTATAGGAAACAAAAGAAGCTTCTATACCATCTATAGACCCATAAAATGTGTCCTTGAAATGTTATTTGTAAATATCATGCTACAGACTGCAATGAAAAAATCTTTAAAATACTACATTATATATGACATATAATGACACAATAATACATATATGACACAATAAGTTACTTATGTTAAAATGTTAACAAATTAGTGAAATTACGTTTGTGCCTCATAAGAGTTTTTTTTTAGATTATTTATGTTGATAATGCTGCCTCATATCTCACAGCTTACCAACATATGTACAGCCTTGTCAATAATCAACAACAAACAAGCACACATACACATGTGCTCACACATACACTTATTTGATAATCAATACATCGAGAAGGAATGTGAAAAGTGAATATATCTTCATGTATCAGAAGACAGATCTACACAAGGTACTGAAATGGTGACATTAAATCTTTTTAGTATTTTAAAACAATGTGAATTCCATAATTGTTAGTTGGCTTATCATCCATAAAGTTAATGTTGGTTGATAGTTCTGTCAAAACTATATTTCACTGTTTGCATAATACTGTCCTTCACAGTTCACTATATACAGTAAGCCATTGAGTTCACCATCAAAAGCACTGTCAGTTCTGCCACGCAACTGATAAACAACCTTTGTTTTAGCTCTCTAATTATTTCAGCCTACTGCCGAGTCTCCAGAGCCATATGGAGCAGCTGAGCCATCATCTCCCTATGGACTACTGGAGCCGCAAGAGACTTCGCTCGATAAAATGGCTATTCAACTGGCCCACAGAAGATCATCTATGCACATAGGGGCTTCAGAAAAGTCCATCATCATAAATAAAGGAAAAGAATCAGCAGCCCTCTATTAAGGCAAAGCCTGTAGTTGAAATGTCCATTACGTGAGGCGATGACTGTTAGTGAAGCATATAGTTGGGAATTTTGTGCCATTTTTACCTTTTTTTATCCAAAGGCAGCAATGGCATAGTGAGAGTAGCTTATTTAATGAGCCAGAGCTCTCCCATGCTGTGCAGTGCAGCACGCTATAAAGGACTATCAAGATGTCATGAACCACTTTGATCTAAAAACCCTATATATGTTCTATGCTTCAAGGTATTTGAACTTTTATGTTATGTAATTTTTTTTTGACAAGTGCAATTGCACACACATCAATTTTGTTCAATTATTTCCTACAGTCACTTAAGAATGGATAAATTGTTTCTGATGTGTGTCTTCATCAGGGGTCTAACTGCCACTTCCACTTTAAACAACACTGCCGATGCTCAAGTGCATTCAGTGTTCAGGTTCACAGGCGCCCCAGACAGGAAATGGATAATTGTTTGGAAAAAAAAAATGTTCGTCATTTTTTTTTCTCTGTTATAGTGACTGTTATATTGTTGTGCATTTGTTCCATGTTCCAAAACAACAACTATTAACAATGAAGCACATCATGTGATTACATATGTAGCACACCAGATAATAATGCAAAATAAACCTTGTTAACTTGTTAAAAGAGTTCTTCTCATGTCCAATGGCAGCCATGAAGATTTCAACTATAAAACAAGGGTTATTTAAGCAATATTAAGGACTTCCAAGATGCCTCTTACAAACTTTTGCAGATCACCTTCATCTTAACCTTTAAAAAATGACAGTTATGAAGGTTATTTTATTTAACTATGAATATTCATGTATGATTTTTTAAACCATTTTCTGTTTTTCTACCCTTAGAGACAATGCTTTCTTAAAGCCATAGTTTATTTTGAGGAGCAACCTCCTCCCCTCTTTACGAATAAGCCATTCAAGCAGAACAGATTCCCTAGAGTGTATAGGACTGGCCTTTCTTTTGAGATGACTTTTTCATACTGCTTGTATTCCCCCAAAAAGAAACAGTCGTTACACTTGGGAGATTCTCTGTGAACTGCCCACCTTAGGGGAACAAAAAGATAAAGTGAAAACACAGGTTTTTTTTTTTTAACCATAATGTAGCATTAGTATGCAATCAGTGCCTGAGGACAACTCACAATGAGCAGTCACAACACTTTTACTCACCTAAAATAAAAGATGTAGCAAAAAAATTTGAATTTATATAGACAGAAATGTACTGGCTATTTGTACATATTCATCTTTCTACCTCATATCTAAACTGCCTGAAAATACACCAAACAAAGCAATTTATTTTTACACTCCCAATACTTCCAGGCACCGAATGTGTAAAGTCTATAGACTCAGAGGTGAGATTCTTCACAATGCCTATTTGTGAAGAGAGACCCAAAGAATATTCTATTGTGTTAGATACCAAACAGTCACATCTGAGTGCATCTTATAAGCTACAATACAAAAAAGAGAACTGATTTGCATGCAAATTTGAAATAGAAGGAGAAATTAAATTCAGTTGTAGGTTATTGTCATGATGCATATACATGAGTGTGAAATTTGTCAAAACAGAATAGAGTTTGATATTAGCAATCAATTGGTTAGCATGACAAAATGCATGTGTAAATTTAAGAATCTTTAATTTTATTAAAAATGCTACTACTACTACTACTACTACTAATAATAATAATAATAATAATTTGTATAGCGTGTTTCTCAAACCCAAATTAGCTTAATATAATATTATTATAATATAATATAATGTTAACAGGTTTTATTTTGTAAAAGTGGTGTCATCTATTCTTAAGTCCATCACATTTTTTTTTTAAATGGCAAATTTGTCCTCGGGCGCCTGTCAATAAAATGTATGCTCTGATGAAAACATCCAGTCTCTGAGGCAGCAACAGGCTCTGTAAATGTGGGAAAAATAAATAAAATGGTTGCCAATATTCAACCAATCAGGACAAGGAGGCATATTAACATCAGTTATTATGGTTGTCCACAACACAGAGCAGAAAGCCATAGCTTAGCCTTAGAGCTAGTGAGATACAAACCTTAATGAGTTCAGAACAAACCCAGTGTAAGTTGCTTAGTTCTTCTAAAAAGAAATTATGGCAAAGAAAACAACTCTAAAAATGACAATTCAGTGGATTACAGTGCCAAACAAACAAAGGAAGAAAGACAGCAGAGCAAAAACTGAAAAGAAAACAATCAATCTAGTGTAAAACCAAACATGAACATCAGTGTGGCATTGTCAGCTCTGCTGTATAGCTGCTAGATGTAATTATTTGACTTTTTAAATTGACTTTACTGGTTAGATTTAATTATAGGGTACTGTTCATAAGGCTATATGACACCTACATAAGTTTGTCATGACAACTGACATAACCCTACATAAAAGTTATAACATAACCCTACATAAAAAATGCTTATTCCAAAAGGTATCATCTGCCATAAAAGCTACTTTCACTAATTTTGATGAAAATTGGCAACTGTAACCTTTATAGCGAATGAAGCCTACTAGAAAAAAACATTTATAAACATTTTGTAGTTATGTCAGTTGTCATGACAAGTTTATGTAGATGTTATGTAGCCTTAACAGCATCCTACAGAAAAGCGTTTACTTAACCTGATACATAACACTGACATAACCAAGTCATAACATGTCATAGCAGATGTCACATGCTGTTGTGGCAAATTGGGTTCAGTAATGATACTGTGTTATGTTAGCATTACTGGTCATTGTCATGACAGATCACATGTTTAATGTCATGAAAACTTCTCACACACTAATTTTTACTATACTCTAGTTAGCTGCCATAACTTCAAACATTACGGCATCTGTAATGACAATTAACAGTAATGATAACAAGGCAGCGTTATACTACTGGACATGATCCACCATGACAATTCATGACAGCATATGCCACATTTATGAAACAGTTATTTCAGTGTTATGTAGCAGGGGTCAAATAAAGTTTTTATTAAGCATTGCACACTTGAAGCTAACAAAGTGTGACAACACAGCAGCAATTTCAGCATCACTATTCAGGCAGTCTAGCCTACCTATGTGTTTTGGGGGCCAGGCTTTAGGATGGAACACTGAAGGGAGGGGCTTTGTTTGTTTTGCTGTTAAGTTTCAAAAAAGACTTAGCTTCACCAAAATCGACCCATCCTTTATAACAAAAAAGGAGAACTGCAGTTCACTACAGAATAAAACTAGTATGCACGGTACAGACACTCCACCCCAAGACACTTTAATTCATTTAGATTTTCTTTTAACCTTTTATTTGATCTCACATCGGTTGTTCCTGGGAGTGACACAGATCACAAGCTTTTCCACTCACACAGAGTACCCTTTCTTCAGCCACTGTTGTTTACTTCTTATTCTCAGGAGGTAATGCAACTGACCATTGGGTTTACGCCGGGGATGTTCTCCCTTAGAGAGATCCGTAAATTGCTTCTTGACAATAGACACGGCAAATAGCCTCTCAGAACACTTAGGATCATTAGGCTAGGGTGATGCATCAGACAGGTAGGCTGACACGAGCAGATTAACCTCACTGTTTTTAGAGCAGTGCCCCAAAGTGCACTCACCCTTCACCGATTCGTCTACTCCTGAGAGCTGTGGTGAGAGAGAGAGAGAGAGAGAGAGAGAGCGAGAGCAAGACTCTCCTTCTGAATGTTCAATAAGCATCAGTACTGTGTTAAGAGTAATAATATGCTGACATCAAAAGTTCACTGGCTGGAATTCACCAGGTTTCTTGTTTCAGTTCTTTTCTCCTAGTTTGCTCTCAGAGGAGACCTCTCGTCCTCATGTGAGCAACAATAAACGATAACAAGAAAACTCCATGAAGTCTTGTGGTCTTCTATTTTTAATGATCTTAGACAGGTACCTCTCCACTCCCACTGAAGTCTACCACAACGGACAGACAGACTGAAACATTATTTAATAAAGTACACTGTTTTTTTATGATGAACAAATTGAATTAATTTCAGACTAAATATCTGTCTATAAAGATCGGAAGCCCTGAAATACAGAACAAAGCCTTTAAAGGCTTTTGCTATGCAAGAACTCTATTACTCTATTACGGGCCTTTCAGCGCTCCAGTACTTGCACTAATCTTGCCTATTCAAAAACCAGATGGAAATTGTGTACGATAATAAGATATTCATCAGTCATGCGCTTTTGTGATGTATCTTTTAAAGTTACAAGTGCGAATATCACTTATTTGTTTCATGTCGGGGGTTAGCATCCTTGGAGAGATAGCAGTCATTATAATTTAATATTGCAACTTGCCTGGCTGCATTCGCTTTCCTTAGATGGGCTTTTTGTTCCACATCTATACTCTGCTCTAATACACTTTGATCACAGATACAGCATATACATAGTGACAGCTGTACGAACATCTATAAGCACTCAAAAATATGCTTCCAGGCAGTTAACAAAAACAAATAAATTTGTAAAGATTACGGCAAAAAAAAAGCAGAGGGCCTGTCTAGGGAACATTACCATTCTGAAAGAGTTTAGCATTGGCAATTACTTTTCTGTGTCATATTTTCTAATCTACACTTTACTAATTTAGAAGACGAAGTAGATGCTTTAATTAGCAGCGACGGAGAAAGAAACAGTATCGCTGCTGATCGGCTGAGCAATGGCTCATTTTTCACCACGGTGATGTGAAGCACACAGCTGCATCTTCAAGAAAAATAACATGACTTCATAGAAGTGGACATTCATAAAGACACAGCTTGATCGCCCTCATATTTTTGAAGCTTAAATGCAATTGTAGACCTTGCAGACTCTTTGAGGCTGAGTTGTAGATAAACATCAGTGTCATTGATCCAGGCTCTGGCACTATTGTACTGTGTGGAATTTACAACAGTCATTACATGGCGGATTATAAAAAAGAGCCTAAGGCCATCTACAAGATATAAAAACATAACAACATAATGTGCATAGCATTGATGAAAAAGACCTACTGCAATTTCCTCAATCCAGAGATAGCACTATTGATGGCTTCAGGGACCATAAATTAGTTTTTTCTACTCTCCAATGGCACAACAGACAGAGGGCAATTCTAAATGTAGGATGCATAAAGAGAAAGTGTACCATGTTTTGGCAAAACAGTAACCTGCTATTGAACTGGAAAAAGCATGCAAGTTCTAACTGTAGGTATTAAGAGTAGCGAACTTCTCTCTTTCCCCCTAGTATGTGAACTTTGAGGCAATGTCATTTTGATAAGAATGCAGACAGTACATTTTAGACAGATTGATGCAACCTGATTCTGCACCAGGCAGGTATTGAATAATCACACGCTTTGAGGAAGGCGGAAAGAAAAGGAAGGGAATAATATGTACACCTCCAAAGCCCATCCCAGCATCAAATGCAGAGAGGGATATAAGGAAGAAAGCAGCGCTGACAGAGGAGAAAGGTAATTGCTGTTTGGCCGACACAATGGGGCCACTGGTGTCAAGAGATATATTCAGACGCCAGGCACATCATTCTTGATCATTTCTTTAGCCTGATAGGGAGATTATGTAATGTGACCCTGACCTCTACAGGCACCTTCTGAAGACTTTGTTGCATAATGGTGTCATTATATAAACCACAAGCAGAATGCACCAGGAAATGAAAGTGATCTTCCATCACACTTTGTCAGGAGATGGTCTGTCTGCTAGAATCCTAATCTCCAACAGGTGATTCTCATTTTCCTCCCTCTCTCTATCTTAGTCGTTATGACTGTTAACAATATTCAAATGGGTAAAGACCTGCAGTAGCAACTTACTTGAACCCTGCGACATAACCCTGGCATAACTATGCCATAAACATGGGATGCAAGTTGCTGCCATGAGCTGTCATAACAGATTTTGTTCAGTAATAAACATAAGGTGTCATAACAGCTTATATCTCTTGATAGTGATTTTGCATACTCTAGTAGTTTAACACCTTAAAATCCCAGGCTTATTGCATACTACAGCTTATTAATCATTAACTACACTGTTATACATAAAGGTTCTGTGCAAGTACATTTTTATTCATCAAGGTACAAACAATGTAAATGTACCCTCGAAGCTACAACAGTGGTTTTAAGGTTCAGTTGTGAACTTTAAATAAGTTTTTCTAGGTGAAAAGTATGTATTTGTATCTTTCCATAACCTAAAGTTTTAAAATAGAACAATAAAATAAAAAGTCTGGAGACGAGACGGGGTGTGTGGAGTCGACTTAGAAAATATAATTTCAATGGATTATGGTACAATTATGTTCCCTGACTAAAGGCCCTTGAGGGTACCACACCAGTGACAAGAGGGGTACTGCCCCAGTGACAGTTTCATACCTTTTTCTCTAAGAGTGTACAGGGACAAAATTGTAAACTGGTTGAGCTGTTCTTAGGCTATAGAAGTGTGTATTAAGACTTTGGGCCCACTGGTGGGCTGTGGCCATTTAATGGGCTAATTTAGCTATCAAGACATCAAAAAGTATGACATATATCATGACAATTAATAATAACATGACACTGTTATTTTACTGAATAAATACCTGTCAGGACAAGCAGAGGAGATCTGCCATGACATGCATATGGCATGCTTATGTTAAAGCTATGGAGCAGGGTTCAAAGAAAGTGATACCAGATCTGCTAACTGATCCAGTCGTATTGTCATTGTGATTCCTTTATTACTGTGGATTCCACTGATTAGACACCATGTTCAGACTGACATGTATCTGACATGCTCATGTTCTTCATGAAAGAGAACTGCACCACTATTTGATTTCCTTCCCAGAGGTTTGCCTTAATCATCAGATCCCTCTCTTCTCATTGATGACTTATATTAATGCTATGAGAGGGCAGAGGACTTGGGAATTCTGCAGCTTCGTAATTGCAATGAGAGCAGACAAGTGCTAGTCATTCTCAGATTTCGACAGCCTGTCCAATTACTCAGTGCCATGCAGAGGATTATTAAACGCTCACACATACAGACATGAACAAATAGCGTTTCTTTAGAAGGACAAAAACGAACATGAGATGATGTGCGACTAGATCAGTTCTGAAAATGTAGCACTTTTGTATGTTATGACTCCAATAATGTTTATGCCACAATCTTATTGTTCAACCTCTTTGAGGAGATGGAAATTTATCAGCAAACAGTCTATGATGTAATGACTGTATGCATTAGTTCATCACCGTAATGAGAAGTGAATGTTGCAGTTACATATCCCTATAGAACAGCATAATGTGCTCGAATGATTTTTTGCCATCTGTTGACAACATTTAGTCAGCAAGTCATTTATCATTTACAAACAGCTAGGGCAAGGAGGGAGTAAAAAACAACCAAAACCTATTTATAATTAGTGTGAATTTGCACTACTTAAATATCACAAGCCATATTCACTGCAGCCAAATACTACAAGTGCTCAAATAGCATTTAAATGCTACCGGAACGGTAAATGCCACTCATGTGCTTAGGTTACATAAGATAAGAGACAAAAAGTTGTCTTTTTTGTCAGAGGTATTGTGCAGATTTAAAATAATTTTTAAAAAGGATATTGTACACTGTAAAAAGTTATGTGAATAATTTGTTTCCAACTGCAAAAATGCAGGTAATCAGTGCGCTTCACACCAGACATCCAATCAGAGACATGAGTAATGCGGTGCTCTACGGAGGGTCACTTCAGTTTCAGAGCTGTCAGACTCTTTACTCATGCAGACAGGGAGTACCAAAGGTGTTCAGACATCATTCACACCCACTGTCCATAGCCTGGCTCCACAAAAGCTGGTCAGCTGTGCTCTCTGTTTTTCTCTTTCTTCTTTGAGAACAAACAAAAAAGCTCAGCTAAAAAGGAAGATAAGTGAGTAGGTGTATTCACATCAATGCAAAGTAGTGCTGAGAATCCATTAAGTGGCTTGTCGTTTAACTGACGGTCAGTGGTCAGTTGCAAACATGCCTGCATTCATCGATCTTCCCTAATACAGTCAAAGATGAGCTGAATGCCAGGCTGTCTGATTAGCAGCCATTATGCTGATGTAAGAACTCCCTCTCAAACCAAACCTGAAGGTAATTATAGTAAGAGGAACTCAAAAAGCAGTCAGCATCAACTTCTTTTAATATTGATTTTTTTTATGTTTGAGTTCCACCTAATGGTCATGCCTGACTTCTCAAAAAAGAAACATACTAAATATCAATATTATTAAATATTATCGCTGTTGGAAAAACAAATCTTCAAAATGGTAACTTTACAGAAGAAGGCAACAATATTCTTAATATTTAATGTCAATTAATGTAAAGAGATTTTATTCTAAGTCATTTTGGAGCATTTCTGTTGGTCCATTTATTATGAAATGTTCACACAATGTAAAAGACAGCTGCAGTGTTCAAATGATGTTGAAAAATAAAAACAGAAAAAAATTGCAATCAAAACTGCAACCAGGATTCATGCAGTCCACACATTCATGTATAGGCCCACTTTAAAACCTGGCATTAACATATGTTTAGAATTATCCAATTACAAGTGAACGGCACTAAGTACAACATGAACTGGGTCCAATGTGTGGAAATGCATTGAGATATAGTTACTGAAACTACCGCTGGAGATGGTCAGGGATGCATATGACCACATAACGTGTAGTAAGAATGTTAAAGCATCTTGGAAACATTGAGCGACCACCACTATCAACTGTGCCATCACTAGCTTGTTTGTTCTCTCTCCTTTGTTTTTGGGTTGTGTTAGAAGTCTATGGGATCTGTGTTGTGTAAATGTTTGTAACATCCTGTACATTTACACAAAGAAGGACTCGCAGTACACTTTTGTGCGACAACAAACACAGCAAGAGACTAACATGATAAACAGGCATGGCATGTAGTGGTCACTGGAGACAGTTTTGAGATTCATGGAAATACTGGGTGTAGACAGTTACACCTCTCACTGTCCACTTGTGATCAGATCATTAGAAATGGATGTTAATACCAGATATGAACAGGGCTTTAGTTGATGTCATGTCCTCAGTCTCTAACTCATTTGTTCACATAGTGTAAAGGATAGCTGTAAATGGTACAGTAAAACAAAAGAACAATGAAAAATAAACTAAGATATAAAAAATGTTATAAAGTTTTGATATCATTAAAACATATATGAATAATTACTAGTACAGTACACTTTTTTTATTGTTGGAGGGGTGGAGGGGGCATTCATGGTGACATTTATGACAAAACTTTGGGAAAACAGGCCCCGAAGAGTTAGCCACACTTATTAACCCCTTAAATGGCCAGGGCCCACCGGCAGGCCCAAAGTTTTATTACACACTTTTGTAACCTAAGAACAGCTCAGCCAATTTACGCTGAAGTCCCTGCAGTAACTGAATAATAAGTCCTCAGCAGGCACTTAAAAAAGATGGTTCTTCAAGAGTTCTTTAGAAAAAAAAAAAATCTAGAACCATGAACACTCAAAGAACCCTTAAAGAGTTCTTTGCATGATTAAAGCGTTCTTTAGATTAATGGAGAATGTGCTGTAGACAGTTCTGTGTAGAACGTTTTTAAAAAGGGTTCTATATAGCACCACAAAATTGTTCTTCTATTGTCACAAGCTTGACATTAAAACACTAGCAGAACCCTTTTTGGTGCTGTAGAGAATCAAAAAGGTTCTATACAGAACCATCTACAGTACATTCTCCATCGATCTTAAGAACGCTTTCACGATACAAATAACTCTTTAATCAGACTTCTTTGAGTGTTCATGGTGCTATATAGAACCATTTTCCTTACTAAAGAACCCTTGAAGAACCATCTTTTTTAGACTGTATGTGATAAGCCTGGGATTTTAAGGGGTTAAAACCACAGAAACTGCTCAGGATTTATTCAGTGTCCAGTGCAAACTTTGAGAAGACTTAAATTTACACTCTTTGATGATCAACTTCAGTGAATGTCCTCTATATTCATACAATCATGTTGTTGCACAAGCTGTAACCAGTATTACTCATATACAGGGAAACTGCCTACCTATTCCGAAGAGTAATTCATTGTGACCTACAAGAGTTTGTTTACACGCTGCTGTTCGGCAGTTGGAGAGATTCAGCATGCTCAGTCATCTGCAGCAGAATGTAACAACCTCCAACAACCTTGTTTTACAGTATGGCACCTCAAATAACCAACGACACAGAATCTGCAGAGTTTGTCATGAAATGATATCGACTCTGTGACCATGAGCATTGTTGCATCATTGTGTCTGAAGTACACTATGCGCCATTAAAGCACCTGCATATACCTGTCAATTCCAGCCAGGCAATTTTATTTTACAACTCAATTTCTGGAAGCAGACTTTTCATCACTGTCATCATAGCTGTACCCATTTTATGTTGGTTACTTATTATGGTTCAGGTCAGGCAAGTTCATTATTCCTCAACTTTCTCTATAAATCTTTGGCATAGCAGTAGAAATAAGCCTGTAAGTACAATAAATAGTTTGAATGTTTGTAAGCCCAAAACATACAGAAAATATGTTCTGTGTTGTGGTTATGTGTTCAATCATGATAAAACAAAGAATTATTTGAATGGTTAAATGAATCTATGCAGTTCAGAAATGGTTCCTTTTATGTGTGCCGGTCCAATTATACAGCTGCACCCACAAGTATAATCTCCACAATGGAGAAGCTGTTGTATCAACTAAAACAGCAACAAAAACAGCAACAAAAAAAACATTTAAAAGTGTCTAATTTGGGCTTCACTGAACAAAGAACAAGACTTTAATAAACTCTCAATATGTGCTCTTTAAAATGAAGCTAGACTATTTTAAAGAACACAAACTGGGAGTTTATTAAAGTCTTGCTCTTTGTTCAGTGAAGCCTAAATTAGACACTTTTAAATGTTTTTCCACTGTGTATTATTTTTATTATGACTTGCATTAGTACATAACCAAAGGTCCGCTTTGAGAAAATCATATTGTCAGTTGTAATAATGTACAATAAACAATTTGTTAAGACCTTGTTATGATATTTATTGATCAAAAGTTACTAAGAGTCTAATACTTCAAGATGTGTTGCGTATTCTAAAGAGCTGTTTAAGCCACTGAACTCCTGTAAAGAACACATACTGAGATGTTAGGGTATTCAGTCAACCAAAATACAATACATATTGAATTTGTAATGCAAACTGACTTATTGAATGCTTGACTTATACAGTGCAAACTGACTTATTAAAACATACTTATCTTTAACCATGTTTTAGCCTCCAATGTAACACTGCATCTCAAGGAACACATATTGGGAGTTTATTAAGGTTTTATTCTTTGTTCAGTAAATTAAACACTTCTTAATGGTTTATTTACTAAGCTTTAAGCTTTACTCATGTATTAGTATATAACGAAGTCTGTTATGTGGAAATCACAAATTATTGCTTTATCAGCTGTAATGCATAATAAACTCTGTTACAACTTTGTTTAGGAAATTACTGAGCACATATTTTTCTAAATTCATATCTAATTAGTGTATAATTGGCAGCACATGATTCATATAGGCTCTAAATAGTGTCACGAAGCATTTGGAACGTATTATAAATAAGACCTATGGCTAAAACTGCACTTAAGAATATAGAACATTCTTAAAATATAATAACTGAAGTATTCATGTTTAATTAAATCCTTATTAGGTCACTAGTAGCAAAATAAACAAATAATGTTTATTGTGGATTATTGCAACTTGTAATGCAATTATTATTTATTTTCACAAATAGATCTCCAGCTATGCACTAATTCAAGCTGTGAATGAAAGAATGAATGAATGAATGAATGCAGCTTGATGCACAGGGAGTAAACCATTTGGGTGTCTACTTTAGACGTGTTTAATTTGGGCTTTCCTGAACAAAGAACAAAATTTTAATAAACCCTCAATATGTTATACTTAAAATAAGGTGTTACTCATGTATGCAGCCCATTTTTTTCTCTAATGGTGTGAAATTAGTTCAAAATTCATGCTCAATAATTTCCATAAAAATGTGATTATTAGCAATTTTTACTTAACAGACCTCCAATTATGTATTAGTACAGGTCATAATGATAGTGAATAATACTTTTACAATTGTCTAATTAGGGCTTTACTAAAATTTACTACTAAAATTTAGACATCAGGTCCATATTTTCTCTGAGCTTGTCTAAGCTTAAGTCAATCAAACAGTATGGCAAAAAAAACAAAACAAAAAAAAAACAACAATTTGATTTTGAATGAAAGTATAAAATTGTGTACTATAGCATTGTTCTTTCTGAAAAGGTCGAGCACAGAGCACACACACAGAGGCTGAACTGTGCGGAACTAAAGTGGAGACAGGTGGGCAGATGCTCAGGCTAGAGACCAGGCTACACCGTGAAGAGGAGCTTTATGAGAATGAAGAGAGGGGAGCTTTTGAGGAAGACACCCATACCAGATGTTGCCTCAGCAGCTAAATGAAACGAGAAGATTGGGACAAATGCAAAGAGAAGTGTGCTCGGGAGCGAAGGGATACCAAGTCTTCATGTGTGCATGAGAACCTCTCATCTGACATTATTCCCCACATATTTCTTCTTCTTGTCACCTTTATCTGGTGCAGAGACTCAGGAAAGTGTCCAGAGTATTTTGATTTCACCATCTTTCGCCCTTTATTGTGTTCCACACAGAACTGCTTTTATCTTCCACTCCACTAACGGGCACCTAGAAACCTGGAAACTCAGCTGTGAGACAGCAGGTCTAATGGCTTTTGACCCTTCAAGAACATGGTGTGTAAACTTGAGTGCAGGGCAGCTTTAGACTGCTATAAGCACTATGTAGTATTAAGGTATCTTCATACAGTACTATGTAAAAGTCAGAGACCACCCTTTCACTCACTGAATTTCAAAAATCTGAAGTATTAGTGTCAATGTAAGTAAACGTTGTTTGTTTGATTTTTCATAATCATAAATGTAACATAAAATTACACCTTAGCACTAAAAACTAAATAACTCATTAAAAAAAACAACTTAATACAAATTAAATAAACAAAGGTCTCTGATTTTCGCACAGTACTTTGTATGTTTTTGATTACATAGCACATAGTTATTGATCACTACAAGGATATAACCTTTCTTGTTGTATATATTAATAGCTTATAATTGCTCACCAGTATGATTAAAGTACAGCACAGAGTGATTAAACTCTGCCACCAGTAATACAATGCAGCACTCTGGTTTGGTTTAAATCATCCAAAGACATCAACGCTGAAAGTGCAGCATTCATATTCATACATTACGTCTCTACAATAAAGGACTTTTCACAGCGCAGACAGATTATCATCAGCCCAAATATTTATTATCTGGAACTCGCTCGATAGTTGCACAGTTCAAAGACCAGATAGTTAAAGAGTTTCTGAGTCTGAGTCAGTATCTTTGTAAGACTAAGAGAGCACAGAGAGTTACAGAGAAGGCATGAGAATAAATAACAGGGTCATCTGCATAGAAATGAACTTTCAATTACACTGCCAATCCCATTATTATAATGTCACGTAAACAGCAATTGCCTAAAGAATTCTCCTGGAGGAACTTTGTTTACAGTTTCCAAAACCTCAAAGTGCATTAACACAGTGTGTCCAGAAACTATAAGTTATTTAGTAAACAAGTTATTTAGTAAAGAATAAAAGATTAAAGATAAAGGGCCAGATTAGCTAAAGAGTGCACAAAACCTGCTGCATGTAAGATGTTGCACATGCAGATGGCTCTAGTCTGCACTTATGTGATCTTACTCACTCTTACCTGCTGTTTAAATGACATCACCTGCAAACTGGCTAATTTGAATACCTGAGGTGCTAAAACATAGATCCACACAGGGCATGTTTCAACCGACAGTAGACAGAGGAAAACAGAAAGGAGAAATTATCTTTAAAAGAACTAGAAGTTCTGACTGAGGGAGTCTATTTTGAAATCTACTTTCAAGGTAATCGTGCACTCTTGTCCTTGGCATTAAAAACACGCATAATTTTCTGATCAGCTCACGCTGGTAAATATCTCCAGGTTGACACACTGTCACACCTTAAAATGCATATTCATTAAATCATGTGCACTAAAACTTCAGTAACGACTTCGTGTGCACATGCAAAAAGGCTTATCTGAGTCAGTTCATGCATGCAAAATGCTTTAGCGCATGTAAATCTGGCCCAAAGTTTGGTATTTTACCACAAAGGCCTCATACACAATAACTCAAGTGAACTTATAAATGAAGAACCATTTTTCAGGCTTTTTCAGAGGCAGCTGATATCAGATTACTTCAGGAAGGAAACTGTCGAGGTGATGTGTGTGCTGATGGTCTTGAAGCATCTCTGTGAGGGGAGTTTAATGAAGAGGTGATTGCCTGAATGGGTGGGGTCTGTGCAGATCCTTCTGCCCTGATGAAGGACAGTTTTCAACCAATGACCGCCTCAGCAGAGCAAGCAATATGCTGCAACCTGATCTTATAGAAGGTGGGAAAGGAAGGACAGGCATTGATGGATGCAGTGAGGACACTCTCAGTAATGGCAGAGCTGAAATGGTTGGGGATATACTTAGAGATATTGAGTATCCTTGGCTGGTGCAGGAATAACAGCCTCTGCAGAGCTGAGCCACTGCAGATGCTGAACCCCAGAAACTTGAATGAAACAACCACACCAACTTAAACTACAGACTTATTGCTCAGTTACTAATCTTAAGGCTTATTACCAAGTAACTACTATGAATTATTCACTAGCTAGAATGTAATATATGTAATTGCAAAAGCAATGATTAGAAGTTAAGGGATTTAGGAAGTCCACCTTCATTTTTACTACTTAAGTGTGCTGAGCTGCAGGTTGTTCTGACAAATTTGAGATAGTATCAAATTTGATACTAGACTGATGCTAGAAAAACAGAAATTTACTCAATAAGATTAGTTATTTTTTATCCTTCACACCTACTTTAACCCCTTAAATGGTCAGGAAAGAAAGTACAAATCTAAGTTCCAAAAAAGCACGGACAGTGGGTAAAATGCAAATGAAAACAGAAAGCAGTAATTTATACACTTACTTTGACCTGTATTTAACCCCTTAACAAGCCATGGGCCCTCCAGAAGGCCCAAAGTTTTATTACACATATATAGCCTAAGAATAGCTTAGTTTGCATTTAGTCATTGTAGCTACTGAATAATATGCCTTTGTATTAAATAAACCTGAAATATTAAGGGGTTAAACAAAAACAGTACAAAAACAAAATATGTAATGTTTTACTATATCGACTTCGTCTTTTTGTTTGTTTTTTGTAAATATACACTCATTCTGAAATTAATGCCTGTAACACATTCCAAAGATTTGGGACAGGGAAAATGTAAGACTATGAATCTTGCGAAATGTTCAGGAAACATCTTAATCAGGTGATGCAATCATACTTGGATATAAAAGGAGCATGCAAGAAAGGCCTAGTACTTTCTATGCAAGGATGGATTGAGGGTTGACACTTTGCCAACAATGCATCAGCAAAAAAACCAACAGTTTAAACAAAGTTATTGTTGATAAAGATTCAAGCTGCAGGCTTGACTGAATATAAATTGGGAGACTGACATTTCCAGTCAACAAACTATGCACCTTTGTGACTTAGTGCACTTCATAGTTGTCTGGGCATTATCTATTGGATCACTGATAATAACTCACTACCCTTCTGAAGATATTTTCTTAACAGATATGTCCATATACTGTACTCTAAAACAGGTATAGAGGCTGTCGTGCATGTTTAGCCATGCCACTTATTCCATCATGTTTAACAGATGAGGTAATACATATATTCTGTTATATATATATTTTGTTTTATAATACATATATACATAGCGGTCTTGCTGAAGACTCCTCACAGATTTAAGGGTCCTCTTTACAGCTCCAATGATTTTTTTAGCCCTTGATCACACACTTTTTCCAGGCTGGTTGCTGATTGTTGAGTACACCAGACTCCTCATTTTGGGCTACAGTCCAAGTGCATAGTTGAAGTGTCCAATTTCTAGTTTAACTGAATACTTTTATTTCAGTATCTACATGATTTGTGTCTCAGTCAAGGCTTGAATTTGAATTTGTTGAATTTATAAATAAACAGCAAAAGGTAGATATTTAAAGACATCAGTGGGTCACAGGCCCAATGTAAGCAAGGGGCCAATGACTAGAAATAATAGCTTTTAAACTTCATTTTGATCACATTCACAAATAATGAAAGTGTTCAAAATACCCACAACTGGGGGGGGGGGACAACAACAAAAATGAATGTACTACCTATTTATGTCCGCATTTCTATCTGTTTAGAATGTACTACAATGCATCTGTTCCTTCTGACTAATGTAACCTATTCATATTTCATTACATATCTGCAGGAAACAGATGTCAGTATAATCTATAAATTACATATACATTCAAAATAACAACATTAGTGTTTTTCTCTTATAAATGAAATAAATGTGAAATGCTACAAACTGTTCCGTCTACTTTGTGAGCACAGTAGGGAGGAACACGCCACATCTCACACAGCATATGCACAGTGTAAAAATATTTTATGCAAATAATATAAACTGACATATATAAAAAGACTCAAGTGTGACTGTGATGATAAGGCAACTATTAAGTTTCTAGGCCATTATTTTGCATAAGCTTTATGAGAACATTGTTCCACCGTAGTACATGTTTAATGCCATCAATGGCTTGTAAATATCACTTAACTTAAATGGCCAGGGCTCACCAGCACACCCGAAGTTTTATTACATATAACCTAAAGATAGCTCAGCCAGTTTGCACTGAACTCCCTGCTGTTACTAAATAATAACCCTTAGTATTTAATAAGCCTGGGATTTTAAGGGGTGAAAGCCAGATATGTATCAATACTATTTTTTTTTTCAGACTGAGTACATATTTTTTATTACTTACTAGTATTACTTACTAAGTCTAAGAGGCGAATAACTTAATTAGAATTAACTAATTGTTTGTGTAATTGAGTGCAATGTACATTAATACTAAAATCATTAAAATGTAGCTCATTTTAAATGAAGTGCATTAGCTATCTATGCTACATTAGTTGTCATGGATCGCGTAGCATTTCAGCGGAGAAGAACGAGTTTTGTTTCACGTGAACTTCCATGAAACTTTCATGCAACCTGTTGCGTGTTGTGAGTTGCCTGTGACATCATTTCCATACAATTTGACAATAACATGAAGCAATTCAAACACAATGAAAGTTGCACTAAACACATTCAATTACTCCACCAGCCAAATCAGCAGCCCATATTTTTGATACAATGTATTATCTCAATGTAAAGTAATCCACAAGGTGTACATACTTTCACCATTTTACTATCTTTGCATGTTTAATTTTCTTGCCCACTTATCCAGTGAAATTAATGTTGTGAAAGAATGTCATTCAATGGGATACCAAGTTTTAAGATGCGCTGTTTTAATTCACTGTTTCAAGAATTTCCTTAAATGGTGTTGAGAAGTTGAGAGATGTGAAGATGTTGCAAGATGCTTTACATTATGCAACTCAAGTATAATTTAGTTTCATGCTGGTTTCAAGCAACCAAGTTTACATAAAAGTATCCCAGTTTAGCCCCTTAAAACCCCAAAGTTATTACATACTAAAGCTTATTATTCAGTAACTACAGGACTGCAAACTAGTAGAGCTATTCTTAGTTTATAGAAGTGTGTAATGAAACTTTGGGCCCACTGGTAGGCCCTGGCCATTTAAGGGATTAAAACAAGCCTTAGTTTGTGTTCTTTTCATATCAAAATAAATAATGTGATTAATGGATGAGAGCAGATTAAACAGCAGAAATAGCTGCATACATTTAAACTGTACATGTTGGGCTGCTGGTACCACTAGACAGCAGCACAATCTGATCCAAAAATGTACAAGGCAAAGAAGCTGAAATATGATGTCCACATATAAAGACACAGAGTCTCAGGAGGATGCATTTTTTGAGATGACATCCAACAGTTTCAATTTTTTGTAGGAATAAATAAATCTGCTGATGGGTCCCAGCAAAACAACCTTTAAAGAAGCACTGCAGCCCCCCACCCATCTTCCATTACTCTATTACCAAACTCATTTTGACTAATGTGTAACTCTACAGTACATCATTTATAACTCAGAGTCACTAGGGTGGATTTATTTCAGCTGTCGTTACAGTTGTAAAATGTATTTCTGTCACATTGCGCATGTCTGGCGTCAGATAAACCCAAGCAAATAGAAGAGGGGTTTGATGAAAGGCGAGCAGTATCTGGCAGTGAGGTTAAGCCTTTCATAAATTGAAATCTAACTGAAAAGATAAGTCGTCTTTTTTTCTGCTTAGGATAAGCTGTGAAGTGGGCTTTTCATCATCCCCACCCCCCGCCCCCCCCGCCCCCACCCACTCCAAAAGAAGTGACATACTTGAGTCAAACCCTCCAAAATATCTTCACAAGGAAAGTTGCAGATCTATGTACAGCGCTGTAGATCTGAGGAAATGGAGTCTGATTTTATCATAGCCATAGGCTATGATTTTAACATGACTCCATATATAACTGTGAAATTCTACATACTGTATTGTTTTATCAAAGCCTACTGCGCTTGCAAGGGAGATTTCCCCCCCTCATGAATACAGCAGGAACTGGATTACCCTTCAAAGATAGAAGGAAGCAAGGAGAATTAATGTAGGGTTGTCCATGCAAACAACATACCATAAAGCACATGGTACTGCCTATGCATGAAATAATGTGCATACACCATTAGCACATTAATGAGACAAGCAACAATGACACACTATTGTTTATAAAAAAAAAAGAAGCAGATTGCACTGAAGAATTGGTAGGATGAAGATAGGGTTGTTGAACTGAATGTAACCAATGAGGTCTTGATAGAAACATATCTTCAAGCAAATAAGCATTTCAGACCAACAACAAACAGTAAAGTTTTATTATACAGTCAAAAGAGAATTATTCTTGAACAACTTAAAATAGCATCTGGAAAATGAAAACTGCACAGTATTCAGTGATATACAAAGGACAGACATTCTGAAATTGAGTTATATTGAGAAATATTCTTGGTAAACTATTACCTGAGTTAATGCAGAAGTTCTTTATAATTCTGCTTGAGTACAAAGACCTGAACTGTGTGTGTGTGTGTGTGTGTGTAATCTGATGTTCAGTACTGACTGCTAAAAAAAAAATCCATTGTTTTTTCTTAGTAGAGATTTGTCCAACTCTAATTCTTGTAAAGGAAGTCAAACATATAAATGTATTTGGGTGCTCTATACAAGTGTTTTTTTATGGATGAGGCATGTAGTTCTAGTATAAAACCATTATGTATGCTCAGTTTAACGGATGTGTACCTCTAACCCTTAATAAAAACATATCCTGTTTAAATAATTGAATCAGAAATGATTTTTTAAAGAAACACTTTCACCTTTTTACTTTAAGTACATTTATAAGCATGTACTTTTATAGTTGTACTTGAGTAAAAGCACTTCAACTACTGCTATTCTTTTACTAGATTACTAGTACTTTTACATAAGGGATTTGTGTATTTCTGCCACCTCTGGTCAGCACAGACCATCATAGCTGGTCACAAGCAAAACCAGCATATGTTATATTTTGGATGTTGGTCATCCAGCATGAACATGCTAGGTGATCAACTAAACCAGCACCAATCAGCACAGAATTTATTTCAGCAGGGATAACAATGATTTCAAACAACAGAAAGACAAACAGAACAACTTGTTTTTTAGAATGGCTCAGTCAGAGCATTGATTGGCTCAGGCTTATTGAAATTCAATAAAGTGATCTATGACTTGAAACAGTTTTCTAAAGAAAAAACAAAATTCAGCCTGTCTGCTGTGTTGGATTAATCATCAGCAGAGAAGAACTCACTAACCTGATCACGTCAACCAACTAATTATGCTAAAAAAAAAACAAAAAAAAAAACATCTGAAGCAGAAATAGCCCACGTCTGAAACATTCAACATTCACTTATCCAACAGTCCACCAGCTGGAGAGAGAGAGAGAGAGAGAGAGAGAGAAAGAGAGAGAGAGAGAGATACATATAGACACATACATTATATATATATATATATATATATATATATATATATATATATATATATATATATATATATATATAAAATGAGCATAGAAACAAGGATCATAATGTCATAAGGTCATAATGTTATGCCTGATCGATACATATATAGCCAACAGCGTCCTGTGGGCAGCGTCCTGTGACCACTGATGAACGACTAGAGGATGACCAACACAAACTGTGCAGCAGCAGATAACCTAACACTGTAATTCCCATAGAATGCTAGCAGAAGTTAGCATTACTGTAGTGCAGTGTAGCGATGTAAAAAAAAAAAGGAAAGGTTTCTAGTGGTTACTGTTAGAACTAGTGAGGGAGCAAATTACAATGATAGCACTAACTTGCCTCTCACTCTTCATGCCTTCACTCCACAGTAACGTCAAGCTCAATGTTATGTCAGAGGGGGTTTCAAGGAGGGGCCTGATGGGTTTTTGGATTGCTGTGATGTAATGAAATGTTTAAAGTGAGAGCACTGGTTAAGAACAGTGCATTGTAGCAATAGCTCTGGGCTGGACAGCTTGTTTGGGGCTGGCATCTGAATATTTAGGACTTAAGCCCCAAATGTTCAGCCCTAACAATACTGGTGGTGAGAAATAAAATACTGAAAATGCCATGGTGTGTATAAATTTATTTGTCTCACTTAATACTCTTCAAGCTGGGACTGACTTCTTTGGCACTGATAATATAACATGTTGTTAACACTACTTGTAATGCATTATGTTAACAATCCATAATGCATAACAAACATAGCTATAAAGCGTAATTCATTTTTGAAAATATGGCCTTTGACCATTTGACCTAAAGTTTTCAAAAGTCACTGTTCTGTAGAAGGAAAGTATATAACATACTATATATTTATTTTTTCATTTTCGTTTAATTTACCCCTTATTCACCTTTCAGGAGGTATGTCTGAGGAGATTAGACATAAGATAATCTTCTTGCATAAGGAAAGTGGAAAGCCAAAGGAAAATAAGTGAAAAAAGCAGGAGTTTTCAAAACTGAACTTTAAAAATGATTAAAATATATGGAGAAAATTAGACTCATAACAGCCATGCAAGATCTGGTAGACCACCATCAAGATAATTAGTACTGAAAGCTTTCATCTTGGAGAGAGAGGAGAAAATCAAGCTCCACTCTTACTTCAGATCTGAAAAGAAACAAAAAAAATCTACAGGTATTCATTATTTCTCTATGAGAAGAAAGACAAGTCCCACCCTCACCCCCCACACTATACATACTAAACAGCTTCAATATCTGACAGCGTCTTTCTCCAAAAACTAAAGATGAACAGAACTGAAGTGACTGAGAGGGGTGGGTAATGCTAATCAGTGCTTCCTCTGACAGAAATTATATGTTGCTGCACATACTTTTAACTTAGAAAGCGATTTCAGAAGGTGCTGCAAACCTTCAGGATGCATGAGTCTCATTAGCTTCAGTAGAGCAGTCAGATCAGCTTAGTCTATATGTCTTGGGTAGATGTCTATAAGTTTAGTCTACAAAAACCACAAATAGTGAGACATACTCAGCATACATGGTTATAATTGTGCTAGTGTACATGGTACCCATATGGTGCTGTTACACAGATTCAGTGCACTACATTATTGCAACCATGTTCAACATCACAGTAACAGTGAGCTAAGGTATGTATGAGGTAAATCTATTCTAAACATGAGACACTAAACCTCCCTCAGCCCATGCTAATCTACTCTAACATCTCATGCTGTTGCTGGCTCTTTAAAACAGGTGTTAGCAAAGGGGCTGTGGGAACAAGTATGGCACAAATTAAACACAGCTGTCATGAGCCACCGACTGTCAGATGAAAGAGGGGCAAATCTTGACTTGACGTAACACCCCAGGGCAGGATAAACGCCCATAGGCCTCAGGGCTGCAATATCATAATTTGTCCCGCCGGTAATGCAGGGCACTTAAGGAAGACAAGTGGACCTCATGAGGACCCCTGTTGCCATCCGTCTGCTGCCAGGTGAAAAATGACAGACAACATGTGTCCCATGAAGAACCCATCAGGGAGCTTGCCCTACTTCAAAGAAAAATTAATACTTGACCCACCCGGTAGCTGCTGCACAGCTGAGCAGAGTAATGGCCTCCGGGCTCCTGCCTTTCTGATGCGTGCGATGGTGCATGTAAAAGTGTCAGTTAATAAGGTAAATTACCGGGTCATTAATGAGCCTCAAACGTAAGCCAGCTGACATGCCACCTCTGTGTGGCCAGTAAGACAACAAATGACAAGATGTTATGCAGACAGGACAGATATTTTTACTCCAAGAGGATTCCAACTGTGGATTCTCCCGCATTCATTATCCACAATGGCTATTCATTATATGATCACAGTAGCTTGGCAGCATGAATATAATTTAGAACGTAGCCCAATAGACCACTTGCAAAATTTGGCCTGCCTCCATTAGTTACTGTTGCTATGTTTGTCAAAAAGTTGTCAAACTTTCAGTTCAGGCCACCTGCTAGCATTTGTGCTAAAAGACTAAAAAGTTTAGTACCACAAAGCATAACGTAGACATATATGGAAGAGTACATGTTTTTTTTAAAAAAAGAGTGTTATTATCCAAAAACAAACTGGCTTTACAAGATGTTCAGTACCTTTAAGAATTGAAGATTCAACCAGAGAAATCTTTTAGCCTTTGGATGTTAAAGCGTCAGGTTTTCATTTGTATTACTAAGTAGGTTTGAGCGACAAAGCTACCCCTTCAGATGAGCTACCAATAAAGGTTACACTACAGCTAATACTGGAGCACTGAATGCTAGGAAAAATACATTGTCATGTACAGATGCTTTCAATAAACGTCAATGAAAACAATACAAATGACTGCACACAAATGCATTTATATGTATCTTTATACAGACTTTTTTTAATCGCAAATGTGAGCAATATTTAGTCCTTTTTTATCCGATTTAATCAGGCTAACTGTCAACAGCTAAAGTATGAAAAGCTAACTTAGCTTAGCTAGCTGACCTAACATTGTTCTGTGATGTTACTTATTGTTAAACAATAATGTTAACTATGTTCGTTTTTGATATTAAGCTATGAGTGTGGTCCTCCACCGATTTTAATGCCAAATGTTTTCAGCTTCAAGAATAAAATAAAAACAGCACCCTCCCCCAGATAATGAGACTAGCCTGTGTTTGAATAAAATGTTCCTCAGTACAACCTTTTCACATCTCTTAGTCTAATAATTTGCTAATTTACTGCCACTGCCGTTCTCACTGTTTGTTCTGTCTGAAGTTTTCCCTTCGCTTTACAGAGAAAGTAGCTTTGAGATGATTGCGATTGGCCAAAATCATTACTTTGCAAATAATCAATTGTTAACAAACAAAACTTTTTCTTCTATTTTATATAAACAACATGCTTTGCTTACAGTTTGCACCTGTCTGTACCACATGTTGTCCATGTTTCTAATGTACATGTTTGTAATCTGAGCAGTTGCTTTTTTCCACTTCAGCTCATAAATACAAAACAGAAAAGACTAAAGAAAACAATGCTACGTGTCACTTGATCCCTCAATCATGTAACGGTTTAGGCTGGAAATAGTGTACACAACTGTCAGAAAGAAGAAGGATATATAACAAATAAAAAACATATTGGTGTATTTTTGTCTTACATGTCAAAACAAAAGTAAGGCATGATTCATAGTACATACAGAAATCCCTGAACCGCAGATTTCAGGTTCGGTGCAAAAACCATTACAGGCCTAGAAGACATGACAAAATAACAGAGATGAGGAGAAGACTTTGATCCTGTAACATACAATTAGAGTCAAGACATGCTGAAAGGATCTTGATCTATTCATCTGTATTACATTCTGTCTTTTAATCTGAGCACAGAATAGAGTCATTAACATAATCAATTCCCAGCCTTCTATTAAGTGGTTTGAGGCATGTCAAAGACCAATTGTTAGAACCATATGAGACCTGTGTACTGTCCTTTCAATCCATTTAATGGACACAATAAATGAGTGAAAGAAAAACAAGGCATTTTAATTTTGATTGCAGGTGTTTTTAACAACACCCAGAGCTGCGCTCTACATGAAAAAAACTGTCACCAATCCGTCAAATCCCAAAGAGTATAATTAATTTTGAAGAGTTCTGAAGTTTTATCGAGCTACGTTACTCATGCAAGCATGAAATCAATATGACGTGTAAATCAAAAATAAATGAGGTTTCTCTTTTGTTCTCGATGAACAATCATTTCAAATTAATTGCGGCACTGACCGTATGCTTTAACGCAATGAACCAGCTCTGATCTGCCATGTTTTACATAATGCATGTAACACTCGCCAGATTTAAAACCATTTATTGCTGCGGTTCAGCCTGCTAATGACATTCATTTTTACCCAGACACAGCTGGCTTTATGCAGCTGTAACATGGGGGAGGTTTGAGCAGGATGTAAGCGTAAAGTGATTTTATTGGGGGAAATGTAAGAATCACAGTCGATACAGGCCCAGAGGTCAAAACCACAGGCAGGCAGGTAGGTCAAAGGCATGTCCATAGGAACAAACCCAAAGAACAAGCTAAAGACATAATACAACTGAAGAACAACTAGAACTTGGAAATAGTAATGGTCTAGGAATACATATTAACCAGGAATGTAGATGAATTTGTGCCTTGTCTTAGAATTATGTTTACTTTCATACACAGTGAGAGACATGCAGCACTAATCTGTCTACATTATTGTGTGCTTTTGAATTCTAGTGAACTTGCATGGCGACATGTTCTTCAAATCTAACAGTAAGGAGTGAAGAACACTTAAAATACCAGGAAGTAGGGGAGCGCAGGGAACAACCGTAACGCAGGGCACAATTTAAACACAGACTTTTTACATTGTTATACAAGGTCAAGCAGCATCGCTTCTGGCCACATAATTACATTTCCTAGCCACAGTCTCCCATGAAAATTCAGAGCCATTCGTCAGCGTTTTAAAGGGATCTGTGCCAAAGAGTGTTTTCAGGGCTTGTAAGTAATTTTTTTTCAACACTTTTTCCAACATTTTTTCCAAGTTGGTTACTGAGCTGTTTGTGTGAATCACAAAATCTAACCTTATATCACTGTAATCACCAACTTATTGTTTTACCAGCAAATAGGAGAGCGTGGGAAACAGAAAGCTCACAGCAAGTGCTGGCTAGGCTTACGTACAGCCTGTGCACTGCAGGGTTAGTTTTGCCACCTTTAGTAAACAAAGACAAATAAAATGTCTTTTTGTTCCATATATTCACAGACATTTTAAAACGAAAAAGAGAAAACATTTAAAAACAGGCATTTTCTTCGACTCTGATTAGTGTTATACTTCCCTGCTCTTAGACAAACTCTAATTCTCGTATGGACTCCAACTCCCAAGATGCATTAGTCAGTCATGTGAACCAACCAGCCAATCCTTCACCAGTCATCAGATCTCAGTCACTGGAACTCTAATTGCTTTCACCTGTTACCTCTTGTATATAAACCTGTCTGTTCGGTTCATTTATTGTGAACTATTGCTTCTGTTTTGCCAGTGTGTACTGAGCCTCTCTCGTTTGTTTGTTCTTCTGATTTGTTTGTTCTTCTGGTTTTGCCTATTGTTGTTGTTTTCCCCTTTGGCTAAGGATACCAGTTTGCTTGCTTTTTGGCGTAGACCCTCGCTTGTTTCCTTACAACTTGTTTTGTCTGATCTGTTGGTCTGATGTTTGACCTGGTCTGGTGTTAACTCTGCTCTTTTGGATCGTCCTCCTTTTAATAAACCTTATGGTTTATTTTACATCTGTGAGTGTCTGGTTCATTCAGCCAGGATTACAATTAGTATCTTTGAGATTTATCTCTGTTTGAGATTTTGGTTTTAAATATATTAAATATTAATATAAGTATATTAATGAAATTGACATCAACAGCTGGTAAAGCTGTAGTTATTTAGAAACAATGTTCCATATTTTACTTATGTGTGACGTTTTTATTTGCTGTCCTACACTGGGCAAAAAATAAGTTTGTCATTGTTCGGCACACAGTCCCATGCCAGTTTTCATGTATAATCTGATGTGTGTGTCAATTGGGCTGTCTTTCTTATAGATGGATAATATATAAAGTAGTATGGTTGGAAAACGTATTGGTAACACTTTCTATGAATGTCACCTTTGTAAGCATCTATAAACACATTCATAACATGTTATAATGCATTCATAAGACATTATAAACATAGCCATAAATATTTATAAAAATGCACTATACATTATAGCCATGTTTATTATGCATTATGAATTGTTAACATAATACATTATAAGTACTGATCATAACAAATTAAGAGCTCATAAGTCGTATTTGTCCACTCTAAGTAAAGTGAAGCATACTGTACTAAAGCCTCCTCCAGTGTTAAGAGTGAGGCTTCAAGTTGAAATATTTACTGAAGAATTTACTGAAACACTAAAACATACACAATAAAGCACATTACAGGCTTCAAATGTCAGAGTTTAAACTAGTGCTGCCATCAGTGTTTTACCCAATGTGGGAAAGGTAATGTACACCACCGTTAGCTTGGTATTTGTCTTTACTTTGTCTCCAAGCTGGAACTGACTTCTTTGGCACTGACATTATAACATGTTATTAACACTATTTATAATGCATTATATTAACAATCCATAATGTATGATAAACATGGCTATAAAGTGTAATTCAGTGTAATTCTTTTTTATAAATATTTATAACCATGTTTATAATGCCTTATGAATACATTATAACATGTTATAAATGTGTTTATAGATGCTTACAAATGAGACATTCATAGAAAGTGTTACCAACGTATTTTCAAATATATTACACCGAATTAACAAATAATTATACTGAATTAACTTTGCACTAATTCATCAGACTTTTCTAGCAAGGGTTACAACTCACTCTGTCTGTTACAGTTAAACCCCCCATGGGATAATTGTAACTGCACTTCCTGTCAATTTTGGTGGAATTACACATGAACAGTAGGTGCCAGAAACAAAGTTCAAAGGTTTGTTTATAACAATAATGTATAAAAAGATGTATACAATGCATGTATAAAACTATGATTGAATTGTAACTTTTTAAAATTATTTCACCAAGATCAAAATGTGTTGTGCCCCACTCTTCCCCATTCTTGATCTGACTCAAATACCCTGATGCATTTTCTAGCAGGCATACACATTTTAGGGGACAGGGGCTCAAGGAAAAAAAATTAATCCAATTTAACTTAATTTAAAGTACTCTGCAAACACTTATCATGAGAGGCAGTGTAATCATATTTCAGAGAGTGAGTTGAGTTTTCCCAAGGCAACCTAAAATACTAGCATTGCTCCCAATCAAGCATTTGATCTCCAATCTCCAGTAAGCAAGCCTATAATGTTATCCACTACACTACCTAATTACTGTGAACCTCAAACCTCTATGTAAGAGCTCCACAGAGCCTGGAAGAAATCTGTTTTTTACAATAACACACACTTGGTTTAGTGAGTTATTAGCACCCCTTGATGCCATTTGTATGGTTGTTGTTCGAAAATAATCTCAACTTTGGATGCTTTCTTGAAAATATTATCCATGTTTATCAGTGGGACTTTCAGTGCTGTGGTGATGTGTGACAGGTTGGAGTTACTATGGCGAAATCTCCACGGGCAGCAGTATTGCACCAGAGGGGGTGTCCATGAAGCTTGTGAAACCCGAGCCAACCCACAAACTCTATTACCAGGGTGAGGCTGAACCTCATTGAAACAGATGCTGAAGAATGGCCTATTAAAACAATTATTATACACGCAGACCAAGAGGGCACTTGTATAGTCTGAGGTCAAACGGACAGGGGCTCAAACCCCCTCTGTGCTCTATCTGTGCATGTGCCTGTTGGCTGGTGAAGGTAAAAGAGAACAATTTGTAAATGATGTAATTCATGGTAATATCACTATAATAGTGGAGGAGCCAAGACAGACTCATAACTGTCATGGTTTGTGAATCTGACACCAAAAACGTTGAGTTAATCAATGGTTTTATTACAGTAATGAAAAACAGCACATTTGTGGTAAAGCAGTCATGTCAAACTCTGTTTAGACATTTGTTTGGTACAAAGGTATCACCCATAAAATGCATGATAACCTTTAGCCTAATAAATGAAATTGGCATTGTGCTATTGAACACTACACAATAACAAGGACAAAGCACATTTCAGACTCCAACTAGCAAGAATGTTGTTCCCAGAAATGCAAGCTTGCTTGTCACATTCTTGATACTGATAAACAACCTCTCTTTACTGAGCAAAAGTGAGCGACAATCAGAATCCAAAAACCTGTGACGTCACATGTAAGCAAACTACATATTCAGTTTAGTAAACACTTTGAGTAAACAAAGTGACTGACAGTTAGGAAACATATGGTAAACAACCTACTGGGTAATAAATGTCTGACAAAACATAATAGAATATAAAAGACCTTAAAAGTAGAGTTTTAGAATATTTAAATAATAGTGATGATGGGTATGGGGTCCTGTCACATGGCTTATTTCAAAAGCTTATTGGAGGTGTCTAAGCCTAGTTATAGTTGCCAAGCCACAATTATACAATGTGCATTTAGGGGAAGGGTTAAGTGAAAAGCATGCTATGGTTGCTTTGCTTCAGTATCAAAGGGCATCATATTCTTTCAGATATTTTAGAAAATCTATGTTGCAGAAATCAGCAGAGTGAACATCTTTTAAATATTACTGAGTGAAAGGAAAAGCTTCACAACATCAAAATGCTTTAATAAAGTTCAGACACTTGAAAAAACTACATATACAACATGTACATACAATACACTTAACTACAGTAATGTTAAGTAAATGTACTTTGTTATTATTAAACACCCCTGCTAGAATAAGATGTTTTGTTGATTCTTTTCTACAGGAAACAAGCTTAAAAATGGCATTTTCTTCAAATTTCTAATACATCTATATTTTCTATTTAATAAGTTAACACCTCCTTGTTTCTACACTCATTGTCCATTTTATCAGCTCCACTTACTATACAGGTGCATTTTGTAGTTCTACAATTAGACTGTAGTCCATCTGTTTCTCTGTGTACTTTGTTAGCCCCCTTTTACCCTGTTCTTCAGTGGTCAGGATCCCCATGGACCCTCACAGAGCAGGTACTATTTGATGGGTGGATCATTCTCAGCATTGCAGTAACACTGATGTGGTGGTGGTGTGCTGTTGCGCTGGTCTGAGTGGATCAGACACAGCAGTGCTGCTGGAGTTTTTAAACACCTCAGTGTCACTGCTGGACTGAGAATAGTCCACCAACCAAAAATATCCAGCCAACAGCGTCCTGCGGGCAGCGTCCTGTGACCACTGATGAAGGACTAGAGGACGACCAACACAAACTGTGCAGCAGTAGATGAGCTATCGTCTCTGACTTTACATCTACAAAGTGGACTGACAAGGTAGGAGTGTCTAATAGAGTGGACAGTGAGTGGACACAGTGTTTAAAAACTCCAGCAGCACTGTGTCTGATCCACTCATACCAGCTCAACACACACTAACACACCACCACCACATCAGTGTTATTGCAGTGCTAAGAATGATCAACCACCCAAATAGTACCTGCTCTGTGAGAGTCCACAGGGGTCCTGACCACTGAAGAACAGGGTAAAAGGGGTATGCAGAGAAACAGATGGACTACAGTCTGTAACTGTAGAACTACAAAGTGCACCTATATAGTAAGTGGAGCTGATAAAATGGACAATGAGCATAGAAACAAGGAGGTGGTCAAAATGTTATGCCTGATCAGTGTGTGTGTATATAAGTACTCAGAATTTTGCCATAATTTTTGCACAGACCATGCCTATAAAAATAAACCTATGTTTATTTTTTCCCCAGTATGTTAAATTTAGCAAATAAATAGCGATTGTGTATCACAATGTGCAGAAGTGTGTTCTCTGTAGAGGATGTGTTAACTGATTTGCATATGACTCCATGTGAATATGTGGTCATTAGCACCATCCTGACTTATATTTTTGTTGTCGTTTGACTTGAAAACCCCAGTTTGAGAGAAAACCCCAGTTAGTTGACTAAAACAGATCAAGGGGTTGTTTTAACACACCCATAGAAATTACTGACTTGACAAAACTAGTATATAGACAAAATATGCTACTGACATTGGAAGATCACAGGTACATATACACATTTCAATTAGTTCATTAAATTTAAACAGCCGATTCCAGTAAGGATGTGCTAGAGTGGAGTCACAGTCGGAGTGGGAGTGAAGTCACCAAGAGTGGAGACTTTGTGGAAACAACTATTTGTTGAAAATGAGCTTTTTATTGTTCCATGATGTCTAATAGGTCAGTGGGTCAAATGAGTTTAATGCATGGCTGCCCAACCGCTCTCCTGAAGATCCACTGTCCTGCAGTTTACTTCCAGCTCTAATCTAATACACCTGATCTCATTCATCAAGTCCTTCAGAAACATCTGCATATTACAGCCAGGTGTGTTTGATCTAGACTATGCAGGGTGGCAGATTATCAGGAATGGAGTTGGGCCACTCAGTGTCACACTACTGAATGATCCAATGGGTCTTTGCTGTGGCAAAACTGTACAAGTCAGTAGACACAGCTATCATGTTATCAGACAATGTCCACTGGGTACCAACAAATTAGCAGATTTTACTCAAGTTTCATGAACTTGAAAATGTTGCTGTTCGTGTGATTTCACGTGAAATCAGATTATGTTCTTTAAACTAATATTTCCTACAACAGTTGAACAGCTGAAAACTTCTAAAATATTTATGTTTATCTACCATCCTATGGATGAGCAATATTAAAGTTTGCAGTACTGCACTGTGGTATAATTCTGCAAGCAGACAGAGATGTGATACTGCACTCCGATAGCTTTCTTGTCCCCTTGTGTCTCCTTTATTTCCTGTTGTTTCTCTTCCAGGAAATTCGAAAACACAGACACAAACACATTTCTAAGAGCAGGCAGAAAACTATGGAGTAGGAAAAACTTTCTGCTGTCTAATGCAGAAGCAGAAGGCCACACTCAGTCATTCATCCAGGCAAATAAATTAGAGAGCCCCCAGTCTTGCAACGTCCCTTGCAATCAACACTGTATATCACCACTGTCAGAAAAAAAAAAACATGCATCTCCAAAATGATAGCTTTACATGAGAAAGAAGAAACATATTTAACTTTAAATATAAATTAATGTAGAAATATTTTATTCAAAGTAATTTTGGACCATGTCTATTGGTACATTGGTGCTCGAAATGGTCACACAATGTAAAGGGTAGATGGCCTTTTTAATTGTTAAATGATACTGCTGGTTTTTTGATGATGGTTACAGAAAGAATGTGTCACAACACAGTGCATTGCACCCTGCTGCGATGCACTGTCAGCAAGCATCAGAATCACAAGCAGCAAGCATCAGAATCACACCTGAAAACCATTGCCATGAGGTGTACCTGGTCCAGAACAATGTTTAGGTAGGTGGCATGTGTCCACATGAATGCTTAGGCCCAGGGTTTCCCAGCAGAACACTGCACAGAACACACACACACACACACACACCTGGCTGTCCACATGATGCAAAAGACAATGAGACTCATCAGGCGACCTCTTCCATTGCTCCAAGATCAAGATTTAGGTGCTTTTGATGCTGGACAGGTGTTAGCATAGGCACTCTTACTGGTCTGCAGCTACACAGCCCCATACACAGCTGGGTGCAAAGCACTGTGTGTTGTGACACATTCCTCCTGTAACCATCATTAAAAAATTCTGACAGTTGCCCTTTTGTTGGTTGGGACCAGGTGGAATAGCCTTTGTTGCTCTTGCGCATCAAGGAGCCTTGGGCACCCAACACCCTGATGCTGGTTTGTCCCTCTTCGGACCAGGTTGTCAGGTAATCAACCTCTGCTGACCGGGAGCAACACACAAGCCACAAGAAACAACAGTTTCAATCTCAATACAAGAAACAATCTCAATACATTAACATCCAAAGACCATTTTAACTTCTGCTATTAAGTTACTATTTAAAAGATATAAGGCTTTGTTACAACAGCAACGATACTATGTTAGATTTTGTCCATACAATAAGTGTGGCACTTTTTTTTGTCCTAAATTTTCATTGAAGGACCAATGTGATAAATTGCTTGTTGCTTGTCTTTACCAAATACATTGTATGATCAAAAATAAAACTCAAGATCTGATCCTTTTTTTCAGGTCAGGAGTAGTCCCGCGGGGCCAGACAAGATCTCATAATGAGAACACATGTCTGGGGACAACTTGTTAAACTTTTGGGGCTGGATTACATCATAATCCACGGCAAACAAGGGCACATCCCCTCTAAAACCCACCTCAAATTCCTGTAGTCCATGTTTTTTCAATGTTCGGAGTATATTCAATAGCACAAGCAAAACAGGGTCCCCAGCGAAACACTGTGGATAGCTAATAGAACTGTTTTTCACTAAGCGGGAATGTTTATTTTTACGGCATGCAATATGTTCTCTGCACACTCAACATACTACATGCTTAATTTGAGTTTTGGGGTGGAGGAGTTTGATATATATGCTAACTTATGTTACACCCAACAAGAGGACTGCAGACATTGTTGACAAGCACACCATCACCCCATAAATTGTTCTACATTCTACATGTCTACATTCCTACCAACATTTAGCCCAAAATGTCTAATGGCTGTCCGCAGATGTTCTGATTACAAGATCACATCTGACTGTGTGAGGCGAGGCCAGAGGCTTATTTGCAATTTTGTGGTTTAAGAAAACATATGAGATGAGATAAGACTGTACAGACAAGGTTTAGATGGATTAGTCTACATGTAAATGTGTAAATGTTAGCAATATAGGGATTATTGGCATTGTTTCAAGTGTGTGCAGCCATTGCACATTACCGAAATAAACAAGCAACTGGGATACAGAGCAGCTCAATCAGTAAATGCAATGTAGAATTAGGCTGCATCTGCTGTACATGTACCAAAGTCTGTGGGAGTATGAATGGCTGTGTGCTCACCAGGTGTCCATAGCTCCTCATTCCCTGTCAAAACAGTTACTAGCCAAAGCTGGGTCAAGTAGACAGAACTGAGCTGTTAGCCCTCACTCTGCTTACTAATAACTGATAGAAGACCTCTACAGTGGTGGTGGTGGGAGAGGGGGGTAGGGGGGATAGCTACAATTAACAATGGGAACAAGCTGGAGAAAAAAAATATTGCTTTAAGGTTTCTGTCTGGAGGAAACTACATAAAACAAAGCAAGCTTTTGAGTTTCTGGGTGGTTGCTTGAGGCTATGATATGCTATGCATGAACCTCCATCCAAGAAGGCTGTTTCGTATTTGGTTTACAAGTCTCGGTCCATGATTGAACAAATGAGCAGTTATTATCTTAATTGTTTTTCGGTTGTATTGTCCATTTAAATGAGATGTCAATATCCATTTGACCCAGGGTACCGTCTAATGCTGATGTTCTATTAACATTTTTATGACCATGACAGAGAAATTGGACGAGGCCTTTACTAAGGGATAGGGTCATTTGGAGCTCTAAGTGTGCCAAAATAAATTGTCCCTGCTTCAATTAATTCTTAAATGTCATTTCAGCGAGAGAGAGAGACAGAGAGTTATGTTCAATGATGACTCTGAACTTTAAATGCCACCAAACACCTTCCCACACTTGCTTGCCTTGTGTGTTTCCTCCGAAATTTACAATCAGTTTTGGAAGCTCTTAATGAGTTGGTGTGGGTGAGTCGCATGGTGTGCATCGATACGGAGTCTCATCTGGAGCCGCTGCTGCGGCTGATACTAAACATAAAACACTTTGACTGCGATGACTCATTGTGTCACATTCTGATATGTCAAATTCACGTTAGACACAGGAGTGCACTGTTTATTATAGATAGCTCTAGAAGTGGAGAGCTATTACCTTCATTTTGCTGTTCTATTTCAATGTAAACACACAATTACCTGATTAATTATATAATTGGTTACATAAGGAATTATATTTATAGATGATTTACATTTCAAATCAACAGGAGTTTGCACTTTTGTAGTTTTTCTGGTTGTTTTGATGTCAACAAGTGACAAAACATGGTAAAAATGTAAAGCATGTTTTTTTTCTCCTGCAAATATTCATTACAACATTAATTCACACAGCTGTTCATCAGGTTCATATCATTGTAAAATACTTGCTCTTCAACAGACATGCTGTGTCAAATGAAAGATTACCTGTACCGCCCCCCTTAAAAAAAAAGTCTAATTTTGTCAAAAATTATGTTGTATAACATTATGGTTGTGTTCTGTGGTTTCTGGGACATGACTCATTATTTGTTGAAAGGTTGTGTTTAATATGTATTTCACTTTGTAAAATCAGGTGAGGTGCTGGTAAGAAGGCTAGCCTGTTTCCATCCACATTACCATCACTTTTCTTATACTTATTAAACTATTAACTATAACTATAAAAAAGAAGAAAAAGAATCAAAAAAAAAAAACATGACCACATATGCAAGTAAAGTGAGCTAAATGTGTGTGTGAGGAAGACTGTCAGGTGTGTGCGTCTGGGCATGTCACCCCATGTTCAGCTGACCACCTCACAGCCTCTCAGGATGGTAGAAATCTACAGTATAGTGCAAATACTCCCAGATAACAGAACAATATCCCTCTTTAACAAATAAACATTTGTAAACAAACTGGAAAAACAATAAATAATAATGATGAATGCTTACATCAGTTTTTGATGTAAAGCGTCTAAAAAAACAGATGGAAAACAGTGAATCGAGTGATGAGAGAGACAGAACTGTGTGAAGGAGTTCATAAATACAGTGATATTTATAACAGATAAAAGACATTTTATAATCTCTTAAATTGTGCCCTGCTGCCTCCTGGTTAAGTAGAACCTTGATAGAATGCAGTCAAGTCTGTAAACATAATTTGCAATATATTGTAAATGCAATATTATGCTTGATATAACCTTTACTAGAGAAATAAAAACGTGTTTTCCATTATACATTAGCTGCATACAGCACTCTTTTCAAAAACTCATTATATCCATAGTTTTTACAGCACTTTGGAATGAAACTCTTCAAATGTAAAAATTATAATTAGCTGTGTTCAGTATGATTGAATAGCATTCTTTATTATTTCAATCTTGGATTTTACTGATGACAGCTAATCCATTAAACACAAACATGTTTATGGCAAACATTTTTAGCCAAGTTGTGCTAATGTGTTAATAAATAATATTCACGCATTTATATACAATCAATAACAATGAACACACATGTTTTAAGTTATAAAACGATAAGTGGAAATGATGGCTGATTATTCTCAGTAGTATATATTTATTTGTCAATTTGCAGAAATATCTGACAAAATCACTAAGTTCTTTAAAATAACAGCTGCACAATATGGCCTTCATGCTTCCGAGTGGTGAACGTCTAAGGGTTCACTCTTTCATCGCAAGGTGGCAAGACTGAATCCCCTCTGTAACCAGGAGCCCAAAACATGTGTAAGCAGCGCTGTGTGATCTCCAGAATCTGTGGAAACTCACCATGACAAAAGCAGGTGAGAAACTAGGCAAAAACAAAAAAAAGAAGACAGCTTTGCTGTCAGACTTCTTTTTTTTTTATCTTTTATTACCAGATATTTGATCAGCGTAGCAGTGAAAAATGACAGACATCAAATTATACCATGCATATCACCAGCCATGAACTGTCACCATGTTACTAAGAAATAGGTTCTAAATTCTGTCCAGACACTGGTCTTGTCTTGTTTTGTGTAGTTTTTTTTATTTATTAATTAATAAAAGGACATGCACTTCACAGTAAATACAGTGACTGGCAGTTGCTGCTAGATGCAAGATATGTCAGTATATCCCTGTGGTAGAAAGAACTGAAGCAAATGGTCAAAGGAGAGAGAAAAATCCTAATCTATGAAATACACCCAAATATCAAAGCAGAGATGATGTTAGAATGTTGTAAGACGTCAGGTATGAAACAGTATGAAACTTTAATGTCTTGCATTTTTTTTCTTCTAAGCTCTTAAGAATGGCTTCTTCAGAACTTTCCTATTCCCAGTGCAGCAAGACTTAAATACTATTGTGCTATATTGTATGTATGCTTGACCTGTGGGACTGACCACGTCTGCCTTTAGAAGCGTAAATGTCACTCATTAGTGGAATAAAAGCAATGAAGAGGGACCAGCAGTAGATCTATCAAGCTGTGAGCTCTATAGTGCACTCAGTGTAGAAAGTGTATATTAATGACTGCTGCCTAGAAAAACTGCTTGACTTGTCTACTGGCATGAGTGATTCAATTAAGTCTTTGTAAAAGTGATTCTGTGATAGTAAAAAGCAATTATAATGGTGTTTCTAGCCTCCCAAAGAGCAGATGTCAAAATAGACTGTTTTAAAAAAAGGAGAAAAAAAAAAATGATGGCATGTGAAATGTTCTCTCATCAAAGATAACCCGCACTACATATGACTACATCAACACTTCAGTCCTTTCTAAATGCTACCCCTCACCACCTCACCCTGCCTGATGAAAGAGTCCCTTATGGATCACTCAAAGTGATGAAATTTGTCACTTGATGTAACTTAATTGTATTTACTTGTGTTTACCCCATGGTGCCATCTGTTAATTATTCACCCCGCACAATTCCATTAATTTGCAGCACAGTTGATATTAGCAACACAATATTATGGAATTGAGAAGCTAAGAGAGAGAGAATGGCAGGGACTGATTGCAGTGCAGATGGCTATGACGTTTGGGCAGATGGCACGTCAGATTGATTATGCCATAATGCAGGCTGCTGATGAATATGATGTGCAGACCGTTTTGATGAAGGGAGTAGTGTATATATTACATAAATATATATATATATATATATTATTACTCCCTTCATTATGGCATATATTCCCAGAGGCCTAAAGTGATTTTTTTTTTTTTCTCATGACATTTGGGTCATTTACCTGGAAAATGTGAATGGTTGATTCTGTCTCTTCCTGACTATTTCAGTGGTTAATCTGGCCTAACCAATGGGAGAGTTTGCTTGACCATCTTCCTAAATAGAGAAAAAAAAATCCTGATTGGACGATTTTCCATTGGGCATTTCAAGAATGTAACCTCTTTTGTTTCTAAAAACTTAACAATTAAATACAAGTATGATGATGTTATTAAATTAGAATCAGTCCCAAAGGCTCCCCACTGCAACGTGAAACTACCAGCTGCTTTTTACATTGTGGGAAAATGAAAAAAATAAATAAATAAATAAATACTTTTAATATTAACATACACTGAAAGTTATGACTTTTTTCCTTTTACCTGTACTGTTACCATGTGTTGGGGAAAAAAAAAAAATCTTCAGGTTTATAGAAAGCACAGAGAAAAAAAAACTGCCTGGCTTTTCTAACTAACTGAAACCAGCAGCAAGGGTGTCCAGACAGTTGGAACAAAGTCCTGGACCTGAATTACCCACCTCTGCCTAAGCAAATTTAAAAATTCAGATATGGACATCAATGGACTAACTCAACAGGCAACATTCTTATGCTGCAATCTGCTTCGCTGACTTCTCACTGACCTTCTCACTGACTTTTTCTTGTCCTCTCCTTTCCATTATAGTTATCTTTCTTTGCCATTTCTTGGGCCTGATATGCACTGGCGCATGCTTATTCAGGCTTAGCATCTAAAGCTAAGTAACTAGTTTCCCAAGTGACAGGACTTGTGCCCATGTTGCTCTGCATCATGTATAGATGTGCTTCCATTTGGCTAAGAGGCAGATCTCTGCCTCTCTCTCTTCTCCCAATACACCTGAGTTAACTCATCAGCTATTTGCCAGCCCCTTTGTGAGTTAAATCTGATGTGTAAGAGCAGAGAGAAGAGAAAAAGTACAGTGTAAGTGGAACCAGGACAATTATAGAATAGCCCTGACAGAGGTGTCAGTACACAAAGTGAAACAGAAGCACTTTGCACAGCTGATGAAGAAATTCCATCGGAAAGGTTCACATTCTAAAGAAACTTTGTTAACTGTGCCAGAATTGTTCACGCTGCATCTTGTGCTGTGCAACACTTTCCTGTTCTTTGCTAATTAAGTAGTACTTATACCTATGCATTACACAGTGCAGTCATATGATCTATAGAGAAACAACACGCTGAAACTCACAACTCACAGCTGATTTATCAATGAGTGTACAGAAGCCATTTTGCCAGTGTGCAACAGGTTCCTGATCTGCAAGTTTTAGCATGCCTGATTTCATGAAAAAGTAAGCTCACTGGACAAACAAATTAGTCACCTGTGACTGAAACGTACCTAATAGCGTGTAATATGAAACCAGATTTATCTGACAACACGTTTCCAGTCATGAAGAGTGCAATTTTTGTGTCTCTTTGCCCACTGTAACCAGGCAACTTTGTGAGCAGAAGTGGTCAAAGGCCTCCTGCGTGCCACTCTGCTCCATATGTTCATGGTATGCAGTTCCCCACGAAGTTTTCTTTGAGAAATTGGTTGTGAAGGACCTGCGTTGACTTCTAAAAGCAATTCTTGCCTGGAAGTGAAGTAATTTTTATCCACAAGCCACGAAACACGCCTGCGGTCCCTGTCCGTCAGTTTCAACTTTCAGCCCCAATTCTGATGAGAATTTCCTGTAGACTGGGATTTTTGCCACTGCTGGTTGACCTGTATGACCATATGCTTCAATACACCTGCAAATTAGCTACATCCTTCACACTGTGGCCTTTGGCACGCCCAACAGCAATCACTCCTTCTTGCCAATCATTAACGTCTGCTTTGCGACCCATTTTCCACACATCGAACAAGACATTCACTGCACTGTACCACCTCTTCTCAATCTATGAATCCCATCACACACCCTGCAGGTATTTATAGCCCGATCATCCTCGCGCAATGCCATCTATGGCCTGAAGTTACTACCACCATAAACATGCAAGGTGACAAATTTTTTGTCCAGGGAGCTTATTTTAGGGTGTGGTACTGTTAAAATGCCAAAATGGGTGAGGAGACTATGCAAATAAACAACTTAAAGCTATTTTCAAACATGAACTGACCAGAAAAACTGAAAAAATGTGTTATTAAAAAACAAGCATCAATTAGGGGCTCCTGAGTGGAGCAACCGTCTAAGCGTTGGCCCTATCATCTGGCGATCGCGAGTTCGATCCCTGGTGATGCTACAGCCGTCCGTAGCCGGGAGTCCGAGAGAGCACAATTGGCCTCGCTCTCCCTGGGTGGGTAGGATGGCCCCTCCCTCTCCCCCATCACTCAACGCAACGCTAGTCAGCGCAGGCGTCTGTTAGCTGACGTAACAGATCTGGCGGTTGGCGCTTTCCTCCGAGCGCATTCAGCTGTCCAATGACGTTGGGTGAGCGGCAGTTCGAAAAGATGCGGTGGCTGGTTTCACAGGTCTCGGAGGAAGCCTGTGTTAGCCTTCACCCTCCTAGCGTTGGTAATATTGTGTGACCGGGGGAGTCCTAACTAGCGGGTGGAATTGGAAACGACTAAATTGGGGAGAAAATTGGGTAAAAAAATCACAAAAAAAAAAAAGCAAGCACCATTCAAATTAACCAGTTTTGTCTGTCATTTTATCAGCCAGTCATAGTAAATCAGGCACAAACTAGATCTAAATGCACTCACTAAATTTTAGCATGCTCTGCATGGTTTGCACACTCCTTAGTAAATCTGGCCCATAGACAGTTACTTCTGATTCTCTGTTGCACAGACAGATACAGAGCAGTGCATAAGTGCATAAGCGCATAAGTCAAGGCCAGGGAGCTCCAAATTAAATATACCAAAATTATGTCATTGAAAAGGGATGTGGACAACCATGTGCAGTCCATTCCTATGATAACGTGCATCATCTTAAAATGTATGTTACATTGTGTTCATTTAGTATACTCATGGGCCAGAACTGACAAGTAAAGCAATTAGACCAGCATAATGGCAGCTGTTATTCATAATGCACCCACCAGATTGTTAAAAGTCACCTCTATCAATAAATATATGTCAACTTATGAGACTCCCCAGTAATGATACATTGTGTCAATCATAAGTGTTCTCCAGGCTTCCTTGGGAAAACTGATGGCCAAACTGATGTGACAGACTGATTGGTTGATGGTGAAATGACAGGATATGGAATATATAGAGAGAGAGAGAGAGAAGAGAGAGAGAGAGAGAGACCTCCCAGAAGGTGGCAGATGCCCTGTCTCCAGAATCTCTATCAGAGGACCCTTGCGTCTCCGATAGATTGAACAAGACACACATAATGGGCTGCCTGAAAGCTGTATGTATTAACAGATGTTAATTACTATGCTGTGTCTTAGCAATCTTTGTGCAATGCTCTTGGTGATGCGAAGGCCCTTGTCTTTCAGTGAAAGCTTCTTTATTGCATCACTTGTCACTGCATTATGGCGTTTCATGGACAACAATTGCTGACATTTTCTCAATAATGTAAGACTGCGCTGAACGTTCACGAATGCGGTGCGCATAGTCAAGTAATTTTGTTGACAGATTGCTATATGCTTTGGTGTTATATCAAAGTGTCAACATTGTCAGGAGATTAAATTGCCCTGAATTAATAGAAGTGTCTTCTCTAGAGCACACTTGAGTGGCATTAGTGGTCTCAGTTAATCCAGGGAAATGAATGTTCTACTAAACAGAGCAAACACATATTCAGGTAAATCTACGTGGAAAGCATATGCTGAAATTAAGATGTCAGGTAAATATGTTTGCAGAGCAATTTGCACATAGTCCCACTCAGTGCTCCTGAAGTGCTTAAAGGCCTGCTCACCTTTGTTCACAGACAGCTGACAAGTGCGATACTGGGAAACATTTGAGCTTATCAGCGCAAAAATTCTGAAACTGACAGTTGTTGCATAGTGGCAAATCAGCTCTTTATCTTTTTTTCAACTTTCAAAGGTTTATTTCCTTATTCAAATAAACAGACATTATCTAAGCTGCTTATCCTTCGGGGTCGTGGGCGGTGCTGGAGCCTCTCAGCATTCATTCGGCAGAAGGCAGAAAATGCCCTGGACAGGTCATTCAAAATATACATGTCCAAAATTATCCAGACCCCTTTTAATTATTGAATTTTAAGGTTCATCCTTTGCTGATACAGACATTCACTGGAAATAGAATGGGATGCTCTGGAGCAGCTGCACATGACCACGCTCCCAACCAATCGCTGACTAAGTTGTGGAGTAGTAGAACTGTGTTCTCTGTCTACACATCACTTGAACAGAACCTTTCCAGTAAAGTGAAGTAGGCTAAAAAGTCTCAAAAAGCAGAAAACTACATTGCAATTAAAAGGAATTCTTTGAGAGACAAGAAAGTTACTGAAATATGTCAGTCAAAGGATTACAAAGCCATTTCTATGCATCCATGTCCAGCAAACCACAGTGAGAGCCATCTCCAAATGACAAGAACTTGGAACAGCGGTGAATCTTCCTAGAAGTGTCAAATCTACCAAAATCCCTCCAAGGGCAGAACAATGACTAATCTAGGAAGTCACAAAATATCCCAGAAGAATAACTAAGAATCACAGCCCTCGCTCACCTCAGATAAGGTCAAAACTGGTAAACACTGGAGAGCTGCAAGGCAAAAACCACTGCTAACCAAAATGAACATAAAGGCTTGTCTCTCATTTGTCAAAAAACACTTATATGACCCCCAAGCCTTTTGGAATAATGTTCTGTGGACTGGTGAGTTAAAAGTAGAACTTTTTGGAAGACACAGGTCCTGTTACATCTGGTGTAAAGCTAACACAGCATTCCAGAATAAGAACATCACAGCTACAGTCAAACATAGTGATGGTATTGTGATGGCATGGGAAAAATCCTGCAGAAGAATGTCCAGTCATCAGTCCATGATCTGAAGCTCAAGCACAAGACGGCAATCTGAAGCACAAGAGTAAGTCCACCTCTGAATGGCTAAAAAACAAAATAAATAAAATAAGGTTTTAGAGTGGCATCATCACAGTTGACTTAAATACCATTGCGATGCTGAAGCACGCCTTTAAATAGGCAGCATACTTGAAAGCCATCCAAGGTGGCTGAATTAAAGCAATTTCTAAAAGAAAAGTAGCCCGAAATTCCTCCACGGCGATGTGAACAACTGATCTTTAGTTACAGGAAGCATATGGCTGTAGTTGTTGCATAACCAGTTACTGAGAAGGGCATTGATAAAGGTGATAAAGGTTTAACAAAAATCTTATTCCTTCAATAAATGAAATGATGTTTTGGGTTTCCTCATGTTCTACTTGTCTTATATTACATTTTACATGAGCATCTGAAACCATTTAGTGTTCTGAATACTACACAAACTGAAACCCTTGAATAGCAAGTTCTGTGAAAAATATTCATTTTAGACGACTGCATTGCTCAATGCTCACTGACTAGAACACAAAGTGATTTAAACCATGCTCAGTGCTCACTCACAGAGAACAGCCCACTTATTTTACACAGCCAGGAGGCAGCATTTGGGGGAAATGCCAGAAAAAATTGTTTTGTTTTCTTAATTCTTAGGCTGCTGTATTAATGAACTGCTGCTATTGAGAGCATTGCTTGAGTCTAGCCTTCCGCACTGGGAAGAAACTATTAGGCATGTGGTTCAAGGTAACCTGCTACACCCCTGAGGCATTTTTTTTCCTTCTTTCAAAGATATTTGATCTTTAGTTTTGCCTCCTAGCACTGCATAAAGTCTTGACCATTTGCTTTTTTGTTTCAGGGGATTTATCCATTCAAGTCAAGATCAGAACTACAATTGTGTTCAGTTCATGTGAGGAAACCCATAAGCAAAAATATGGCTCACTTTCCCACAAATGAGCTTGCCACGCCTACTTTAAGCCCTTCAAATCCTTCACCAAATCCCATGGAAGACTGACATTTCAAATCCAACTTCACCCAATTTCAATTCATAGACTTATATATGCAGCGGTTTGCAAAGGCAGACTGTACCTATTAGTGCAAGTTGGTGAAATTACAAAATGGGGCATACAGCTTTTTAAAACATTATCTTTTATTCAGAATCTGATGCTCAAACTGAAGATGTTGAAATGTAAAATAAAAAAACATCCGCAAAAAAATAAAGTGGAATATTGCATGGGTATTTAGACTCATACAAGCTTCAGCTTGAGTGCCTTTTTAGGTAAGCCTACAAATTTTGCATATTGACACTGTAAAATGTTTCTCACAAAGTTTTATAGAGAGCATTTTTTAACTGTGGTGCTACTCAAAACATGGTTTTAATTCACAAGCATTTACTTCATTTAAAGAAGCCACTTTAAATTCACTCTAGGAAGCTTCTGTCTTGTACTTAAGATCACTGTCATGCTAAAAATGAACTATTGCTTAGTTGTAGTCTTTGTTTTCTTGTAATTTGCTGGTAGTTTGCTCAGTACATTTACTTTTCAATGTTAACAAGCTTTCCATGCTTTGCTCCTTAGAACCCCACAGCATGATGCTGCCCCTGCTCCTCTCTTGGTATGGTATTGCCAGAGCTGTTCTTTTGAAAGTTCTATTTTTGCCTCATTTGACTACAGCACCTAGTGACCTTTTGCAATGTCATGCAAGTATTTTTTGCAAACTCTAAGTGGGCTCTGAGAAAGAGACAATTAAGCACCAGAGAAGCCAGATTTGTCCTCTGTCCTGACAGTTGCTGACTCAAGCACATCTTTGTCTATTTCAATTATTGACATCTGTCTTTCAGAGGCTTACAAAGTTGTTGCTGGCCTCTCAGTGGCATCTATTACCAGACTCCTCCTGGCTTGACCAGTTTGGAAAAATGGTTTGATTTAGGCCTTGTTTAGGTATTATGATATGATATGATATGATATATTATGATTTTTTTTTTTGGATTATGATCTGATGTTTTTTGTACCTTTTTCCTGATCTCTGCTTTTCAGTACTGTCATGTCTGCATTGCTTGGAATTCCCCTTGATTTTCTACAGCCAGTCTGATCTATTCACTACCTAACTATGACACCTGATGATAAGCGGATGATTTTAACTTGAAGCATACTAGTATTTGTATTGTTCCACTGTCAGTACAGGCAGGCTGAGGCCACACAACTAACTGAACAGCTTGTTAAGGTAAAACTGCATACCTAAGGCTTGCTAGAGCAAAAGGGTCCGCTTACTTTTTGCTTACTTGTCTCATTTTTCAGCTCCATTTTTATTTTGTTGTACCCTTGTTTAGTGTAAGATTCGGGTTTTGAATGAAAAATCATACAGGTCACATTAATTTCACAAATTTAGACAGCACAGTTGAATGCTTTTGTAAACCATTGTGTTAAGCTTGTCACCTCTACTTGTTTTCAAAAAAGGGGAAGTTAATTGTCCCTCAACGTACAAACAATGTAAATGTACTCTCATTAGCAGCGGCGTACACTGTAAAAGTGATGTGTTAAATAACAACACACTTACTTATGTTACCCGTTTTATATTTTTGTCATTATGTTTTCTGATTTAACACATTGTGGTAAAAGTAACAGAAAATTTATCTGTAATTGGCCACAGAAATATTTCAACACATTTTGTTAGTACCATAAATTGTGTTGTCTCCAGCTGAACACACTGATGTGTCTAGTTAGAGACAAAATGTGTTCTTTTTTTAACACATTTCTTTTTGTAACTTCTGCATATGCAGGGTATGTGCTTGCACACAGGCCCCTGTGGGGAGGGCCCGTTAATCACCTCTGCTTCTAATGTCATCAATGCAGAATTGCCTCTGCTTCTCATAAAAGATATCTGGCCAAGTTCAAACCCTTTTTGTTGCTTAGCCCTCCAATCAGGGCCTAATTAGTTACTGTTTACCTTTCAGCTCTTTAGCAGCACACCAGTGAACTTTCTGTGAATATATTTTGAATTTGAAACTACATATATTCAAAAGACGTGCCTGGCACGACTTGTACAAGACACTGGATATCCTGACAGAGCAGAGAAAGCTGTTTTTTTTGCATTTTGCAGTACTGTTTTTGGTTTATTAATGGGATGAATACTAAATGGGGCAGCTCCTCCTAAACTGGCGCTGACCCAATCTCACCGAATCACTGGAGGAGATGATGATAAAGTTGACTTGACTTGTGAATGCATCACCGAATCAGACATTTGATTAACGGAAATGAACAGTTAGATAAAAATCTGAAACGGAAATATAAACTGAACTGAAACAACATATAACTGATTTGACTGTTATTTGGTCATTGTGTCAGTTCTGTACGTTTCACCTGATGTATGGTTTTTGAAAAATTCAGTTTAAAAATGCTCTCAGAACTGTGGTTAGCACAATGAGGTTGTGTTTAATGTGAGATTTATCCACAGATCTTATGTAGGTGACAACCTAAAATCTTATACCTCCACCTATATACAATACAAAGACATCTATTTATGCAGGCTGGTTGTAAGTTGTTTATTTTTTTTTCTTTTATTATATCCTAATGACTTGAGCTCTCTGAGAAACTGGTATTATTAGGTCTTGCTGGACTCTCCATATTACTTTGTCTTGAATTAAGGGGTCCAAAAGCTTTGCATAAGGGCCTAGGGATGACTTGCACATAAGCACTGATCAAAGATAGTACAATGATCCTCAGTTCCAATTGTTTGCTTTAAATGAGTTTTGAAAGTACATTGCATTCACTTCCTAGGGCCAATGTATCCTAAAATGAATAACTGCAATGGAATATGGTGCAATTATGTTCCCTAACTGTACCATACAAATAAAAAAAAATCCCTGCAGATTTCTTTGAAAACTGAAATCACGTATCTCCTAAAGAAGGAAGCTGTAATAAAAGCAAAAAGACATTCACATACTATCAAGTTGTTGAGGCTTTTGTGGAATTTTCATCTAAATATACAGTAATATGCAAAAGTTTAAGGCGCACAAGGAAATTAGATTTAAAAAGCTGTTTATCAGGGCAGTAAGCATTTATTTGTTCAGGAAAAGACTGGTATATACAATAAATACAAATAAAATTAATACAATAAAGTTGTGATTTCCCATGTGTCAATGTGTTCATTTAACCATTTCAAAACCTCTCCTCATGGCAGCCCAGTATTAATTGTAGTTATCATCCAAAACCTGTAATTAAGTATATTTGCATCCGCTCTAATAAAATGTATTTTTACTGGCAATAAAATGCATATTACCAAGATACAAGCTTGCGTCCCCAAGATTTTTGCATAGTACTGTATGTTTCCTGTTTTTTTTCCTGACATTGAAAAAGAAATAACTCCATTTTGACTAGAAATTAAATAAATGAAAAATGGTCTCTGACTTTTGCACAGTGCTGTTTCATCAAACATAATGAAAAATAGATAAATAAGAGGTACACAAAACTGGGCAGTGCAATGATGGACCCCATAGGGTTAACCTATAGAAAGCAATTACAGGGAAATCTTTCTATATTCCAATACACATGTACCACACGCTCATGTCCACATTTTGCCAAGCCACTCTTTAACAACTCAATAATTGACAACGATTTGCAGAAACTTATACGGTGCTTATCATAAACACTTTCTGTATAAGCTTAAACGATCAGGGGCTCTGGTGGTGACCCAGTCTCTGTCTACATAGAGCAGTGCATCATCTATGTGTGACATATCATTAACAACCAGGCAGCAAAGTGCAGTAGCTAGAGATGGTACAACTGGAACACATGCTGCACTCCACATATTGTCAGTACCTGCCCTCTGCAGTTGGCTGAAAGGACATTGTAAGGACAATGTCATCTTATTCCTCAGCCTCTTATTTTCCCTTTGGAACAGAACCCAAAGAAAAGTCTCACAACATAGCACAGTGTAAGGCATTTCCAATTTCTGGTTCCTCTTTAATATAGCAAAGACAAACAATGAACAAAATGCTATTTACCAGTCGTGTTCTCCCAGTGGATATATTATACATTTGCACCGCATTGGAGTATGCTCTGTAGTTTTTCTTGCACTACCATGGGTTTGCATTGCAGTGACAGCGAGACAGTGAGGCAGTGTGTCTCTGCTCAGTCTGATCCATGAGCTCATATAAGCAAGTTCTCTGTTGCTCCCTCTCTGTTCAATCCCATCTCTGGGTGAACAGAACATAAACAAATGCAAAATATATGTGTATACCTGGTAATGCAATTGTTTGCAAGGCCCTTTTTGAAACCCTAACATCAGTAGCCCTCGTGTTTATACAAGTCTTCCAATGTTTTTGCCTGATGTTTTTAAACCACAGCATATCTTTTAGTTAACAACTTGCTAGTAGCCTCTATAACCACTGGCACAATGCTGATGTTTGCAAACTGACCCAAAGTTACTTCATGTTTCATGCTAGTATGCTGTACTAGTGAGTCCCGTTATTAGAAAATCTTCACTGATAATAATGTTTCTTGCTAGTGTAGCACTCTTTAACTGAACCAGCATTCACGAGTGTTCATTCACTATGTCTTTTTTTTTGAACTTAAAATCATAATGGCATGTCTGTGACTGACTGATGGACTCATCAAATCAGCTTACGAATTATTATATGAAACTGACCAATCAAATTGTGCTCTACAAAACTTGAAAGTGATATTTTTCTTCTCCCTAACTTAGAAGGCGACTTAGAATAATTGTGTATACGCTGAAACACATTGTTAGAAATCTGTATATGGGAACAGCCCAGTAAAAAATATTCATATATGCCCGACTACACCATTACTGTTCACTGAATTTCCATACATGCTGAAATATCAAAATCTCACAACTGTTGTTGTTTATTTTGTACTTTTGTTTATTTATCTATTTATTCATTTTATATTTTTACATTTCATAATGAAGGCAGAAACAAAAAACGCTCCAAACTATCTTGTTACATTATCGGCTATATAGTTTTTCCTTCTCCTGAAAAGTTCCCATTTCAGAGACATGAGATTTTGTTATGGCAATTATGTTTGTCTATGTGCAGTATATAATGTATGCTTGTGTACAGCTCACATTCTCTGCTCTTACTCATGCCTGCATGCTGTTTTTATATGCTTTTCAAGATAAATGCAAATGTGATTTGTTTTTTTCTTTGTACACGTACTGAATTGCAAAATGAGATCAATAAAGTAAAAGAAAATATGTATATGTAAACAAATGTGCAGGGTAAAGGTATCTGTTATGCAACATATAGAGTGACTCATTTCTTCTGTATTCTGTCAAACAAATATCTTTTAGCAAAAGTGTATTGAAACGTAATTCAGGCACCCTTTCTACATTCATTTCCATCCTATTGCAAACAGAAGCTGTTATTTTATGCAGCTGGAGAGCCAGCAGAATATGAATGAGCCCCAGAAGGATGTGGCACCGTGATGCAACCCTTAATCAAATTTGGGCAACTTTGAAATATCAGCATTCCCTCTGACATTCCATAGATCTCACGATTTCTACATTTATACACTCCATTATGAGTCCCACTGGATATAAGCTCCTTAGAATGGACATGAAAGTGAAGGGAGACTGAGAAACGATCAATTTTAAATGACTAAGCATTTCCAGTGCTGCAATTATGATAGACTTTTCAAAAAGCTTTTTTCCACAGTGTAAAAGAAACACTCAAAGGCAAACCAGTGGGGATGTTTTTCCAGACACAAGCACACTTTTAGCCTCAACCTAAACATCGTCAAGAAAACTTCCAAGGAAAGAATGAAAAGAATAACACATGCAGCTGAAGTGAAACAAAGAGTTACAAATTGTATGTTTCCATGTATCAGCTTTATTGTCAGTGAGCAGATGAAAGTCTGGGAGAAAAAGGAAATTAAAGCTTATCTTGATGTAAGGTTCTCTGAGATATTATAGAATGGTAACATTCACTTGCATCCATACCTGGACATGATTTTGATGCTGAATGTCCTCTAAAGCCAGACAGACACTGTGTGATGTTAGAGATCTTGTTCTTTGGTGACTCTCACCATTCTGTAACAGGGAAAAGCTCGACACCTCTGTTCATGCGATTGCCCTTTTGTGCTAGCCTTTCCTTTGTTGCCAATGAGATCTGCTGTCTCTTACTGAGTCACTGACTAACTGAGTTACTGACCCATACCAACTGTCGAAACACACCTGAGACGAGCAGCAGGTGGCGCTATACATGTCATACCCTACCAAAGATACCAATTTAAGTCTGAGAAATAAAACAGAAAGCAGAAGCACATTCACTGAAACACATCATGGATCTTGCAAAAACGTTATAACAGGTGAAATAACAGGAGTTAGTACTTTGAATTTGACCTTGAGCTGTGTCTGACTTAAATTCTCCTTTGTTGTGCTGTATACGCAGCCTTATTTTGCTTTTTTTTACTGTTTCAGGTGAGGATACAGTCATCAAGCTCTACTGAGTGACAATTAAGTGCACCCAAATGTAAAGTGAAATAGCATTTTGATGTGTCGAGCACTATTTTTAGAATAATCACTTCAGAGCTCATCAAGTTATCGTTGACAAATGTTAGTTATCTCAGAAGCTATAATGCTAGCACTATTAGCATATGTGCTTGCAGTTGGACAATGAGTGTTTTTTGGTCATATTTTTATACCCTTAAGAGAAAATGTACATTTACTATTAATGATTCTGCAGACATTTCTATGAGCATGTGTACGAGTAGAAACCATCTTAGATGGATATGGCACTATGTTAAATAACAGTCTGTTATCATGCTAATTTACACCTAGCCAAAGAGATAGCTAAACCTGTCCTCCTGCATTCATTCATAACATGGTAGTAGGCATTCCCTGTCATAATTATGAAATGAATTATCAAACGAATCCATGAAGAACACAGATTTATCCACTACTGCTCCTTTTCCAGCTGGTCGCTTTCATAGTAAGAGTCCCATGCATTGTACTGTTTAATCAAGGTGACATGATTGACTTGAACACTTACGAAGCATTCCACTATTATTATTATTATTATTATTATTATTATTATTATTTATAATAGAAGTATGATGAAAAATTAAAAGTACCAAAGAATGCAGGCAGGTCGCCTAGATGGCCCATAGGGCCCAAAAAGATAAAAGAAGCAATTTTTTTAATACATATCTTAAATAAAAACTTCCCATCAAGAAGCAAGACATGTAGATAAAAGCCTGAAATAAGCCAGAGAAAGGGTTATTTACCCCAGACTAAAACAAAAGCAAGTATTCTTTAAACATGGTGCAGTCTTGGGTTAAGAGAGCAAACACTGGACCATGAGTCACTGTGACTGGCATGTATTTTAGTATTGCTCCAGCAAAAGCTCTGAAGCAACAACTACAGTACCAGACTACATAGGTATAGATACAGAACGCCTCAAAAGGCATACACTCTTAGTAAACTCAAAACTAATGCAAGCTCTATGTTTCTGTCCAGACTGAGGCTTTAAGATGCAATACCAGTTAAAAGAATTCACTCAAATTTACAAGTCTGAATAAACATAAACTACAGTAAGTGACAAGACATCTGCTTTAGGCAGATGGTGAAAATACCTGTCCGAATATCATTCCAAATCCAGAAGAGCTGAGATTTAACATGCTTGTGCAAAGTAGTTGAGTCGTCTACTGTAGATATTTTCACAAATGTATATTTTTGTTAATGACATCTGTGAGTGTGAAGAACCTTTTTAAAGTTTAAAGAACAGAACCTCCAGCTAATAAAAAAGGTTCTGCACTAATTAAAGCTTTTTCCTAGCACCATACATCAAAGCAAAGAACAACTGATAAACTGTTATTTTTAAAAGTGAAGCATCTTGTTGCTATGTTGACCGTACTGTAGTGTTTCTTTTCACTGCAGCATAAAACAAATTTTAAGGACTGGTAATTTTGGAATGTGTACAACCAACGCATCATAATTTCATGAAACAATGCAAAACAGACAAATTACTAGAACAACTGTAGCTTCATTTTAGTGCTTCAAAATTGCCTTGACACAGGGCTTCATGCACTTCAGATGGGTCAAATATGACATGACTTGTTATAATAAATTACAGCTGCCACTTCAACAATTTCAGTGAAAAGCTCCCATTGTTTACACAACTAATTTCCACCCTCATCTGACATGTACAAAAGCAACTGTGAGTGAAAACTACAAAGTATTCACTTATCAGATAAAGTGTATTTAGCATGGTTGTTTGTTTGATGTATGATGCAACCTCTTTCTTGCCTGGCAGACCCCGAGTTTATCAGATTTATAGACTTTTAGTTTGATTTCGATTTTCAGTTTATTTTAGGCATAGCTCTTATATATATATATATATATATATATACATATACACACACACACACACACACACACACACATACATATATATATATATATATATATATATATATATATATACACACATACATATATATATACATACACACATACATACATACATATATATATATATATATTTATTTAGGTATGTACGACAAGCAAGAATTATTTCATTCAGGCTTTTGGAAACAACATAGAACAGAGTCATGCTGAATAGGGCAGCCAATGGTTTACCGACTGCTTCATATTGCAGAGAATTCTCTCTTCTGGTATTTGAGTGCTTTCCATACAATTGACCTTGACATTTTAATAAACAGGTTTGAAAACACAGATAAATTAGACAGGCAAGTTCTTGCAGTTTAGGTCTTACTTGACAAACCTCTTGCAATCTGTAAATGGGGAGTTCTTTTCTGAACATAGAAGAGTTTAGTATGGTGTCCCACAAGGTTCTGTTTTAGGGCCCTTACTGTTCTCCATTAATTTACAGCCCTTAGGATACACGATATTGCTTTTCACTTATGCTGATGAACTCAGTTATATGTGTCAGCCTATCCAGATTCAGTGATACAGTTACACATAATGGAAGACTGCGTTAAAGACATTAAATCCAGGATAACCAGGAACTTTCTCCAGTTAAACTTTAATAAAACAGTTGTACTGCTGTTGGGCCCTAGGTCAACTTGAAATAAGGTTGCAGATTTATCCTGGTTTTCCAGTGAAACCAAAAACTACAATTAAAAACCTTGGTGTAACACTCCATGCTAATTTTTTTTTGAGTCCCATATCGTATTATTATCTCGAAGACTGCATATCCAAACATATCCAAAATAAGACACATTCTACCCCAATAACAAAAATTAGTTAATGCTTTCATGACTGCATGACTCCTGTAACATATTACTGGCTTGATGCCCTACTGTATCTCTAAATAGCTAGTACAAAATGCGACAGCATGTCTGCTTACCAGATGGTACCAGAAGGAAAAGAAGGTTTGAGCATATTACTCTGGTCTTATTCAGTTTACACTGGCTTGCTGTCAAGTTTTGCAATGATTTCTTCATATTATTACCATTATTATAATTATAATATCTAGTTAAATGCCCCCATGATTTCTGTTCTTTGCATTTGTTTCTGGTTAAGTTAAAAATGGTTTACACTCACAACATCACAGGTAAATAAGCCCTTTTATTAATTCCATGCAAAATATTTAATCCCTTTTTTTTTTTTTACCAGATAAGGTTACATAAGGTTTGCCCAAAACCTTTAGCATGATCTTGGCTAAAGCCTACTGTTACAGAATAGGCAAAAAAAGTATTGCATAAGACAACACAATCTGAGTTGTTGTTTTTTTTTTATCTCAACACAATAAAATTGTGTAGAAAGTAACAAGTTAATGTCTAAGACAGAAGTACAGAATATTCATGAGGACTTCAGCTTAGTTTAATGACAGAAAATGGAAATAAAGAAAATGGAAATAAATGGAAATAAATCTTAAACTTTGTGTTTTTGCTGAAACCATCAAACAACACTGCTATGCATATTACTCTCAGTAGTACAATATGAAGCTACATTATCACTGTACCACACTGACAGTCAAATCTTTGCAAGCGTAGCGGTAGCTGTGAGGTGCAAGTCTGACCAACACAGGCACTGATATTGTTACAAAGACCTACCGCAGCTTGCATAGCAGGCAAAATGCCTGTCGCTGCGGGAATCCAGTCAGATCTAGCTACATTAGAGGTGTCTAGGACAGTTTGATGATTTCCCTCTTCAAAGAAACTGTTTCAAGTTATCAGTTAATAACAAGGCCTGTTGGATGGGTTACAGTAGGGAAATCACCAAACTGCAGTATAGTTGGGCACTTATTGACTAGTGACTGAGTTGATCTTGTCTTGGGTGTACTCTCCCTCGTGAACAGTTACTATTTGAAGGTTCCTGCATCTATCCAATCCTACTTTCTCTTGATTTGGCCCTACATGCAGATCAAGTCAAGTGTAGATCCTAATATTTGATCCTAAACAGCATCTTGTGTACAATATAGTACACATGTTGAACAAAAATAGGAACTTTAAATATATTTCCCCATTTGTGTGAACAGCAACAATCCATATTTGGATCACTCTTGGAAAAGTCAGCAAACTACAGACTGAAGAAGTGGCTTTTTTTTTTTTAAGGTAAACCATAAATATAATTAAGACTAATCTGTACACTGTTCTATAAAACATAAAACTAATATGCTAACATGTTGTAAAATACAACAGAATGCATACTAATAGAATAATATTCAAATAAAGTGTATCCCCCCCAAAAAAAAATCTATGTGCACAAGTTAAACCAAGATCTCATTTTACATTCCTTACTAGGAAAAAAAATCTTTTATTGCTTTGGACTTACTGGACTAGCTGGAACATTTTCTGCTGGAGCTACTACTTAAAATCTATGACTGCAGTTTAAAGACGTGGGGTATGCAATCTAACACAGCCACACTTACCTCAATTTACAGAGGAACACCTGAGTAGTAGATGGCATGTTTGTTAGATTAGGGCCAGAGTAGAACCCCAAATGAGATTTTCACTCCGAGAGGAAGACAGAAAAGGATTTAAAGTGTCAGTTTATTGTTCCTGCTTTTGATGAACATTTGTAGTTACATTTTTCTCCTGTTGTTTCCTTTAACTCTTTAGACATGTTTTCCACCTCTGTATTCTTCAGTTTAGCAATCAGTTTTGGGATGAGCCAGACCGAATGCCTGCAGTCACTGTAACCACTGATGTAACAAGTTGAGATCCAATGAACCACACTTACCAGGCTGTATAGTCCATTATTCTAAAGATCTGTTATTTTGATTAATTTTATCAAGCCTTATGCATCTTGAATTAAGACATAATGTTGTTCCCCTACCAACATCTGATGGCTCTTAGCACAGAATGCTGTGGTCATTACGGATTCCAGTCGCTGTTTCCAGCCCATTTACAGATTTTGAAATGCCACTAATTTCTACATTTTAAGCCAAATTTTTAATCTTAAAGTTGAATTCCATCAATGTTACAAATTTGTCTGCATAATTAAATGACTAAGATGTAAACAAATTCATTCAGAGTGGCCAAGTCAGAATTGTTCACAGTGGTGGTGATAGCAACCAGACATCCAAAGCATTTAATGCTTCTAAAAGTTACCCCACAAAAAGTTACATGATATTGTCACAAATATGCTGCCCAATGCCTGAGACACTGTTTCATAATAGATTTGAGATTAAATATTGACCTATCTTTAAAATACATTGTCCTCTGAGGGGTACATGTAGGGTGGTGTAAGGCAAGAAAGTAGCGAAAGAAGGTTTTTTTTTTCCTTCAAATTTAGATATAAAAACTTAGAAAATATGTAGGCCCAGTTGTTATTTTGGATAGTAAATAAAATGACTATATTTGTTTTGTAGGCATTGTAACTCCTGGTTCATGTCACCACCACTGTAAAGACATCCCACTTGCTAATTTCTCTGCAATGCACAGTTTTACATCAAACCACTTGCTTTCTTTTCAACAACTTAATTATGTAGAAATGTTGAAAAAAATATCATCTTTAATGAGGTGCTTCTCAACACGGTGCTAAATATTGTCTATTGTGTTACGATATGAAATGCCAATTTAAAGTGTGAAAGCACTACAGCATTGCTGCAAATGTTGAGGTTTCAGAATTTTCTAACTTTAGAAACAATCCTCATTCACTTACTTACACAATACTAAGTATTAGACATTAAGAGTTTTTAACTTCTGCATGCAGGTCTCAATATTTTGATGGTAGCTGCTCATATCTGGGGCATCACTTAATTATCAGTTTCTCTTTAAACACGTTCAACACTCCCACTGTTCAAAACTGCAACACTCATTTCAGCTATCATTGTACTAATTTATCATGCCCTTTAAACAAATCTGCACACGTTCCAATTTTGAATACCAATTGCATACAATGTTCTCATTCACCCTTGGAACATTTTAATATAGGCTTCTGTATTCTCCAGATATTCTGTTCATTAGAAAGGTATTAGATGAACAATGCTTGATAACTAAGTACTGTTTGGTTTCTCTTCTTCATCAAAACTAGGAACAAGTTTCTATCTTGTAAACTGTATGGTATTTTAAAATTCACTGTAAATAGGTACTGTAAACTGTTTGCCAATTAGTGAGCATATATGCTAATCCTAAATCCATCAGCACATTAATTATTTTTGTCACCATTAATTCTGTTTCTATCATTAATATATTCACCGATTTACTCAAATCCTCTTTTTTTTCCTCTTTTACCATAGAGATTCATTAGCCTTTATGCTGCTTCTGCTGGTGAACTCCTTTGGTAATACAATGTCCTGTAAGTTTGCATATGACACTGCCCTTGTCAGACTAATTATAATTATAGGAAATTACACAGAAATGAGGGGGAAACTTGAGTCATCTGGGCCTGTCAGAACAACTACAGCTTAATGATACTTAATGGAATATAACACACACTACCCTATCCATATTATTAGGATGTATGTTGTTTAATAACTTGCAGCTCTGTCTATGCTTTCCATTCTCTTCTTTTAAAGCAATAATGAATTAGTTAATAAAGATACCTGTGCTGGACATGAAAGTCAAGTATCTCTATCTTGTCCTCAAACTTTGCAAGTACAGTCTGTGTTTTGTGATGTTTGACATTGATATATGTGGGCCACACAGACATACCAAACTATAGGATACAGAGATACCCAGTGGCCTTCAGGGTTCATGGCATTGTGACCAGTAGGCCAGGGCCACTACAACTGATACAAAAGCAGGACACAACCTAATACAAGGTCAAATGTGACACCCATTTTGTACATACAACAACAGGTTCAGTAAGAAGTGCTTCTGCTCATTTTCTCATTTTATCGTAGCAACGTCAAATCAAAATTTTGGCAGCTGTCAACACCTCAAAGCTAGAATGAAGGATAAAGTACTGCCTCCACATGTCAGAGTGAGCTTTAACATAGTGTTACTCAAAACAGTTCATACTTTGTGTGTTTTATGTTTTATTCTCAGGTTCAACCAAAACTGTAGTGTGGATGTCATGCAAATAACTTTATTTCGGTTTTATTATGATATTTGCTGTTCTACACACTTAAAAGCTATGGTTCTTCAAGGGCTCTTTGGTGAGGAAGATGGCTCCATGAACACTCAAAGAATCATTTGCATGATTAAAGGGTTCTTTGCACTGTGAAAAGGTTCTCCAGATTGATGGAGAATGTGCTGTAGATGGTTCTATGTAGAACCTTTTTGAAAAGGGTTCTACACAGCACCAAAAAGGGTTCTTCTTGTCACAAGCTTGACACTGAAACAATACAAGAATGCTTTTTGGTGCTATATTGAACCCTTTTCAAAAAAGTTCTATATACAACCATCTACAGCACATTCTCCAATCTGAAGAACCCTTTTGTGATGCAAAGAACCCTTTAATCAAGCAGTGTTCATGGTTCTGCATAGAACTATTTTCTTTACTAAAAAACCCTTGAAGAACCATCTTTTTTAAGAGTGTACTTTATGGTTAAAAAAAAAGCCAAATGTTTTTTTTACCAGCCTACATGGATATGTTTTTATGAAATTAGTGCAATCAAATGGGTTGTTCGTTGCTCTCACCTACAATCATATAATCACTTTCAAACTTTTCTGCTGGGACTACACGGTCTAGTAGGAATCATTCTCCCAGCATGCTCCACACTCACCTGCATCTGTCTGATTTAACGAGTGTGCATTGTGATCCATCACTCAATAGGCCAGGTTTCCATTAATCCAGAGACCATTAGTCCAGAATTTTCATGTCCACACCAAGCCAATCTCCATTTTTCATCTGGTTTGGCTATCAAAGGCTTGTTGCTACTGCTCATCAATGGATATTCACGTCATGTAGTTCTCTATAGGTTGTGAAAGCAGCGATCTGTGCTCCTGGTACATTTTGCATTTCAAAACAAATGATGAAGTAGTGGATGACAGTAAGAGATCACTAGTCTCCTCAAGCACAGGTTGTCCTTGGTCAGCAAGAACATTTGAACTGCCTGATCTTTCATTTACCACAATATCACCTTCAGTCTTTCATTTGTACAAGACACTGCATACGGTTCATTCTGATACTGTCATCTTTAGCGATTCCCAAGAGTGGTTAGCTGACGACTTTAAGGCTTTTACACAGACCTTTTATAAGGTGTTCTCTACCAGTCTTTTTAACACCTTTTCCTAGTGGCCCATCAATGTCCACCTGTTTTGAAAGTCTTTCGGTTTTTGCGGTATACATGTTTTCTTTACTAAAAATTGATGCAATATATTGTATAATTAACTTTTTTAATGAAGTTTAAAAGCTATTTTTCCAATTGTGTTTTTTTATTGTTATGATTTTCTTCCATCACGAAAGCTGTAGTTGCGCTGGCCCCATGAATATAAAACAATGTATTTACTTATTTATTCATTCAATTTTAATATCACTGGTGTCAATCATGATGTTGGTAGAAAAATGAAGACATTAATAATGAATTTGCTTCCAAATAATCCAGAAAGTAGAAAGTATACACATGATGTAAAATATTAAGCACATTATAATTTATTTTATGTATTATTTATTTATTAACATCATTTAGAGACAGTATAGTTGTTCAGAGATTCTAGTTCCCATATTTGTAGATTATTTTTGTTTTATCATATTTTGCTTAGCATTTATTAAACTTTTTTTAAACGAATGAATAAATGAATTAAACATTCATTTATTCTTGCATACACAATGAATGCCATTGTATGCTCAAACCATTCATCATCAGCTTATGCTTTGTGATGTACTGCAGAGATGTGACATACTACAGAAAATATTGTAATAAATATTTTTTTGTAGTTACCTGGACTGTTTTAACCTTTATCCAGGGCACACAGGTCTGTCACTGTTAGTAGTTTGGAACTGCATTTCCAGAGATTCAGCTGCCACATCTTAAGAAACATGAAACTATGAAAAAGAGGGACACAGTCACTGTAATGTTGTTGCTAATTTATTTGAATGGAGACTGAATTTACTCTCTCTCTCACTCTATATTTTACACATTTGTTTTATCAAAATATGCCCCGTGGAATTCAGTAGCACATCACATTACTTCAGAAACCGAAAACGGTTTCAGAGGAGATGAACTGTTTAGTGACTGAATTATAAGCTGCACGACACACACAAACACAAACACACACAAAAACACACACACACACACATATCTGCACAGACTTCTAAGCTTATCCAACAACTTGGCATGTTGTGATAAGCAAAGAAATGCAAGCTTTTAACAGAGCTGTTTGGTCTGTTACTCTTTCTCTATGTGTCCTGCAAACTTCACAAAACCTGTCCAGAGATAAAATATGCGGTCTTGGGTATCTGCACATGCATGTAAGCGAGCACTTTATTTACCCACAGTCCACTGCAAACTATAATTCAGCACTGTGGGGGCGTGTGTGTGTGTGCGTATGTGAGTTCATCCATGGTAATCCAGTATTCTTGGTTTTTGATCCTTTATTGGACTCAGGCACCAGGTGCAGAGAGAGATATCCCATCTGCCTCATTAGAATAAGTGTGTGGATACGTGCTACACCATTTCACTGGGTATGAAGAGAACTCTCCTCTCTTCAACTCAGCTTACTGCACAAAAGCACAGGTGAGCAACTGACTCGGATTTCTCTGCTATGCTCTATTTGGAGTTGCCAGGCAAGCATTCGAAACATCATTACGAACTTCAGAAAACGTATTAGCTCTATAGTTTGCGGCCTGATATTTTCGTTTTCTTTTTAATAGGTTTGGACAGGGATGGTTAACCCTTGGAAGTTGTGTTTATTGCTGGCGAAGGCATGGAGAAGCATGAAAATTCATTTAAATTATCTCTCTTTCAGAGCTTACTGAAGGAAGTGAGGAAATTCTGACAAATGTGTGAATTCTAAACATTCAATTGACACACTGTGTTTGTAAGTCGAAGAGGAGAGTATTTTTATTTATTATGCTTTGAATTTGATGTAAATCTACTTGTGAGAGTCCAGTCTTGTTTTGTGGACACAAAGCATGGTAATACTAGCATTGACATGATGCCATAGACATGTCATGAAAGATGTCACACGACAACATGACCACTCTTGATGAATTTCCAGTAAAGGCCATTAGGTACAAGTTTTGGATTTTTCAGGAGATATTTCAGAGATCAACACGTCAGATAATACATATACAAGGAAGGAGAAAATCAAATAAAAATAAGTGACAAAAGAGACAAAAAAAATATATAATTATATTAAATTATTAAATATATAAAATGGAAATGGGGCTCTTACTGAATGTGCCAGACCTGGTAGACCACCAAAACTGTCAGCAACAGATAAACCATACTTAAAGATTTCATTTTTGAGAGTGAAGAGAAAATCAAGCTCCACTCTTGCTTCAGATTGGAAGCGGATTGAGACCCGAGATTTTTTATGGACCACAGTTCAGCTGTCTGTGCAGACCCGAATACGGGTTTAGTATTCACAGATGTCAAAACGGAGTGAACTAAAGAAAACGTCTCGTAGGTCCACACCGAACAAGGCAGGTGTGAAGGCACTCTAAGAAACTTCTCAATCTCTGGCTCGCTAGCTGTCTACACCACGCAGCTGCGTGGTCTCAAACTAATGACGCTTATTACGCCTACCACTGCAGTTTTTTCACTTGTACGTGTATTGTTAATAATTTGATTTTTAATTATTAAGCTAATCTTTTTTCCGCTTTATGACAAACTACGAACTACTGCCTCTCCCCTGTAAACAGGCCCGCGGACCACTACAGCGTGCTTCATGGCCCACAGGTTCAGAAACCCTGCTTTAGGCAACATGCTATTCAGGTTGTGCTTTCCTAGGGAGGAAGGATGCATGCTCTTCACTAGAGACTTGACTGCAGCAAATCAATGCACATAAAATCAAAGAGTTCCATCTGGGCAGGTTTGACAGGCATGCTGGAAATATCATGTTCAATGAAAACTTTATTCCATTATGTGACATTAATGTCAGGGACAAACCTTGCTTGTCAGGGCTGCGAATTGAGCCGACATCGAGTGCACTAGTGAATAATGGTGGGGTGGGAACCTCTAATCGCCTCACTTAACTAATCTGTGTGATAGATGGGGTGGATATCCCACTTTAACCCCTGCAAGCATCCAGACAAACACTATTTACTGTGATTTCCACAGAGAAATATGAGCCTGCCCCGCTTAGTCATACTTCTGACATTTTGCCTATTAACCCAACGTTATTTTTGTATCTGTGTTATATATCATTCTGCTCTTATAAAGCAGTGCTGGCCAATAATAGCTCGATCTGTAAATTAATGTAATCTAATGATGTCTAATGCTAAGGTGTCACTAAAATCTAGCAACACTTCAGTGGGTTCAAACATGGAGTCTCTAATGGGCTGCTTTTATGACGCAACACATGGCAAATAATACACCGTCTGTCACATAAAACCCCAAATCGCACAGAGACACTAAGAAACACAATTTAACTGAAAGTGACTGAACAAATACTCCAGGGATTAAAATAGATGAAAGTAAGAGAGATAAGCAGTGGTATTTTTAGTACATTGGTGAGGAGACTTTTACTTTAATTAAAGAAATTACCAAAGACATCTCAGTCATTTTTTCCAGGAAAATGTTAGATTTGTTATAGCTGTAATCACGTTTTTTCACTTTAAGGCATAAATAAGCTAGTCACAGCTCTAACACACCATCATTGATTTTAGCAACAGTCAAACTGCCTCTCTTTTCCAACTGACTTAATTCCACACATGTTCCAAGAATTCTGCATAATTCAATGGATGAGATGTAAACAGTCATTCTGAGTGGTAAAATATAGGCATTTTATTTACTATCCAAAATCACCAGTGAACCTTCATGTGTCTTCTGAGTTTTTATATGTAATGTTGATAGTGCTAAAATAGTGGTACATCCACAAAAAACTATTTTAAAATACATTTTAGGCCAAATTTTTAAATCTAAAATGTCACAAAACAATGTTTCAGGCAACAGACAATGCATTCATTACCATTTTGAGTCATACTGTTCTGTGAGATCACTTTTAGAGGCACTAAATGCTTGGGATGTCTGGTTCCTACAACCACCACTGTGAAGTCAGTTTGCATTTCACATCAAAACACTCTGAATGACTCTGTTTACATCTTAATGATTAGGAAAAGGAAACTAATAAAGCTACATAAAGCAGTTTTCAACTTATCCTTAAACCTAAAACAGCTGCATCAGATATTCAACTATCCTGGTGTTTAATTGAAAAGACAATGTTAGCAAATGTCAATTTTATGAATACGCGTGTCAGCAAAAGCCCGTCTGTAGGCTTCAGTTAAGACATTGATAGCTTTAGGTTGAGGCTTACTGTTTAGAGAACATGGGTGAGCTCTTCTAATCACATTAATCCTGCAGCTGCCTTGATTTGACCCATTTTAGTTTTGATTTGTAAGGGTGTAATTCTATAGAACTGGTGAACTTCACCAGAGAGTATATTTAAGCACTATGTGCACGTGTGGCATTTGGTTCCATGCAAGAATGGAAATTTTTTTAACCTAGCTAGTAGCTGTTTTCCAGACAGGCTTTACACTTTATGAAAACCCTGAGCCCTGAGGCAGGAATTACTGCAACACAGCCGTAACCACAGCAGGAATAGGTGTCTTATTACTCCAGAGAGTATGATGATTCTACTGCTGTGCTTCAGTCCATGCGGTCTTGTAGTTTTCTTGCTGATTTTTTCTTCTTCTTTATTCTTCTTTTGTTGCAGAATGAAAACTGGGGCATAAACAACAGCACTTTACATTGCACAACAACGAGTCAAATCACTGGGCTCAACACTCTGCATTTTAAAAAACAATTAATATAATATGGTAGATTTCACAGTGTTCTGTGCAGAATAATAATGTTTATTAGTGGCTCATCAAGTTGTAATGGATTTTTTTTCCACACTATTGGTCTAAGTCCATAGCTCTCGCTTACACTACATTGCTACATTATTATGTGAATGGGACCACCGAAAAGACCTTGATATTCTCACCCCTCAGAAACGAGGATGATGAAGCATTTCTCAGACGAGTGGAATGTAAAATTGCAGCGTGGCTGTGAGCTGCCTCCATCAAGGTTAAAAGAAATTAAGTGGAGACTGGGCATTATTTTGACAGCTACAGAGGCATGTGGGCCACAGCCGACTTGCATAGAGTGTGTAATGAATAGTACTAGATCTCAGCATCATGAATCTTTAGTCTGATTCTGCTGCTGCGGGTTTGTGTCATCTTTTATTGAACAAAGGAGGGCCTGAGGTGAGAAGTTCATTACTGAGTCTCTTCTGTCCCTTTACCTGTGTTGGCTGCGTATATTATATTAATGACAGTGCAGCCCTAATGTATATTAGCGTAATGTGAGATGACTGTTGCGGCTTTTGATTCTAAGGGTAGTCAACACATAATGGAAAATGCAGTAGTCAGTATGCAAGTAGCTCAAATAATTCATTTGTGTTGTTGAATTGCTGGAAGCTGCATTTTGCAAAAGGGTAACTTCACTTGGACTCTCCTATAAATCTTTGACAATCATGCCATAAACACGTCACGGAAGATGTCACATGCTGTCATAAGTTGTCATAATGGCATATCTTTGCTGTCATGACAGCTTATGATACATGCTGATTTTTAATGTGTACTGTAGTTCACTATGATGACGTTAAACATTGACATCTGTCATGACAAAGAGGAATGTTATTGTGTGTTGTGCTGTGCTTGTGAGTTGGTCCACCTTATAGATGTAAAGTCAGAGATAGTAGCTCATCTACTGCTGCACAATTTGTGTTGGTCATCCTCTAGTCCTTCATCAGTGGTCACAGAATGCTACTCACCGGCACAACACACACTAACACACCATTAGCAAGTCAGTGTCATGAGTTTAACTATGGCTCAGACATCAGCCAGCGTATTCCTAACCATTTCCTAATAACTTTCTGTACGGAGCTTTTAGAGGTATTCAACTCTTTTGACATCTGGTTCCTATTGGCGCCACTGTGAACAGTTCTAACTCTGTAAGTTACTCTAGAATAAAGCATTTCACATCAAACCACTGTGAATTACTTTGTTTACATGTTACTGATTTATGTGAGAATTTTTCAAAATTCAGTGAAATTCCCCATTAACAGTAATGTTAACAATGTTATATAAATGTTATATTGACAATTCATGACATAATGTGCTATGAAATCTTTTTTGGCATGATTATGTCAATGTTATGTAGAAGGTTTTTAAATGTAAAGTGTTACCGGTATAAACATTCTGCTTAGTGACAAAGTTTGAAGAAAATGTAAAAAGCAAAGGCAAAACATGCCAATTAACACCAAACATTTACTGAGGCCTATATTGACAACTTTGACTAATACCATAATTAAATTAAGCAACTTAATCAAATGTCAGACAGTTGTATTGACTAGAGAGTATCTTGACATCATTCCCTAAGGTAGTTAACTTTTCAGCTTGCTCATCAAACGTTTAGTGAAACTTTGGGAGAGGATGGGCTTGTCAAATAATTAAAAACCAATGTATTGCAATGGGATTTGAAGTTTAACTCTCAGAAGCTATGAGACAGGTTTTTAATGCTGCTCAACTTCTGCTCTCAGCATTTTCCTCTAGGCAACTGTCAGAATAAGCTCAGACAGGAGAGGACTTCTTTATCCTCTGTTATTTCAGACTTGGGTTGAAAAGTTCTAGTTTTTAGGCCAGTCTACTGAGATTGGGAATTGATGAAAATATAAAATTGTATGTGTCATTTCCTGAGGCTGTCAATAATAGAGCAATACTAACTGCCCCAGAGTTCATATTCTGTCTTCTAGGTGTTAAATGGCACCAGGCCAATCTTTTGCACACAAATACAATGTAATAACAGTGATCCCATAACCAGTCACCTATGCAGTCATACAGTTACAGGTGTGAATTGGTGAAAGAAGGACTCCATCAAAATTCTATACGTAATTTGGTCAAATTGCAGCCTACAACATTTCAATCAATAGGAGTGATTTATGACATTGTCACTTTGCCCTTATCATAATAAATGAATATGGATGACTTCTGCCCACGGAGAACAGTGCAGTGCAGGGGATAAGGCCGTAACATTACGAGAATGCCTTTAATGAACCCTCCTGAGAATGGACACATTTACCAAAACAGCATGTGATAGCATCATTACCACTTCATGCACATAACAAAAATAAAGCCTCATCTACTTTTCTTCTTGTTCATTTTCCTGTCCTGTTTGTTTGTCCTCCTCTACCAATATGAATAATGTATGCTTCTCAAGAGGCAAACAACAAGTCATCAACCCCACAGTGTCAGCTACCCACTGTCAATTTTCTGCTGTGCTGCATCTCAATTAAAACCACAGATTCTGCTTATGTGGACGTGGGCCTACTTGCTCAAGCTGCCTCTGAGGTTAGCTTGTTTTCTAAAATTTCACCATTTCTTTTTATTCCATTTTGTAAGAGATGCAGCAGAAGTGCAGACTCCGTCTCTTTTATGACCTACATTCAGACCAATCAAGCAAATAATGGATAGTCTGGATGTGGGCATGGCCGTGCTTGCTCTAGCTGCCTCCGAGGTTCGTTCGTTTTCTAAAAACTCATCGCCCTTTATTAGGCTATTCTTTAAGAGATGCAGGAGAAATGTGGGCTTTGTGTCTTTTGTGACCTACATTCAGACAAATCAAGCAAATAATGGATAGCCTGGTGGACTAGAAAGCAAACAGCAGTCCTGCCGGGTACTCTGAGCATTAATCCTAGTGGTAATAATGAGTAATGAACTGCCACAGTCTATTATGACCTTGGCAATCTCCAAGGTCCCTGCAATACCTGATGATAAGTAAACTGTTTGCAGTTCCAATGAGACATCATTATCCTTAATCTTAGCAATCTCACAATGGTAAACAAGTAGACGTTACTCCTGAATGCATACTAATTGCATAGGACATCTTGTTAAGAATCTGTACTGGAATAGAAGAATAAACAGCTACAGCTACTCACACACATTATTATTATTCCAAGCACTTTTACCAACAGGTTGCTAATCAGTGACTGATCAGGATCACTGGCCTCTAGTCTAAGGTAAAGATGCATCGATCCGATATTCTGGATCAGACTGGCACCAATACTGACCTTAATAAATAAACTGGATATCGGGCAGACATCCACAATACACATTTGATACCATCTGTGATGCTGCGTTCAGATGTTTGCAGTAGATGGATGACGACAAACCAGACAGTCCATTGTTTTCAAAGAAGCCATGATGGAAAATTCTGCCAGCACCAGCTGCACTGGTCAGCAAAAAAATAATCTATCATGAGTTCAGTTTTCCCAACTTGTGCCATCGACCGCAGCGGTACAATTAATCAGATGTTAATGGTTCGAAGCCATGCATGCCAAACGTCTCATTGTTGAATTCCAGACTGACTCAGTATTGTACAACAAATTTTTTTCAACACAAACAAGTGAATGCAGCATTAGCCGCGGTAGCTCTTTAATTGAAGCGTGTTATTCCATACTGTGATAAACATCAAAAACACTGTTTTTGTTAACAGTGCAAAAAGCTCATATATAACTATAAACGGTCACATTACAGGCAAACCTCTTTGTTTAAGGAAATTAAATTAGCAAGCATGCAATATGCCATGGTTGTTTCTCTAAGCTGGGGTGCGTCATAATAAAAGCCCCGTACAGGAACTTTTCCCTGTGCTGCATCAGCTTCACAAACTGGTGCACACATTTGCGTTATCAATTTCATGTAGGCTAAAAAGTTATACTTAATCTCTTAACAAGCCATAGTATTACTACACACTTCTATAACCTATGAATAGCTCCATCAGTTTGCATTGAAGTCCCTTTAGCTACTGAATAAGCTTTTGCATGTAATAAGCCTACAATGTTAAGAAGTTAAACTAAGTTCAAATAATGTTGTTAAATATGAAATCAATAATAAGAATGCTTCATTTTAAAAATCCTAAATTTAAACATCAGCTTACAAGACAAGCAGCACTATGCTGGCTAACAACAAACGTCTGCAATTTGGTGGCATTTTATATTTGAAACAGATGCCAGTAGAACAGAAACTTGTAATATTAGCAAAACTAAAGTTTTGAGGGGTAAACTCATTAAATGTTTAGAATTTACAACTTTATTGTTGCACTGAAAAGATTCCACTGAAATTACAATTATTGTTCAATTTACTGTTGCATTATCCAGAAGTATATTTAATAAAGTTTTTTTGTAATATTTCATTCTTGTTGTCTATCCTTATTAGTTTTGTTTTTTATTACTCTTTTGCTCTAGTTATGACCTCATGTTAAGACACAATTAGGTATACAGAATTTAAATGAAATTCAAAACACACACTCAGGTTGGTATCGGAAGAGAATAACTGGGATCAGTGCATCTCTAGGCTAAGGTGCTAGATTTAATTGGCTCTAGTTTATTTAGAGATTTCTGAATTCCTATGGCCTACACTGAAAAAAGCAGCTAAGATGTACATTTCTCTTCTATCACATTAAAACAAGTAACCGGCTTCAATGCTTCTGTTTCTATTTATTTATGGGGGCTACAATGAAGATATAAAAACAAAACAGCTTGCTATTGTGGTGTGGCATAGCTGGTGCATTAGTTGCTGCCTGGAACATTGTTAACAGCGGTACCAGAACATGCACAGATAAACCCTAGGGGAGATGTAAGCCTTTGCCCTGTTGCCCTAAAACTGCAATAGTGCCCTCTTAGTAAGCAAATTTATTTTCTCTTGCCTTTGCTCAGTGTTGCTTGTGGGTCAGCTAGGGTTCCAGGAGCTTCATCGCTCTTGGTCACCCCCTCTGGTGCAGTACCAACTGCCTACAGAGTAACTCTGACTACGTTCACATTACAAGCCTTGCTGCTCAAATCCGATTTTTTGCTCAGATCCGATCTGTCTAACATTAAGGTTCACACTTGTTTAGGTAAGTGACTCAATTAATGTGAACAAACCAGAGTCCAGAAATGACCTGCATAAACACATCCTAACCAGTAAAGTCATGTGAATGAATCGTGCATCATGAAATGCAAACAAACTAACCAGCACAATTTCATCACAAAGATAATTAACTCTGAACAGCTCTCAGCTGTTCAATATATTGGTGAGATGTGTTGCTTTTCTACTGTTTACAGGCATTAACTTATGTTCGGTGCTGCTGCCATGGTAACACTGAATGATGGCACATGTGCAGTGGGGAAAAAAGCACAGGAATTCCGTTCTAAGCGTTCTCGTTAAGGTCACATGGCCATGAATCGAATATAGGTATCTGATCTAGGACCACAAAAGTGCCTTAGGTTAGATTTTAAAAGATCAGATGTGTCCCCACACAGCCCTGAAGACATCAGATCTGAGTCACATTAGGGGGGGAGGAAAAAAAAAAAAAAATCAGATTTGTGCGTATTCAACCTGGTAATGTAAATGTAGCCTCTGTGCCTCAGTGATCCTGACCTGTCACAATTGCATGCATCACCAGCCATCACCGGAACGCTGGCAGGACATGTAAACATCCGGGTCTCAGCCCAGTTCATTACAGAATTGTTTTGGGATATCATACCCCAGAATTAAAAAAAAAAATAAAATAAATTAACCCTTAAAATGTGCAGTTGCTACTTTATTTAATATGAAGATTTACACATAAAAAAATTCAGCAGTATTTATTGAGTTTATAAACAAATTAATTAAAAAACAACCAAACAAAAAAAAGAAGAAAACACTAACATTTGAAAAAATGAGATAATTCCATTATTAAAGTCCTCTGCACACTTCCTCTCACTCCACATTAACCAGCTCTTCTACTCATCTCCTCTCTGATGTCCAGTTAACAAAGCATTAAACACTACTGTTTGTGTATATATATATATATATATATACTATATACACACACATACATACATACATACACACACATTTATTTATTTTTTTAAAAGATAGTCATACAGTCAAATTCTTCTTGTCTAAAACAGAACAAAAAACATTCTTTTAAATATCACACTAAATCAAAGCATTCCATCTGGGTAATTATGTGTTCTGATAAACAACTCAAAACACAGTAACCTGAAACTAAAGCAGCCAGTTCAGTTACTTCTATGAGTTAAAGCAATTACTGTTTTACAGTGGAGTAGATTTGCCTTTTCAACTAAAATTTCAGGACACTTTTTTTCTTTCTTTCTCTCTCTCTTTTTCTCTCTCTGTGGGTTTGAGTTGAATGTGCCCCTGAATGAAATCATGGATGATCAGAGTGGTGTGTAAACAAGCCAGGGCGAAAAGCGTGAAATGTTACTGTTTTAAGGTTTAAGGTGCTCATCAAACTCAATAAAAGAATTAAAGAATGACGGAATAAAATCATATTATGAAACTCAGAACTGATTAGTTGGACTGGAACATGGCTGTTGGAATTAGTCATCATTATTTCATAAATTCAAATGACATGATTTATATATACATATATATTGCTGCTGTCGGAGCAAAACCTCATCTCTCAATTTTTGTCGTTTTTTCAGTTTTTGACATAATTTGAAAATGCCTGATGGCCTTTACATTGTGTGTAAATTTCATGATGAATGGACCAAAAGAAATTACCCAAAATTACTTGGAATTACTTGGTTCCACTGACTTACATTAACAGTAGAGTAGGTTTTTTTTTACTTCTCCTGTAAAGTTGTCATTTTGGAGATACGAGGTTTTCTTATGCACACACACACACACACACACACCACACACACACACACACACACACACGCTAGCTGCTAGGTAGCTAGAATTATATTAGCTTTATCAGCAACTGCAGAGCATGGCAGCAGGAAAAAAGCAACAGAAGAAAACTGCAACGCATAATGGCGCACACTGGTTATACAACTCACAACTGGACGTCTTTGAGGAAATGTGGACCTCTTAAAAGCAGCATATGGTTAAATAATTAGCTATGTGGTGTAGTGGGTAACAACACTGCCCTTTCTTTTTGAAGACTGGGGTTTAATTCTTTACTTGGGCAAAAAAATAAATGCTTTAGACAGACTCGGGAAAAATCTTAATACTAGGTTTGCTTTCCTCTGAAGTACGATTAGATTGTCTCTCTGGATAAGAAAGTCCACTTAAGCTGCAAATTATTTTAAATTTAATTCACTTTCAGCATGCCCTTTTTTAACTTGAGCCCCTGTCCCCCCAAAATGTCTGAGCACAGACCTGTACTGGTGCCAGTTTGCCAATTGGGGTTCTTAGTAAAGGGTCTCTCTCTCTCTCTGAATTCGAAGTGTATGACTTCCCTCAGTCCTCTTTGATAATGAAAATATTTCTGTTACACACAATCACTGGCCAGTCTCCGCAGGGGAGAGAGAACTGTGAATAGCTCTTTAACCCTTTAGCATCACAAATGAGATAAACGTCTTGCAAATGAACATGGCCCTGACTACACTTTATAAAGCTCTGGACATGACAAGAATATATTAAGTTCCTAATACTAATTTATTACATTATTATCGCCTAGGGGGGGGCAGCATAACAAAATCAAACTTCTCAAGGTGGTATTCCATGCTGTGCTGCGGAAGCACAATGAACAACCTGAATGCAAATAAGTTCCACTCATTACACACAGTCAACAAGTAGGTTAAATACATTTAGGATTAATCACATTGTTTAAAAAAAGGTTGTGTATCATGTATATGGAAATTCTTATTATGGCAATGTTGTTGTAGCTTACATGTGACATTGGCTTACGTTCCAAAAGTTCTACAAAGGAGTTAATACATGGATGCAGCTGTCATTCTTCATGAAACTAAATAATGCACATTTTACATAGTCCTTAATTTTTAAAATATATGTAAAACATATATATTTTTTTAATTATTTAACCCCATGTGTATAGAAGTGTGTATAGAAGTCTCTCCCACTTTAAGGGATTATCTTGTAGAAAACAGGTAATGACCACTTTAAACTTGCAAGACCTTTTTGTCTGTTTAGAGTAATCTATGCTTCATCTGTAAACATGAGCAGAGAAATAAATCAGACAGAAATAAATCAGACAATAAATCAGGGAATAAGTCTGAATCATTCTACCTTAATGAGAAAAAAACACAGTAACTCTTCGATTTGTTTTAAACAGCCCTTAATTAATAACAGAAGTGTCAGGTGTAATAAACATCCTAGCCAGACACATCATTAGCATTCAAACACATAATATACATTCAACTCTTAATAATTATCTTGTTTGAGACATACAGGCTTTGTTCAAAGACACTACTACTCTACATGATTGGCTATTGCTCCCTTGAATTAACACAATACACCAATGATACAACATTAAGACACTGTATATCAGACAATAATCAAATTTGACAGGTGTGGTATGAATAGGGCAACATACACATACACTGTCCACTGCATTACTACACCACCAGCATTTCCACCCCTCTTAGAAACGACCACGGTTATTGATCCTAAAAAGAGGCCTCCTGGTGGAAAAGAAATAACATGTCAGAATTGCTCAGGAAAGGGTCCCTATCAAACGTAATCAAAGGCTGCAGACAGATAAAAGGAGAATTCAGCAGGCAACAAATAAATCTTACACAATAACTGAGTGGAGCACTTTACAGTTCTATCACCCACATGGCACTGTTCAGCACATTTTTAATTATACAGTGTGTGTGTGTGTGTGTATTATATATATATATATATATATATATATATATATATATATATATATATATATATATATATATATATATATATATATATATATATATATGTGTGTGCGCATTATCCAATCATCAAAGCTTGGGTGGCAAGCTTCGATTGTCTCATCAGGTGTAAACTGTCCTATTCTCATATTCTCTTTGAAAAACAAAATCCCTGCTATGCATTCCAAAAGCCAAGAGATCAAGAGGCAGATAATTAAGCCATGACTTATTTATCTCCTGACGATAACATTTGTTCCTTTGCCAAGATTCGTAGGTAATCCCCTATATCTCTTTCTCTCACATTTGTACGCACATGCTCACTCACTCACTCGTCATTCCTCTTTCTTGAACACATTATCTTAATAATTCCACACCTGTGAAGTCCACTCTTTTAATGATTTCCAACATGGCAAAGCAGCGTGAGTAATAGACAGGGCTACACCAGCAAGCTCAAATTAAATGATTGCATTTGTCAGAAGAAAGGATTTTTTTGTGCAGGAAGATGGAAACATGCAATTTAAGAGAAAATTCCTCTTCTGTCACAGCCCCCCTGCTCTAATAATTAGTATAACGATTTTCTCCTCTCCTTTGTGTTCCGATCACCTGTCTTTTCATGCCGAGCCCTTTGTTCTGTAGATGATCAGTGTATTTTTTCTAACAAGGTCTCAAATAAACTTAACCTTTTTTCAATAACACTTTGAAGTTACCTTTATAGGGACCTTGTAACACATTCATTATCTGTGTGTGCTTTAATATGAATAACGCATTTTAAAAGCATGACTCAAAAGCGATCATGTCAAAAATAGCAAAAGCCTGGCAGTTAAATAACAGTCGCTTCTGTAAATATAAATGCAGTGGAAATCTTAATTTTCATTTTGATTTTTGTCCAGTGCTTTTCCCGCTGTAGTCATAGCCAATTACCACCCACCAGTTAGGACCCCCTAGAGTGAACCCTTAGACACTAGCACTCCGCAAGAGCATGGAAGCTGTTATTGGGAGCTGTTACTTGATATTCATTTGATATTCAATATAATAATACTGACTTCTCACTGCATATTTCTGCAAATTGACATTAAAATAAACACTTATTATTGTAGATTATTATATTATAGTCGTATGCCAATGTTTGGGTGCCCCTGGTGAAATTTAATGTTTTGTTGATTTTCTAAGTGAAAATGAGTTAAACACATCCTCTACAGAGACACACTTCTGCACATTTAATGCATAATTACTGTTCATTTGCTGAATTTAATATACTAGAAAAAAAAATAAATGTACAATTTGGCCTGTGCAAAAGCTATGGCAAAGGTATGTTTCATTTCTTTCTCAATATATTACATTTACAGACAAATAGTGTGTAGAAGATCAACAGAACTTAAATCAAAAACATGTAATTTCACCAGGCATGTTCAAACTTTTGCATATGACTGTATCTGTAGTCAAACTGAACAGCGGTGCACATTCATTGGTAATGACCGCATACAAATGTATGAAAATAATTTTAAAATAAAGACTATCAATTCGCTGTAATAGCAATTCAGTGAACACTGTGCAGTCGCACTTTGTATTAAATGGCTCCAATAACTATGTAGTTACATACTGAATACAACTTATGATGTGTTGTTACAGATGGATTACAGTATACTACAACTTCTGTATCAACTTCAAATTTTACTCACGTAGTTGCATATGTGTATCTTGATGATAGAAACATCAAATTTCCTCATATTATTACACTTGTGTAATAGGGTGAACTGCTGTTTCTCCAACAATACTTGTCTGATTGTAACAGGAGGTTTCTGTGCAGATGCAGTACAAGTACTCGCATAAATACACACCTCCTCATTCAACCAGAAAAGTTTTGTTGGAAAAACAGCAGTTCGCCCTCTTACACTTGTGTAATTATGTGAGTAATAACTGAGGTCCTTGCATTTGCATTTACATAAGCTGTACTACTGTAATCTAACAGCAAATAATGACCAGTGTTTACATCGTTATTTGTATTGTTAATGTGTAACTACACAATTATTAGACACAATATTATAAAGTGAGCCAAATATTAGCACATTAGCATCACTTCATTTACCATATTAGCAGTCATATGTAAAAACACTTGTCAAATGTATTGCTGTTACTTTACATAATGAAAACAACTTACTGCACTTTGAGTATTCATGTATAGCTACTGTCAGCATTTGCAAGATGACATGAGATGTCTGTTAAAGTAGATGACGTTTACTTAAGGAAACCTGTATATGAAAAATATCACTTCAGTTAGAGAGCATTAAAATCATTCATACAGCTGTCATACAGGAGTCTTAACTATCTTAGTTCATGTTGTCTTATAGGTGCCAAATTAGTTTGAAATATTTTATAACAGTGTGACAAATGGAACAAATGTCCATTTCACATCATCTTTCAAATACAGACAAACTGTTTATAAATACGCAAGTATGGCTTTTAAATGCTTATGTCGTGAAGTATCTATGTAGGTAACCTTCAAATAACACATTACCCCTTTTTCTAATGTTCAGCATATATGATTCTAAACTCTCAATCCATCACAAATCCTCCTGTGATATATGGACATATTACTTATCAAGTGTCTCAGAGTGCAGAATCAATCATCCTTGAGCTATTTAAAATGACAAGTTCTGTTCTTATTCATATAAATAAAACCAAGATAAAGCTTTAAACCTTGAGAGTACTCAGATCTTGAGAGGTTTTATAATCAGTGTCCACAATGACAGGAGAGGAGCACTGCATTAGAAACGAACAATGAACAATGCCGAGTTTGTTAAATTAGTCCAGTTGGAAAAGGTTAGCATATTTTTATGACTGACCTCACTGAGGATGTCAATACTATGTGAACAGGAAGTGTGAGGCTGATTGGCAGTTCAGGACAGCATCAAGCTTTGCCTAAAACATTGACAATAAACAACACATGACTAAACTAATGACTCTATAATCACCATAAATAATTTGCCTGTTCAATATTCCCTTTGTTATTTTTTTATTCCCTGTTCTGCATACTCTATTGTTTACACTGTAGCTCGTGACCAACATGGTACGGTTCAAATAGCACAACTTAATAAAACTATAGACTAAGATAGTTCCAGTAAATTCTGCTAAAGCAAACATGCAAATACAACATCATTACCGCCTTCTATTTACGGCTTCACTGTTGGTGAGGGATGAGATCAACTCATAAGAATCCATAACTGAACTGTGAGCATTCTTAATTATAAACAAATTTAATGTGTGATGTCTAAGGTTAATCCTGATAGGTGTGAATAACGTTGGCCAAGATCTTTAGAAGGATGCAAACACTACAGTAGATTAATAACAGAACAGCAGCACCCTATAAAATAAATAAATAAATAAAAATATTCACAAAACTGTGAATCCTAGCACAATAATCCAAGGGGCTCCATTTCCACAAACACAGTTTATTGACAATACATATATATTACTAATTCGCTTGGGTGCCTGAACGTTTTCTCTGGTTTTCACTCAAAAATCATCATTTCACTCAGAAATCATCAGAGACCGCGACATTCAAAATCCAATATTTTCAAATATACTTTGGTTCAAAATTGTGTACATTAGTGTCTACCTAGACCCACTCTTAGCACAAATGCAAATTTGTATCACCCCTTTTCAATACAAATAGGAAATATCACCCAATTAATAACTAAAAACAACTGAATGCACAATTTCAAATCAAGTTTTCATTGCGTTTTTAATTTTTATTCTCGTATCTTTTTAAATTCTAATTTGAAACATTTTTGCATTTCTCATTTGGAAAGCATTTTAAATGACCGTAGTGTATGAACGGTGCTACATAAATAAACTTGCCTTGCTTTGCAATATTTCATTTCTTACAAAACACCATATATCATAAGAATAAATGCAAATTAACATTCATACAGTGAAAAGTAACAAGATTTTTTTCCCCCAAAAACAAAGTGGTTGACATCTTGTGAGCCAGTTTAAAGAACAAAGTTCGGATTCCGATTTCTCCTCGATGCCCTCAGCCATCGCATAGATTTGTTCATTTTCATCATGAGCAAATTTGTTTTAACATAGTGAAGCACTGATGAGCCAAACAAGATTTTGGAGGATACCTACAATATATTCTTGGCTTCCTTGTGCAAAAGTTTGGAAATGGTTAAAGAAGTTTTATGTGAAACAATTTATTGTATTAATATTGTTTATATTTATTCTAACACTTTTTACTGAGCAAATAAACACTTACTGCCCATATGAACAACTTTTTAAATCTAATTTTCTTAAAACTAAAACTTATGTACAGTACTGTATGTTATACAGCGATAATCTTATGAAACTCAGAACACTTGTATAAAGTTATCATTCATTTATTTTGGGGGCAAAGATATCCAGCATGTGAATCACCTGCATGAAAATAAATATGCCCCTTGAGAATGATACACTTGTTTCATGACCTTTAGCAGCAGTAACTGCAACCAGTATTTCCCAGTAATTTGATATCAGCCTTAGACATTGCTGAGTAAGAAGCAATGTGTAAGCCCATTCGTCTTTGAAGAACTGTGTTAAGTCAGATATATTGGTAGTTTTTCGAGCATCAACATCTCCATTGAGTTAGCTCAGGACATTGACAAGGCCTCTTCAAACATTGCTTCTTTTCAGCCATTCAGATACAGATTTGCTTTTCTGTTTTGGTTCATTTTTTGCCACATAACCTGATTATGTTTCAAGTTCAGCTTATGAATAAACTGACCTTCTCTTTAAGAATTCTCTGACTAAGAACAGAATTCACAGTTCCTTCAATAATAGCTAGTTGTCTAGGCCCGAGGCAGCAAAACATCCCCACACTTTCAGTGCTGGTATAATGTTTCTATTATGAAATGCAGAACTTGCTCTACAACAGATATAAATGGGCCTGTGTTGTTATATTCCAGACTGGTCCTAAGTCCAGATGTGTTTACACTTCAGACTAGTCTGTCTATAGAACATTATCCCAAAAGGACTGTCCAGCATTGATGTCTCTTTTGGTTAGTAGGGTTTTCTGGTTTGCTGCTTTTCCACAAATGCCATTTTTTTCCAATCCTTTTGAAACCATTGGTGAATTCCTGGTTTGCTTCTGAAATCCTGGCAGGCTGACCAACCCTGGTAAGATTTTCCAATGTTCCTAGGGTTTGTGGATATTGCCAGTGTTCCCAGGGTTTGTGGATAATGGCTCTGATGTTCTGGGAACTTAGGAACACTTTGTATCTGATATTTCAACAGCTTTTTCCCCTGATATCTTTTCAGTTTTCATTGGATCACGGCCTTCTGTGCTTTTGAACAATTTATGGCAGCTACATTGCTCTGACAGTAAACGTCAATATGAATGAGATTTGCTTTCAATAGGGTTGGCTGCATTGAAGTGATGTTTAATCAGCTTCTTAATCTCATTATCAATAAAATGTGGTTGCATTTTTGCTTGAATAACTAAGGGTGCAATACGTGTTAGACAGACAATGCATGTTGTTTTAAAAGACTGCCTTTGTTTCATATTACATTACAAGCATTCACTGTGAAAAATACACAATATCAGGATCCATCACTAAGCACAGGCCTATTTATTGTGATTAACAATAAATTATTTTTTGAGTGTTCTTCTGGTATTGTTGAGAGATTATGAGTTTGATCGATTGTGATTGTGATTGTGATGTGATTGTGATCTGTGGCTCTTGGTAATTACTCTTGCTAAAAGCAAAAGTATATCTATATTTCTACTTGAATAAAGTACAAAAACACTTGCTTTAAAATGTACTGAAGTATGTAGAGTATGAAGAAGTACTGCAGTTATATGTACCATAACTGCAGTAACTCATAATGCTCTACTTTTATATTTACTGTATGTAATAACTTTACTTCTACTTTTACTTTATTTATTTTATTTTTTTTACCAAGAGTAACTACCAAGAGGGACAGATGGCTGACGAACAATATCTATTTAGAGGATGTCTGCAGCCAAAAAAATCTTTTCAATAAAAATGTCATCAAAATAATAACATTAACTTTACCAACTCGCAGTACTTTTACTTTTGATACTTTTTAAAAGCACAGACATTGTGCTTAAGTAGACAGAGTCATATGCAAAAGTGTGGGCAAACTGGAAGAAAAAAATAAAACAAAGTGTAGCCTGTGCAAAATATGTTACACTCAGGACATAAATAAAAATTGTGCATTCAAAAAATTGCAGGAAATGGTATTTTTATGTTTGTTCCCTGTAAAAGATGTGTTAACTTGGTTTCACTTAAGAACAACAAAGCATGGAATGTTTTGTGTTCAAACTTTTGCATATGACTGTACAGATACAGTACTTTTACTCAAGTATGGAAGTATTGTACTTTCCCTAGCCATGTGACCCACCACATGTACCAGGGCCATGATTTTGCCCCTTGTGTTTGTGGTATAAAATGAATGAAATGAAAATAATGAAAATAGGGCTCCTAGCTAGTTAGTCTAATGGTACCTGTGAGGTCAACAAGGTGGAGTGCTGTCTCTAATCTTGAAAGTCGTCCAAGTGTCAAACTCAAGACTTCAAAAGCCACAGAAATGCAGAGGCCAGTAAATTAATGCTTGATTCAACCCAGGAAGGGCTTGCTAATAGCTGAGCTGGGTTAGGTGGGTTCATGTAGGGAAAACAGCATTCCATCCAGTGCTGTAGCCCTAGAGGACTGGAGTTGTACACCCCAGCCTTAGAGTGAAGGTCTTAAAGCTTCCTAATCCCATATGCACCACTTTCGACCGTTCAATCAATAGCCGAATTATGTTTCTGAGAAAAAACTCAATGCAAAAGACTGCCTCACTGCCATTTGGCCAGCTACTTAACATTTCTAATTTACCCAACTTTGTATGGATTGGCAAAGACATTTGAGTGAGATTTCCATAGGGAGAGAAATGTTCTTGTATTTTAGCTCATCTTTGTAAAAATCAGCAGCAAGGGTCAAGTTAACATTGTCAGGGCACAGGAAGTGCTCAGAAAGCATGACACTGAATTGGAAGATCACTGATCACCAGCTTCCAGCAGGCTGTAACAGACTTGTTATTTTAACATGAAACACCCAGGAAAAGCTTAGCAGGATCAGTGTCTCATGTCAGATCCTGGTGTAGAGGTTCCCCCAGCTGTAATGAAGCCTCATTATCTCCAGGCACCTTCTCCAGGGCCTGACTGTGTGTAGTGGAAGAAGAGAATGAAGATGGGAAAGAATGATGATGGGCTGCTGTGTCGCTGTTATGTCAATTTACAGACTAGTACTGCAGTAAGGAGCCAGCTCTCCATTGACTGCTACAACTTCTTTGATGCACTAGTCTGCTGCACTACTCGGTCACATGAAGCTGAGAGCACTGCGCAAAAACTGACCATTGTGACCAATGTGCTGAAAAGAACTTGATTAATGGCTTGAAATGTATGATTGTTAAGGTAAGAGATGTGAAGATTGGCTATTTAAATATTTAAACAAACAATGCCCAATAACTGCTTATTGAAATTGAAGGATCAATTAAAACACTAAGGCTTTGTGGTTAAGCTTTTGAAATTTGTGAGTTTGTCTTTCTTGTCATCATTTGACAGGTATTGTTCTTCTACCTGGAATGCGATGGTACTTTTTAAATTGTACTTGTTTTTCATAAAACTATAGGGATCAATTCAGCTAGGTTCAAACATAGCATGGTGAGTTACTAAAGTTCTTTAATGTGCTGTGAAGATTTCCCTAGTTTTTGTTTGCATTTTGACCTCCCCTTGCAACTCTTGAAAGGCCAGGTCAAAAGCCTCTCAGTACCACTGCAGCTGAAAGGCAGCACATTTTTTCCCCAACTCCCTTCTCAACGACCAGCCAGTGAAGTATTTACGTGGAGACCTCACGGAGGACAGAGAATGAAAGGTCAACCCAATTCTACATGGAGAAGATTGGTGCAATAAAATATGTACATGTTTGGCATCAAGTCCATGAAAATTGAAGATGGCTAGCTTTGCAATACTCCACATGTACTAGGAGGAAGTCTAAGGCCCAACCCCATTTTTTCTTTTTACCCCTACCCCTTGTTTTCAAGTGTCACCCTAACCCCTTTGAACTGAGTTACAAGGGGTAGTGGTTGAAATGTGACAACCCTCAAATTAAAAAAAAAAACAAAAAAAAACAAAAAAAAACATTGCTTCATTAAAAGCTACTAGCGCTGCTCAGTAGGCAACCCAGCCTGTCTTCAGTGATAGCAGTGAAGGGAAAATGGTGCAGCAGTTACATTCTCGTGCTTCAGGCGTCAATACTGCTAGACTATTTAAGGTGGAACGGGAAGTTAGCTAGATAGCTACCGAAACATTAGCATGCTTTTAGCGATTTTTTATGCTTGTTATGAAGAAAATGACCATAATACATTGAAACAACATTAAACTAAGATAATACAATAGTTATTGTAATTTTTTAACACAGAAAAATTTCACATTTGTGGGTTTATTTGGTTGCTCGCGCATCCATCTTGCCGGTTTTTCTTTTTTTCTGATAACACTCCGTTTGGAGTGAGTCTCTGAAAAATCTCCGTTTGGAGGGCCATGTAGCCCCAACACTTTGCCCTACCCCTCCATCTCAACAAAAATTGGGACACCCTAAACCTAGACGTGAATGCGCAAAACAGAGGGCTAAGGGCTAAGTGGTAGGGGCAAGGGGTGAAATGGGATTGGGCCCAAGTCTAAGTGAGGAGGTTTGTGTTAATAACTTTAGCTTTCAGATTTTAAAAGTTGTATTAGATGAGTTGGTAGTAATTGCTTTGACAGCATCTTAAGTTCTACAAATTAATCAGGTAAATGTGAGATACAAACACCAGAGTACTAGGTCAGGTGTGCAAACAGCTCTGCAGAGATATAAATTTTCCCCCATCTAAAGCTCTGAATTCAATTTACAAAGGCCTTGATAATCAGCGGATGAGTTCAATCTGATGTGTTTAAAGAGGCAGACCAATGAAGGCAGTGTTACGGCCTGCCAGAACTTAAGCTACCCAAAAAAACTACCTGGTAAGTTTCTACCTCACATTTACCTGGCTAATACCTAGACTGTAAACGAAAGCATTACTGATCAGTTCAGCATTTCATACAGCTGTACTTCCTGCATAAAGGAGCACTTTAGGTCCCCTGACACCATTCTGAAGCATTACTATTAAACAAGCCAATTCAGAGGTTTTGTATATCTGCGTGATTATGTAATTTGGTTTATATAAAAGGGTGAAATAGGCCAGGTAAACATGCATTTCACCTAAAAATGATCTCCCTGACCTTGTGTAAATGATTTTGTTTACCATCTGCGACTGAAGAGTGAAGGTGAAGTGTTATAGAGCAGCTTATGACTTCAGCCCTCGCTGCATCAAGAATTACATTATCTCTGAAAATCCACTCTCACATTTCAGTGTACTCGCTACATCTTTCAAAAGCAGCAATCTATATTATAATAAAGAGCAACAGCTACACTTTGTGTATTCTGTGCTTTTGGGTGATAGATGGGATTTTCTTTAGAGGTCTAAGTGACAGTTTCTGTGACTTGTAGCACTTAACTTGAATAGGCACTCAGGCTGTTTCCAGCTTTGCATTAATCTGACTCAATCAGTGCATATATTTAAATTATTTCATTTAATTTCCTCAAGGCCAGGTGGTGACAGTAGAATCACGATTTTATCCTTACGGCAAAATCAAACTTATGGGTACAGAGCGTCAGATTGGCTGATACACACTGTCTTATTTTTCTTTGCTTTCTTTCCTTTCACACATCAACTGTCACTACTTTACAAATGTCTGATTTTCAGTACAACATGCAGAACAAATACAGTAATCTAGTCTCAAAATTGAATACTTGTAACTGTACAAGTGAACAGAGGCTATAACTGTCAGGGATACTGCCTTTCCTTTCAAACTGACTGGCTCATGTTTATACACACAAATTGTTAATAGATGTCACTCTATTTGGCATGCCACTATGGTAAATTAGCTGAGCCGCAATGCAGTGCATTAGAAAGTAGCTAGCTAGTTGGATGCATTAGTTAATGGTGCATTAAAAATGTTCTGTTGGCTGTAGCTTGCTTATTTTATACTGTAACACTGGTAGTATATTTATGTCAGCCTTTTTACCACAATAGCCTGCTATTCTACACACTACTGGTACAGGGTGCTTAGCCAGTTTATCAGAAAAACATGGTTTAATGAAACTAAATGGTGAAGTAAAAATGGTTCATTCCAAAAGGACCTGCTTAGCAGTGTGAATGTCAATGTAAATCAGCTCCATTTAAAGCTATTTTATTTATTCTCCATCAAACAATTACCTGATACCATAGGAACTGTTCACCTGCACATTAAGTCTTAACAGTAACTAGGCCATTTGTTACATGTTAGGGAAGTGCAAGTCGTGGCTAAGTGCAGGAATGTTGGCATGTCTAATATGGCACGAATATGCAGCTGACCATAGGGTTACTGCTGATTAATTTATTTTGCCAGTGTTGCCCCATTCGTTTTATAAATAAAAGGCAGCCTACCTTACATGACTACTTACCAACAGCAAAGAGCTTTAATGCTGAAATATGAAAGGCTCCTACAGATCTGTCCTGTGAAGTTGTGGCAAGTTTCTCAGTCCTCTTCATGCTTCTCCTTTGGAATCTCTAAAGCCATTTATGAAATGGAAAGAAACAGGAGCAAACTTTTAGTTAGGTGGTGACAATGTCTTGATTAGGATTGCACTAGGTGAAAATGCAAGTCATAAGCATGAGGCTGTAGTCTGATTTCTGCATTTTCAGTGCGCGCTCATCATAATTATGGAAAATCTTCATAGACTATATGAGGTTTTTGTGAGGTATTGTATATAGACTGCAATTAAATAAATGAATATGCAAGTAAGACATGAAACAGACCTGTTATCTATTACCATAAAATGCATTTGCTGCAGGCCACATTTTTCATTTGAATTGAACTGTGCTGACCAACTGCCTGAATTAAATGTGCAACAGACCCCGCATAATTCATCTGTAATAAGCCTGTGGAATGTAAGAATCAGTTGAGACCTTTTAAAACTCAGGTCACATGATTAATAATGCATAAACGATAATGAATAAATGTCCTATTTTTTGCCAAGAAAGGTACAAATGTAAAAGTGTGTAAAGAGCACTCGTCTAATGCATTTAACTCATCTCCTGAATCTGACATTATGGAGAATTAGTATAAATACAGCCACACTGCCAGTGAGTTTAATCTTATTGACTTAGATTATTTTTATTGTAATACAGAAAAGGGTAATAGAGAATTGGTGCTTGTCCACTTTTTCAAAATATATTAAACAGTACTGTGCAAAAGTCAGAGATCACCTTTAATTTATTCAACCTTCAGTCAAAACGGCCATTAAATGTGTCACTTATTTTAGATACAAGATAATCCACATGCACAAGGAAGGAAAATAAGCAAAAATTAAGAGTAAAATAGTACTGAGAAGAGGAAATAAAAAAAAACATTTGCAAATCAAACAAAGAAGCTGCTGGTGTTCTCAGGACAATGGACTGTTCACCCCAGAGTCAAGACCTCATCATCACTGAATGTGTTTGGGGTTACGAGAAGTAGAAAATGCAACCAACTTCTAAGGCCCAATCCCATTTCACCCCTTGCCCCTACCACTTAGCCCTTAGCCCTCTGTTTTGCACATTCACATCTAGGTTTAGGGTGTCCCAATTTTTGTTGAGATATAGGGGTAGGGCCAAGTGTTAGGGCTACATGGCCCTCCAAACGGAGGTTTTTCAGAGGCACACTCCAAGAGCTCCACGAGTGTTGAGAAAAAGAAAAGCTGGCGCGAGCGACCAAAGAAACCCACAAATGTAAGTATTTTCTCCGTTAAAAAATACGATAACCATTGTGTTATCTTAGTTTAATGTCATTTCAATGTATTATGGTTGTTTTCTTCATAACAGGCAAAAAAAAATTGCTAAAAGCATGCTAATGTCTCGGTAGCTATCTAGCTAACTTTCCCGTTCCACCTTAAATAGTCCAGCAGTTCTGACGCCTAAAGCGCTAGAATGTAACTGCTGCACCATTTAAGGTGGAACGGGAAAAGAAGCTTATACCCCTCTTTGAAAGCATATGATGCCCTAAATGTAACTAAAGCCCAGCAGCGAGGTTGCTGAACTTTTCCCTTCTCTGATAACAGGCTGGGTCGCCTACAGAGCACCGCTAGTAGCCTGTTAATGAAGCAAGTTTTTTTTTGTTGTAATTTGAGGGTTGTCAAATTTCGTAGGTCAAGATTTCAACCACTATCCCTTGTAACTCAGTTCAAAGGGGTTAGGGTGACACTCAAAAACAAGGGGTAGGGGTAAAAAGAAGAAATGGGATTGGGCCTAAGACTGAACTTTGGAGATGTGGAAAAATATCCCAGAAGATTTCTTCTAGTCTCCAGATAAGAAATGAGGCTGTAATGTTTTTTTGTTAAATATATGTTGAATAATGAATAACTTGTACTTAAAGGCAATTTCAACTGGAAATTAAATAAATGAAGGGTGCTCCCTGAACTTTTTTGCTCCTTATAGAGACAGAGCGCATTGTGTTACCAGAGAGAAAACCACACCCCTTATGGGGGGAAACATTTCACAACGTTCAAAAGGAAGTGAATGAGGAAATTGCAGGACACTAGCCACGTTTACATGCAGCCTGATAATCCGTTAATAATCCGACTAATAGCTCAATCGGAATAGAATACGTCCATGTAAACACCTCAATCGGAATAGTCTAATCCGATTGAGGCCATTCGGAATACAATTTCTATCCGATTAAACGAGGTGGGTAAACTTCTAAATAATCCGTTAAATAGAAGAATAATAGCCATGTAAACGCCTGAATCCGATTACATTCCAATCGGAACGCGTAAGTATGTTCTGCGCATGTGCGTCGCGTCACGGCGAAAGTTTACACCGCTCAACATGGCGGAGCAGAAACTGGTCTGGACCTCACGTGATGTTCGCTGTCATGGTAACGTTTACTCTAAGCGCTACTCCACGCATGCGCGTCATTTTGCATCGGATTACTTGTAGTGAGCATGTAAACGAAGATTTTCCATCAGATTGTTGAATAGAGTGCATATAAACACCTCAGTCTACATCTGTAATCGGATTGTATTCAATCGGATTGGCAAAAATCGTTGCATGTAAACACAGCCACTGTCTTTAAACCGCTTTAACATAAAATGACAACAGTAGCCCATTTCAATTCCCATCCGCTAAACGAAAGGGCCAGATACACAGAGAAACTAAATCTGATTGGGCCTTTTCAGTGTCCCTTTTCTGTCCCAAAGTCAGTGTTGAGAAATGTGGCCAGTCCTCACTTATTTTGAATTGTACCATTACCTGACCGACTCACTGGGTAGGCTAAGATAGTCAATATTGTCTACTAGATGGTTAACGCCAGCCAATGTTGTGATCAGAACACTCAAGTCTATTACGCTGCATATTATTAGTACTACTATTACCAATATCCTCCATGTTCTGTATCAGTCTAAATCAGATATGTATGAACTTGTCATCTTGCTATCATCCATTTAGTCATAAGCCATTTTGTCCCTGCAAATGTTAAGATCAAGTACTTTGGTAGCTAGCTAGCGAGCTATCCTACAGCAAGCTAATGTAGATAGAAAAGATAATTCACTGACTTTTTGACCTACCTGACAGAAAAGTCTGCTGCACATATAGACGTGGATACTATCAAGATTCCATAAAGTCCCTTGCAACTTCAGTATAAAACTGATAAAGAGAAGCGTGCAATGCAAATCAATGGAAAGTGCAAAGTTATTTCCCCCCTCTGTATAGGCCTTGATGATATGCAGTAAATGTAAAGTAAAATCAACAGACTTTTTCCTTCCGTATTCTTATATATTTCTCTGCTTATGATTACCAAGCTGCTGATTCACACTTACGCAATAATTCACACCTTTAGCAGCAGTTTTAAAGATAAAGCACAGTCCAGCCTACTGAATAACTGCCACTGACTGTTCATCTCCCATGTACACACAACTACATACAGATATACACGTCTACCTCCTGTATATGTTTAACACTGTGCAATGGGTTGACTTGTTCAGTCAGTAGCCATAACTGGAGATCAGACCGCTGATGTGAAGATAAATCAGTGAGAAAGAGAGAGGGAGACTGAGCTGAAGTCTGAAGTTCAATAGAGATGACAACACACAGCAGCACACAGCAGCGGGACAGTCGTGCAGTGTCAGCTGCTGAGAGGAAGACGCTCTGCTGAGTATGTTGTAGCATTAAAGAAGCTAAAAGGAACTGTGACTGAGTCAGTGTGAGCACACGGTTGCATGCCAGTGTGTCATTACTGGATATGCACTGTCAAACATAACAGAGACAAGAAAAGGTTTAAAGAGGAAACTAAGGATGTGTTTGATTTGATGTATTGTCTCCTTGTGCTTATTGAGGTGCTCCATATCTATGACAGCTAATTCTGGATGAGGCATGTTCCTCAGCTCTTGTACAAGGAGCAGCATCTGATTGGCCTGGCTGAACAGTCAAAAATCACAATTATGATGACTTACCTGTAAAGGTCCTCAAGTCCTACTACAGGTAAGTAGCAGTACTAGGACTGAGAAATCTAGTTTACAGTGGGAGATGCTAGGCTAACATTGCTAGCTAACAAACGCTGGAGCTGGACTGTCACCAAACACATCTCCTCTTTGCTTCAAAAATCTATCAAAAAGCTACATATCTTAACAAAACAACTTAATAAAACAACACAAACAGACCTTATTTAAACTTTTAAGCTAGAATTTGAACTATGTTGTCATCTGCATAACTTCACGCTTTGTAGTTCTCCTCCGTCGCTACGCAGGAATCACATTTCTTTGTATTTGGAAGCTCAGAATTATAGTATTATATAAATATTAATTTAGATATAAATTATCTTTACTTACATATTATATTATAATCAAAATATATAATATTATAGTAGTTGCATCTCGAATAACGATAAAGCAACGAAATTATGTGTTGCATTCTGTAAGCTTCTTACTGAAATTTGAAATTTAAATCCTGAATCAGTTATATTCCTCCATCTGTACAGGCGCCAGGATAAACCCGTTGCACCATCCATTTAAGGTGGAACGGTCAACTCTTTAAAGAAGCTGGCGAGTAAAAAAAAACCCAGCTTCAGCATCGTCAACAACTCTGTGTATGCAGCCATCATTTTACCTCACAATTACGAAGAAGGTCGCAAACGGGATATTTTTAAAAAATGTAGGCTGTTCCAAGCAAACAGATACGGATGAGAAGTGGATTTGGGGTAATCTCTGTTTACTTTTACTACGTCTTCGCTGTCCGTTTTTTTGCTCACTCAGCTAGCTAACTAGCTCGCTAGCTACTGTCATGCTATACGCACATAGATATCCATACTCAGATGCCGCGTTGCCGCTTGTGCTCTGTGAGGCGATACGTCTGCGCGTCCGCCATGTTGGAGCGGTCAAGCGGCCAAGATCTTGTAGCGAGAGATGATGAGTCTCAGGATTAAATCGGCCACAACGTCCTTCTTACTCAACCTATTTTCATCTAATTTGTTCCCCAGACATAATTTAATCTAGGTTGCACGGACTGCTCTCTGTAACTTTTTTTCTTTAATAACTGATCGTGCTAATTATCCGTCCGGACCAGCAGGAGAGTATTTACTCTGCACCTGTCGTGAGTTTAGCGCGAGCTCCGATAAAAACACAATCAGCAAATCCATCAATGTGTGAATCACTTCTCATCTTAATACACACAAGGGCGAAGCTAAAGTTGGCTTCCTGTTCACCAGCTTCTTGTTCGAGTTTTCCCGTTCCACCTTACATGTTGTAGCAGTCACTTTCTGCTGCACCATTTAAGGTGGGACGGTAAAATTCAAACAAGAAGCTGGAAAATAAGAAGCTGACTTCAGGTTCGTGCAATAAGGTGCTAACGTTAATCTATTATATCTACACGGATTAAGGAATGCTATAACTTACCGAGCTACAAAGCATAACCATCATTGTAAATCAAATAACTAACTACTACATCAAGTTAAGATTCATAGACGATTAAATGAAATAAGCTTAAAATAAAACCAGAGGAAAAACAAACAATCACATCAACAGGTTCTCTGTGCCTCACCAACCACACGGCCATATCTACACATAAACATCACACAAACATGAGCGTGGATCGCTGCGTTCCCTCTGTTATATAATCCTATCCCACTTTCTGAGTGCAATATTCTTGAAATAGTATAATTTCGGACAGTATCTTTCTTAAACTTCCGCTTTGTAATGGTTCTGAATGCAGTCCAGCAGCGATGTTGACCGCCCTAAAATGGCGGCGCCGTTGACGTGCCTGGCTTGACCCAACGCAGCGTCTAGGTAGGTATATCTATGTATACGCAGCCAGCGTGCTTGAAAAACAACACTTTACCTCATTTGACTGTAGAAATAAATGAAACATATTTAAAAATATATAGATTTTTTTTTTTTTACCTTCTTTAGTGTTAATTTGTTGAAGCGCTGGCGTCAACCGCTCCGACTCCCCACAGCAGAGACACTCCACCTGCAATCACCTGGCACTTTGCACAGGTGAACTCAATTCCTGTCGCTCGAGGAGCCGCAGACATGTCCGGCGAGTCACTGGTGGGTCCAGCATCCAGCTGACGCGGTAAAACGGAATCTCCGTGTTAACACGTAAATATTCGTAGTGTTATAAAAAAACGTGTTAACACGCTAAATATCTACGTGTTGACGCATGAAACGTATTAAGACGCTAATTTTCAGTATTTGGATTTTGTTGCTGTTGGGAAACCTTTGTGAATCATGATGCGTTACCGCCACCTACTGGTGTGGCGATGTTGCTCAAACAGGCAAAACCAACAGACCAAATTATGAAAAATAAATCCAGTTTTTAATTTATTTTTAAATATATTCTGAACAGTGTCTTTTGGTAGAATTTTTAAAAGCATAAATACATTGTATTGTTGAAAGGAATATCTGCTCAATAATAGATCTAAATAATATATGTTAATAATAACACGATTCCTCCGATTCCTTCTAATGAGGTAGGCTCAGCGTAGCCATAGGTAAGTGCTCGGCTCACTACACCAAATGAAACGAAGGAGCTTTAAGTTTCGTTGTTGGTTGTAATGTGTGAAGTAATTCTTATTATGAATCTGCATGTGTCTGGATTTGAGACCTCCCATTAGCAGAGACCTTAAAAACGTGTAAACGTGTTTTTTTTTCTTTTTTTTTGGTCAAATAATCACGACTAAATTTTACAAGTTAACGCGCAAAATTTAATTAACGTGTTAACATGCATGTTAAAACGTGTTTTGAGCTTTCCGTACTTTTCTGGTGACAGGTAGTAGTAGTAGTAAATAGATAGTAAAGTTAGCCTAGCATCTCCTATAGAGGGGTATCCTGTTTACAAACGTCACTGGGTGCGCGCACAGCCGGGGGGAAACCCGTTTTAGTTGGTCAGTTAGTCAGCTATGGCCTACTGAACAAAACCAACATTATTTAGTTTATCTATCACTGATGTGAATCACACTCAGTGCTAAATAGCTTTCCTAACTAGCTAATGTTATCAAACAGAAATGTACAGTTGTTCTGATAAGTTGTGCGACCTTGTCGCAATAGTCTGGTGCATATTTATAGGTAGAGCTTTAACTTTAAACAAAACTGTAGGTGGGATATTTTGATAGCCTAAATCGCACAAAGCTGAAGTCCGCTTCTTATTCGCCAGCTTTTTGTTCGAATTTTCCCGTTCCATCCTAAATGAGGTAGCAGTTATATCCTGGCGCCTCAGGTCGCGGCCCACTCAGGCACCATTTAAGGTGACATGGGAAAATTTGAACAAGAAGTTGGCGAATAGGACATTGACTCCAGCCTCGTCTAAATCACCATGTCAGAAAATGCTAAAATATTAAAGCTACAGTTTAGATATGTTGATGGCCAATCGCCCTGTCAAAAAACACTATATTTGAATATGAAGTGGGCGCTGAACAGACTTTTGCATGCCTACAGACCATCAGGAACCCAGTCTGCCCTTTTGATGGCCTGCATCCATAATCTTCTGCAGTGTTTGGCAAAGGGGATGTGATCCCCTCGGGATATTAAACATTCTCCAACATCTTCTCTGCGGTAGGTGCAGTTTACTGCACTACAACTCCTTGTCATTGTTGCTTTATGCTGTGAAGAGTGCTGTTTTCTGCAATAAAGAGTGCTGCTTTCTGTTTCTTTTTGCTCCATAGTTGCTTGTGCATCTCCATGAAGACATTGCACAGAAACCCATCTGTAGCAAACTAAAGATGCACCCAACAGACATCAAACATGTCTTGGCTGATCGACTGCATCTGGGGCAAGTAACAAATCATGTTAATGTAACGTTTTGCCAAAGTATTCCTTCAAAGATAAAGGTTCCTAAATGGTTCTTGGCTTTGATGTATGGTTCTAGGAAGAACCTTTAATTGGTACGTGACCTTTATATATTAAGTTGTTTAAACTTTAAAAAGGTTATTCAATCTCACGCATCTCATTAAAAGAAAAAGAACAGTTCTTCTATGGCATCGTTCTTAGTGCGCCTCTATTGTAAGAAGCTGAGTGCTCTTGCTGTTTTGTCTTGACCATCTATATATTCTTTATACCCAAGTCATTCAGCCCAAATCAGTCCAGTTTGAGAGGAAGCTGACCTTTCATAGGTTTTTAAGTTTTTTTCATTTTGTAGGCCTAATTTGTTGTTCTTATTAATACTTTCCATGTTTAGTGTTCTCCTGTTTCCTAGCCAACAGTTCCTTTTTTAATTACTCCGCAATGCACAGCTTTGCATGCTTTAAATAGCACAAAGGAGAAATAAACGGCCATAAATGATATGGCCTGTATGATAATTATGCAGTGCATTTGTCTTAATGTTCAGCAAGACTGGCGCAGACGATGCCGACTGAAGTGGCTGTGATTCAAAGCCGCATATTAGAAATGTAATAGCTTGTTTCAAACGCTTTTCTTTTTCCCCTTCAATGGGTTGCAGTGTGCCGCCAATGTGTCTCAACTGCTTTCGTTCACACGTCGCTATCGATTTAGGGTGACGGGGCAAAATGGAGGGAAGGAGGACATTTAAATGCGACAAGTGACATGGTGAAAAAACCACCCACGCACGCCTGTAAGCCCTCCCTCTCTGTACACACACACACACACACACACACACGCATACATACAAACACTCACTCCAGCACACAGCCACACAGACTGTAGCTCTGCTGCTCTTTCCTCTAGCTGAATCATTACCATAATGCTGATGCTACGTACCAGAGTGGGTGAGAAGAGCTTGCTGAGACTCGATGTGACAAATGGGTTGGATGGTTCTTAAATTGTGTGCAGGCGGGCCGGTGCCATCCTGCATCGCAACCATGCAGGGACCTGACAGGAAATTCTAATTAATGGAAATCGGATGCTTGAAATGAACCACCACCACTTAACACAGAAAGACTCTAAACCTGATTTACTAGACTACAATAATCCCTTGTCATGCATTTCTTTTCTGGTCCCATGCAGTCATAGCTCTCAAGCTGAAGCATTAGGTAAGCATGAGCAGAGGTTAAATTGGGATTTTAGGAGGTGGAAGAGGTACAATTAGAAAGCTTGACTTGTCTTAGTGCTGGGAGATATATCACTTATACTCGGATACTGGCATTAATATCACAACACAATTTTTAATGTAAGCGGTGTTGATAGCAAATATGTATTTGTAATGCATGTCATCTGCTGGGTGCTTCAGAGTGTTTGGAAAGAACAGTTCAAAACGCATAAAAACTAAATAAATGGAAGGCTTCCTTTTGGAAATGTGGTTTGTGGTCAACATTTACAGTACTGCATAAGGTTCACTTTGATGTAATTTCAAAAGAACCACAGAATACACCAGCCCAGTCAAAACAAGTCATGTCAGCTTTGTAAAACATTATTTTAGCAAAGAGTTCATAATGTTTATTAACCCTCTAGAACCTCTGCTGACCTGCATTTGACTGTAATGGCCATGATGAAATTTACTGAGATGAATTTCTAGCTACAGCAACATTTTTATGGACTTTTAGACTGTTAAATATTTTGTTTTTATTAAAGGACACCTATTATGCTATTTTTTAATTAATCAATGTTTATGTTTAATTTTATTTTTGAAGTCTGCTAGAATAGATTGAACTGCTTCAATCTTCCAAAAAGACATTACTTTCTCATGCTGTACATGTCAATTCACCCGCTGTCTGAAACACTCTGTTAGAGCTCCTGTGTCTTTAAGCCCTGCCTCCCGATGAGCCCAATGTGATCTGATTGGTCAGCTCCTCCACTTTGTTCTGACTGGTCAAACAGCCAGAGTGGCATCCTGCTACAAGTTCTGCCCCTGCATTACTGAGGCACTTCTTAGAGAGGAGTCTGATCCTGAAAGTCAGGTGGAACAAGTTGGTAGCCACCTTTGCAAGCTAGACTGAAGCAGGACGTTTCAGAGTGGTAAGCTTTTACTGTGTAGCTCTCTTGTGTGAGGGCGTGCCAAGCTTGCCAGTAGGCAGGCAATAAGGATTATGTTATGAGATTGTGTCAAGGAAAACAAAGGAAAAGGGCTGGAATTCCAGTGAGGCGTTAGTGTGTACTTTGGGTTTTGTAACTTTGCAGACCCTTTATGTGCTATATAAAAAGCTTTATAACAAATTAAAGGAAAGGTAAAACCTGGCATAATAGGTCCCCTTTAATCAAAATTCCAACTATTGATTTGTAACAAATAGATTTGCTCATTTATACTTTTCTTTTTACAATGCAGGTCCCAAGAGCTGAAGGCTTTAAGGCTATCCTCAAAGAGGCTGTTCTCTAAGTAAGCTCAAGACCTAAATCTTTACAATTTTTGGTTTATTGATGTTTTTTATGGGTCAGCTGGTTTAATGATAGTCGAGTTTATATTGCATTGCTAATATACTGGCTCAAATTTAGTTCCACTGCAAGTGAAATAACTTTAAATCTTTCACAGTAGCCATAAAATGCAATTTCTGCCTGTTTTGAATGTCCCTCAGTTTTTGCACTATACATTGTTTTTCTTTAATAATATTGATTGAATATATGACAATGGGAATATGTATGATTTACAAGATCAGAGGTGAACTGGTGAGCAAGCGGGACAATATTTATAAAAGACATTTTATTATTTAAAAGCTAAGTACAATAGCAGTTATACATGATGAATTGACAGAAAGAAAGCTGCAGTTGTGCATTCCATTTATTTTCCATTTATGCTTTCTATGTTAGCAGCTCAACAGAGTCACAGCTATTCACACACAGAGAGCCAGCAGTAACCTAATTAATCTGATAACAGGGTCATGGGGAAAATATTTTAGAAAAGAACACACTAGAAGCCAATGGGCAGTTTCTTCAAATATCATCAGATACCATGATACATGTTTATACTGCCCAGCAATATTTTCAGAGGCCCCCAGCTGTTATGTATTTTTTTTTTTTCTCTCAAAAAATCTATCTCAGTAAATCACACCATGTTGACACAAAGGCAGAAGTGAAGATGGCTTGTCTCTACAGTATAAAAGGTTGTATGCAATTGGCTAGTTTTATTGTAAAAAATAATCTAAGGAACCTCTTCAGTAAGCTGTGTGAATAGTTTGTAATCATGCCAACAGTTGCAGCAAAATCAGGCAATGTGGGTGGACAGTGTGAGGTATGAAAAACACAATGAACATTCATGCCTACTTGGATAAGTCACTCATTGTAAAATGCTTAGCGAAGTATGAAATACTTTCCTTGCTTAATCGTGTAATGAGGCACACTGCAGTGTAGTGTAAAGAAGTGCTCCAGTGCACACATCACACATTGATGTTTAGCAACTATTTTTCTGTATGTGTTTGAAGGGAGATATGCCTTCTGTTCACTCATAAGACAAAAGTACAAACACATAACTGGGTATTCCAGTAAAATATCCCACACCACAAGCGAGGGAGTTGTGGGAGTAATTTGGGAAATGTGCCGACATGAAAATCCAGCCACTGCATCTAGTCAACTGACAGAAGTGAAGAACACATGGAAAACATTTCCTTTAGATCGTTAAATAAACAAAGACACAGTGCCATTGATGTAAAGCACTGATCTTATGAAGCATCAAAAGCTATTTGATTGTTAATGCACCCTCTTTTGGGCAGTGAGTAACTGACTGCAGTACAAGTCAGTTCTATGAGGCACATTGTACCCACAAATACTGATGAACACAAAGTGTCTGCTTCCTATGTTTGCTTTCATTTTGTCTCATTCTCTGTAGTTCTAAGGTTGAAATGGCATGAAACCCACATGATTTGAGAAACTAGCAGGATTAGATAAGCTTCCCTGGATGGTTGTCCTTGGTGAAGTTCGAGAAAGAATGTGATAGAATTTTCTCACTGTTTTCTGGATGTTGATACGAAGCAGAAATGTCTCCCTTAAAATGTCAGCGCTGATCTGAAGTGCTTTGTCAGTCACCTAACTTGCAGAATCAGTGTGGTGTCCATAGGGAAACGAAGACAGAGCTGTCAGTCATATCATCTGTGCGAGCAAACGTGGAAATAACTCAACACAGGCTTCTGTTGTTCTGCATGATGCTGTCGAAATACCCACAAAGTGTTTATGACGCATTCAGCTCCAAGTTTGAAGAGAGAAATCAGCAGAGATCCTCAGAGACTTGTTTAGTCTTTTAATGTCAGCACCCAGAGGTTGGACAGTGTGACAGAAAACATTGTGTTTTGGTTTAAACTTTAATTAAAAGCACTCAAGAAATGATGAGTAGTTCGGTGCACACATTGTATGTGTTCCTTTCACGGAAGCAGACAATCTGTTAATATGCCACAGGAAGCAGTCTGACATTATGACTGTGCACTAGAAATTGTTCAAAGCATGTGTAACACTTTCCAGGAAATAGAAAGCTTTGCTGAAGACAAAACGCAGCCCAAGACTTTATTACTACCAAATTGCAGTGCTACACACACCCTTTGTTCTTGTTTTTTCTGGCCTCCATGTTCATGGCGTTTTATTGCATCCTTGTTATAGTTTATGTGCATTGCTTTTCAAATACTAATCATCAAATACTAATCAACAGTGGCCAATACAGTTTGCTGAGACAATATTTCTACTCAGTTCTCATTACAACTCATGCTGTTTTTTTTATTTATCACAGCATGATAAATTATGTCAAAGCACTTTTAGCTTTTTTTCTTAAGAATGTTCATTAGGTGCCAAGGAACATGTTCAGTTATAACTGCCATTTCGAGAAGCGCCTGTTAGCACTTAAGTGTCATGGAAACTTCTCAAAAAAATCCAAAGCTGCAAGGTCTGTTTTGTAGTGCTGTATTCATCTCCAGTGTCCATTGTAAGAACTTATTTGATTTGTTGCCATTCGATATGGATATGTTCACTGGCATACAAGCCTCTGCCCCTTTTGTCTTTTTTGTCTCAAAATTAAGGGTGCCATTTTCGATGGGCTCTAAATGCTTAATATTCCACTGTGCAAAACCCGTGAAAACTTAAAACTATCCATGGAGGGCAGGCACAGTTTGGTTGCATCCATGAATTTTTAAAAGGGCTTTAAAAACATCAGCCTGATTGCACTGTGCTGCTGCTTCTCTGCATGAACTTTTCTTTTGCTCTGTTTGTCCAGCCCCAAAAAACTGAAATTTCACAACATGCAAAACTGTAAGGTACTTTGCTCTTATTTATTATGCATGGCACGAAAGATGAAATGTGTACATTATAATAGTTATGTAGAATGATACTTTTTTATACTTAATTGTTTTTTAAATAATTTAAAACTCAAACTTTGAACTATATTATTGGTCATTTCAAATGCAGGCTATTCAGGTTTAGCCTTGTGTGGACTCTCAGGTACTCTGGTGGGATGCTGAAGCCTACTTAGTGAAGCCACATATTCCTCAGGATATTCCTTGATCTGCCAGGAAATATCAAGAATTTTCCATAAAATATGACCCAATTATTAATTAATCCCTTCATGTAATGCATATATCAAAGCCCCTCTCTATTCATAGTATTCGATTGTGTCGTTAAAAAGACCACATCACCATGTTGGTAGGCTAGCTGTAACTCTGAATGTGCTTTGACAGAGGTGTCTTTTAGAATAAATGATGAAAGTTGGCGAAAATGAAGACACATCAGCTTACCTCAATAAATGAATTAATTAACATCAATAAATGCATCCTTAATCAACAAATACCTTAAATATCTTAAAAACCTCACATTTGGAAATGTTTAGTGAGCAGCCAATGTGCAGCACAGAAAAGCAGATGTGTTTCGCTGGCTGATCAGATGCTGCGTCCCAAACCACACACTTCTGTACTTTACCTATTACACTAATGAGTTAACTTTTAATGGTATATGCACTATTTTTACACACTATTTAGTTCGCTAGTATGCGGGTTGGGAAGCAGCATTGGTAACGCAGCCTGAAATCTCAGCCGTTTTAGATTTCAGCTTTCATTTGTTATCACTACAGTAACAAATCAAATAAAATCAAGACAGTACAATCAAATATATCAGTTAATGCACTTTAAAAATGAGATATAAAAAATGTGTTTTACTGCCTTTGCTGGACCAGTTATGGCTTTATCTCATTACAAACCGCCACAGCACTGTTGGATGAACTTGTTATCTACACAACACTCTTCAAAAATATGGTTTTGAAATTTTGTTTAGCAATGTATTTAAATTGTCTCAAATATTATTAAGAAATTATATTGAGAGTGTTTTTCTGTAGTGTCTGTAAGGTTTTCAAAAACAAGGGTGTGTTTTGCAGGTAGGTATGCAGCTGCAAGGGACCTCATGAGCCAAGGTCCGTGTGAAAGACATCTACTTAGACACTGACAGAAAGCTTTGCCCTTCATATTAATTTTACACTTTGTCAAATAAATAAACGTTATTATAATAAGTACATATTTTCATGGTTTACCTGAGGTCAGACCACCTGACATGGTAAAGTGAACCATTCTAACCATGACTCAAAAATGACATTTCTTTTTCAAAATAAAAGGGCTACTGACCTTGGCATTACACTGTGGAGGTCATTTGGGGTCTTCTTTATGATGCAATACCCTAAGAAAGGTTCTTCAGTGAGTTCAGTACTTTTAAGTTGCCTTATTTTGCAACATTTTTTTTTACTTAATCAACATGTATGGTTGGACGGTTGCACCACCTGACATTTTTAGGTTTTGGAGGCAAAAAGAAATTAAAATGAATTTTATATGGATGCACTGAAAATTCTTTAACAAAAGAGTTATTGTTGAGTAAATTGATATATGGCATGCATTTAGTAGATAACTTTATGGGAAAATAATGTAATACAAAAATACATGTCATGTCAATGACCCATATATACATTTTAAAAATAGCTGTTATTTGTGATGTAGCAATAATGTCCAATAACCCCCTGATCACAGAGTGAGAACAAGACAATAAAGCAAAATCTACTTATCCATTGGACCCAGTCCAATTGAATACATTCCAATTAGGGATTAAGACTGAGGTGTTTTCTGTGCACCCTCTAGTCACCAATGTGATGGAAAATCTCAGTTTACATGCACACTACAAATAATCCGATCCAAAATTACGCGCATGCATAGAGTACCGCTTACTGTAGACGTTACCATGACAACGAGCATCACGTGAGGTTTAGTCAGAGTGAGATGAGTTTTCAGTTGGCGCGTGTGTTTTTAATTGCTTTAAAATTATGGCAAACTCAGAAAAATGTACTTCACATGTACTTGTTAAAGAAGGATGAGAGGAAGACATCACGATCTGAGACGCATAAGCTAGACGCCCATCCAAAGCATAAACTTCTTCATCTCTGTTGACCAGTTTCTCCTCCTGCCATGTTGAATGTTATAAACTTTCACGATGACGCAACACCCATGCGCAGAACGTGCTTAAACTTTCCCATTGGGATTGAAGTCGGATACAGGCATTTTACACGGTTATTATTCTTCTATTTAACGGATTATTTACAGGATTACCCACCTTGATCAATCAGATAGAAATTGTATTCCGAATGTTCTTGATCGTACTAGTACATTCCGATTGAAGTGTTTACATGGACGTATTCTGTTCCGATTGAGCTATTAGTCAGATTATTAACAGACTATTAGCCTGCATGTAAACGTGGCTAGAGTCTGTCACGTGCTTGTTTCAAACATTGTTTCTTAAAATGAGCAAAATCATCTGCAAATAAAGTGAGAATTTCACTTAAAAAAATGACTTGAAATAAGTTCAATATTCTTACCTTATTCTTACAACAATCTCAAAATAAGAAATATTGGATATATTAACAAGATTTATGATAATTTCACATGCAGTGTAGGCGGTTGTGCCACTCAGGAGAACTAATTTTATAATGTGCATTCACAGGTCCCTATTCCTGCCTTTTGCCTAAAGCCCCAGAATCACTAAATCCAGCCCTGTTCAAAAACATTTACTTTTGCAGTGGTTTTAAATGCAAACACATTGGAAAAACACTTGATTTATATTGTACAGTATTTACTCTTAAAGTGGTTGTAGCAAGTCAAGGCTTGTCCAGTACAGGTAGCCAAGTTGCTGTGTCCCGGGCTGTCCTCCCTGGGGAGGTGTAAGTGAGAGAGGGATGCTGTGGAAATGAGGAATTTACTCCTAAGGAGCAGTGAGGGCCAAAATGATGAAGTGCCTACTGGCGTTGTTTGTCTTGCTAGCCTGAGGCTGCAGGTTCAGTGTTTTTTTGGATCTAACGAATGCCTGGGCTGCGTGTTCTTTCTCTGGGTGAGTCACAAAGGCTAGGGCCATAATTCTAACATATCCTTTTAATTCAGAGGCGCAAACATAGATTTTAGGCAAAACGCTGACATTATTAGCAGTTAGCCAACTTCTCCCTTATCAAGTCCTTATAGCACTTGTTAGCTGCTCGGTCTACTAGTGTAAGCCGTTAAAACGATTAGGAGGAATTGTTGCGAGCTGGCTTCCTGCCTCCACCGACCCTTCTAGTGGGGAGAATAGGCCTACTTAGAAGATTTCCGAAGGAAGAATTGGCTCAGAGTCTGAGGAAAAAGAACAGCGCTTTAATTCTTGCCTTACTCTCTCGTTTTTTTTACGCTATGTTTGTGGCGTTCACTGTCACAGCTTATTGAGGTATCATTGTCACAGCCCACATCTTAATGAGTTCCATTTGAGGAGTGAAGGGAGCATTGTTCATCAAAATGAACTTAAACCTCAGTAAGTCGATCAGAGAAATTATTCTACCCTGTAGTCCTAAGGAGTCAAATTACAGAGCATACTCTCTAGAGAAATATCACTTGAGAGAACGCACTCGCGCCTCGATGGACAGAGAAAGACAATGCTGTAAGCCTCAGCGAGCTGTGAGATTGGTGAGAAAATATCAAATCAATGCATAAGGCCACACACAATGGAGTGATGACTCAAGCCGTAAAGTGGAAGCGTGGTGCTAGCAACACGCACCATTTTACAGCCTCAAGCATCGCAGATCCTTCACCTCCCCTTTTCTTTCCTTTTCAACAAACGTGAACGTTCATTACCCTACAGAGTATAGGTAATCAAAGCCATAGACAGCCTGAAAGAGGGAGTGAGAGAGTGCCCTTCCTCTTATCCTCAGGCATAATTAAGGTTTGTACAGATTGCACTTAATCCCCACACTTTCATTTTCTCCTCCTTCTGTAAGCTGCTGTCAAGTCATGGAGGCCATTGATGACCAGACTAAAGATTGTAGAGCGTTTTAGCACAGTGCACTGTACTCCCCTTCTTGAATACATCAGTGTGGAATGAACCTGCAAGAAAAGAATATTATAATTGCAAATCAGCTGTACTTCTGTCAGCATTAATAGCTGTGCAAGATCATTTTCGACACATTATTGCTGTTGTTATCAAAATTAGAATCTTTGGAATGCTAAATTTACTTTAAAGTACAACCACTTGATGCAGCGCATGTTTGCCATATGTTTTATATGCTAATTCCTGGTGTTTAACGATAAAGATAATGATATCTGTGCTGTGCATGAATACAAAACTCACATGGCATTCATGCCTCATTCTGTGTCCATTCATCATCATGCCTTCATAATCAGATAACTGTATTCAAGATGAATGAAGGCAGTGCCTGTGGACAAATGATCCTTACGTGAGAAAACAACACCTGGCTATGTAGAGCATTGTGCAGTTAGGCCTGGATTTACATGCTGTGTCATTGAACATCAACATCCACACCTGTGAAATGTCCTATAGTAATGCACAATAAATGTTTGCCAAGCTGGGTCACTAATACTAATGTGCTACAGTTCCATACAGTGTTCCATTTCATTCAATAACTAATTTGTTGTTGTTGTGTGGTAAACATACAGCCAGAAACACATCAAAAGTATTCTGCAAAAGTTAGAGACCGTTTATTTATTTAATTTCCAGTCAAAACAGCCATTAAGAACAAGTTATTCATTTTCAGCATCTGGAAAAAAAACAGAAGCTTCAACAACTAAATATAGTAAAAAATTCTGTTTTTTTATATTTAACAGAAAATTACACAGAGACCTCAACTAAACAGAATTTGAATTTATTCAATATTTAGTGTGTTCACTCTTTGCTCTTATTAGAGCTTGCATTCTTTTCAGAAGACTTGCTTTTAGTTTTTCAAAGAAATCTGCAGGGATATTTTTCCACACCTCCAAATTCAGTCTTTAGAAGCTTTTTGTTTGTTTGTTTTTCTTTTTTTGTTACTCATGATCCAAGCAATCCCAAACATGAGTTCAGTGATGTTGAAGTCTGGACTGTATTGTGCACAGTCCAGTTCTGAGAAGTCTGAGGAGTGTTAGTAGTCTAATTTTCTCCAAGGTATAGATTCTAACTTTTAGGGGGCTCTACCCCCCAAATGAAAATTTTATTCTGAAAATGTCACTAAATGACTGTGTCATCTACACTATTAAACATATACATGTGACTACAGAATAAAATCAAACTATTTCTGATTGCATCAGTTAAGACTGTACCAATCTGTTATCTGTGTATTTGAAAAGCATGTTTAGAACCTGTAGCTTATCTGAAAATGGAGATAACTTTACTGTAAACTTTAAAATGGACATATATACTATTTAAGTCAAACTAGATCTGTGCTTAATCCAAATTACAAAGAGACAGAGCTACTGTGTGGCAGCTTGACCAAATAGCCATTTGAACTGTTTCTACTCTAAAAGGCCATGATAAACAGATATTTTGGGGCCTTTTAAAATAAAGTGCCCAGGGGAAGCATGCCCCAAGACCCCAGCTAGTGAAAAGCTTAGCCCCCATCCACAAATGTCAAATGACACCTCTGATTTTTCTCTATATCATTTAATAATGTTTTTAGACTCCACTTAGTTTTTCCACTTATTTCCCTTTGACTTTGTCCTTCCTTATGCAAGTGTATTATCTTGTATCTAATCTAAGCTTATATCTAACATGTACTGAAAAATGAACAATGTGCTTAATGGCTGTTTTGACTACGAATTAAATACATGAAGCATAGTCTTTGACCTTTCTTAATGTATTTCATTAAGAAGGGAGAATAAAAATAATGATATAAATTCAAGTCTGTGCGGCTGAGTTGCTGTATGTTGGCTCTGCCATTGAAATCTTCCTCTGCGAGATAAAGATAAAAGGGCTACACTCTGGTCCAGGAGCAGATCAGTTTTAAGATTGTACATTTTGTTACAGATGTAGCAGATCAGGGCAGATTTTCATCTTGGGTGGTAAAATCTTTGCTTGGGGGGAAATGACCTGCATGCATGTGTAGATGGAATCTATATTTGTGCTTTTAATCCAATGCTTTTGTGAAAGAGTTACTGCTCCTATTACCGTTCTTTCCTTTTTTGTCACTGCAGAACTACTCGTACAAATCCACCACCTGGGTTGCCATGGTGATACTGCTCTTTGGGCTGGGATGAGAGGGGTTTTAAGGCAACAAAGAAGAAACATGAATCAAACTAATGCCAGTCCTGATGAACAGTTAAACTGTTTGTCAGGACTGGCACTAGTTTGATAGTTTGTCAGACTGGCAGCGTTCTAAAATCCGACTTTTTTTCCAAATCACAGATTGTCCGGAAATCAAGTTTGATACGGCTTGCATCTGTTCTCTTGTTCCTGCAGGTTTGATGACAGTTTCTGCTGCCAGTTCCAAAAAACATAAGACCACTGCCAAATTACGGATGAATAATTTAATCAATCTTTAAACGAGACACAGTGCTGACATTAGAAAATATTTGGAGGTAGACATTTTGCATATGCGAACACAATTCCTGTGCCGATTTTTTTTAATCTAAGACCACCAATCCAACATCTTGGATTTGGCTCTGTCACTGCAATAAACAAACAGCTTTTCATGTAATTATAATTTTCCTGCTTGTTGTCAGTTGTCACACTGAGTGATGCAGCATACCCTCTGCCTCTTTTTGCAGACATACTGAGATGTGAACTGGCCACCCTATCACTACATGGCCTGACCAGCTCCTAAACCTAGCTGAAATGAAAAAAGAGGAAGCGATTCAGAAAGTGTCAGACAAACGCCTGACACGTCGTCCAGCCAAGGGAAACCTATCAAGTATGTACCAGAGTGAGTGACACCCGGCCCTCCCCCTGGCGGAACCATGCCAAAACAGCACCCTGCCTCTGCAGGGAACATGACAAGCATAAAATATCAAATGCCAATTAAAGTCAGGACAAGAAGTCAAATGAGTGACATTTAATTCACCTGAGTCTGAAGGCAATAATAAAAAAAGATAGGAATTCACCCCTATCCCCCCACCACCACCATCGCTCCAAGATGCTGGATCTGCTTGTAGCACATACAAAGAAAAGACTAAGAACCGCGCAAATCGCTTAAGAAACCAATAGGAGGAACAAAGGATGTTTTATAACAGACTAAAATAAGTATGCAGGTATTTATCTTTGGGAAGTGTATTTGAATTTTAATGCAGCCATGATTGCAGCCCTCATTGAACTGAGCCAAAATAATGAGCTGATGCTTTTATGACGCACAAAAAAACCAGGCTTTATTAGCTCTCGGAAGTTAGCAGCCCAAAATGTTTAAACAAACTCTTATTTTTCAAACAAGCATCATTTTCATACCGCTGATCTTTCATATCGAAAAGTTCTGTGATCTTCGTGAACTTTCAGTTTGCATTAATTTTGATTAAACATCCAAACTTCTAGTGGAATTTGGAAAGCCTAGACAATAGTAATGCTTCATTATACAGTTCAAAGCTCTCTACGCTTTCTGTAATTATGGAAATGTCTTTTAATCATAATGTTAATGGTGGAGATAGCAGCAATCCTTACTCCCCTACCCACTCCCTGAACTAGGCCTCTACTCCCTTCATATCACTGAGGGGGGGTGGTGGGGGCGGGGAGAGAGCACTGCAGCATGTAATGACGTTCAGTATGAAAATATCAACTTTTGATACGGCCTTGACACAATCGATAGAAGCTGACAAGTATCGGAGACTACAGTTCTATTCCACAAAGTTGTGCGCCGGGATGAAACGATACATTAGGAATCCTCCGGTGAGCATATAAACATTAATGAAATCATGTAGGCTTCAAAAAGTTTGTCTAGGCGAGGGTGCCTTGCCACCGAATGATGGGAAATAATTGGACTGGGACTACTGCTATGAGACTGAAGGGGAAGAAGAGAAAAAGAAAGAACAATGTTATATAAAAATCTATAAAGCAGCACTCTGATCAGCCAGAGAAGGAGATGGTCACTAGGTGAAAATAATTGGAACATGGTCTGAGTGAAATTCATAAGGAGAGCAAAATAATGAATGAATTGCAAAATATAATTGCATTAGCTCCAGGGCAGAATATCAATTGCCTAAAAGTATAATTTGATAAGTCACTAATTAAGTTATCGTCCAACTTTCTCTATGACCATTCCCTGGTTGGCGCAGCAAAGAGTTGGGCTAGGTTTATATGTGAATTTACTGATTTCGCCTGTTTTGCCTCAGACTGACAAAAGATAATTTAAGTTCCCTTCAGCCGTGTTCAAAAGCTCACATTTGTTTTTGTAGTGCATGAAATCCAGTATCAGAGTGTAGGACGTTCACTGCTGTAGTAGAAGCCCCTCTATTTTGTACCATTCATTGTGAGTTAAACTTGGTTCATATGCTGTCAAAAAGGATGTTAAACATTTTGTGCTGTATTGTTGTCCATTTTTAATATTTTGTCTTAAAAGTTTCATTTTTTTATAAAATTATGACAGTAGTCAAGTTTCATTTTCATAATGAGGGAGGAAAAATAACGTTTTAAAGAATAAAATGTAATAAAATGTGTTTGTGACTGCTATATTAGTTGTGATATTTACATGAACAGTGTTGGGGTAGTTATTCAAAAGTACTCTATCACAAATGACTAATTACTTCTCTCAAACTATAATGTGAGTACTTTACTTTTAATACCCAGACAAATATGATCCATTTGGAAAGTACATAATACACAATGGATTTTTTTAGTATTTTATTTTGAAATATCAAATCACGGTGAACAGAAGCAGTAGAAACAGTTCAAAAACAGCTCCTTCACAATAAAATGTTCATGAATAAATTTTAAAACTGTGAAGTTTTCAGTGAGACAAGATGCAAGTTGATTTTTTTTGTCAGATTTCATAGAGCCCAAAAAGTGATAGTCTGAAGCAAGTAGTGTGTAGATGTCCATATTGAAACAGCAAAACAAAAGAACAAAGGAAACCAAACAACTAGAACAAAAATTACATTTAGTGATGGTAGAAAAAAGTGTGCAGCAGGCGAAAGGTATGAAATGTATGTCCTCTGCAACTGGATTCAGTTTACACCCACCGGAACGGCTTGTGTTTTCACTGCTTATGGCTACAACAATACTGAATACATGTGTATTGCTATTGTATATGATTGATGAATGTGCTTCAAATCACTGTTGGAAACAGCATGAAATCAGCTTAAGCCAACTGAAGCAAAAATGCAAGAAAAGAATAATAAACTCCAAACAAAAGCCTACAAATAGATACAAACAAGAACCACAGTCAGTCACATTAGGTAATGCAAGACAAAGAGACTAAGCCAACACAGGGGTATAAATATAATGAGAACAAACAAGACACACCTGACAGTAATGAGGAGAAGGTGGGGCTACAGATGAAACACAGGTGGACAGGATAATAGAGGCAGGAGAGAGAGGAGGACACAGAAACCAAAACAACAACACAAAAACACACGGCTGGAGCTAGAGTGACAGAAACTGAACAGGGACAAGACAGACTGGAGAAACCGTGACAAAAGAGTACTGAATTATTCCGAAACAAAAATCAAGTATGGCTTGTTTTAAGTGAGGTTGAATGAGGTTCTCCGTTCTTCAACACAGGGATCTGTAGCCATGAGTTACATATGAGTGTGATCGGATGCTTCAACAAATTGTTTTATATATACACATACATGTACACACAAAATGTATGTGTGTTTTAAATGCTTTATGTGATTAGTCTTGTTCTTAGAGATAAATGACTAAGACAATATACTTAGGAACTTAGAACAATTTAAACTGTAATTCACTACTTTGTTACATTGAAATATAATTGCAACACTGTACAATAATTAAATTGTTTTTGGGTTTTTATGGTAAGCATTTTTTCTTCATATGCTGTGGTTCAGGAAAGGACAACTCTCAAAGTGCATTTAAACAGAAGCCAAGAATTCTCATGGCTGCTCTTCAGGGTTTTGTACTTTATTTTTTTCTTTTCCACTTAGCATTTTTGCTGCAGATGTTTACCTGAGTTGATTTTTTCCTTTTTGTTTATGTAGTCTCTCTGGTTTATTGGCCCTATTTTTATTGTTTGCAATGTTACAGAGACTGGCAGTTGGAATAAAGCTTCAGGTTCTGCACCACTCCCTGCAGCATTCAGGCATTTTCTTCATCTTTGCAGAGCGCTGCTGTTCCTCCCTTACATGCAGTATATATAGAATATAAGCCTCAGAGCTTGTGCTGTTATCTTCAATGAAAATACCATGCTTTGAATCTTGTAGCATGCCTCTCTGGCACATTTAGACTTCTCTAAAACCTTGTGTTTTTCTGAAATAGATATAATTAGCTAATTTAGTACAAGTCATTATGGTAGAAAAGCTGTATCCCTTAAATGCGCTCTTATGTGCTTAGAACATGTCATGATACATAACACTGCGTTCCCAGAAGATTCCTACATGAAAGTTCATCACCAAGCTATGGTTCTGTAATTACAATAATACATATAGACTTATGTAATTCCATGTTCAAAGGACTCTTCAAAGGACAACTATGCAATCTTCTGTGATTGGTATGTGCATATATGTGGATAGATGCATGTGGTTTCCCCACGTACTGCCTCTAAGCACGAGGTCTAATCCTGAGATGATTGTTCAGCTCAATTGATTTCCTCTGACTAAGGATCCTGGAGGACCCCAGAAAATAAATCATTTAGCTCTGTGGGAGAAGGTGAAATGATTCCAGCCCAATATAAACATCCATTGGGTCCTGAAGTGATGCTTGAAGGAGAATAAAAAGAAATGTTTCCCTCTGTTTCTATTCTCCGAAGCTCTAAAGTCTGGAAAGTCTGGACACCCCATACCCTCAAAGGTCTTCACAACTCATTGACCTTTCTTCTGTCTTTTTACAGACAAGTGCTTGCCTTAGACCTGTAGAGCTCCTGTTTAGCTCAGATATTGGCTCTCTAGGAATGGATTTGAACCTTGGATGATGAATATGCCTGCAACTAGGCCTTTTCAGTGGGAAAAAACTTGCTTCCAGAAATAGCTGGCATAGGTGTGACTACTCACTGTTCTAAAAACAGTTCCGCTTTTGAGTGATGTGTTTATAGCGCAGGATGCATGTTTGAGCCCAGATCCAGAGGATGCCTATGGATTATCAAACTTAATCATTTTTCTCAATTAAGGTAATGATGTTTTTATGATGCCTATGTTTAGGCTTGTTATGGTAATATGCCCTGGAAAAAGCTTTGAATTTGTTTGATTTGACACCATTTCAACATGTATGCAAGATATTACATCTGTACAATTTCATCTTTCAGTTTATGAACAGTACTGTGCAAAAGTCTGAGGCCACTCTTCACATATTTCATTCACAGTCAAAGTGGCTATTGAGTACAAAGTATTCACTATTCTTCATCAAGAAAAAAAATATTTTTAAGGAAAATGTTTTCCAAAGAAATCTGCAGGGATATTTTTCTGCACCCCCAAAATTCAGTCTTAGAAGTTGGTTGCATTTTCTATTTCTCCTGATCCAAGTAATTCCAAACACATGCAATAGCGTTGAAGTCTGGACAATTACGTGGTCAGTCTATAGTTCTGAGAACACCAGAAGCTTTTTTGTTTGATTTTTTCAGATATTCTTTTTTGTCTATTTCTGTTCCTCAGTAACAACTTCTTGACAGCTACACATCATTTCAGACCTAGTGTTGAGTTGTCTTTTCACAGTGGAAGGATGGACAGAAACACTTGTGGAGTTTTTTAGATCTGAAGCAAGAGTGGAGCTTAATTTTCACCTCTCTCTCAAAGCTGAAAGCTGTAAGTGCTGTTTATCTGATGGGGTCAGTTTTGGTGGTCTACCAGGACTTGCATGGTTGTTAGGAGTCCCATTTTCTCTGTATTTTTGGAATTCTAGTTTTGGAAACGCCTACTTCTTTCCTGCTGCCTGTCTCCTTCCTTAAGCAGGTGGATTATCTCATATCTAATCTACTAATAACTGTCTTCTGAAAAATGAATAACTTAGTGGCTCTTTTGAGTGGAAATTAAATAGATCAAGGTTGGTCTCTCATCCTTGTGCACAGTACTGTATTTTGTAAATAACTCTTGATGTAGTGTTTTGTAGTTATGTGGAAATAATGTGCACTTTTGAATCACAAATTCAAGCCATTATTTCTCAGCGTTTGAGGGTGTGCAAGCAACTTCTCAGATTTGCACTATTTAACATACACATTTTATTCCAAATCATAACGCAGTCATGTTTTTCTTTTCATGTCAGAGCTCCCACACAGTAATTTCAGCGAATCTAGTGCAATTCTGTCTTTCATGTTATCAGAAGAAAGAACGGAGCTCAGTGCCGTGAGTTATTCTGAGGGAAAAGTGGTTGTTGCTCTGCCAAATGTTTGTGCTTTCTTACCACATGTTTCTTGCGGGCTGGGAGTATCTGAGGTCTTGTAATAAGCACTCATGCTGTTACTGCGCTTCACAGAGAGTGAGCACATACATCTATCTGACAAGATGAATGTGGAAGGATTAGATAGCGCAGGGAACTTAATTCGGTGTGCGCAAGATGGAAGTGTCATGAGAGTGAAACAGGTGCAGTCATACTTTAGTTTCAACATTACGGGAAAGGATTCAAGGGGAATATGAAATGAGCAAAGTTTATGAAGTAGGAGAAGAAGCTGAGAGTTCCAGATGGAAAACATATCAGCTAGAATAGTTTGTAATTTCAAGTTTGAATGAAATTTTACAATAATGCTTTACCACACTATAATACATGTGCCTTAGCAAGTGAAATCATCTGAAATCTAGTCAATATGTCTAATATTGCTCACTTTGAGGTTGTTGAAAGAATGTTATAAGATTATTCAACTTTTTAAGATATTTTTAAGATATCATTAAGTCAAATTATCAGTAACGCTTTACTGTAAGGCTGTGTTCATAAGGCTACATGACACCAGCATAAGCTCTTCATAACAACTGGCATAAACCTACAAAAACATAAAGGTTGTATTTTCCATCTCTGATGTAAAGTTAGCGTTCCATCTATGTCTGGTGAGTTTTTGTCTCACATTAGTTTGTGTCATGACGCTCTTTGATGTCAGACATTGTAGCTCAGTGTGTGTCACAGTGACGCAGTGCTGATAATGACATAGCAACTTGATTGAACAAAAGTGAACATTTTCTGTGGCTCTTCTGTGATTTTCATTTTAGCATTTAGAACCTTTAAGCTCCTGAGTAGATTTAAGATGTTTTCACTTGCTAAGATATCAATTCTCGCTTTGCGTTGTTAGAAAAGGGCAAGACCTCTTGCACCGACTTTGTTAGAACATTTGAGATTCAAATGTAACCCATTCAGTGCATTGTCCTTTGGATATTATGGGACATTTTCTATCTCTTAAACCGCTCATTTGCTGCTTGTGTGGTTAAAGTGTAACCTAACTTGCCCTTTCTGATGAGAGCTGACCATGGTCCTTATCTCTCCTTCCCACAGGCCAGGGTGTTAACACCAGCCACCTGCAGCTCCTCTCACTCACTGCCACATTAAAACTGAATAAGACAGATGGCGGAGCTCTGGTGATACTGGAGGGTATCACAGCCTTGTTAAAAGACAGATTTCAAACTGTGGACAAAATGTTGTTTTCATATGTATTGATGTGCTGAGAAAGTAGCCTCTACTTTCACAGTTAAGTGTAGCTCGTCCATGCATAACGGCATAAATTACCTTCGTCCTGTGCAGAGCAACCTTGAAACGAGTCAGCTTCAGTAAGACTGAAAACCCATATCCAGGCATTCATACATATTTGCCCTATTTATTGGAATTGGATAAAAGACAAATAGATTTTGCTTACGTTGTTTGTTGAACATATCTCGTCTCTGAATACCTCCTAAACAAAGGAATAAAAGCAGCTATTAAATAAATGGTGTTGAAGGGCGAAAAACAGAGTTTCTTTTGCCCCTGAAAAATGACGGCGCCATGCTTAACGGTCTCATTACTGGCAAATGAAGGTCAAACTGTGTGCTTTCACTCATATTTCTCTTCAGCAAGCTGTTGGGTTCCTCGTACAATAAACCAAATCTTTGCCTCATCAGGGAGAGCAGAGGGCAAGCAAGCAGGCATTTGCAGAGTAAACTCTCCTAACTACACAAACACCGGGTTCATCTGGGGTTCCGCTAATAGCTTGGCTGTAAATAAAGGATGTGTGGCGGAGAGCGAGAGGTCTTTTCTGATGTGGGGGAGAGACAGAGTTTTTTCTCTGCTGGCAGAGTCATTTGTGAGTCACTGCTCCTCTTTATGTATCTCTCTCTTTTTTCCCTCATTTGCTCCTGTCTTTTCCTCCATTCGCTATGCTCGAGTTTCTTCATAGTTTTCTTTCTCCTGTATTTTCTCACTTGCTCTTTTTCCTCTTTGCCTGTCGTTTTTCTTCTCTGTCGTCATTTCCATTCTCTCATTCTACTTCTCTTCCTCGCTCCTTCATGAACACATCTCAGCCTTCCAAGGGACCAACATATGGCGCAGGCGGCTAGCTGAATGTAAAAAAGGCGAGGGCTCCCTGGTGAGGGGAGATTATTCAGGGCAGTTGGGGACTGCCAGAAAGCCAGAACTCAGTCTGGAACAGTGTATTAAAGCACTCTAGGAACTTAGGAACATCTTCTTCTCAATGTCTTGCAACCTATGCCAAGCAGCCATTTTGGGACACTTCAGGACTCGCTACGCTAAGCAAGTCACTCTCTGTTTTGCAAACCACTGAGATTATGCCACGAGAAGCACTAAGTATAGGAGACGTGCTGAAATATTTACTCTAAACGCTGGAAAAAGACGAATTCCTTATCAAAGCATTATCACTTGAGTGCTGGTATTTTTTGCCGTGTTATCTTGGTTCTTTTTTAAAACATTTCACGTTCTGAATACTGACAGGCACCACACACACACAGTTGTTTGCTGCTTTGTTCTCCTTCTTGCTCTCTCGCTGTCCTTATCTGTCCTTATCTATGTATCTACAAACCTGATTCCAAAAAAGTTGAGACAGTAGGTAAAATACCAATAAAAACATACAGCACTGATCTAGTAATTCATTTTGACCTGTTTTCAGTTGAGCAATACAAATATAAATATCTTTCAACTACTTCATCATTATACAAACAGTATATGTATTGTATTTTTTATATTTATGCTTTTTTTACAACCCCATTTCCAAAAAAGGTGGGATGCTGTGCAAAATGTAAATAAAAACAGAATGCAATGATGTGCACATCATTTTTAATAAAAAAAAAAACAACATATCAAATAATTGTATTGTTTTCTGAAAAATAAATGCCCATTTTGAATTTAATGCCAGCAACACTTTTCAAAAAAATTGAGACAGGGGCAAAAAAAGACTGGTAAAGTTGTGCAATGCTTAAAAAACAAAACACCTGGAGAAACATCTCACAACTAATGAAGTTAATGGACAACAGGTCAGTAACATGATTGAGTAAAAAGAGCATCCCAGAGAAGCTGAGTCCTTTCAGAAGATGGGGAGGAGTTTACCACTCTGTGAAAGACTGAGAGGGCAAATAATGCAACACTTTACAAACAACATTTCTCAACCTAAAATACGGTACATAATATCATTAAAACATTCAGAGAATTCAAACATGGTCATTCAAAAGGTCAAGGCCTGAAAACCAATATTGGCTGGCCGTAATCTTCGGGACCTCAGGCAACACTGCATTAAAAATGAACACAATTCTTTAGTGAAAATCACTGCATGGGCTCAGGAACACTTCCGAAAACCATTATCTGTGAACACAGTTCATCACAGCATCCACACTGCCGCTTTCTCTGGGCCAGAGCTCATTTTAGATGGACAGAGGCAAATTGGAAAAGTGTTCTGTAGTCTGACAAGTCTAAAAGGAGAAGGACCATCTGGCTTGTTATCAGTGTACTGTTCCAAAGCCACCTTCCGTAATGGTATAGGGGTGCATTAGTGCACATGGCATGGGTGACTTGCACATCTGTGAAGGCATCTTTAATCCTGAACTACTTATGCTTCCATTCAGTTGACACCTTTGTCAGGGAAGGTCTTGCTTATTTCAACAAGACAATGCCAAACCACATTCTGCTCATATTACAACAGCTTGGATCTGTAGTAAAAGAGTCTGGGTGCTAAACTGGACTGACTGCAGTCCAGACTTATCACTCATTGAAAACATTTGGTGCATTAGGAAACCAAAAATATGACAAAGATGACCCTGAACTCTTAAACAGCTGAAATCTTATATCAAGCAAGAATAGGAAAAAAATCTTTTTCAAAACTACAGCAGTTGGTCTCGTCAGTTTCCAAATGCTTACAGAATGCTGTTAAAAGAAGAGGTGATGCAACACAGTGGTAAACATGACCCTGTGCCAGCTTTTTTAAATGTGTTGCTGGCAACAAATCAAAATGGGCATATATTTTTCAAAAAACAAGAAAACTTCTAATTTGCAACATCTAATATGTTGTCTTTTATTAATTATTAAGTTTAGTTGTTTCAGCCACACCCATTGCTAACAGGTGCATAAAATCAAGCACATAACCATGCAGTCTCCTTAGACACACACTGGAAGTAGAATAGGTTGTAATTAAGAGCTCAGTGACTTTAAATGTGGCACTATCATAGAATGCCACATTTGCCACGTATCAGTTCATGAAATTTCTTTCCAGCTAGATCTACCTTGGTCAACTGTAAGTGCTATTATTATGAAATGGAAACACCTAGGCACAACAATAGCTCAGCCACAAAGCAGTAGAACACAAAAACTTACAGAGCGCGGCTGCTGTGTAGCACGTAAAAATTGGAGAGCCCTTTGCTGTACCAACAACTCACCTACATTGTAAATGAGGGTCACCCTCAATGCTCTCTGAGATTAAATAAAGGTTGATTAATTGATTGATTGATATGCCCCAGTGCTCAATGTGAGCTTCATGAAAACATGATTTAATGAGTTTGGTGTGGAGGAACTCCAGGGTCCTGCACAGATTCCTGACCTCATCTTCACAGAACACCTTTGGGATGAATTGGAACATTGTTTGTGAACCAGGCCTTCCCAGAACAGTGAAGGCTGTTATAGCCTGAAAGGGTAGAAACAGCTCCATATTAATGACCATGGTTTTGGAGTGAGATGTCCTAGCTCATGTAGGAGTGATGGTTGTCCACAAACTTTTGGCCATATAGTGTATATTCCTGTCAAATGCATATGTACCCTTCAGCATTTATGGGGCCTTCAGAGATGTGCAACTGATGGTGTTTATTGGCAAGAGTTTTCCCAAGTATATCAAGCCTATGTGGTTATATTCATTACAGAAGCATGTCGGTTTTTAATGCAGTGCTGTCTAAACGATTAAAGGTCATGGGCATTCAATATTGTTGTTTTGGCCTTGCCCTTTATGCACAGAGATTTCTCTGGATTCTCTCATTTTTTTGATGATATTATGCACTGTAGAGGGTGAAATACCTAAAATTCTTGCAAATGCTCGTTGAGGAACTTAAACTGTCGACGAATTTTTGGCAAAGTGATAAACCTCTGGTGGTGATAATCTAATGGCAAAATATTAAATATTCATAAACTACCGTTTAAAACTTTGGCAGCTATATTAAGTATATTAATGTTATTTAATATTCAGTAATAGTTAATGAAATGTAGATTTAAATGTTATCAACTACGCTAAAGCTATTAAGGAGTGTTTTTACTCAATAGTTCTTTTAGCATCTTTAGGGAACAGCAAGAAAATGTGAAATCATAAACAGTTTAGGGTAATTACCTATTACATAAACTTATTTTCTGACATTTTTGTCTTGAGATTTCACCACCACTTTTGACACACAAGGCATTCTGTATGGTAATTTATTATAACTTCATTCTTGATATCATAGATTTTTGTCAGTCAACAGTTCTAGACAAACCTAACACTGTTTTTCTTCTTTTTTTTACAGGTTCATAGTTTCCTACACACTTAAAACCTGTGACGGTGCACAGGATCATATTAGAATCAATTTATATATTTGTCTGACTTCATATATATTTGTCTAATGAAAATGCTTGGCCTTGAGTTGGACTGGCGACCAGTCCAGGGTGTTTCCTGCCTTCTGCCCAGTGAGGCTCCAGCACCCCCTGTGACGGGTGAGTCCTTTTGGGAGCTCCATCAATCCTTACATACAGAAGCCGAGCCTCCAGGCCAGACACAAAGTCACTCAAGTACCCTAAAAGTATATTTTGTCCAAAATTTATCTACAGTCCAAAAAAAATATTTTTATATGCAAAAAGTATTCTTGTTAGACTCAAAGACTCCATGTGACTCCCATAGACTCCCTGTTGTTGGTTGCTCCACTGAAACAGTGTGTTTTTGAATCTGCCATTGACTTTGTTGAATCCCAGCTTCGAGTAGGTTCTGTGGGCTGAGCTTCCACTGGCTTTCACAAACTCATTCATGAAGACTATACCATAAATCATATGCAGCTTATATGAAATAAACAAACAGTGCCAGAGTGCAGTTCTACAGAGTAGATATTTTACACTTTGTTATTGCTAAACATACTGAATAACAGTGTTCTGCTACGAGGAACTTTTAGGGGAAGCCATGAAGTCATAAAGCAGCTGCCAATGCTATCTGTCTGTCTTTCTGTCTGTCTTATGTCTTATGTCCCTCTCTCTCTCTCTTTCTCTCTCTCTCTCTCTCCTTTCTCTCTCTCTCTCTCTCGCTCTCTCTCTCTCTCTCTCTCTCTCTCTTTTTCTCTCTCATCTCTCTCTCTCTCTCTCTCTCTCTCCCCCATCATTCACCTACACACCCCTGTTAGTCTGATGGTGTAAGAATAAACTCAAAATAATGATTCTGTTCTGTGGCATCTCATTTCTCAGCACGAAGGTTTCCCGGACATACACGTCTATATGATTTCTTTTAAACTTGAAGGAAAAGAGATCAGAGGTGAAAGTGCAGGGGAACAGTTACCAATTACTCTTAAAATAGTAACAATCCATACTACACTGTGATACATGAGACAGTCAGACAATTTCAGAGAGACGGGAAAGGGGAGTAAGACCAACGTGATGACTCTCTCCTACACACGAAACCTGTGTGAGCCATCTGTCAAAGCCAGGAGCTGATGAGGCTGTCCAGTGCTGCACTAATCCAGTTTGGAACTGCAGTAGTGAAAGCACTCGGTTTGCAGGAGCTGAGCTGCTTTCCTAAAAATCTGAAGGTTATGTAAAGATGTTTCCAATACGCATCTCTATGTAATGAATGTAATATTAGAATAATTAATACTTGATGCAATACACATGGAAAGACATGTGAGTCATAAACATTAAACATTAAACATTAAATCATCTCTTGATGGGGCACAACAACTTAATTTTTTAACCCAGACACATCTGCGTGTTTAATTAAGGGACAACAACAGTCGTGTTTATGTTTAACAGTTAATAGATAACAGCATGACACAAAATGTGTTAATACAAATAAGACCATGAAATAAGATGTGTAAAGACATATGACATGAACGTTTATAAACAGACAATGTGATACAAAATGGGTTAAAACACAACAAGATACATTCAAACAGATAAGATTACACAAAATGAGTTAAAAGATAACAACATTAAACAAAATGGGTTAAAACATAACACAACAAAATGCATTCAACAGATGCCATTACACAAAATGGGTCACCAGATACACCATGACACCAAATCTGTCAAAACACATAACAGTGTGACACAACATTGGTTAAAACAAACAAAACCATGAAACAAAAACTGTTAAAACATAATATGACACAAATGCATTAAAATATACAATATGATACAAAATGTTAAAGCAAATGAAATCACACAAAGGGTTAAAATAAATATGACGAAGTGTATTAAAACACATAATATGACACAAAATGTGTTAAAACACAAAAAAAAACATTTAATCAAATAACATTACACAAAATGAGTAATCAGTACACAATATATGTTCAACAGACAACATGAAACAAAATGGGTTAAAACAAAAACGACAAAAATAGGTTAAAATATAAGCGTGACACAAAATGGGTTAAAACAGATAACGTGACAAAATGGGTTAAAACAGATAATAACTAGACACAAGATGAGTTACAACAGATAACAGCATGACACAAAATGGGTGCATGTAATAAATGATACAATTGTGAAATGTTTTTATAGTAATAAATTATCTCATCAGCGTGAGAGCACTGGCTGTCTTTGTGACAGACTGAAGTATATAATGAATAAATCAGATAAGTAGCATGCTATGAATAAATGGCATAATAGCGCTTTGCCAGTCAGTGCAGACGGCGAGTCCTCCACTCAGCCAAATATAGTAAGTGCGTCGTCTTTAATATTGAGTGGAATTCTAATGAGAGAATGTTAACATGTGTCAGCAGATGTGCTAAGAGGCTGAGATAAAGCAGGTAAGACGTTAGCATGAGGGCATACAGCCCAGCAGGTGCTGCTCTGAATACATCTAGGTCCCTCACAGTCACACTCAAGACAAACAAAACAGGCACCGCCATCCACCCACTCTGACAGCCCGGAGATTCACACAGCCAGGAACGTGAAAAATCCTCTAGGGTGGGTGGCAGAGGAACATACTGTGAACGCAACTGGCCTCTCCTCATGCTTCTCAACTGTTGCACCACTGATTTGGTTTTTATTGTACTGAATTCAGTTACCTTGGAAAGGATAACAGGGAATTCCTCTGGTTGAGCAATCAGGATAAGGGCATCTAATAACATTTGAAAGGAAATATTCTGTTAGAGCAAATCAGTGAAAAATCAGTGCTTCGTACATCGACTCGTAGCTAGGGGGGAGCTGGAAGGGGAAAATTAATAACCACACTGTTTGGTTCCATGAGAAAACAGAGACTGTGGGAAAGATATCACCGTTTCTCTAATATTACTCATATTATTTAGACTGTTTCTTAATACCTTTTCCCAATAATCCTCAAAGTGGTGGGGATCTTTCCTGCTGGACTCAGCACCATGCTGGCATGGCAGACTAGCTCACGTCCGCTCCAATATGGATAAAGATGCCACTACATCTTTCTCAACCACCTGCCGTGCTACACTAACAAGCTCCTCAACCACATCAGAGAGGAATGCTAATCACTTACCTCTGCCATATGACTGTGCAGACCATTAATTGACCAGTGAATTCCTTAGTGGCTTTAGTGTCCCACATTTGTAAAAGTTCCAGAGAATTCTTTATGGGATCACATTGTTTTATTGGTATACGTCTATATAAGGATATCTGTCTGCTTTGGGAGTTGAAGCCAACTTGACTCTGTATAGACCAGGGGTCAGCGGCTCTTTTAGTGCCCTACTGCGGCTCCACAGCAGAATTAGATTTTTAGGTAAAAATAAAATAATCCTACTGTAGTTGCAGTAAAATAAAGCTCTTCTGATCGTTCAACACAGTTTTAACAATAAATGGTCTTAAACGCTGGAGTGAATGATAACTGCAAATTCACCCTTTAACTCTGAAGGTTGGCACGCAAACTGCTGGTCTCATAGCAACACAGACAACAATCTCACCTAGCTAGCAGCTAACAAAAAGGCAAAGAGAAAGATTTAAGATGAATGGATGATTTGGAGACTAATGGACCTATTTGTGTTTATAAGCACTCAGCTGATTTCATAAAACATTTAATCTGCAACATAAAACTATCAAACACTAAAATGTTGCGAAGCTGGAGTCAGCTTCTCGTTTGCCAGCTTCTTGTTCAAATTGTCCCATCCCACCTTAAATCGTGCAGCAGTTACATTCTGAACTGCTATGCCTTTAAGGTGAAATGGGAAACTGCAACAAGAAGGTGGAAAATGAAAAGCTGACTTCAACCTCATAAAAAGTCGAATGTTAAGAGACATTTTACAAGAAACTGTTCTGCTTTTGTGAAAAAGTTTCCTGCCAGAGATGCGAGAAAAGCAGCTATAGCTGAGCTAAAGCTTAAAGCAGAGTAAACAAGGTCTTTATTTTCATTTGTATTACATCTTTAGCCTATACTAGCACATGAGCACATACTGAGACATATTTGCAGACAAGATGGTAAAATGTACATATAATGTTGTGGCTCCCAAGGTGGTTTGATTTTTATTGAAAGGATAAAATGGCTCTTCTTAACATTTTGGTTGCCGACCACTGGTATAGACAAGTGGCCCCAAGTACATGCAGATGAAGTAGTGCTTGTGAAAGCTCTTTCATCTCTAGCAGGATAATGATGCAGTGCACACCGTAGTGGGAAGTAAATAATCAATTTGTTAATTTAAATGCAAACCTGTTTAGGGATAGTAAGCTCAATGTTATTGATTGTTTCATTGTGGAGTTACATTTACAAACAGTGGTACAGCATGTCATTAATGGTCAATATGGAATTAAAATACATTTTGACTGTAAAAAAAAAAAAAATTGATGCAAATTTATAGTGGAAACAGCACTCAGCCACTGTATTCCTTAAAAAATGTGCAATCTGGGAGACACTGGTCAAGCTTCTTGTCAAAGAAGTTAAAATGTTGGATTTAACAGTACGTGATTTCCTTACAGTAAACAAAACAGACCACAAGTCAGTACAGTTCTCTCTGTACAAATGCCTGGTAAAGTCCAATAACCACTACCCCATACTTCAAATATGCAGATGACACGGCTATCCTTACACTGCTCGGTGAAAATAATGACACTTTCTCAGCATATCAACATTCTAGATCCTATTTCAGCACATGATGCCACAACCTCTGGTCCACCTTAACATCTCAAAAACATACGAATTGCTCATCAGCCCTTCAGAACACTGGTCCATCCCCCTAGTCTGACCATCGATGGAGAGAAGGTAGAGGTAGTTGAGTCCTTGGCATCAAACTGGACAACAACCTCAGCTTCAGTCAGCTTGTTGCCAACAGAGACTTACAGTTATCTGTAAATTAAAACATCTGTCTGTTCAACCCCATCCCCTCCTTCTCCTGTACTGTAGTATCATTGAGCCAGTTCTTCTGCATGGTGCCATCTGTTTTTCAGTATGCTTAGTTTCCAATTAGAATAAATTCATAAAGATAACTAACCTAGCCAGTAAACTTATAGGCTTTCCTACCCTCAACTATCCAATTGTGTCACCTCAACCCTCATCAGCAAGGCACTTATCATGCATGATCCAGGCCTCCCACTCTACCAGCACTTTATCCACCTTCCTTCAGGTTGTAGGTACAAAGTACCCTTGTGTAGAAATGTTCAATTTAGCAAGAGGTTTGTCCCTATAGTGATTCAGACATTAAATAGGTAACCCCCACCAGTGAATTAACATGGATTGAGTGTTTATACATGGCTTTTTTCTCCTTTTGGTCTAGCAGAAACCATTATTTACGTTCAATATTGTAGCATCCCACTACTGGCTTGTGTTGCCGAGGGCGCACAGGAGGTGTAGCCGTGCAGAGCGGCTGTGCAGGAGGCTCTTGTGTGGTGCCACACTTGCAGTTTTTACAGACATTCACTGTAAATAAGTTATTATTGTTAGCTTAAAAATGTGCACATGTTGCTTGTGCTGTTCTGTGCTGGGCTGTGGGGTAGTTGGTGCAGTGATAGTGCCTGCCGTCAAGTGAAAGGGAATGGCTTGAAGTGACCTGCCTGCTATTTTGGTCATTGTATTAGTGCTGAACAGCTGCCTGTTCAATAAAAGAGCATTTGCCTTTAAAGCGCAAGGTTTTCTGCATCTTCTATTTTGTTGATGCCACAGTATCATGGTCGTGTAGATATAATTAACACCCCATAAACAACATGTTTTTAAAAAAATATATCAGAAATGCCTTTAAAATAAATAGTTGCACTTTTTTACATTTATGGCATATGTTCTTATCCAGATCCACTTACAGTTTGATCATTTTACACAGGTAGGCAACAGTGGTGTTAGGAGTCTTGCCCAAAGACTCTTATTGGTATAACTTAGGGTGCTTACCCAGGTGGGGATTGAACCCCAGTCTACAGCGAAGAAGGCAGAGGTGTTACCCACTACACTACACCAACTTTTAAGTGCTTCTAAGAGAAAATACCCTTACACGTCTACTTCAGTGAAAAAATGTAAAGCAGAGCAGCTCAAATTAGAAAATTAAGAAAAAAACTGCAATATATACAGTACTGTAAATAAACAGTAAATTACTAAAGAAATGTTACTAACACTTTATTGAAGGGCAGCATTCATGAGGCTACATGACACCTACATAAGCCTTGCATGAAAAAAAAATTAATAAAGGCTTATTCTAAGGTGTATCAGTTGTCATAAAGGCAGCTTTTGTCAATTTGATGTAATTTCACCTTGTCAGCTGTTATGACGTAATGTTTGTTGGAATAAGACTTTATAAATGTCTACGTAGGTTCTGTGTCAGCTGTTCTGAAAAGCCTATGTAGGTGATGTATAGCCTTGTGACCACTGCCCTTCAGTAAAGCGTTACGGAAATTTCTTCTAGTAAATTATCAGAATTTTATACCAATTTTTTAAACAGTGTTTGCTGTCATGAGAATATCTTGTCTTTCAAAGTTGTTTTCTGAAAGGAGACTTTTCAAAGAAAGACTTTTCTTTAAAAGGAAAAAAAAAACATTTTAGGCTCATGTAAAAACAAGGCTTATTGTTGCGTTTTCATTCAGATCCCAGAGCTATAAATTACACAGAGGCTGCACAGGCAGGTGTGAGCTTTCAGTTTATGTAAAAAATCAAACTGCTAAAAACATAGAGTTGCAGTGTTTTGTCAAAATAGCCACAATAGCTATTAATTGCTCAGTTATAGGGAAGTTACAAAGTAGCTCATGTAATTGTCAACAGTAGTGTTTTTCTTCAAAGATTGAACTTGCGTGTGAAGTGGAAGAACAGACAAATAGAAGCACGAACCAAAGACAGTTTGTAAAATCAACACCTGCAGCAAGTCTAGTGGTGCCTGTTACTGATGACACAAAAGGCCTTTTATTGAGCTGCACAGGCAGAAAGTGGTTACTCAACATGCATTCATTAAGCTTAAGCCAAGTCAACCAGCATTTAATAAGCTTAGTGGGAGTAGGCACAATCTCTCCCAGCAGACAGCATGCTGCACAGTGAGTACAGATATGATGACTGTCTCAGCACCCCGTCTAACAAGGAGTGATGTTTTAGCTCTACCTAGAATGGAAATTATACATTGACAACAATAAAAATATATATTCTTACTTCTTACATCAATAGCAGAGGGTACTAAAGTAGCTTAGCCAGACGTTAGCAGGTCAGTGTGGTACAGTTACCAGAGTTAGCAATGTTAGCACATAGCCGGCATCATATCTTCAAGCAACACTTTACCCAAGTGCCCTAAACAAGCAAACATGGTGTTAAAAATTAATTCATATGGTAGTTACATGCAGTTCCATTTGAATTTCGAGACTAAGCTAGCTAGATAATTCACAAAAAGGGTTTTTTTCTTCCTTTTACTAGAGATGAATGTGTAAAGAGGGAGTCAAACATGAAGGACCCAAAGGTCCACTTATGAAGTTTATGCGCTTTTGTGCAACAAAATAGTCATAATTCATTTTACATGACCATTTTCCAACCTCTCTTTATCCCTTAGAATTAAATAGGTCGTGGGCCTTTAAGACTGATATATTTAAATGATCTCTGTTCTGATTGGCTGCCTTGTATTGTGCCTCAAAAATCACTCAGAGCTGAAACACTCCTTATAACGTCACTGTGAATGGGTGGACTACTGTACTACTGTAAGTTGAATAGGTGGAAATATGTAAATGTGTAATTTTTTACGGCATCCCAAAAACAAGCAATTCAAAATGGGCTGTTTTTAGCTTAGTGGACGGTATGGAATAGGGAATGAATGGTATGTTTTGAAAATAATGTTTAGATTGTTACATTACAGCCTTTTTAATTGTGCTTAATTCCTGTTAAATTGCATTGTATCTCTTTCTGATGACACGGATTGGGAAACATTTTAATGTTTACTATAAAAAATAATTTAATATGTGTTATGTTTATGAAGTTCTCCCCTCCAACCTTCAACCTTTTGTCTGCACTGCTTTTAGGGGTAAAAGTCTTAATTTCCTACCACCCTCCACCCACTGTGCCAAAACCATGTAATTTGAGCTCTTGCTCTGCCTCTTTAAACCAAACGTTAGCTGTCATCATAAGACATTTTCACTATTGCCAGTAATTGTAGAGGCGTCTTGGAGCACTCATATGTCACATGTCCCATAAGCCTCCTAAAAATCTCCTAAAATATGTGCACATCTTAGCAGAGTGAGTCATATGCAGTGCTTTCTACAGCATATTTAGTGTTTTTCCAGCTTCCTCTGCATAAACGCTTATTCATAGATAAGGCTTAATTTGACATGAATTAAAAGACTATGTTAGCAACTGAATAGCACCATTGCAAAAAGCCTAGATTTCCCTTTTAACCCAGTTTATCCAGTGTCTGGGAAGAGATGCCCGGCTCACAAAGCTCCCTTAGACTACACTAAGCACTAGCGCCAATATGGCACCTTAAGTCAATACCCCTCTTAAGCATTACAAAGATAGATATGTACCTGGAATTAGAAGAGACCCCACAATCAACAGATCAGATCGAGCAGGGCAGAGGGGCATGTGGGGCCCATTGATTCAAGGTAACAAATGGAGGGCTCTCTATGTGAAGAGACAATTGGAGAGGAGCGCTGAGATTTGTTTATAAATACTTTATTCCTCCTGGCAGGAGGGAGCTGAGGTTTTAATGAAACTGTCAGGGGCAGTGAGACCCTGACGAGAGACCACACACCACCCCACATCACTCACACACACACAAACACACACACGCACACAAACAGGGCTGAACTGTGGCCCTTGCCAAACATAATTATGTCCACATTACTACAGCCTGCGATCCCTCTAGATTCTCCCTCTCTCACCTTCGTCTTCTTCTTCTTTTCCTCTCCGCAATGCAGTGCTAACACAGCAGTCCAGTTCCTCATCATTAACAAAAATGAGCTTGCATAGCCTAAGAAGGACTTTCTCTTTCCAAAGCACTAGGATTTCTATAATCTGGTGGGTGAGGTGGGATGGAGAAGCCATAGTGATGGAACAAATTGCAAATATGCATCCTGACAGAAGTACAGAAGTCTTCAAGTGTGCATGCATGCACAAACTCAGGTTTTTATATATATATGCAGACATACAATTGTATACAGCATATTTTATAAATAGCTATGTATATTAATATCCCATAGAAATGTATGTATATCTCTCTCTATATATGTTGTATACAGTTGTATGCAAAAGTTTGAGTATATTTTGTTGATTTTTGTAATGAAAAGAAGTAAACACAACATTTGCAGCAAACTAGTACAAAATAACATTTTATTTAAAATGTTAATGCACAGTTACTTTTTTAGATTAAATATAAAAATAAAATATTATTTGTTGCAGGTGGAATTGCATGGAACTGTACAAGTCAGGGCAATATTTGGAAAAAAAGCAAAACCCCCATAGAACCATCAAGAAGGTTTAGCTGACATAAGAGTGGTGGTGTACCATTCCACTGTGCAGTGTTGTTGGACAAACATGATCTACATGGATGAGTGATCTGAAGGAAACCCTACCTGCGATTCTTCACAAAGTATGCAACGCATAGATAGATGAACCAGAGGCATTTTGGAACAACGTTGTGGTCTGATGACTTGTAAACTCTTTAGGCTACAATCACCAGAGGAATGTTTGAGGAAACAAAGGAGCAGCATTTGATGAAAAGAACACCTTGCTAACTGTTAAGCATAGAGATGCATCTGTTATGCTTTGGGGTTGTGTGGCATCTACTGGCACAGGAAACATTGAACAAGTAGATGGAAGTATGGATTCTTAAATATCAGCAAATTGTAGAAGCAAATATAATACAGTCAATTAAAAAACTGAAGCTAAAACATGCTGTGCATGCAAGATGGCCCAAGAATAATGTAGAACTAGAAGCAAGGAAGAGTGGGTGAAAATGTCTAAAACAAGAACAGAAAGACTGATAGAAAAGTGTTAATGCCTGACTAGGGCCCCAAATTTTTGCACATGCTACAATAACTGTGTTTTATTTTTTCAATATCTTTAATTATTCAAATATAGTCAAGTAACTGTGCATTGATATTTGCAGTTTGTGTCAACAAAATATGTATTTTGCATACAATACAGTAAAATATTCCATGCCTAATCATAACATTAACAACAACTTTTAGTATTAAAAAAATAAACATGTAGCTTATGTAAAAAAGCACTTCACGAGGTCAGGACCATTTTACTGATACTAACATTGTAGGTTAGCCCTCTTTTCTGTAGTTTTACTACAAAGTCAGAACATTTTGTCCTGAAAATGTGTAAAAACAAACACATGCGCACACACACGCACATCCTGTACAATGTGTACCCGCTGTCTATTTGTTCAGCAGTTGGCTACATCAAACAATGGAGAAGATCCATTTGCATGAGGCGACTGAAAGTGTGCCATCGAATTTCTTTCATAGTCTCTTTGCTGAGTCAGCCAACCAACCCTTCACAGCATTCACATCAGAAAGACAAAGACATAGATTACCATTGCTTGTAAAGCGTCAGATAGCCATTAAAGGTACACACTGGCCGGCATTGATTCAGATGGACAGCTTCCTTTGTGGAAGCCTTAAGAGCCATGTACGGCAAAGAAGTGCAGCCCAGCCTTGCATTGATCTACACATATTATGCAGAGTGAATTCATAACAATGATTGTAAATGACTCACTCTCTTCGAGTGACCGTGACTCGGTCTTGAATTTTACATCTCAATTGGGAGCTCAACCTAGGGACTTACTTAGACAAAGGAACAGTATAGTCATGCCTGAAGTTGGATTCTCAGAATACTAAGCGCACTTTTTTTTTCTCTGATGTGACCTTTTCAAAGACTTTGAGGAAATTGCACACACTCACTTAGAGGGCAAACAATCTACTCAAAACAAACACTCTAAATAGTTAATGCTTTAAATGCCAAACACTGGCTTTGTAGTGAGAATAAAGCAAATGACTTGCATAGGAAAAACAGAGGGAAAAACATAAAGCATTTTCTAAATCTTTTGATGACAGCGTTTGAAGTTATTTCCCTGTTTCAGAGGAAAGCATGAATCTGACTGATTAGGTTCCCTTGCTGGCTTAGATCACAACAAAGCTAACCTTCCAATCTGAGTAATGTCTGTTTTCCACCAGTCGCCAATAACCATAATGCATGATCGCAAGTCTAAATCACAGCCAACTAATCATCACTTTGGCATCTTTCTTTTTTTTTATTTTTAACTATGGTAAATCGTATTCTGGTGATGTAACGCTGCATTAAGTAGTCTAAAGAGAAGCATTTGACATGTCACTCATAATTTCAGATTATCCATCCATTCAGATATTCAGCAATGGCAAAGGAGGGATATAATCATGCTGTTAGTGATCACACCCCTCTATTTAGGGTTTCACATAACTTCTAGCATTTATTATTTATTATGTTTATTTATTAAATGCAGCTGAAATAATGCTATATGTTACCAATTTAGGTTGCCTCTCTTTTCTGTCCTCCTAAATAATACGATAAAAAACAAAAAGGATTGTTAAAGTTTTGTCATATACACTGTATGGATAAAAGTTTTGGGACACCTACACATTACACCCACAGGAGCTTTTATGACCCATTCTAAATCCATAGGCATTAATATGAACTTGGTCTTCCCTTTGCAGCTATAACAGTTTCCACTCTTCTGGGAAGCTTTCTAAAAGATTTTGGCCATTCATCCAGAAGAGCATTTGTGAGGTCAGACTCTGATGTTGGATGAGAGAGCCTGGTTCGTAGTCTCTGTTCTAGTTGATCCCAAGGGTGTTTGATGGGGTTGAGGTCAGGGCTCTGTGTGGGCCAGTCAAGTTCTTCCACACCAAACTCACCCAACCATGCCTTTATGGACCTTGCTTTGTGCACTTTCCCAAACTGTTCCTACAAAGTTAAAAGCGTACACGTGTCCAGAAAGATTTCCCTTCACTGGAACTAAGGGGTCTAGGCCAACTCCTGAACAACAACCCCTTAGCATTATCCCCCCTCCACCAAACTTTACAGTTGGCACAATGTAGTCAGACAGGTAACATTCTCCTGGCAGTTGCCAATCCCAGACTTGTCGAACAGACTGCCAGATAGAGAAGTGTGACTCGTCACTCCACAGAATGCGTTTCCAGTGCTCCAGAGTCCAGTGATGCCATGCTTTACGTCACTCCTCCACTCTGGCACTGTGCATTTTGATCTTGGGCTTGTGTGTAGCTACTCGGCCATGGAAATCCATTTCATGAAACTCCTCCAGTTCTTTTCCTGATGTTGCTTCCAGAGGCAATTTGGAACCCTTTAGTGAGTGATTCAACAGAGGATAGGCACTGTGTGCTTCAGCACCCGGGAGCTCCACTCTGTGAGTTTGCATGGTCTATCACTTCATGGCTAAGCTGTTGTTGCTCCTAGGTGCTTCCATTTCATAATAATAGCACTTACAGTTGACAGGGGCAGATCTAGCAGGACAGAAATTTCACAAACTGACTTGTGGCAGAGGTGGCATCCTATGACAGTGTCATGTTTAAAGTCACTGAGATCATCAGTGTGACACATTCTTCTGCCAGTGTTTGTCTATAGAGACTGCAAGGCTATGTACTTAATTTGATCCACCTGTTAGCAATAGGTGTGGCTAAGACACCTGAACTCAATAATTAGGGGGGTGTCCCAATACTTTTGTCTATAGTATATGGGTTATACAAGCTGTTTGAATTCCAAGTAGATACTATTTTCACTGTTAAACTACAGTGGGGGAAAAGACTTAGAATGCACCATTAAAGATAATGATGTGTGGGAAGCAATTTGTTAAAATGCACAAACTGCTTCTTTTAATAGCTGCCATAAGTTCATACAGTTTAATATCATTCACTTTTTATGCTTCACTCTTGAAAGGTTATTCAAAGTGAGTAATGATCGTGTGATTGTGTCTATGTATAATCCTACATGTAAAGTGGCACTTTTCTTTGGTCTGGTTCTGACCTGGAAAACAGTTTTAGATGTTATTGCAGAGGTCACTAATGTGGATATACCCCTGTCACCAAGATTTACTGGTAACACTTTCTTTAACAGTTCCCTGAGTTCTAGATATTAGCAGGGTAAGTGTGAGACGCAAACTCTAGAGAAAAGACCCTGGATCAATATTTTAGGTAACATGAGGGTGAGTTCCAAAACAGTTTATTTAAACTACACTGAAATGCCAGACATGTTCTACACTTTTAAAAAGGATGGTTCTTCAAGGGTTGTTTAGTGAAGAGAGTGGTTCTATATACAACCACGAACACTCAAAGAACCATTTGCATGCTTAAATGGTTCTTTGCATAGGGAAATGGTTCTTCAGATTGATGGAGAATGTGTTGCATATGCTTCTATACATAACCTTTTTGAAAAGGGTTCTATAGAACAACCATTAAAACTGAATCTGGGTTGTAAAACAAAGCAATGAGTCTTACTATGATTTTACTGGGTTCTTACTATTTACTTGAGTATGATTGTAGGGGTGGTGTGGGCGGATTGGAGCAGTTTCAAAGTGTATATTTGCCGTTTTTACACGTAACCTTGAAATAAGGGTAAAGGTTTAATGAATATATTGATTAAAAAGGATGAAACCATAAAGCTTGCATTTCCCTATCTAATTTCCTCTCTCAAATAATAGAACTTTCATATTTGTGTGACCTCATTCCTGCTTGCTATTTCTAAATTTAGAGACATATTACAGCTCTTATTTCTTTTGCAACAGCAACTGTTCTCCTTCTCCTACTCCCTCTAACTAAGGGCAGCGTTTTTCAAAAGCTAAATAAATTTCCCATTCCTCTGTTTTGCTTGCACCACGGGGCGTGTTGTTTTGCATAAGCATATTTAGAGCTCTAAGGTCCAACGGCTGTGAGGACGCAGGATTAATGGTGGTGTTGGAGCAGGTCTCAACCAGGTGAGCAATGGTGAGCTACTCCTGTTCATTTATCAGATTTCTAAGAGAGCTGACATGCCACACTGAGCGAGGATGCAGATCCTGCAGCTTGGCCCATGTAAATGTTTTGAGTGAACAAAGCAGCGCGTCACATAAATATGAATAAACCTCATCTGTCCAGCGCTAAATGAAGTTATGGGAGTAATGGCACGGAACACTGCGATTTGTCATGTTTTGGACTTTAATAGGAAAATGTACACAAGTATATTTACCATGGTCTGCCACCTGTCTCCTCTTGAAATTGAATCAGTGCTTAAGAAAGCCAAGATACAAGAAAACATGTATCCATAAATGATTTATACATGCCTTGTGTCAGTGCAGTTTTATCATACATTGTTTATACCAAACAGAACAAACTCTCAACTCTAAAACTCTAAATTTTAAAGTTCAAGATTTAGAACTACTTCCATGTTTTTTTCACACACTTTAAATGAATCATTATTGCAGTAAAAGTTTGCTGTGGTGTATTAAAAGTTCACTAAAAGTGTAATAAATAAGAGTGTAACCATTTCTATACATTATTGCCAATAAACCCTTTGTCAATGATCAACACTAGGCATCTGGGTGCATCCAATCAAGGCAAAGTGCGAGGACTAGGGCGTTAATAATATATTAAAATGATGAATCAATAATAACACTTTTTTTACCAGATTGACCCTACTATCTATAGTGTTCCAGGCTGAAGCTCAACTTCTCATATGCTGTCATGTAGCGTGGTTGTAGCACCCTCATTTAAATTCACCTTTTAAATGGATTTCAAAGCTATACCTTTGGCAGACTATGCTGGACAATCCTGAAAGGAGAATTGAGGATACATCAACAAGCAGCAAACTAACAAAAGCAATAGCAAAGTGGAAAACTACAGTTCCCTCAACAACCTCCACTGTAAGAAGAATCTACGAGCTGTATGATCAAGAGCGAGAATGAGAGGCTACAATCTTGGAAAAGTTGAAACTATTGACTGAATATGAGATATATATAATACTGCAAAAGACAGAGACCACCCTTCATTTATGTACATTAAGTACATGTTATTTATTTTTCAGGAGACATTTTGAAGAGGTTAGATATAAGATAATCTGCTCGAAGATGGAAGGGGAGAGGCAAAGAAAAATAGGTGAAAAACAGGACATATAGAGAAAGACCAAGAGAAAATGGGACTCCTAACAATGCAAGACCTGGTAGACCACCAAACAGACAAACAGTACTTAAAGCTTTCATCTTTGAGAGAGAGGACAAAATCAATCTCCACTCTTGATTCAGATCTGGAAAAATCCACAGGCGTTTCTGTCCATCCTTCCACTGTGAGAAGACAACTCAACACTCTGAGTCTGAAAGACACAAAAGAAGAAAATCTGCTAATCAAACAAAGAAGCTGCTGGTGTTCTCAGAACAATGGACTGACCACACCACTGTCCAGACCTCAACACCCCTGAATGTGTTTGGGATTATTTGGTTTGTAAGAGGAAGATGGAACCAATTTCTAAACTGAAAGTAAGACTCCTGAAAACAATGGAATCTGTAATAAAAACAGCCCCACCTTTAACACAAGACATCGAAACTTGAATACTGACCACATAGTTCTTTTTTCTTCTCTTTTCATTCCCACATCATTGCCACATCACTGAACTCTTCTAAATATATTTAAAAGCAGAGGTGTGTTCGCTTTAATGGAAAATTGAGCTTTAATACACAGATGAGATGAAAAGGCATTACTACAGATTTAGAAGCAAATAGTTGGCTTCATAATTAAAATAGGAGCATTTCTTATCTCTCACATTATAACTGTTCCATGAATTCCAGCAGAACAGAATCTTCTGGATGTAGGTTTTAAAAATGAAGTCCACACACATATAACCAACAGTTTCATCTATTTATTTTTGCCTCGTCAGATTACATTTTCTGATAAAAGTGATACAATGAAATGCACTTTGGAGCCTGGCCCAAGGGTACAGTGTTCACTGAAGCCACTGTTTACTATGATTTTGCTGAGCAGACTGAGACATTAGCCAACACTGCATGGTTCACTGCATATCTACAGTATTGTGCAAAAATCAGAGACCACCCTTCATTTATTTAAATTCCAATCAAAATAGCCATTAAGTACAAGTTATTCTTTTTTTAACTTCAGGAAGAAAACATCCTATCTCAACAAATAAATTTAACAGGAAATTACTCAGAGGCCTCAAAAACAAAATATAATACCTAATTCTTCAGTATCTGATGTGTCCACCCTTTACCTTTATTACATCTTCTATTGTTTTCAGTAGCCTTGCTTTCAGTTTTTCAGAGAAATCTGCAGAAATATTTTTCACCTCCAAAGCTCAGTCTTCTCATAATCCAAGTAATCCAAAACACATTCAATGATGTTGAGGTCTGGACTCTGGGGTGGTCAGTCTATTGTTCTGAGAACATCAGCAGCTTCATTTTTATCAATATTTTTCCTTTTTTGCCTTTTCTCTGTAACGGCTTCTTGACAGCTACACATCCTTTCAGACTCATAGTGTTGAGTTGTCCTCTCACAGTAGAAGGATGGACAGAAACACCTGTGGATTTTTTCAGATCTGAAGCAGCTTGATTTTCTCCTCTTTCTCAAAGATGAAAGCTTTGTTTATCTGAGGGTGACTAGGTCTTGCATTGTTGTTAGAAGTCCCATTTTATCTATAACTTTTAATCATTTTTCAATAAAAAAAGTTTTGGAAACCCCTGTTTTTTCATTTATTTTCTTTTGACTTTCACCTTTCATATTCAAGTAGATTATCTTATATCTAATTTCATTAGAAATTGTACACAAAAAATGAAGAACTTGTGCTCAATAATTGTACGCAATTTGGCTGGAAATTAAATAAATGAAAGGTGATCTCTGACTTTTGCACAGTGCTATACGTTTGGGTCATACCTGGTCAGTTAATATGTTCTGGTGATTTTCTAACTGAAAATAAGTTAACACATCCTCTACAGAGAACACACTTCTGCACATTTAATCCACAATTACTGTTGATTTGCTGATTTAACACATTGAAAAAAAAAGCATAAAATGTGGCCTGCGCAAAAGTTATAATTTCTGTTTTATTTTCTCCAACATGTTAAACTAGAAAATACATAGAAATTATACACAAAGTTTGCAGGTAACTTATTTTCACTAAGAAAAAATAAACAAAATGTAATTTGACAAGAGGTGTTAAACTTTTGCATACGGCTGCATTATATAGAAACAAATAATCAAATCTAGCAGCCCCTACATTACTAATATTCCAGAGACTAGCACCTTACACAGTTTTCCTCCTTTAGGCAAATCTCACATAAATGCACCTTTTGGGTAAGTAACACAGCTTAAATTAGCCAGACTGCCACTTAGCAATGAATCTAAACTGTTCAAAAAAAGAAGCATGGATGAACATAATGCTGAGTAATGCAGTCGCTCTGATTTTACAAAATTAAACACATTATCTGAGATGTTGATTTAACTCATGGGGACATGTAGGGCACCAGCTATGATGGTTAGCTCACTGATGCATTCCAAATGAATAATGGTGGACACACTGCAGGGAAGCTAGTGTTAGTTGCTAATCCATTTCCATGTTCTCTGTGGTGATAGTTCATTAACTGGTCCACGGATGTGTGGTTGCAACTACTTTTATCTCTTCAGAAGCCCTCCCCGGGGAGCACCATCATTTCTCCAAAGCACTCTAGGAAGAAGAGCGGCCGTGTGCTTTGCGCCAGCGCAACTTTGAAGGAAATAACAGATGGTGTTGCACTGAGGAGGAGATTACCAAGGTTAATGATACTGAAAAATTAGCGAGATTGATGCATAATTACAATGATGGATGGAATCAAAGGCATCCACTCGAAACTCCATTAGACTGATCGCGTCTCGGCAGTTGTTTGCGAGATCTTAAGAGACAGAGCTGCTATCTAAATGTCAAGCGATAGGACGGATCATGAGAACTCATTGTTACGTCCAATTGAGACGTTCTGCCATATCAGACCTCTCAGTGGAGGGATCAAGGTTAAATCACTCCCCATGCTAATAGTCTTTTGATATTGACAAGAGCGTGAAGCTGATCACGAAGCGCGCAATTTCTCCTGTTAATGACTAAAGCCAATGACCCCATGTTTACCTAATGTCCTCTGAGGAGTCACTAATGAATTCTTCAGTGTGATAATATAACATCCTGACTGCTTGCATATGCCTCAAGTAAGAACTGCGTGAAGAACACCAAACCGTTGGGCCATAATTCTTCCTTATTATCCGTCTCCACTGGTTTCATTTAAGAGAGCAGTTGATTTAGCATTTTTCCACTTACTGTGTTAACCAGGGAGTCATTTCAGAACACTAAGTGCTTGAAATCTTTCACACAGAAGTTCTAATAGATCTTATGCAAAAAGATTAAGATTTTGACTGTAAACAGCCATTTAACTGGCGAGGCGTCTTGCCTTTTCTGTAGAACTGCTCTTTCTCATTAGGTTTGCAGTATATATCCAAACAGTTGATGTAAGCATGCCAGTCTGCATGGTTGGGTTCATGCTGGTGTTTACCCTGCACCCTGTACTGTGATTAAGCCTTTGGCTGGCTTAGCATGGTGAAACTTTAATGCAATTAGTTGCATATTGTGAGTTGCCTGTGACATAATTATCATGCACCTTGACAACTGCAATTCAAAAACAAAGAAGTTGCATGCAACACATTCAGTTACTCAACTAGTATTTTTTTGATATACCATATCATTCTTGCTACAAAGTCAGCCGAGAGGTGTAATGTGTATATCTGTCATTAAGTTCTTTACTATATAGAGTTCTAGAGTTCTTTGCTATGTATTTGGTTTCTTTTATCCGTTGTTTGTATGTTAAGCCTTTGAAAATGAATGTTTAAGTGCACTGTAAACCAGGGGTGCACAACTCCAGTCCTGGAGGGCTGGTGTCCAGCACAGTTTGGTGACTTTCCTGCTGAAATACAGCTGATTCAACTCATTTCTTAATTGCAAGGTTTAGTGGGTGTGTTTGAGCAGGAGAACTACCAAACTGTGCTGGACACCGGCCCTCCAGGACCAGAGTTGTGCACCCCTGTTGTAAACCCTCACAAGATAAGTTTACTCAAACGTTTTTGAGGCAACTCATTTTATACATGGAGTTGAATACATTCAAACTTTAAAGTTTAACAAACAATATATACGTATACATGGCACAAACTACACTGCTGTAGAAACCTGAGCTTTCAAGTTGCTAGTTTTTTTTTGTAAACAAGTAATTTTCACAAAATTGACAACTGTAATGATCACAAGCTGAGATACAACATTTTAAAAAGAGTTTTCAAAGTTACATACTCTTATGCCAACTTGGATAAAAACTATTGACTTAGCAGCTATTTGTATACGTATTGTTACAACCAAATTGACTGCTCAGCAGAGACACTAAACACATTCATGGTTAAGATACATAAAGATGTGCATTCAAACTTATATAATGTGAATTTGTCAACATCTTAAGGAAAAATAAGAGCTACTACACAGAATCAGCTAATATCAGCTAACTTGTTAGGAATTCTGGGTGACTCCACCCTGTGTTCTCTCATTACCTGTCTTTGAGTTTGTTCTTCTCACAAAAATAATTATACTTGAATTTTCAATCAGCATAAACAAAATGCCTGAATTGAATGACAACAACTAATTGCAAGAAGGTTAGTAATAATAACTGGATTATCTGGGTACAAATAACATCAGAGCTTTCAGTGTAGCCATTAGGGTTCAGTGTAACAGAGTAAACTTAGCAAACTTTGCCAAAATTACTTAAGTTCACTGTTTTTTAAGTATGTTTTTATAGTATATTTAATGCCTCGCTCATCTTGTTCAAGCACAACAAGTTCATCGAGGACTGTGTCTCTGTCCTCACTGCTGTAATAATTTTCATCCTTCTGTGTAAAATTAGGGGGAATCAAAAGAGGAGAAAACCTGGCTACATAGATTACATTAACAGACTAACAAAGAAGAGTAAACAGTGGCACAAGCAGTCACTTAAACAGCTGTTAGCATCAGCTGGTTGCAGAAACATTAACTTCAAGCAGCTCACAGTTGTCATTGTGTCTCAGAAAACTGACAAAAGGAAAAAGTACCAAACATTTCCATGCTTTACATTTTTGCTATGTGCATCATTTGCTGGAATCAGAACAAAGAGAAATACGTCTGACTCCAGCCTATTAAGAATGTCAGAAGCTAAACCCTGTAATCCTTAATGTAACTAACTATGTAATTAATTATGCAATTGTGTAATTACATTATACATTCATACATAGATACACTGTGATAATGACTCTCGACTACTAAGAGTTAATCTGAAAGCTTTGAAAGTTCAAAGAAAAGGGCTTCTTCAGTGCTCATACCTCTGAATTGGTGATAAATCTGGCTCTTCATCTTTTGAAGAGCTTTACTGCATATCAAAAAGAGGAGGGCTCACACAGTCAGCATGTTTTCACAGTCTTTGTGCCGTCCTCTCCAGAACACTCAAACGTGCACTCACACTCTCTCTTCCCTTCATTCATCCTGCCATCAGATCCTGCCTCTGATCCTTAAATATAGATCTTCTCTCCACAGGTGTTGGTGAAAGGTTGTGAAGATGGCTGCCGTGATGTTTCATGTCTATGTCTGACCACTCCACACTTTGAGAATACTAGAAGAAAAATTACTTTAAAATATCCTCTTTTGTCTCTGTGTATAACTCTGTTTTCCCAGCTTTCCATCTCTGAAAAAGCTTTCATGGCAGATGCAGTGGTGGATTCTCCATTTGCATGTGCTGCCGAGCCTCTGATAATGCAATGAGTGCAAGCTGAAAGCAAGCTTGAAAGCAAGGGGTCCCAAAAGACATCCTGTGAAACATCAGAACATCAGTATCTCACATATTTCACATTACTCCCATACATTCACCACATATGAGGGTTGGGTTATGTTTTGGGTTGAGGTTAAGGTTAGGGTTAGGATTAGAGCCAGGGTTAGGGTTAGGTTTTGTGTAATGGAAGTAACATATTAACAATACATCTATTAATGTAAGTAATATATCATCAGAATATCTACAAGATATTTACTTTAATGTATTCAGATGATTCACTACTGCTACTGCGCTGATATGTTGTTGATGTGTTACTGATACTCTGTTAAGAGTTTATTAATCATCTACAAAGGACCACTCCAAATAAAGTGTTACCTTTTTTGGGGGGGTGGGGTGGTCTAATGCATTTCCTTAAGTAATATAGGAGCTGAAAGCTTGAGTGTATTAAACCTATTCATGTTTGTTAATATATATTTTGAAAAACATAACTTGAGAACATCCCCTAAAGTTAATGAAACATTCTTACAACTACCAAACATGCCTTTTACCAAGGCAAATTAACCAATTATTCATCAAACATTTGTCTCTGTATCAATCATTACTTCCTCTTTGATTTGCATTGGCTAACATTCTAATTGATTGTGGACATTTTAAATTAAGCTCACTTACTGAAATCTTCACATACTCTTAAAGAATAGTCTTAAAATTATTAAGTGAATAGTGTAGGCTACACATTTAAGTGATAGCCCTAAGGGTTAAGGAAACTAGAAAGCGAACGACCACTTCTATTATCAATTGTGGAGTTTTTAACTGCTTTTACCTTCCAAACATACAGACAGAGAGCTGCAGAAAGCGTTACCATAGCTGGGTGGGTGGACTCTGCTACACTGAAACCTTCCTTTGGCTCAGCAGGCTGTAAGCTGGACTTGGGGTGTGTTCAACACCATTTCAGTTCAAGCGTATGCTGTAGAAACAGTGTTAAACAACTACAAGTGGTTTCCCCATAAATCAATTGCTTAGATCAGAACAGAAAAAAGGACAAAGTATGATTTTCATAGTATAAAATCCACCAGAATGCTGTTCCAGACATAAAAGTCAGGATGCATAGAAGTCTGGTGCATTGTATACTATGAACAGCATACTTGTCCTTTTCCTGCTCTGATCTGTAACACACATACTGTACACAGATATAAAATGATAGCAGTGTAGATTAGCATTTGTATCATCCATTGCTCAAGCTACAGCTCTTAAGATGAAAGCTGTGAGCTTGTTTCGACAAGACTAAATACTTTCTGAGTAAGCCCTGTGTCCTGCCAGCGCTCATAAAAGGATGGCTTGGAATGTGCTCTGTGCTATTTTATAATTAGCTGTACATTTATAATGTGATTTTCTTCAGACTCGCCAGCCAAATTTAGACCATCACTAAATGAATAGCCGCAGAGCTTGAAAGTTTCATATGGTTAAATTTACAGTCTCGTCTGTAGTTTATCAGTTTGTCTCTTTTGAGGCTGTGAAAAATGTTTACCACTCTTAAGTCAAAGTCAGCACTTTGGTAAGTGAGGCTAGGCTCAATGGAGAACAATATTTTATATCAATAAACAACTCTGCTGTCCATTATTCGTTCACAAGCATTAAAGGTTTAAGCGATTTACAAGCATGCAGACAATAGTGTAATAGCCACATACTACCAGTTTACAATAAGTCCTTCTATCAGGAAGCAATTCAGCTACCTTAAAGGTTCAGTGTGTAAGATTTAGTGGCATCTAGGTGAGGTTGCAGATTGCAACCAGCTAATAACCCTTCCCTCACCGCTCCCTTTCCAAGTGTGTAGTAGAACCTACGGTGGCCGTCAAGTTTTTGCTTTTTTTGACCACAAGGGTTCATTCTCACTTGCTCTTTCTTGTGCTTAATAATATGTACACTCTTAAAAAGGTGGCTCTTGGAGAGTTCTTTGCATGTTGTAATGGCTCTTGAGATTAATGGAGAACGTGTATATGGTTCTATCTAAAACCTTTTTGAAAATGGCTCTATATACCACCAAAAATGCGATATAGAACCATTTTCCAGAAGATTCTATATAGAACCATTTACAACATATTCTCTATCAATCTGAAGAACTATTTCATGATGTAAAGAACCCTTTAAGTATGCAAATGGTCCTTTGAGTGTTCATGGTTCTATGTAGGGCTATTGTCTTTACTAAAGAACCCTTGACGAACCATCTTTTTAAAGAGTATATGATTACAAAATGTGGGTTCTCATAGTCAGCACCGGCAACCAATGATTTAAGTTCTTTCTATGTCTTCCAACTGGTGCTATAGTGCCACCAAATTCAAACTGCTGCTTCAGTGTAAAAATGTGAGAGGCCCTTTCTGGAACCAGTGTTTGGTTTGACCATTCTGGGCTGCTGCTCATTCTAAGCTAACAAAAAGACAATGATTCATAGTTACAGGTGATTATACGCTAATGAAAACATGGTTTTGTAAACCACTTCCGCTAAATCTTACACACTGTACCTTGAAAAGTGTACAGACAATCCATTGTTCTCCAGCTGCACAAAAGATACCCTATACATGTTCATCACTCTGGTGTCATGTTCAATCTCTCTCTGCAAACATGCTAAGTAAAAGGTACTGTTATTGTAAATAAATGGTAACACCATGCTCCTCAGCAATTAACATAATTACTTCTCATTTGCAGAATTCAATTAAAATGTTACCACTCTACAAATGAAATAAAAAAGTGCTCAAAGAATTGCAATGAGCGTAATCCAGCGAATTCTCTTCAAAGGGAATGTTTTCTCTTTTTAATGTTTTCAAAGAGAACATTTGTCGCCTGTTTCTTCCAGAGACTACAGTGCCCAGAGCTGTAATTTCAGCACTAAGAAATGTTCCAACACTTTCAGAGTCTTTTGTAATTACATCCATCAAGTTGGTGGTAGCTCACGTTCCCCTTTCAGATGAAATTCCTCTTCCTTGAGGAGACAAAAAAAACAAATAAAATAACTTTTCCTCCTGGCTCAGTTATTAAACATAACTGATCCACGTGACGTGTCCCCATAGAGCTTAACGATATTAATAAAATCAATAATCACTCTAAAACAGGTTAAGAACAGACAGATAATGCATCATGTGTATGTCTTTCAGATACTTTCAGGTTTTCGTGTAATGATGGCGATATGAAACTCAGAGGGAGCACCATCTGTCCCCAGCTCTGTCAGAGCAGAATTTCCCTACACATTTTACTCAGTCGGCAGCGATAATTCATCTTAAGCTGCGCCGCAAGTCCTCTATGCCCTTCTGACTGGTCGGGGGCCGTGCTCCAATTACTCATAAAGTTTCCACGTAGCTTCGGTCGAGAATTAAGCTGGCGCTCTCTCCCCAATCAATAGTCCTCAAGCACTGACCTGTCTTAACATGATAAATTATGCACCTGATGGTTAATTTCCCTACAGATGGATTATTGACATTGGTTTTAGCAAATTAGATGTGTACATTTATAACGCATTGTATCTTTTATGGAAATCATTACAATCATTACTGTGATATTAAATATTGATGTGATTGATTTGGGCTCATCTTGTGTCGGTATCATAATCTGGTTACACTTTCTGGAAACCTGTCTGTCTGAGGGCATCATTTCTTTGCAGTATTTTAATTTCAGGTAAGTGCCCTTATGACAGATAGAAATGAATACTTTGAATGAGAGAATATCATCACTGTTGGAATCCTCATATCTCCAAAATGGCAACTTTACAGGAGAAGGAAAAAAACAAGAGAATCCCACAGAAATTCTGCATAATTAAAGGGTTAAGATGTAAAGAAAGTTATTCAGTGTGGTTTGTTGTAAACCACTTAGAATTACTCATATAACAACATACTGAGTCAGAACTGTTCACAGTGGTAGTGATAGGTACCAGCCGTCCAAAGCATTGAATGTCTCCTAACGATCCTTCATAGACAGTTATTACATGAAATCATTACAAATATGCTGCCTGATGTCTGAAACACTGTTTTTTCCATACTTCTCAGAAAAGATTTTGGCCTGAAAGAGCTGTAAGTTTTTAAGATCTATTAATAAGGGAGAGGTACATGTGGGGCATTATAAGGCAAAACAGCCCCCAAAGAAAAATTGTTTTTCCAGATTTACCACTACATTCCCATTATGACTATTACATATAAAACTCAGAAGGCATGTAAAGATACTAAAAATACTATTGTTTCAGATAGTACATAAAATGGCTTTATTTGCATGATGGACATTACAACTCCTGCTTCCTATCACCACCACCGTAAAGAAATCTAAATAATATTTTCTACAATGAACCATTTGACATCAAACCCCTCTGAATAACTTTGTTTAAATCTCTGTGACTAAAGAATTTTGAAGAATTGGTGAAATTCCCCTTTAATATGTAATGGAGGTTAATGTAACACAACCTTTTTTCCATTCACTGTGAAAAAATAAGGTTTTAGCATGACAGCAGTGTTATAAGAAGTGAGTAATGCTCATGTTGTCTCTGTCCCCATCCAAACATTATATTGGCTGTATGTTGTTGTGTTCATTCCATTTTGTTTGCTATGCTGTACTTAAACACTCATTGCTAATGTTTGATTGTTAGTGTATGTAATTGTAGTGTGTGTTTAAATGTAACATGAGAGTCACTGCAGAAAGTGACAGCTTTCTCAATATTCCAGTGCCTCTCTGAACTAAAGCACTGCAAGCCCTGTCCTCTCAACTGACAGGGCATCAACCCGCCGTAAATCTCCTTCATCTCCATCTGATATTAATTAATTTCTTCACATATTTGATATTCGCGGCAGCTCTCGCAGTAGGGAAGGCGTGAGGGTCAGAGGTTGTCTGACTTTCATTTAACTGGAGTGGACAGGGCAGGAGGCCGAGGTGCAGGCGGGTGGAGAGAATATTCACAGGCAGCATAATTAACTAATGAGCATGCCCCTCCGAGCCAAGACAAGACTGATGGTATGCCTGATTGGCCGAGATGCTGGTAAGAGGGCAGGATGTGCCCATCCATTCTTTGGGCCAGTGCTGACTGACAGGCACTTGTCTTGCTCTTTCCCCCCACATTAACCAAAGGCCTGATGGCAAGATTCAGACGGGCGAGTCCAACTAACATTTGATAAATCAAGCCTTATTAGACTGATGAGTCATTATATACACAGACTTGACAGGGGCTGAAAAGGGATTGTTCAACATTTTGGTAATTAATGCCTTTTTTCTAGTCAGATGAACTCTGAACCATTTCTTTCATTCTTCTTTAATTTCTTTTTTTTTTTCTTGGTTTGTTCTCTTTGAAGGTAATGTTGGAAACTTATATCACCTCAATTTAAGATTTGGAAGATTAGCTCTTCATATTGCATGTATGTACTGTATGTGTGTGAGATGCCATTCAGATTTTAGAATTAGGAGCAACTCTAGGATAACAAGCTGGCAGAAACTCTCACACAGTTAAAAAAATGAACTTTTTGTTAAAGAACTGTTTTGAATTCATTGTTTCTGTGATGTCACAAAAACCAACACGTTTACATTAGCCACCTATTCAGTTTAGGTCAGCCCATTCACATATACGTTATCGAGAGTGTTTCAACCTGGACTGCTTTTTAAATAAAGCACAATACAGGGCACCCAATCAGAACAGAGCTTATTTACATATATAGGTCTTAAAGGCACAGTAGCTAAAACAGCCTGTTTAATTTTAAGGGATAAAGAGATGATGGAAAATGGTCATGTATTGACAAATTGCCATATAAAACCACATCAACATTCAGAGGTGTGGACTCAAGTCTGACTCGAGTCACAAAGTTGATGACTTTAGACTCGACTCGAGAAAATTGAGAAAGACTTGGGACTCGACTTTGACTTCAACACGACTGACACGACTCTGACTCGGACTTGAGTGTGATGACTCGGAAAGACTCGAAGTGGAAAAAATGTCAAGAGAGTCTGACTGCAGATGGGACTCTTTACACAGTCGATAACTCTTCATGTGAATGAATATGTTTCGTGCTGTAAATTGAATAAACAGCAACGTCGTCAGATATCTGTTTCTGTGCTTATGCTTGGCTTATTTTATTTCGGAAGACAATAGAAGCATTACAACTCAAGTTTGCCTCCATAAGCTGGAAACAAGTGAAGCATCAACAGCATCAATAAGCCCTCGCTCAGCACTTAAGCTCCAGTCTTACTGGAGAAACTCACCAGGCGAAGTGACCATTTTCCACATGGTAGCAAAACAAAAGAAACACAACTCTCTCTGTTCGACCACTTTTGAGAGTTTCTGCCGTTCAAGAACAATGTAGGATATGAGCCCGCTGCAGAAAGGTACAGATTATACATTATATATTTTCAGCAGAGTTCTCATACTGCAGAGCAACAAAGCATAGCAGTTTAGTCCCCGCCCCAGCACAGCTTAATCAACGGAGGAAGGGATTAAAACTTACCTGATGAGTTGCATTTTAAGTGTTTGCACAGGAAAATCTGAAAGAGTGCAGTGGCATCACCCACCAGGAGGGGAGTTCGAGGAAGCCACTTTAAGGGGATGCAGCTGGTGGATCAGGATAGCCTGATCCTTCATTTAGCCCAGTGTCTTGCCTGTCATTTTGAGTCAGCCTGCAGTGACTCAATCTCTCAGAAGCTAAGCCTGAGGTGTTGCATTATTGTTGTGTGAGATGGGCTGATTGTGTTGTGTTGAAGTATTCTGTCTGACACCACACTGAATAAAATGGATCGGCGCTGGGTTTGAGTTCACTGCTACTAGAACACAAGGAGTGTGTCCAATACGTAAAGTCCAAAGTTTGTTCGTCAGATCAGTTTGGTGCTCATTCATACAAAACATCAGATAACGGATTGTTTTCCCATCTTAAATGCAGCTGTGTGTTTACTGGATTCCACCAGCTAATTATGCAGTCAAACTGTTTTCTGCTTATGTTTTTTCCAGGAAAACAAGAACTTTATAAAATACATAAATAACATATATTACGGATTTAACAACTGCAGTGCACGGCTTTGACTCCTTGGGAAACTTGCAGCTCTGATGAGCTACAAACAAAGCTAGGATGGGAAGAATTAGTTGGAGTAGAACGATACACTGTTTCCCACGTAAGGCCTGGAATGTAAATGAGTGGAACTATTTCGAAAGTGTGCCAGCAATGTTCCGGATCTCCAGCAGAGCACTGATAGTTTATTTCTGGGCGCATTCAAAATGACGGCGAATGAAAATCCAATTATTCTCACCTGCCACGCTAACTTACCTGTGACACCCCAAAAAATGGAGGTGTCAGATATAATATTGTGTTACGTACTTGCTCCACTACAGCTCCAGTGCATTTGTTTTAGACAAGCGGGATAATGAGAGGGTCCCATTCACCTCTGAAACCTCAACTCTCATCTTCAGCAGCTAATCATATGCGTAATAATAAATCTCCCAATTTGCTTGTGATCTCTGTGCTGCCATACATGACTTAAACCACCAGGTATCAACTCTAGATGTGGCTGCACATTATTGAGAGTGGGTAAATATGGAGTGACATGAATAAACATGGGCAGAACGTGCAAAGGAGAGAAAGAAAGTTCAGGGAAATTGTCTAGGGTAAGCATCATGCTGTGTTTAACAAATGTGGTATTTGTGAGCTGCATGTTTGGGTTCTTGGTGTGGTAACCATGAGATTAGCAGGTCAGCTAGGCCACAAGAGGGCTCAGTGTTTCATCTCTGCAGTTGGTAATGATATACAAACTTGCAGTAACAAATTGTGTACTTTGCAATTATGCAAATGGTCACAGCATGAAAAATAGTTTTCGGTGTCATGTGTGATGAAATTAAATGAAATGAAAATAAAGACTGTTTGTCTCTAAACAAAATCGGTGTAAATATCACAATAATCATTTTGAGTTGTCCTTTTCTTACTGGTAGCCTTTACTGTGCGCTACGAATGTGGCTTAGAGACATAATAAGAATCATATCTGTAACATGGGTAGAGGGTGGATATACCAGACTAGGGAACAGGAAATATATACTGTAAGAAAAAAAAACAAGACTGTTTTGCAAGTTTGCAACAAATGAACGATATCGTATATACAATCTGAGATGATTAGTACCAGGTGAGCAGTGCTAGAGCTCTAGAACATTAAAGTAGAATAACACACTTCATCAGACAAAAACTCAATTCTCCAGAATGAATAAAGGAAACCTTAACCTACTGGCATTTACAATGAGCACGTTTTCATGCACTCAATATTCCGATCAGATTTCTGCAGTTGTCCAATTATTCAAATGGTCATGTAAACACAATACTCCGATCAAGAAATCTGATTAAGAAATCTGATAAAGAGAGATGGATTTTAGCTCAGTAATCGGATTTCTCAGTGCATGTGTACTCGTACTCAGATTTCTTTTGGATTTCTCAGTCTGCGCATACGCGAGAACAGACGGCGGTACCAGAAATAAGCAAGCAGCATTACCACGAGATGGTAGCAAAATACTTGGCGCTGAAACCAAACACGAAATAAAGGATTTAAATATTCTTCATCTTCTAGATGATCTATGTTCATATTTTCAGGTAAAGTAGCGCGATGTTTACAAAAAAAGTTGCGGCGTAATCATAATCTGATTACTCAAGAGCATATAAACGCGTTAATCGGACAAAAATTGGATTTTCTGCAGTTATCAGATTATTAAGTGCGTGTAAACTCACTCAGTGTGCCTATGATTGCACAATGTAAAGTTTGTTTAAAGTGTGATCACTCAGCCTCTGTAATATTTGGAATGCTACATCCATGAATTCAATCCGTCCATCACTATTGCTTCTGTTCAACTTTAATGATGCAGTGACTGTAATAATAAAATAACATAATAAAAGCCTTCAATAGTATAAGATGCAGCTCATTCTCCACCTTCTGGTGATTTAATTGCTTACCTGGGAAGATTAAAGAGGTTGGAAAGTTATCCTACTTGAGAGTTACTAGAAGCGGTCCCACTTGGACCCACATTATTCCAAGGTTTGAGCTCATACAAGGCTCTGAATTCACTCCACTATCTGACCAGTTTGTTAACCAGAAGATCCTATGCATCCTGAATCTTTTGTTGGCCATGCAATTGAATTTTCCAGTACAGTGTCACAGGGGAGTATAGAGGAAGGTGGTTAAATGGTGCTCTAGAATTTTCTGGCTCAGGCATTTGCTGATGGTAAGTGTTCCTGATGTGCCCACTCTTGAGCCCACTTCTGCACAGAGCCACTACTGAATTCTTCTCCAGCCCAGTTGAAGAGGAAATCTACAGAGAGATCCCCAATTTTCTTGAACAGCCTAACTACATCCTCCCCTTCTGGCTCTTTATGAGTACATGCTCCTTCTGAGGGCATCATGCCTCCCCTGCAGTACAGAACCAATCACTGACTCCATAGACTGCAGTGTACTGAACTTAGTCTCAAAGAGGGGCTGGACATGACTGAATACATGACTAAGTGGTCACCAGTTCACTCTGCATATCCGAAAAGACTTGCCTGGGGCAACTTCATTAAGCCTACTGTGAGCACAGGTCTGAAAGATGGGAAGGAGTATCAGAATTCCTGTTTGTTGAGCCTTTAAAATGCACTTCAAAACACACAATCTGAAAATCAATGATAGTGATGCTCCCCTTATGTTTACTGTCTGAAAGTAGCAGAGGCTGGCTGTCAGTGTACAGTGGAAACTTGACAACTATGAGATGTTTTCAGAATACTTAATTAGGTCTTTGCATGGTAAAATGGTTATTCTCCATGACAGAGAATCTATTGTGTATGGTTCTTTAGTTTTTTAACTTTTTACAATGATTCTCTATAGCACTAAAAGAGGATCTGCAATTGTTACATGTAGAAGAACCTTTTGGTATTATATAGAACCTTTTTCCTAAGAGTGTGATCAGTGTTTTCCATTCAGACACTGTTCATTTTGTCTGCAATACCCACGTTGAAATGACTTGGCCTAGGTTTTTCTATTCAAACGAACCAAATGTAGCACAAAGCACAGTCCTTGCCTCATCATTTTCAGCTGCTGAAAAAAACAGGGTGAATTGATCCAGTTTTTGTATAGGCCGCAACAGCAGTTTAAGAGCAGGCACTACTGCTCACCTTAATTACACCATGCTCCAAAAGATTTTGTATATGAGACCCTCAGTCCTACTGTGAGTGAGGGAGACAGCAATAATACTGACATACTGGTAAATCCTCTAAGACAGGTATTTCAGGATCAATTAAAATGGTGCAACCTATGTCACCCTCGCCTTGACCAAATACTATGCTGTATTTTTCAAGTAAAGATAACTTACACACTGTATTTCAGCCTTAGACAGTCTTTCTAAAACAATCCAGGGCTTTGACCATCTGTCTTCGACCAATAAGTTAACAATAAGGACCTCAAGAACAGGGTTTAAAGCAGTAGGAATTAGTTAGAGTCAGGTGGTCCAAGGACACTTTTTATATGTGTAAGTAATGTGCAAACATACCAAAAAGTTACAGCCAAATAGTTACTAACCACTCTTTGCATCCAGAGGTTCTTATTATCTCGATATATATCTGTTTTGTTTTTACCTTGATTACTGCAGTCTGTCTCTTTGTTCACTTGTTCACAGGTTTATGATCTTTCTTATACACAAACCTTATTACTTTATGATTTAGCAAAGCATTTCACTCACATAAATGCTATTTATCTCAATGTACAACAGTACATACCAAGCTATCAAATGCCACCTATTCTTTTGAGATCAGCTGTTTTTGCAAGGCCCTTTGGGATACAATAGATTGGAGCACGTCTTAGACTTTGATTTTGTAATGGAATATGGGAATGTGGCCTGGGAGATTAACTGCCCAATTCACTGGACACATTTTTTAAATTGAGATGCACTAGAAAATGGTGGAGTGGTGGAAAATGGTGTGGAATCCAGTTAGAACACTACAAATGGAAGCAGAGATCAATGCGCCAGCACAATAAGCTCTGGTCAATCAAAGTTGGATAAGTCACTTACACACAATCTCTACAAACATTATTATCCATCACATGGTGCTTAGATGAACAAAAGTCTAGCTTGCTAACTTTCTTTATTATGTCTGATCCAGCGAGGATGGCAGCAGCCTCACATTGTAGCACTCATTACTTTAACACAAAGAGAAAAATATATAAAAATAGCCACTTTATCAAGTTAGAGATAATATTTTTTTTAATTCACTCAAAATATAAAGTCAAGATATGTTTTTTCTTTCATTTACTTTATTCTTGTCTATTAATTGTTTAATTGCTCTAAAGAAAGTGAAAGAAGCCAGAGAACATGCAAAAAGGGTAAATAAAACATGAAAAAGAACAAAAAAAAACCCACATGGATCAGATTAATGACACTCCTTCACTTTCAATCCTCACTTTCCCTTAAGCTAGATGAAAAGGTCTGCAATCAATTTTAAAACACAGTGAAGCAGGGGAAGCCCAGGCTCATTCATCAGGTGGCACCTACGTTTCACAATACTTATTCACTGTTTTAAGGGAGGAGGTCTGGAGGTCTCAACTCATAAAGCTCCTGCTGATACCTCCACCAGCCCCCTACATAGACACAGAGGATCCACTCTGACCAATCTGCAGACTTCAGCGTTCCTTGGCCGGTGATGTACAGCTATTGCTAGTGGCTGTAGTTCACAGAGGAAGAGCGAGCCTCCCCCTAGTGCCGCTAATGATGATCAAACAGGTTGTGGCGATGGCTACAAGCCCCCTGCGTCTGTCTGCTTTCCATGCCAAACAAATTATTCTAATGCTGCGAGCATGAAATTAAACCTGGAGGGAGGGATGTGCTTGCTCGACCCAAGCCTGCGTAAAGGAGCAGAAATGTGTTTGTGTGAGCGTGGCTGTGTGTATAAGTGTGTTGTGTGTGTGTCTGTGTGTGTGTTTACATTTTCACATTAACATGCTCTTTTCTTATATTTGATGTCTGCATAAGTTTGTACCAGCATCTCATGTCTATGTATGAGCATTTTTCTGACATATCCCCTCAACAGCGTTTTGTCAAGCCTAAGCTAACAGTCTGATTAACCACTTCCTGCTCCCCAGGTTTTAATGCAATTTGTTCAGAGAGTATGCTGAGCTTTGCCTTAGAACTCTGAGACCCAGAACTACTTTCACCTGAAACACACACACACACACACGCACACACACACACACGCACGCACATTTTCTAAGCCACTTATCCTTCTGGGGGAGCTGGAGCCTATCCCAGCAGTCATCGGGCAGAAGGCAGGATACATCCTGGACAGCTTGCAAGTCCATCGCAGGGCTCACCTAAAACAGAAATGACAAAATCTAGCCTACTTACTGGTATCCTGTTAAAAGCCCTTTGCCAGTGTTTAGATATACCTTTTAGTTTACCCTTTAGCTCAGCATGGATAGAGTACTGTGCAAAAGAAACCACCCTTCATTATTTGATTTCCCGCTAAAATGGCCATTAAATATTCATTTTTCAGTGTTGGAAAAAGAAGAGAACACATATTTAACAGAAAGTGACACAGAAGCCTCAACTAAACTCAATTTCTAAGTTTTCCACACCTTTAAAGTTCAGTCATAGCACTTGTTTGCATTTTGCTTCCCACTATCCAAGTAACCTCAAACAAATTCAATGATGTTGAGGTCTGGACTGGTTTAGTTGCCCTCTCACAGTGGAAGGATAGACATAAATTTTTTTTTCAGATCTGAATCAAGAGTGGAGATTTTCTCCTGTCTTTCAAAGATGAAAGATGATTGATGGTCTACCAGGTCTTGCACGGTTGTAACGAGTCTCATTTTCTGTAATTCTTTTAATAATTTTTTGAACTCCTGTTTTGGGAACTTACAAGTGGAATATCTTTTATCTAATCTTTGGTTCCACTTCATTTGGATAGTCCACTATAGTCCCCTACGGATTATCTATAGATGTTAACAAACTATCTGTTGAAACTCTAACAGATAGAGTTCTAAACAGTGGTGGGGTTAGGGTCAGGTTTTGGACCAGGGTTAGGGCTAGGACCAGAGTGAGGTTTGGGTTTGGTCTTTGGGTTAGGGTTAAGGTTAGTGTTAGAATTAGAGCCAGATTTAGAATAAAAAAATAAATAAATTTAGTAGATATTTAGTTGAATGTAACTTGAACGTAAATGAAGTATCTACAAAGCATCTAAAGTGGACTATCCAAACGCCATTCTGACTGGAAATTAAATTAACTGTGTTCTCTGAATTTGGCACAGTAGATGAGTGAATGTAAAGTATAGGTGCAGTTAGAGGCATAATCACACAAATAGATAGATAGATAGATAGATAGATAGATAGATAGATAGATAGATAGACCTTCTAACAAGTCCTGCTTTAAAAAATAGCATTGGCTCTCTAGCAGTGACGTCAGTTCATAGTGAAGATGAATGAGGCAGAGTGCAGAGAGGTTTCTATGGTTTCTGATATGAGAGGCTGTTTGTGGCCCAGCTGTTCTGTGCAGCTGCTGCACTGTGCCCTGTTCATTAGCTCCCTTCACAGGCCACTCACTCCACATTCAGACCCAGCCAAGGATGAATTCAAGGCAATTGCAATAATAGGTTGGCCAATCGGGAGGCTAAACACTGTCTTCAGATGTAATTATTTCTGGCCTGTTTTCCACAGCAAAAATGTCTGAAGCTGAAAAGGCATCTACACTGCAGTCCAATAGGTGCAAGCTTGATGCGTGTGAGGTCACATTCTGTGTTGTGCAGACCAACAGGAGCAGTGCGTTTTGTGCAACCAAACATTTTGGAGAAACTTTATTCAGCACATGGTATCAGTGCAGTATTTATTGGGCCCATGTTATGAAAAATTACATTCAAAAAATAAAAAAGTGCGATGTAGTGTGTAAACATAGTTAAAGTCAAAATGTACCATTTATTCCCCAGTCTATAAACGCCAGCAAGCTGCAGAAAAAGCCCATTTGGAATCCCGTCTTTGTGATATCATGAATCCCGTCTTTGTGATATCAGACTTACATATATCACCTATTAACTTATTTAATCTTATCCATTTACAATGAAGCAATACGGAGTGTTTCAACCTGGACTACTTTATGAATGAGGCACAATACAGGGGATTCAGTCTGAACAGAGCTCATTTACATACATGAATCATTTTACGGAATTGGTTCAAAGTTAGAGTTGAAAACACATTTTGGACTTTTAAAAGACTTTAGACTGAAATCCTTTTGGTTTGAGTGACTCTGCACCTTAATTATGTTTATTTTATTAAAACAGACTATTAAACATTCCATTTGGTCACAAAATAAAACAGTCATATCCCTACCGAAACTTTACCAAATTTTTCAGTAGTGATTGTGCCGGTGGTGACAATTTTAGTTAATTTTTCAGTAGAACTCAAAAGCGCTAGCCAGTACATGACTAACAAATGAAACTTTGAGCAGTTGTACACACAAAAATACATTTCATTAAAATAAAATAAAAAAAAACTTTGTGTTTTGGCAGTGACAATTCTGCATGTTATGCACTGTAAACTTTGGGGTGAGATTCAACTGCTCAGCATGTGGCCATGAGGAACAGTAATGCAGTCTCACTTCCTAAAATGCAGGACATCATTTTTAGTTTATTTATTTATTTAAATTTAATTCATGATAGATCTAAATCTTTCAACATAATTGTAAAATGAATATCTTTAAAAGATATAAAAAATGCAAACAAAGTCAACTATTGTTTTCTCAAGTTTAGGGGTTTAGGGTTTAAATTTAGGGGCTAGGGCTTGGAACAGATACCTCCCAATAGAAAGCTAATTAATAATTAGCTAATTAATATTTTTGTAGGTATTTAGCTTATTACTATGTCAATTAACTGATTGGAATGGTCCACATCACTCTTACAGGCACAGAACCAAAAGAGTTAAATTCTTAAGGGATAATGAGAGACTAAAAAATGATCATGTAAAATAAAATTAATTATGACTGTTTTTAATACATAAACGTTATAAGTGGACCACAGGGAAAACAGAAAATGTAAGTAAGATGTAGGATATGGGCCCTTTAAGGCATGTTTTCCAAAGACCTGTTTTGTTTTAATCTCCAAGTCTAATTAGGCTTGCTAAGTCAAACACAAGCAGTGTGCATATTGTAGTAGTAATTGATTGCATCTGTGCTTTTGTATCATTCCAAGCAGAGTTTTTCAACATGACTGCACTAGTGAGAATTTATTGGCCAGCATCACTTGTGTGCCCTCCAGCTCCAGACTGATCCACTTCATTAGAGCTTGGAGGTTAAGATCTTTTCTCTTTCTTTAGGATCTGTTGTTTTGGATACACAATAAAGGATTTGAACCTACAGCCCTCTGATTATGGACATGGCACTTAACCATCACAATGTAAAATGTTATACACTCCACGCTTGGTGATACTGTGATATTATTTACACTGTCTGTTATGGTTGACTATATTGCCAGACCAAACAGAAGGGGTAAACGTCTGTCCACTCTGGCTGAGATTAGTTTGGATGTAACCTTGATGTTTGTGCTCTTGTTACAAACAAAATATCCAATAACATCCGGTTTCTCTCTCGCTCTCAGTTTGGATCTTGACTAATTAACGAAAAAAGTCTTGCGTTGAGGAGGAATGAAAGCCAAAAAAATAAAAAAAACAAAAAAAACAAAAAAAACAAAAACAAAAACAGATGAAGGCTGTAGACCTGTATAACCTTGCCCTGAAGCAGGAAGATGCTTTTATATGTCTCTGGTGTTTGTGATTGATCTTTATTGTAGCCTGCTGCTGCATCCAATCCACATATGGAGACGGTTCCAAAAACAGCATTGCACCGATCAATGGATGAAAAAGGCAGCGCGGCTTGACGCCTCATAATTATGTTGGTGGCAATAAATAAATAAATAAATAAATACAAAAATAAATAAATAAATAAATAAGGTGAGGCGCTGCTCGGTCTCCGGAGGCTGTGCGGCATAATTAAAATGTAACTGTCTGGCGCTGTGGAGGGCTGGCGAAGAACAGAGCAGGTGTGAGTGGCGGGAAAATATGGGAAGTGCACAGAGAGAGGGTGTGTGTAGTTTGAGTGAGTGGATGTGTGTTCATGTGTACATGTATGTAACACTTTATGGGGACTGAGTGTCCTGCAAATTTCATAAAAACATGAACATTCTGACATAAGGGGGATATTTGGCTGGTGAATTTATCAGTTTTTCTTTCAACTGAACCTTTGCTCTGAAAGTAGAAGAGCCGATATGTTCCCCCTTCTGTACATGAGGTTAAGGTTAGGGTTGGGTTGATGTGTTCATACGTTATGAAATGCAAGTATTTGGGATTCACAGTCAGAATTCAGAAATTGGGCATCTGTATTCAGTCCATGTTGCAGTTTGAAAAGGCAGTATTCAGTATTCTGTGACTGCTTATATTTTTAGGAGAACAATTTTAGATTAGTCAACCAGTACATTATAAAAGCATTAACATGTCTTTACAAGAAACACTGTTTCCAGAGTAAAGGAACCTCTATGGGAGAGACAACATTAAACTTGGGGGTCCTGTCTCATTTCATGGAATAAAATTTTAATTTTCTGAGAAACTGAATGCCCTCACACAAGGTGTATGTGTTCAAAATTAGATTCTGATCCCTGGATGTACCGTAAACTCACTCAGCCCTAATTCATAACTGTACAACATAGTGCACCGAGCCACAAAACTCTGGTTTAAAACTAGAGAATGTTAAAGTTTGTGCACATCTCTAACTGCCAAGAAACTTTAGATACTTTTGTCTTAAAGTCAGCAGCAGCTATAAACACAGAAAAAAATACGTAAACAGTGTTATGTTTTCCCATAAACCAAAAAATAAGTTTTTATTAACAAAGATTTTTCATTTTTAGGCTGTTTGAGAACATGCAATGGGTAGTCTTCATTTATGTTTTTGACTAACAACCAATATGTGATCAGAGTTTTCCCCATTTATATGACAAAATGATAATTTGGTTTTGCTTCTTATGGAGCCCATCCAACCTACTTGCTGACAACTAAGTCTATTAAGTCAGAAAAGGTCCGATATTAGATTTACTATTCTTGTCAGCCTCTGAGTGTAAAAATGTATGTATACTATTACAAGTATGAAGACTCATGCCTGGTAATATTAGTGAAAAAAAAAGAAAAATACACATTTAAACCTCACAAAAACAGAAATACACAATATATAGATCACCTCATAGTTTCACTTTCCATAAGTGGAACCCCCAAGACCTTTGCCACCACTTGAACTCAAGCAAAGATGGTTCTTCAAGGGTTCTTTACTAAAGAAAATGGTTTTATATAGAACCATGAACACTCAAACTACCCTTTGCATGATTCAGGGGTTCTTTGCATCTTGAATGGGTTCTACAGATTGATAGAGAATGTGTTGTATATGATTCTAGATAGCACCTTTTGATAAGGGTTCTGCTGTTGTTGCAAGCTCATATCAGGAAACACTGAAGTTCCTACTGAAGCCTGAGTAGACTGATAAATCAATGTAATAAGTCAGTTATTTATCTCAATGTAACTGAACTCTTTTGCGGGCTCATCAAACTCAGTAATTCATGAGTGATAAACTTTGTGTTGGTGGTGTACTGGATTTGTACATGTGCATCACTATGTTACGTACATTTCATTAACTGAAAATAAGAAGATACCCACTTTATAGTCAGCGCAAAACTTTTTTAAGGATTTGTTTTAGGATTTGTTTATTAGATATCTGGGGAATTGCGGGAGCAGCAGTGGACTGAAGCAGGAGATGAGAGGGAAAAAAAATTGGAACTTCAAATAATAAGCAGATATTTCATGAGACATAAAGCATTAACAGAAAAATGGAACGAAGAAAACTCCCAAACACCAACAGCGAGAAACAGTGGGAATGAAGTAAAAATTACAACAGCAGAGTTTTATATTATACCAAGATGTTCGTAGTGAATGTAAATGCCTTACAAAGACAGGAATACCAATGTTTGTGTATGAGTCTATGTTTATGTGTGCTTATTTAAGCTCATTTTGCCATTCAGGCATGGCATCCCTCCCATCCTGCTCTTTTAATCTACACTATTCATGGTTGCCAGGTGGCAGGGCATGTAAAAGCCTCCTCGCTCAGCCACTTTAGCAGCCAAGCACTCACACGCATAACAGTCAGGCCTAATGATACTGAACTTCTACCTAATCCACTTATTACTGCTGTCACAAGGGGGAGCCTTGAATGAAAGCGTGGACCTAGACAATCACATAGCAAACGCTTAGCCTAATTCAGAATAGCACGTCATTCAAAATCTAGATATTAGGGTTTCTTCTGAAATGTGCAGACTAGAAACCTTGTCTGGTTAATGAGACGTGGAAGCTGTGTTTAGGTCTATTAGGCTGCAGGCCTTTCTTCAGAGGAGCTGCAAAAGTTGACGAGGGAGTGAGCCTAAAAGTGAAGAGTCTTGCGATGAGAGTGCACCGCTGAGACGCTCTCTGCTCAGAGCATGCTACAGTTTTTACCCTTCCCTGTTGGCATGGCCTCTGATGTTCTATTTATACAACTGTGATGTAACAGCCCATTTGGACGACGATGCTGAGATGCGCTCCCATTTTGAAACAAAATAAATGAGCCCGCGCTGATCTAGCGGCAGATGTGAGCAAGACAAAAATCTTTTGCATCACCATAGACTTTTAAAGAGAGGGGGAAGATAGAAGTGGAGGGGGTGACTCACAAAATGCTCATAAAAGTGTAATTGGCCATATGCATTCAAATGAATAACCACACTGCCCTCTAGAGGACTGTGATTGATACCAATTGGAGTGCTGCCAAGAAGGTTGCTTTTGGATGCTCACAGCAGCAAAGGGAATGCTTCACACCGCCTGCTGTCATGGTGCGGGCACCCAGAGTGTTTGCGCCTCAGCTGCAGACAGACTCCACTAGCCCAGCTCCTCCAAACACAACACAGTCAGTTTACTCCAGTCAGGCCTCCCCCGGCTAGCAGCATAGCAGGTTCGCCTGACAGTAATAATCTGACTCCAGCTTGTGAAGTTAAACCAGTGAAAGATGGGCTGATATAAGGTGAAAAAAGCACTGCGACGTTTGCATCCTGCCCTTTCTTCTAGCTGTGATAACGCTGCACATGTCTCCATGCTTTCTGGGGCAGTTTACCGAGGGGCAGACATTCATGAATGCCAACACACAGATTGCATGCTGTGAAAGGCTAATGACGGTCATCCACTGTAATTTTCTGCACTCAGTGCAGAGGGAAGATGCGGGTTAGGATTTGTAGTGTTACAATCATGTAGTGCCATTATGATCCCAGAAGTAAGTGCAGTCTTCACACAACTATCTTTGGCTTAATGTGTTCCAGCGAACTCACGCCCCATTTTTTGTTGAAGGTTATAGGGATATTTCTACCCTGTGAGTGCATGATCCTCCAATTCAGTATGTCTGAAGAAGCACGGCAGAAGCAAGAAAAAGATAAAAACTCAACAGTGCCCCCTTCTGTCTCGTTTATGACACTAACATGCATTGACACATTGCTGTCGACATGGTGTTTAGTTCTTGGTGCTGAGCTGTAGTCTATGACCTTTAAAACAGCCACACGTTTTACACAGACCAAGCCTTGTGCCTTAGTCAAAATTTAGGAGCTTAAACCTTTATTTATTTATTTATTTATTTACACGAGGGTCCTTGGGGTGAGAAAGGTAAAGAAGTCAAGGGTGTCATATTGCAGTGCCCTGGAGCAGCTTGACAAAGTGTCTGCAGTGGACAGTGGAGGACACTAGAGCCAAGGGTCTTCTGTCTCACCTGGGGATAAACAAAGGGAACCTTCAGCTCTATGTTCTGGTTCCTGGTGTGAAACCCTGACAACTCATGGTCACAAATGCAGAAATGTTATAAGATGCCAACCTTGCATAAAGAACCAGTATCAAACGTGATCATGTGTATTTCCAGTTTTAATTGCAATATCAAAGTCTGTCCACTAGAGGTCTTCATCAACCTGTAATTTGTAGGCCTGTGTCTGTGCCTTTATTTATTTTTAGAAATATACCCATATTATACCCACAGCAGCACTGCTGTGTCTGATCCACTCAGACCAGCGCAACACACACTAACACACCACCACCATGTCAGTGTTACTGCAGTGCTGAGAATGATCCACCACCCAAATAGTAAATGCTCTGTGAGGTTCTATGGGGGTCCTGACCACTGAAGAACAGGGTAAAGGGGCTAACAAAGTATGCAGAGAAACAGATGGACCACAGTCTGTAACTGTAGAACTACAAAGTGCACCTATATAGTAAGTGGAGCTGATAAAATGGACAATGAGCGTAGAAACAAGGAGGTGGTCATAATGTTATGCCTGATTGGTGTACATATATAGTTAAAGAGAGAGAGAGAGAGAGAGAGTTTATATGTATTTTGTCTGTGCCCACCTAAGAGGAAATGATTCACTGGAGATGTTATATAAATATATAAAAGAGTAAAAGAGCAGCATTCTTCTATGATTTTAAGTTCACTTTACAGCATGACTCAATGTAGGATTCGGCAGCTTTAACAGATTATTCTGCAGACCAGAGACCACGCTGGTAGAATGCTGATATGCTTTTGAATTCTTATTACTAATGAATTAAGGAATGGTGAATTATAATGCCAAAAGAGTGGGTTGTAGTATAGGCTGTTATGCTGGTGTAGAAGTATCATCTCAGAAAAATAATGGAACGCAGTAGGAGTTACTCACAATGGGACTCATTCACTAATATCTATATACGTTTTTTTCTTAAATTTGTTCTTGAGAAAGGTCTAAAAAGGTCTACGTCAGATTCATGATGTGTACTTGAACCGCAGAATTGTTTACACCTTTGTGCTCATGAACATGTGTATATTCTGTTCTTAGCTAAGAACAAACCCCAAATAAGAAAACGTTGGTGAATGTCAGAATCTTCGTGACGAGAAGGAAATTTCTTCTTAAGAACAGTTGGTGAATGAGGTCCAGCGTCTGTTTGAAAGGAGCTCTTTTATCTTTATACTTTATACTTCTTTTCTTTTCTTTTGCTTGCTTTTCTTGTCTTGTCTTGTCTTGTCTTGCAGATGGTCCCTGGTGAGTCTGGTCTCTGCTGTAGTCACTTTTTGTCCAGTGAAAACAAACCTGTTTTTTATGCTAGCAGTGAAGGTGTAATTCACAGCTACACATTCTGCAGTTAAACAATTAATATCCTGAACAGTGTTTCCTTCTGAACTTAATAGAAGAAAAAAACATAATGATATCTTTATTTAATTCACAGTCTATACAAAAAGAGTTAATAGAACGAGTTAGTTCAATGACTTACAGTAGCAGAAACCTTTTGGTTCACTGTTGGAGTTTAAAGGAATGGCTCAGCGAAAAATCAATATACACTAATCATCATTATTTGGCTTTGATGTAGTCGATCATCTGAGATGTTTGGTGTCCAAATTTGGCTTCTTAAGTTTAACACTGGAGCTATGAGGCTAACGTTCCTAACAAACACTGTTAGCTCTGCGCACAAATAGTGTGGGCAGAGCTAACTCAAGACTATAGGAGACATTAGGCAGAACTTTACTTAAATAATGTTAACCCTTATTTTTTTTAAAGATGAGATGCAAAGCACTCACACGTGTTTAGCAGGCCGATGTTACTCCACATGCAGTAGCCATTAGCTCTGAAGCAAGTTTTGAGTGGATTATTAAAAAAACAACAGGATCTCACGAGTGCATGTTTGCAGGTAATTATTAATTATATTACTGCTGCAGACAAAATACAGAATACCTTGCTTGAATATTTTACAAGTTAGACGCTGTGTGCCCTTGTTTATTCATAACTATAGTAAATATTTTCAAAATAGCAAAAAATGCCTATCCATAGCTTCAGATTTAATCTCAACAGAGCTGTTTTTTTTTTTTGCTTTTTCACTGCTTTTACTTAAAATATGTTTTTTAAGTTTTTCTTAAAATATGCAAAACACTAAAAAATGTAATTTGATTATTAAACGTATTTAGAAGAACTACAGTTAATGCAAAACATTGAAGATAAATTAAATAACACTAAGTAAAATAACTAATATATTAATATGTCTGCATCACATGCAGCTCTTTTTCTTTCAAAAAATATCGTTTTGCAGCTCCACATTAATATTCATATTCATTAATATGTATGCACCATTTTAACATTAGCAGTGACATTTACACTCCGGGTGGAGTGGGGGGCAAGGACTTTATAAGACCACGTAGAGCAGACTTGCTATATATAGACCTACCTCTTCACACATTAAGGGTGAGGGGTCCACCTTGAATCAGTGACATTGATTGATTTTATCTCCAGAAACAACCAACCCAATATATGCTAAAGGAAAATTAATAATCATCAACTCTTTTTGTCCATGCAGAGCAATGACGTTGTTGGTAGTAATAAGGTGGATGATGCAGGGGGTTGCTTGTGATTGGAGGAAAATGCTGACCGCTCAAATTACTACACAACTATGTTTACGCCTGACCGAATCAATAAGCCTGTTCATGATTATGAGAGAATGAAACTTGTTGTTCAGCACCTCTCCACACGTAATGTGTTTGACCCCTTAAATGGCCAGGGCCCACCACAGGGTCCAACATTTTATTATACGCTTCTGTAGCCTAAGGATAGCTCAGCCAGGTTGCATTGAAGTCACTATAGTTACTGAATAAGATGCCTTAGTGAGTAATAAGCCTTGGATTTTAAGGGGTTCATTTCATTCCTCCTGGTCTTCGGAATAGAACTGCAGGGTATAGTCAGTAATTATGACAGAGTTTGTCATTATGGTAGTAACTTGCTGTTATACATAAAATCATTTGAAGTGTTCATGCATAAATGCATTCCATTCAGGTACAGACAGCATTCTTCATTATATGAACTATATAGTATAAACCATAATGTCGGCTTCAGTGCATAGGTGATAATTAAGCTTCATGAAACATGCAATTGCTGGTTATATCGCAGCTTGAGCAGTCTGCAACGAAGCACGCAGATGTACGCTCCAAAGACATTTTCCCATGATTAATAATGCATGAGAAATATGCAAGTGCAGATGTTATTCTGTGAGGAAATGTCCTTGTTGTTCCTGAAATATGTATGAAAGGGTTGGAGAGGAATGAAATATGCAATAGGACTATGGATATAATCCACTACACTTATAAAAAGAAAGACATGAATCATATTGCATATATTTTTATAAATGCCTTCAAAAATGTTAAAGTGATATCCACTCTAATAAGAAATGGAAGAGATTCTTCACAAGAAATTCAGCATTTTATTCTTTAGCATGTGCTCTGTATGTGATACAGTGATTGCATTTTACTATTTACAGTTAACAATAAGGTACTCAGTAATCTGTAGTGGAAGTGCATTTGAAAATTAACCTTATGCAACACTGCTGATATATGTTAAAAACCCTATATAGCCCTTTCACTGCCTTACATATGGAGAGGTGAAGTAATGTAGTTTTGTCTAGTAGTCTAATAGGCCTTGATGTTAGCCTTGAGCTTTTAGAGTGACTCTCAGTTCATGGTTTATTAGCACATTTATGCCTGGTTTCTGTGATTAATTCTGTAATTAATCAGACTGGCCTCTGGGGGAAGGGAAATCTGAAGTCATCTCACTGGCATGGTGAGGTGAAGACAAAACAAGTCATGGCCTGATCAATTTTTTCCTAATTTGCGGTTAATTTGACATTATTTGGAGATAATTTGCTGTGCAAATATGATTTAAAATGCATGTACGCGTGAGCACATACACACACACACAAACACCTATGCCTGCACACACACACAGACACGTACAGTAAAACAAAAGTCAATTGATCAATCAGAGGTGCCCAAATGTTGTCTTGGGAGGCCAAAGTGGAATGTTCGTGGGGGGCTGAGGGCCAACAAGACAAAACAATGTACAGTATACAAATAAAGAAGGAAGGCAAGTAGGTAGGTTTCACATTTGAAAAACATGTTTTGGAACATTACATTGTATTTTGTTACTAAAAGACTTGAAAAATACGATTTTAATGAGTTACACGTAGTACAAAAAATATGTCCTAGTCAGACTGCCAGATGGTGAGTGTTGCAACCAAAGACAGACAGTTTTTACATGCTACATACTTTAGCACTTAGTGGTCCCATTCTGTGAGCCTGTGCGGGCTACCACTTTGCAGCTGAGCCCTTGCACAATAACAACACTTACAGATGATGAGGGCAACTTTAGCTGTTGTAAAGGTGTCTCCCTATGACAATTCCATGTTGAAAGTTACTGAGCTCTTCAGTATGATCCATTTAACTGACAATAGCTGACTCACTAATTAGAACGGGTGTCCACATACGTTTGGCAGTGTAGATGTGCAGACAGACAGACAGGCAGACAGACAGACAGACAGACAGACAGACAGACAGACAGATAGATAGATAGATAGATAGATAGATAGATAGATTTACTTGTTAGGCCTTCATTACAAATTTTCATTTACTAAAATATCTTTGCCCTTGACAGTCCCTTTCTGTGTAGACACTGGCCTTCAGCGCCAGCACACTGCAGCAAAAAAAATCATGATCCTATTATTTATGTACGCTGGGTCAGTTTTTCGTTTGCCCCCAACCAACTACATCGGAGTTGTAATGAGACTCGTTCGTTCAGAAAGTGTGTTTATTGTTTTCCCACCCATATTCAGACCAGTCCCGCCCCACTGAGCTAGCATTGGCTAGGAGTTCACATTCACGAGCAGTACACCTATTGGCAGATTGCTTATAAACTGCTAGCCAATCAAAGCGCAGTAAAGCCAGATACCGGTGTCCAATCCCAGCAGGAGGAGGGCGGGGCCATCCGGAATACGGGTGGGGAACAAAGCGCTCTTCGGTTGGTCTCCATGGTTGTCGAGCAGATGTTGATGGAGCCGTGGCTAGTTAGCATCGCGGAGTCCGCTGGACCGCACGGGTGAAGATGGGAGTGAATAAACCAGAGAGCCGCTCTTAGGATGGTGGTCTCCGGGGACTATGATTCACAGGCAGGTGTTGTTCTCTCAGGTAGGTCGCCTGGTAGCTACCTTTGTCCGTCTGCTTTTTTCCTCTGTGCTCGTGGCTGAGTGGCCAAAACTGAGCGAGAGTTAGGAGTGGGATGATGTCGTTAAACGTCGTCAGGTTGAGGCTGATGAAACGTCTAGAAAAACGTGTGTAAAGTTTACCTGGTTCTCCACTGAAGAGCTCTCCTCATCTCTCCAGGCTCACCTTCCAGTTTCTGCTTTCCGTAACGCCGTCCTTCAGTTATTGTTCCCTTCAGCACATCGTTGTTATTAATCGCTGATGCTTGTTTCTCCCACTGTGCTTAGTAAGCGAGACAAAGTGCTTCCTATCTTTTTTCAGGAATAAGATTCGTGGAAAGTAACCTACCTGCCCTGGTATGCTGGAAGTTCCTGGTCTTTGACCCCCTTTCCAGCACAGTTCAGTGTGTCTGTGCTCTAACACACCTATATGACCCTCATGAGGAGCTTGTTAGTTAAATGGACATTTAAATCAGGTTTATTCTTTGCAAAAAATGATATCTTGGCAAGTGACTCATCTTAAATCAAATGTTTCTCATTATGAGGCTGTTGTATGCATATTATAAGATTGTTTACACTATTTGTACACATTTCTACTTGTTTTAAGTCATTTTATCAAGAGAAATTGTCTTACAACAATGTCATAATGTGAAATATTACACATGTTGACCAGATGTGAGATGTCTTCACTTGCTGAAAAATCAGTTTTTCAACAGTACAACATGAGTATCCAGCACAGTTTGCTGACTTCCCTGCCTTAGTATGCTAAGCAAACTTGGTAATTAAGTGATCAAACTGAAAAATCATCAGACTGTGCTGGACGCTGGCCCTCCAGGACTGAAGTACAACACCCCTGTAGTGTGGGCTGCCAAGTAGGACGTTATTAAACAGGCAAGGTTAGGTTATAATCAGTTTTACCATTTTCTGTGCCTGACCTGTTCAGCAAAGTGCTTCATATGCACTGGAAGGCTCTTCCCTGTTTTCAGCAAGCTAAGCCCTTTGCCACCTCATTGACCTTTACCATATTGACTAACCAACTGCACTTCACCTCCAGATGCTGGAGTCATTTAGTATGTTTCTGCCCCTCCATTGTATCATGTAATTGTACTCATGAATAAGCTATGTTAAGAAAATAAAAAAAAAAGTTAGCACTTTTGGGCCAAGGCTTTCGGCCCACGCTTTACAGCATCATGGGTAGTGCATGGATGAGTGTTTTCCCTGCTCTGTTTCACTTATCAGCTGATTAACAAGTTCTTCAGGTGTGTAAAAGCTTTTTATAGGTTTTATAGTTGGAGAATCCTTTCATTTATAAAAACCCCTTGTACAAAATGTCCCTCTATACCAGTGGTTTCCAGTCGTGTTTTCCCTGCTCTAATGCATCTACTTCAATGCAAGAAGGGCTTGGATAGTTGGGTCAGGTGGGTTAGAGCAGGGAAATCTGCTAAATATGCACAGGGGGTCCTTCAGGACCAGGGCAGGGAACCATATCTCTACAGAAACAAGCTGAAAAACCTATAAGAGTCTGAGCTCTGAAACTGAATCCTTGAATGGCCAGGGCCCAAAGTTTTATTACACACTTCTATAACCTAAGAATAGCTCAGCCAGTTTGCATTGAAGTCCCTGTAGTGATTGAATAAGGCTTAGTATGTAATAAGCCTGGGATTTTAAGGGGTTAGTTTGTGTGTTTTAAGAAGATGGCTATGTTTTGAAAATCAGGTGTTAGCAATGCAGTCTGAAATTAAGACAAAATCATCTTTAGAGATTTGGATATTTGGGTTGTTGGAAGTCTATCATCTTAAATTTTATCTGGTCTCATGGTGTGTATAAACGTCTGTGTGTGACTGCACCTTCTACAAAAGAAATGTAATGCTTTAGAACTGAGACGTTGTGTTCTTTAAAATATTACAATGAGGCATCACAAATGTCAGTACAAGCTTGCTTGACGAGAGTAGGATTGACATGAGTGTGCATATTGATTCTGATTACACATTACATTGTCACAACACTTCTTTATGACTGCGGGTTAAGAACGGCGACAATATCCATCCTTCAGATTCATGCTGTGGTCTCAGCAGCCCCCCAGTGAGAATTTAATGTCCTGAGTCATTGCAGAAATAAAGTAAATAGTGAGGAGAATATTTACAGCATGTATTTTTGCTTGAATTATCTGAATGGTTTGGGCTTGTTTACACAGTAAGTGCTTAACAGTAGGTTTGTGTAATGAATAAAAGAGAAGCTCCAGCTAGTGGTGAAGGGGCCTTTAGCTTTTGGTGAATGAGGTTAGAGGGTCAATTGTCTGGGTCATCTCTTTACATGCTGCTTTAAGTAGGTCTGCTGCTGCTTGGATGATAAGATGAGAAGGATGGAGAGAGATTTTATGTACACTGGGTACTTTTCCAGTGTTTTTTAGGAACTCCAAGATATGCAAATATGAGTCTATTTTTTTTTCTTTTCAGATTGCAGGGTGCCTGGTAGGGATGTGCATTTTGGTATATGAATATCAGTGAGAGTTACTAAATGTGTATTTGGTTAACCAAAAAAAAGAGAAATAAAGGCTGTAGCTGATATTAATGTTTTGTAATTCACACATTAGATAAACTGGTGCACTTGTGCTAGCAGGGTAAAAAACAGTAGCACAAAGAAACATTTAGCAAACAGAGGTGAACATTTCAAATGTCTGGTTAAACCGGAGTGTTTTTGTGTCAGATAATATTTGAGTATGGGAGGCTGCTCCATTCAGGGCCTGTTTACATCGACATGTTTTTGGTGAACACATCACAATTTCACTTGACTGCGTGAAAAGCTGGATGGACTATGATTGGATCACTCAAATTACATTGAGAGGTGGTCAGAGACAGATCTCGACTATGTTTTAGCACAAGTGTAAATGGAAAGCTTTTTCTGTATCCTTATACCGTTATGTCAGCGGAAATGCGTTGGCCGACTGCTGACTAGAAGCTGAAACGATAAACAAGTGAACGAATGATGGAGGATACGTGAGGCTGAAGATTTCCCCGAACCAAGAGCCTTCTTGCACTCTGGGGCCGATGCAAGCGCCCAACCCAAGTTTGTTGACTCAAATTGTAACATGGAAAAAAGTAAACAAAAGTAAAATGAGAACAGAGTATGTGATGATGTGCTTTTTGCACAGGAAAACTACGACCCTGTTTCAAAAGAGTTGTGTTGCTCTGCAAAATGTAAATAAAAACAGATTGCAATGATGTGCAAAACATTTAGACCCTATACTTAATTGAAAAACTTTTAATTTAATTGAAAGACAAAATATCAAATACTGAAACTGAGAAATTTTATTATTTTCTGAAAAATAAATGCCTGTTTTGAATTTGATGCCAGCAACACTTTCCAAAAAAGTTGGGACAGGGTAGGGCTGGGCAATGAATCAAAAAGTAATCAAAACCTACATTCAGAACCTCTAACCGACGTAATCTTGACCATGTCGGTTATTTCGATTTTTTAAAATTCCGTTAATCCTTTCCCCACTCTGTGTTTTCGTCTACTGTCCCCTTAAAAACTTACTACCGCGCATGTAGTCACATGACTCCGTCACGTCCACTCTGTGATACGGAAGCTAAGACTGTTCACAAAGCAGGTAAAAGTGGTTCAGTTTCATCTTCGCCAGCATCACAGGAGCCATCATGAAGCTTCACTGACTGGCAGCTGGGCTCATCACCCAGAATGTGTTCGAGCTCGCCGTAAAAAGGCCGCGGTCACTTCTTTGGTTCGCATTCTCAGAATCTTTAAGCTAAGCTTTTAGTCTTTTAACTGATCCCTTTGAACACGGAGATGTTTGGATAAGCCTCTTCTAATTTTTGTACAGAAATATCACCCCAAATGTTTATTAGGTCTTTAGCAGCGCGAAATTATGACGAATGTCGAGTTGGATTGACGCAAAAGCTGTGTGAATTCCGATCTGGCTGTTGAGATGATTTAAATTAAGAAACGCAGAGCATATTTACAATACAAACCTTGTCAGTGAACTATGAGGGCAAAAATCAAACAAAAAAAAGCAAAAACAAAATAATCGTTCATTAATCGTAATAAGTAAAATATTCAATTAATCGTGATATTGATTTGAGGTCATATCGCCCAGCACTAGGACAGGGGCATGTTTACCACTGTGCTGCATCATCTCTTCTTTTAACAACCTTCTGTGAGTGTTTGGGAACTGAGGAGACCACCTGCTGTAGTTTTGAAAGTAAAATGTTTCCCCATTATTTATGTGATATAGGATTTCAGCTGCTCAACAGTTCGGGGTCTCCATTATCATATTTTTCATTTCATAATATGTCAGATGTTTTTTAATGAGTGACAGGTCTGGACTGCAGGCAGGCCAGTTTAGCACCTGGACTGTTTTACTACAGAGCCATGCTATTGTAGTATGTGCAGAAAGCAAGGCCTTCCCTGAGAAAGAATGGCAGCATATGTTGCTCCAAAACTTGTATATGTTACGTGTATATTGTTCAACATTAATGTTGTCTTCACAGATGTGCAAGTCACCCATGCCATGTGCACTAATGCACCACCGTACCATCATGGATGCTGGCTTTTGAACTGTGCGCTGATAACAAGCCGCATGGTCCCTCTCCTCTTTAGCCTCGAGGATGCAACGTCCATGACATAAAATGCATGTTAATGCAGGATGTAAACAGGCTATCAGATGAACACTAGTGAGCTAACATTAACACTAGAACTAACCGTTGCAGAGGTGGTGATGACTTTTGGGTTTTTCTCCTCAGTGGATTTTGTACCAAGATATTTGTTTGCCAAGATAACTTTGAGAACAAAGAAATAGCTTTTAATTTTATTTTTGTTACAGCTAATAACATCTAGATTAGTTAGCCTAGAGTCAGCTGCACCAGCTAGGCCTTTTCAATTACATCATTAATGCGTTTTTGCCAATGTGCTCACTTTGAGGTAGAGCTTGAAATATTTGTCTGAACCTGATGGGACCTGACTGCTCTGACGAATTGTTTGGTCGAGTTCTGATGTAATTGCATAAATAAGTGTAGGGCTGTGTTTGGGTTCACATTTCATATTTGGCTTCTCAAAGCCCAGTCTGCCACTTTTAACAGATTTCAGCCTGCATTTCTCCCCTGAATCCTCTGCTTTAATTATGCTCCTTACTTTTTTTTCTTCTTCCCTACTTTCATTCCCTTATATCAGTTTTTAATCTGACATGCTGGAATCACTGACTCCAAATGACAGAAATGACAGAATTTATCACTGAGGTCTTTGAGGTCCACTCTCATGAGAAAATGGATGTGTGGGAAATTAACAGTGAATCAATTTAGGAAAGTTTAGTTCAGCCGAAAGGATGTTTAACTTGTCTGGTCAGAAGTAATTTTTGTGTTGTGTGTTCAATGTGTCATATGTAATATGATGTATATAAAGAAATAGAGTTTGAAGAAGTGAAGCTGAACAGCTGATTGCGGAAATTTTATCTGAACATGTTTGAGTGTTGTTTGAAAGCATTGCTTGTTAAATAAATTTGTAAAAACTGAATTTAGTCTTACTTTTGGACAGCTGATTATTTTACTGTACATTATTTTGTATTGTTATATATTTTATTTATGCATGATGAAACAATGGCTACTGTGATAGCACAAGAGTGATGGCTCAGATCTGGACCATGCTTACTACTTTTATCCGGCCCACATGTCGCAGTGGAAGGACAGCGATAACTTTCGAACGCTGGAACATTCATTTATGTAAATATTCAATGTTGAATAAATGCAAAATTTAAGTCAGCTTTGAATAATCTTAAATCAAATTGAAGTTAGTAGTAATTCTTAGTACTGAGGCATTGTGTTGGACTTTTTTCAGTTAAAAATGTTACACAGGCCAACATACTGCCAAAGCTATTTTAATACATGTCGGCCTAATGAGCATGTTTTAATGTGGGCTTCTTTTTGCCAGTGCTGACAGTGGGCCAGCAGAGCCATATGCTTGCCAGAAATGGCCCACATCTGCATGTCATTGGGGTATTATTGTCTCTGTATGGTAACTGGTGCTATCCTGTCAGGTTTTGGCACACTGGGTAATCATGAGCTGGTTGAAGATTGTTTTGGACTAAATTTTGTTGTCCTGTTAGTTTCAGACTCAAATTTCAATTTTGTTGTTTGAAATGGGTCTGTTTTAGACAGAATGTTGTCTGGCTTGGGTCGGGTTCACAGCGCTGTGTTGGGTTGAGTCAAGCTCAGACAAAAAATTCTCTGGTTGTATTCAGGTTCAGACCAAAGAGCTCTACATTAAGACACACGTTTAGTAGTTACAGCACCAAAACTTTCACGTCATGTTAAAACATAAGTGTTCCACTGAACTGTTACCTTGTATTTTTTCTGCATATTTTCACTGTATATTTTCAGACTTTCCTAATGCAATAGTCATTTCAGTATTCAATACTGGTGCCTGAAATGGTGAATCGACTCCTCGAGTGCCTGTTCACGCCTTAGTGCCCAGGACATAAATACACTCTGGAATTATGTACTCTAGAATTATACACTCAATTTCAAACAAGAATTAACCGTCTAACATAAAATTCAATTATAGAATTGAGAAGCGTTGCAGATTCAGAGAGCAAACACTACATGGCTGAAAGCTATATTATATAGCTGCTTTTTTCTGCCAACCATGTTTAACGTGTGCAGAAAAAATAGGTTAGCAAGAACTCCTGCTAAGCTTTGTGTGTCTGAAGTAATGAAGCTCGTTTGTCTTTTTAGAAAGCTCCAAACATAACGGGGAAAACGGGAGATTGCCAGAGGCGCTGGTTGATAACCTCATAAGAACTCTTTATGAGAGGAGTTGACCTATATACGCGGCAGTCCTCCGTGCGCACGAACACAGTCACGCTTCGCTACATTCCTCTCCTCTGGATGCTCTCCAAACATGCTGGTTCACATCATTTCTCCCAGTGTATGTGCCGTGGCCTTTTCTGTTTGTTCTCATATGCTGTAGAATGATTTAATGCTTCATTATTCACTCGCCTACACTATGCTAGACTAATAAGCCTGTTATTTAATTTCTAAGCTATATTATGGAAGACAAAGCTGTTTGGATGCATATGAAAGCTAAGTGGCTGCATTTGCAATAGTCTCTTCTCGTAAATGGAGTTTATTAGGAAATGACTCTTGTGCCTGGGAAACAGAAGGTAGCAGTATACAAGATGTTTTATTCTATTGTATTTTTTCCGTTTTACATCAATTCCATTCATAACTAGAGGTAAATGGTTAAGTTAGGCAACAGTTAATGTAACATTTTGTCATAAATACATCAAATATCAGATGTCAAAGTGAATGCTCTTTGTTCTTTGGTGTTTGAATCTGCACCAAACCTACTATACCTCAAGGTACAGCAGAATAACGACAGAGCTTTTCTATTCCCTGCTAAAAAGCCTTGTAAAAAATTCATAGGAAATGTCTCTAACGCAGAACGCAAGATTTTAGCCCAGACAAAGCCAGATCTAATACAGTTCCAACAGCCAGCGTGAACAGTGTTGGAAAGAGTTTACTAAATGACAGGACTCCCTGTGGGTGGAAGTATGTTGATGTGGAAGAATCAGACTTGTTCATTTGGAGCAGCCATGGTGTGACTGATTGAGCGTTATAATTTGGTCTGATCTATAGCTGGAGGGGCTTATCAAGGAGGTGTGCTTCTACTGGATTAAACTGTGCCATCATATATTTTTGCATGACACGGTTGCTGATGTTTTGTTGGCACACAAGGTAAAGATAAAGTTTTCATATTTGTTCATTTTCGGGGAGGTTTTACAATCGACATTTAATAGACAAACTCAAAAAGTCCACCATTATTTAATGGATCGTTTTTAGAGATGCACAGTGACGTTAGAATCATGTTGGTATCGGTGCTTAAAAAATAGCAGTACTGGACAGATGTTTACATTTGACCAGTATTTCAAACCGATATTTGATGATGTACTTATTGTGCTGTAGAAGAGCAGATTGTTTAGGTGATGCTGGGCTGCTGTGCTAAAATATATTTATCTCAATCATTCTGTTGTATTCGTAACTCTATAGAAATAAAGGTTATTTTATTAAATGTTATTATATCTCAGTGATGCAAATTCAGGATAATTTAGTCCCAGTTTCTACATTTCATAAATATTTATGTATCAGCATCACTGTCGGCAGATATATGAGATATATCAACATCATCCCAAAATTCCCATATCTGTGCATCCATAATAATTTTGACACTCTTAGCTCTAAATGTTTAATTAATGTAATTGCTTATCAAAGTGACCATAGGTTTATGTCCAATAGTAGGTGGTTGCTAAAGTGTTGCTAGATCATTGCTATGGTATCCATATGGTGGTTGCTAAGGTGTTGCTGTGTTATTTCAAGTGGTTGCTAAAGAATTCCAGGTGGTTGATAAAGTGTTGCTAGGCCGTTGTTATGATATCCCAGGTTGTTGCTGAGGTGTTGCTAGGCTATTCCTGTTGTATCCCAAGTGGTTGCTAAGTTGTTGCTAAGCTGTTGCTATGATATCCCAGGTGGTTGATATGTTTGTCTCTCTCTCTCTCTCTCTAACAGATAAACAGTTACTTTTGACCCACTTTATTCGTTCAGACCACCAAAACATGCAAAACTGAACTTAATAACATTGCAAAAGAAGTTCAACCCAACCTCCTCACAGTGTGCTAAGTTAGCCAGTTCACTACCTACAACTTCGGCTTAACTTGGCTCTGACTGTTCGCACAATGTTCGGCTACTTCCTGTAACCGTCGTGTCAAATTAAAGACCTCTGCAGGATCTTGTAATTGCAACTTCATGACATTTCATAAAATTCTGAAGCAGCGGCAGCAATAATTTTGCAATGACAGGTCACCGCTGCTTTAGAATTTTATGAAATTGCAAAATATACATAGTGGAAACTCTGGTGGTAGTGTCTGTGTAATGCATATAAACGGCAAGATGACCTCTTGAAATAAACACTACATGTTTCTTGTCATCAAGACAGATACTGTTAACCCAGAGGACAGGATTTCACAAAGCAGTAAAAGCCTGAGCATTTTCATAAACATTCACCTTCCAATTAAGGCCTCTCTGCAAGAAATCCTTTTCAAAAACAGCCGAAAAAGGAACAAAGCTAGCACTTGAGGAGACAGCGCAGTAGCTTTAAGGTTGTCTGAAGATCCAGTGAAGAGAGTGAAGCTAATTAACCATCATCGGCCTTGTGAATACAGCACCTTAAGCCGTGCTTGCACCAAATTGAAACCCTGCCCTTAATTGTGATTATGTGGGTTAATTATGCCGATAGCAGGCACAATGAAATGATCACTATGGCTTTTCTTTCCCTTGGTGATTGCTTGCTGAGAAAGCTTCAAAGCCAGAAGGAGTGGTGATGTGGCTGCTTATCTGCTGTTGCTAATGAGGTCCATGGAGCCCTAACCTGGCTTGTGCGATGATCTCCTGTGGGTGTGAGGAAGGAGCATGTCTTGTTGTGGCTGTACATGCCCTTTACGCTGACACTGTCATATGAAAACCCTGTAATTTTTAGGTTTTTATTTGTTTTTGCTCCATTTAAAATGCCAGCTGCATTTTACGTTGTGTGAACATGTCATGATGAATAGGCCAAGAGAAATGACTTAATAAAATCTTGATAAATCAGTGTACTTTTCGTGTAAAGTTACAGTTTCAGAGATACAAGGTTTTCAGTGATGATAAGCAGCCCAATATACTGGAACAAGGTTGTTGCTATCTCAGATGTTATATGGGTTTCAATCAGAAAGAGTAAAATTAGCTGTATGCTTGCATTAGCACAGCTAAGTTTGGGTCCATGAGGTGTTACAGAATACCCTGTGTTGTGTAAAGACCTCTGAAGGGAGTCACTGTCATTGGATTTGAGCCTACAATGTCAGTGGGTTATCAGGCAGGCAGGCAGGCATTCCCCAGTGTGGTGCACCCATGCGTGTAGTGTTTTACTCTGTTGCTGGAACTTCAGCTGTGTGCTCAGTTGTAGCACCGGCACTATGCCACAGGACACTTTTAGCACATTCATTTCCACAGAGAATCATTATGTATGTCACAGCACAATGAAACCAATTCACTTGGATGCAGTTTTCAAAGCACTACTGTAGATGAATGAGAAATAAACAGCATTATTGGGAGATACCAGTAAAAGGCCATTATCCACCTTAATTTGGCATCTGTTACCCACTGTTATTTTATAGTGTGTTGGTCCCTGTGCAGCTACATTAAAACTGTGCATTTAAAATCAGTATTCTCAAAATGCTTAAAAAAGCATTAGATAAAGTGCGTTATAATACTTTTGCATTAGTCTAATTAGTATTAGTATTAGTATTCAACACAGTTGAATTGTTTTTTGTTGATTGTATGCTGCACAAACCTTATGTGGCCAAATTGGTTGATTAGCTACTTTGTTTTCTAGCTATCATTTCTTAGTAGATCCTAATAGATGATGGATACAGCCCAAGCTCAAATAAACAGACAGCGTTGCCCTCTAAATGTGTTATAGCACCAGAAATTCTGTTTTTGTAAGACCCAGGTTTTTGGCAGATTTCACATTGTTTTCTAAAGGTTCGCTTAGTTTCTCTTTGGAAGAGCTGAAGTGCAACACATTATACACATGAGTGTCCAAACATCAGGCTACCATTTTTAACTTTTACTAGCCTATCACTGTATAAAGTTCAAATCTGCACCTCACATGTACTCTTGATATAAATGTGTTATTCTACCCCAACTTTGTATTGAAATAGAGATACTTAAGTTGATCACAATCAAAGCAATAATAGTAAACCTTACTTGGATCACAATCAAAGCAATAATAGTAAACCTTATTTGATCTCTACATCTTCATGATGGATGGGTTTGTTAGTATGAATTTAACCAGTCTGGCTCATAATGTTTGGACAAAAAAGTTTCTAAAAAGTATGTGCAATAAATATGCCAGATCAAAAGAAAAAATATGTCATTTTATTTCTCTGCTGTAATTAGCAGCAGCTCATGCTGCAAGAATGATATGAGCGTCTATGAAAAGTCAAATGTTAAAACAGGCAGGTTATGTGGACAGCTTCTACGTGTGCTAGAAGAGAAAGCAAGCTCTGATGTTGAATTCCCTTGTTTGGTTTAGACCACCGTAAAAAAAACATTTCCATCAGCAGTGAACTGAACAAGGGTTCACTTGGAAGCAAACAAAAACCTGTGATTTTTGTTAATTTGTTTAGTGCGCACCCATGTAGAGGTGGAGTTTTCACACTTGTCAAAATCAGTTGGTCCCCACCAAGCAAGGTATGTGTGAAATGACCCTTATTTACATGTATTTTCTTCAACCTAGTTGAAAATGCACCCAGTCTATCATCAGAAAGATTAGTGCATTTTGCCCTCTTAGAACCTTTAACTTTGACAGGAAAGGGCCGTTTAAATGACAGGCTAAATAACCAACCACAGGCCCTTTTTGGCATGGTGTGTAGAGATAGGCATTTCTCAAAATGGGGCTACAAAACCTCCACACAACAAATTGAAATGTGCATCAGCAAACACATGGGGACATCTCATTTAAAAGCTACTGAATACCTCAAAGAACACTTTTAGCAACTTTTAAAGATGCTGTGCTGCAAAATATACAAACCATTTTTCAATTCAATTCATGTTGGCAGAGTGTGGCTGAGACTAGTTGCAGAGGAAGCATATGATTGTGAAAGTGAACAACTGTGGAAAATAATTGCGATCAGCTCATATAATTGTGAACAGGCGATTTTATTACAATTGTGACAGGCCTGCTACAAAATAACGTTTGACAGATCAACCCCTTAAACCCTATGGTTATTATTTAGTTATTAATTTTAAGGTAGGGGTTAGTTTTCAGCCAGCGGTCCATAGTAAAGTACGTAGAAATATGGTAATTTGTAAAACTACAGAGTTTTATTTCTGTTTTTTTTTCCCCTTTTTTTGTATGTTAATGATATTCATAAGGCATTCTACTCTACCAAACATTTATTATTCAATTACTATTCAGTTATTCAATTATTATTCAACCAGTTAAAGATTTCATGCTGTATTATCATAAAAGGAAGGGGGTTCACAGCATTGCCTTCATTGTCACAAGTTTCATGGCCTCTTTTGTGCATTTTTTGGTGCTCTTAGGTGATACCGAAGGATTGTACAGTTAGCTGGTGTCATGTTGGCCAGCTCACTTCACTCTTCTTAGCACTGAACTTCCCATGACAAGGCTAACTCCTTGTTACGGGAAGTTCAGTGATAAGAAGAGTGAAGTGTCCTCTGCATTAGAGAGTGGAAATGTGCTCTCTCTATTTCAGAAACTTGAGTTGTGATTCTCATGTGCCACTTAATCCACCTAAATAATGTAGAGAGGCACGCCTAAGAGTGGGATAATATTCTTGTTGGCTATTGAGGGTTGTAATGTTATCATAGAGCACATTTTCTTGCTCTCAGACATCCTTGTAATCAAATTTATGTGTGTTATTTATGTGGCGGTGGATCTTTTTCGTCAGACTGAAGCTTAGCTTTCCATTCAGAGTGAAGCTATGCAAGAAACTTGGTGGAGAATCCACTGTTGATGGTGATGGTGTTTTGTGTTTTTCTGCTTCTATAAATTGTTAGTCTTTTTGTATGTTTTCCTTCATTAGTTAAAGTAAAACAGACCATTCTTGATCAATATGACTAAAAATAGGCTAAATATCACTATCAACTGTATTTTCATATGCAGGCAAAACATGTTTATGTTTAATTTTGCAAAGCTTTTTAAATCATTCAGAAATCATTATGCAGTTCTAATGTAATGACTGTATTAACAGTTTGAAAACCAAAGCACTGAGAAACATCTTGTTGAATCCTATTTGGTGCACTTCTGCAGTGCCTCCTTGTTTTTTGTCTTCCAACTATTGATAAAAAAAAACTTGCAAATTTAATTTAGGCTGTAATTTATTTCTCATTTGCACTGCTGTTCCCTGATTTGCAATTTTAGTAGCTTCTGTTTTATTTTTCTGAAATGTAATCTTAACTTTCCTTTTCAGGCTTTGGAAATTTTTTCTGTGTCTGTTCACAGGGTTGGGCAATATTGAATATATCATGGGTATCATCAGTATTTCCACAAGACTCAATAACTGTATCATACATAAGATTTAGACCAATTATAGACAGCAACAACAATTGATGTATGGAGGCTAAATAAACTGCATAACAACAACAAGTGGATTTGGATTTTTCTCTTTTGTTCCTTCTTAAATAGTTTTGTGAATATTATTTAAAAAACTGAACTCATAGATTTTTTTCTACTGTTTTGCTGGTGCTTTTTTCATGTTTTCAAACCTCACAAAAAACTAATTTTGCCATGCTTGTGCATCTTGAAAATAGCTTAAAATCTTGTGATGTTGTATTTTTGCAATATTGCCCACCCTTAATGTTCTTTTTTTACAATTCTCTGCACAGTTTTGTGCTTTATGTTAACACAACTGATTCAACTAATTGTCTAATTATAAAATCAGGCTTGTTAATGAGAGCAAACACTGAACTGTGCAGTCTATGGCACTGCTTGATTGAGACTGGAAAAACACAACTCTGTGTTTATGTCTTTTTCACTGTATATATTAGCACCATGTGTTTGTTTCTTGTGTATTTGACAGGAACTGTGCAATGTTTATTTAATGTTTATGTATGTTGTCATATTCCTTTGTGGACATCTGCACTAAATTCACAGATCCACAGCCCAGCTCTGTAAACGTATATTCACACGATACATAGAACTGGATTATACTCAGCTGGGGAACTGTGTTCTGGAAGATATACAAAGGCAGATAGATGTTGAGAAATAACAGAATGCGTGCTTGAGTCGGAATCTGTGCATAACCTCTTGACCTTCTTCTCAGGATTTGATGTGCTTTGAGTTGCCGAGTCATTATGCTGCTGCACCTGTGTAATGTTAAGGTCAGTGCCCTTCCTTTGTTTGCTCAACACCAGACGGCATGATCATCATCCTCATCTTTGTCATCATCGTCATCCAGCTCTCACATCATACCATCCTCCGTCCATCAAGGCTGAAGGTGGTGTCATCTCAGATGTGAAAATATGTGTGTGAGATACAGAAAGAGTGTCCTTAATCTGCTGTGCATGTTCCGTGTCTTTTTCTGTGTCACTATTAGCATGGTTACAATTAATATATTACTCACTGAGAAATCTACTGAATATTTTATATATTTATATAAATATAAAAATTTAAAATACAGGGTGATTCAAAAAGATTCATCTGATTTCAAAATGATTTATTTCATTTGTAAATCATTGCAGATCAATGCAGTAAACTATAAATGGTTTAAGTGAGCATAAAGTTTATTATATTACAAGTGCTCAATATGAACCTCCTCCAGCTGTACAGACAACATCAACGCCATAGTCAAATTCATCCCATATGTCAGGGTGTCACTGTACTCACGGCTCTTTCAATGCAATTTCTGTGTTGTTGGGATGGTGGCACATAAACAGAATCCTTAACATACCCCCACAAAGTTACATGCTGTGAGATCTGGTGATGCTGGTGACCTTTTTCTTGGAACTGTTGGTACCAACAACGAAAGCTCTGATCTGTTGGAGGTTCACCGCCAGACAGTCAGAAACTCTATGATCCGCTCTTTCAGTTGGTATGTGATTGGTTCCCAGGCACCTCACGGTTGTAAAATATGTCACTTTGAAATTGAATTAATCTTTAATCTTAAAATCTACTCAACAATAGCAAATCATCTGATGTCTGTCAAAGAATCCAAAGTAGAAAAAAGGAGCCTTTAAAACAAATAAAATAAATATAGTAAAAAATGAATATGGCTGGAAATCAGCATTCATCACTTTTAAGTTCATGACCAAATTCTTAGGCCTCATCCATGTGTATCCAGATATTTTTAAAAGCGTAACTTTTCCTCCACTTTCAAAAAATTCTTTGTCCACGCCAACAGTATTTTTTTAAATCTCTTCCTCTACAGCTCAATAAAGAGCGTGCCGCAAGGCTGGAGATAATTTTCTAATAAACTGATGGCAGCATATTATAAACACACTAGACTTTTACTGGCAGACCCCCCCATAAATTAATATTTCACACTGATTTAAAATAAGATTTTGGCCATGGTTAAATCTCTGAAACGTCCACACAGTTCTTCTAGTTTTTCACTTTGTTTGCGTTGTGGGATTTTTTAAATCTGACTTTGGTTAGTGATCATCAAGTCACATCTTTAGAATCATTTTTAAATTTGTAATATTTGCAGAGGTGGTGCCACATTTACAAGTACAAGAGCACAGTACATTCTGACGCCTCCACATTCAGATTTAATGAAAGAGTTAAGCTAAATTTAATTAGGGACATGTTAATGACCCCTAGACAATCCTCAAATTGCTGAGCGGACAAAACCCTAGAACTAGACCTTTTGGAATAATTTTTTAAAAACTTTTTTAAATAATATTATTAAGAAATAAGAGTGTATGTGTCATGTAATGCTGGGTGTTTTACTGTAGATACAGTGATTTGTTTATAATAAACACATTTTTTACATTTGAAAGAAAGTATCAATATCAGTATTGATATCAATGTTAAAACGTTTTTACATGAAACCCAACCCTAGATAAGTTTATCTCTCATGCTCTGTGTCTTACTGTAAGTGAGACCAGTAAAAGAATTGAAAATATGTATAATCATTTTGCAAATCGCCACCGAAAATTTTGATTATTTTTCAACCCAGAGTAATCAAGTTTAATCAGTGAATCATGACAGACTTAGTGTCTACTAGAACTCCATCCTGAGCACATTTTCAGGTTGCACTATGAATTTATCTTTCTCTCAGCTTGCCTCTTTTCCCCACTCATCCTGTGTTTGCACAGGGCCAAATCCTCATTTGCACAGCTTTGCCCTGATATTCAGCCTTGATGCCTCTACATTCTGGTTAATTTCTCAAACCATTATTTAAGCCTGTGAATGTCAAGACCCAGAAATAAATTCCAGTGATGTTTTTCAGATGAGGAGATCAGTGTAAGAGTTGAGCGATTAGTCACCGAGGCTTTAAGATTAATCTGAGTAACTGAACAGAGTTTGATAAGAAGGGAGTAATCAGTGTGTGGAGTGGGGGCCCCCAGCAAGCACAGTAATGCCAGCTGTTTCATCACTTATTCTGCAACAGCAGGACTGTGGCAGAAGTACCATCCAGTATCATCAGACACTGGAACGATTTAAATGATCAGTGAAGCAGATTGGTGGGGTTTTGTGAAGAGCCCTCTAAACAGATTTTCTAGAGAGCAGGCTAGAGCTTTTGTTGGGGGAAGCTCAGTGCTTCCTTTTTAAAATAGTGCATTGTTGTAGTTAAGGGCAAAAGGGCCCAGCAGCATCGCTGTGATGGAGGCAGTGTAAACCCCAGCCACGTGTACTGTACATGCTCACACTCATACTGGAAAGAGAGATAAGAGCAGGATCTTTTACAGCATGTTTGAGAGTGCTTATGCTGTGCCTGCTCTCTGTGTGAGTCATGTTGGTTGATTGTATGAGTGTGTGTGTCCCTGAAAAAAAGTAATGCATTGAATTTACTTGATTCAAGTGTGCACACCACTTCATGAAGGCGTGGGTGATATTGCAAAAATATATCACAGTGCTTAAATGAATTTACATGATATGTATCACAATATTTTGACACACGGACACAATGCACTTGTAGTACCACATATAAAAACTGCAATAAAAACTTACTGAGTACAATGAATTTAATACAGCCTGTCACATACTGCACTGCACAAAATGCATCTACCAGGCCTAATTCTACTCTATTTTAATGAAACATGCAATTGTTCAGTGTTCTTTAGGACTTAAAGGTCTTTCTGCCTTTGCAACCTTTACTGAATGTTAATCACGGATGTAAGCCGGAGGTTTTAACATTCTTAAAGTTTAGTTCACAAAATTGACCTATACAGACACCTCACATTAAACACCAGAGTACTGATTTTGCACTCTCACATTGAAAAAGCCTACCAAAACGGGTGCTGACCAAACTTCAGCCAGCGTCTAAATGGTGTACATATACAATAGATTAATTTCCTGAATGTAGTGTTATGTTTGAAACATCATGATGCCAGATCTATGGGAGCAATGTGCATTTTGTAAAGCGCCGGCATGCTGTAAAAATCACTGCATCGAAAGACTTGTGTGTGTTTGACATTACAAATTGCTTTAAGCAAGCTACAGGCTTATAGAACACAGCACACCTTTTCGGGGGCAAATTAATAGATTTCTGATCGTTTGAGGTTCAGTGATCATTATTATTATCGTATTAGCTGACTGAGCACATAAATCAACAAATAACAAACTGGCAGACATATTTTTAAACAAAACATACATACATACATACATCATCTAAACCGCTTATCCTTCTGGGTCACGGTGGGGTGCTGGAGCCTATCCCAGCTGTCATTGGGCGGAAGGCAGGATACACCCTGGACAGATCACCAGTCCATCGCAGGGCATTTTTAAACAAAACAGTAATTTTTAAAATAATTACAGTAATACAACTTTAAAAAAGTTGAAGTAGTGTCTGAATAATGAAAGTGAGTTGGGGCACAGTGTTGGGGCACTAGCGGGTGGGTTGGCTCACAGTTTTTATCAAATTCTGTATGTTTTACTTCACCCACCTCCATATTTCTATTAGGATTAAGTTGACAAATATAGGTATAAGCAGACTACCTCTTCATGAACTGTTTTCTAGTTTATGAAGTTATGGTTTGAATCTTAAAGACTTTAAATGTAATGCTTTTCTCAGTTTAAATTTCAAGCCACTGCCATCAGTGTTTATGATCTTGTTCTATGTTTAGTTAAATTTAACAATAGCAAAGTGCAGAGTGGCACGTTGTGGTGCTTAGAGAAATTTAGCAGTGCTAGTAGTTGGGTGATGACACGTGGCGATGCCGGATGTCAGCAGCAGTGAAAACTGTATCATTTGTCAGGTTACTGGCTGATCAGGTGATTTGGATTAAAGCGATGTGTTGCGTTTTCAAGGAATGTCTTATTTCTTGTGTGCCAGAACAGAGGCTAAATCCATTACTAAACATGCCCAAATTATTCAAATACCAAAACCAAGCTTGATTTCATGTCAGAACCATCCTACACATTTCCAAGACATCTTGTTAAAACCCATAATATAACATTTATGTGCATCTACCACTGGATGCTTTTTATGCTCATTTATTGGAATATGTTGTGCTAATTTTATGCAATTAAATGTCAGCCAAATGGCTGTGGCTGGCAGCTTTGTTTGCCTAGAAATGGTTATAACCTCTCTAATAACACGTGAGGACGTGCCAGACTGCTTGAGCCAATTACAGTTGAATGGATCGAAATTTGGCTTTGCTTACGCTCACTTTAACCACACAAGGCTTTGCATTAGAACTATATGAATGAGTGTAAATAGCCTACAGTAGCCTCAAGGCTTGTAAATCCTCATAACCCATGAGAGTAAATGATATATTCTCTTTCATTCTCTCTTTCTCTTTCACTCAGTTAGTCACTAACTCACTCATTTTCTCTCTTTCTAATATTTCTCTCTTTCTAATATTTCTAATATTACAAGTCAATTTAATCTAGTGAGAAGAGAATTCTGATGTGCGTATGTGAATTAAAAGGCTTCTTTACAGCAAACTGTATGTCTTAATAACAGCTCAGCTCTCAGTGCCATTCACACAGCTCATCACATACTGTAGTAGAAGCAGTCTGCATAAAAGTGCCTTGTAGTAGCATCATTAAAGAGATACACTGCAATACAGTACATAAACATTATATGCAGCATATACTGTAACGGTCCTGTGCAACAGCCCAGAAATTGTTTAAAACTGTGCATCAGGGCAGCTGTTGTGTTTTTGTCTGTAAATTCCCTACACAGTGCTAGAATAATACAGTAAAAAGTAACAAAAGAAAACTTGCTTTCACAAAACTTGATGTCAGTTTGTATTGATTCTAATGTTCCAGTTCTAGTGTATTTTCCTTGCTGATGAGCACCCATCTGAATAACATAAAATATCTCTTACAGAACCTGTACCAGAACCGGTTTCTGGGCCTGGCTGCCATGGCCTCTCCATCTCGGAGCTCCCAGAACCGGCGTCGGTGCAAGGACGGGGCGCGTTTCAGTTACGCGGCCGAACCATTCCCACCCAACCATGCGCTGGACGCGTTGGCCCTGCCACGGTCCACCAGCGACCCGGACCTGGTGTCGTCTCACAGCCGCTCCACCCTCACCGTCAGCACCTCCCTCTACTGCATTGGCCAGTCACAGAACATCCTCATCTGCTGGGACATCAAAGAGGAAGTGGATGCTGGAGACTGGATCGGCATGTACCTGATTGGTGGGTTATATTAAAATCTGAAAGATGCTTGATGTTGTTAAAGGCTATGGTTTAATATGCCCCATAATACAGCCATTGGCCTACATAATGGTAAAGATGAGGTCAGTTTCACATTAAGCCTCTTTCAGATATCCGTATTTTGTTATATTGCTCTGTATTATATTATATTACATTTTATTATAGTATATTTTACGTTATTACATCATATTGAAATTACACAGTATATGAAGAGATATTGGCACTGGTGTGACTGTGGTTACTGACATGATGCTAACCAACTGTTGCTAGGTTACAGGTGAATAAGGTAAAATGATACTTCAAAGAGGTTTTAAAAGCATGGGAGATATTGGCACTCTTGCGTGTACATTGCAGCAGTATGCATTATATTATATCACTATAATATATTACTCAGAGATTAAAACATGAAGAGGCACTGAAAACTGTGTTCATGTCACTCCTTTAAATGTCTGTATGTTTTCTTGTTGTGCAGATGAGGTTCTTTCAGAGAACTTTCTGGACTACAAGAACCGTGGGGTAAATGGATCCCATAAAGGGCAGATCGTTTGGAAGATCGATGCCAGCTCATACTTTGTGGAGTGTAAGTATTTCCTGCTCTCACCCTCCCTCTCTCTCTCTCTCTGTCTTTCTCTGTCACTTGTCTCACAGCTCAGAAAAGATGGGAATTTGAGCAGAAGCAGGTTGGTGTGCACCTTGGTACAGGCTTCAGGGCAGAAATTCTTAAAATGAATGTTCTTTGGGCTGAGAATTATTTCTCTTCATGTCTCTGAAAAAGAAAAAGACCAACAAATCTCCAGATCCCTCATATATTTGGGGCTGGTGGGATGTAGTCAATTTTCAGGATTAAAACATTTTTAGATGTCAGACTCATATCAGATATAGATATCAGATTAGATATCAGATTAGATATCAGAATCATGTCTTTGCTAGCAGGTCTTTAAAGTGTTGCATGCATTGAGAAAGCAGGGCTTTCCTGTGAAATTAATCTTTCTTTCTTTCTTTCTTTCTTTCTTTCTTTCTTTCTTTCTTTCTTTCTTTCTGTCTTCCTGTCTTCCTTTCTTTCACAGTGTCATACTTAGTGCTTTGATTATAGAAATAGAATGGCCTCATTTTACATTTTGGTCTATATCTCCAACCAGCCTGAAAAACGTCTTTTCACTGTGTTTGTTAACTTTTCCCTCGTTTCCGAGAACTATGACAACCTCCATGACAACCTGCTCTGCCTAACTATGCCATATCCCTGGGTGAAGCAGAGAGATACTGTATCTGTATGACTGCCTGCAAAAGGTGTCCCACTGTGCATGCGGTTTCAGAGCTGGTAGTAGATTTGTTTTATTCCTGCAATATACTGAGTTTGTGAGTGTGTGCTGTTTATTTTCAAGTTTGATTGATGCAAAAATATGTGTTTCACATATTTAGGTTAAAACAAAATGAAATTCAGTGAAAGCACAGCTACTGGGTTTGACAGAGTGCAGTAGTCATAGTTATCAGAGATCAGATAGATGAGTCTAACGGCTAGTGCAATATTGGATAACACTGTAAGACAGTGAGCGGAAACTGTTGACAGTGATACAGAAACACAGAATGATTTAGTGAAGTGTAGAACGTAATCTGTGTGAAGTGGGACCATTGAAACATTGTGTTTTTATCTGTGACTGTTACTTGTTGCTGTGGCCCTTATAAGTGCAAATAGAAATGGTTAGAGAGGAAAATTGCTGCATATTTGTCATGTGACAGTGGGCCAGGTGTGGAATGTTCAGTGAAGTAGGCCGGGTACTGGGTGTGCTGTGAATGCTTATGAAGCTCTCTCCATTTTTAGAAAGCATAGTAAGTATGCGTAGGGACACATTTAGCCTAGCTTATACACCTGGGAAAACACCCTCTAATATTTATACTCACTGTGTTCACTTAGTCATCCACCACTTACCGACTTACACAGTACACATTGGAGCTGAGACCTTAGCGTTCTACTTACTAAGGCAGTTTTAACATCATTAAGTATTGTTGTGTGCTTCTGGTATAATATATAGTGCTCATCTTCAGTACAAACTGTGCTGTGTCTAGATTTGTCATACACAGTGCTCGTGAAAGTATTGCCCAAGCACGTAGCGATGTCACATGCAGTTCCCTTCAGCGCCTTCCCATCACTTACAGTAACTCAGCTAGATGTTCCACTAGCCGTCACATGCTCTTTCATCACAGAACGGGCCCTGTGGGTGAGAGCTCCATCCTATTTCACTCGCTCTGTGCTTGAACACTTCCAGCTGTACTACGGGAGGAAAAAAAATTGTTTATGCCAAACATGTCAGAAATGCCTTCACCGATAGGGAACACAAAGGGAAAAATCATTGTTGTTGGAAAGGTCAGATAGTTCTTTATAGTGTGTGTTGACACAAGTAGAGTGTTTATGGGACAATGCAAGGTCTTCAATAGTAGTGGCTCAGGGGGGCTGTTGGGGGTCACTGGTGCCACTGGGGGCCATAAGAACATGACAATAGAAACCATTTTTTAATTGCAAAATTGCTAAATTATTTTTTTTCTTTCTCTCTCTCTTTCTCTCTCTCTCTCTCTCTCTCTCCTCTCTCTCTCTCTCTCTCTTTCTGTATAGCTGAGACCAAGATTTGTTTCAAGTATTACCATGGCGTGAGTGGAGCACTGAGAGCCACCACACCCTGTGTGACAGTGAAGAACACTTCTGCCACCGTGAGTTTGCACATACACATACGTATTTTCTTTTGGGCTGTGAATGAAACAAATCCCTTTTTCCTCAAAGGTGTTTGAACATTTTGCCTGTTAAAAGCTGTATTTGTCACATAAACGAATCAACATTAGCTGCTAAAGTGAGGCTTAAGTTGGCGCCTTACATAACATTTTGAAAAGTTGGGGGGATGAGGACGAGGAAAAGAGTACAAAAAAACTTAACTAGGCTACATATTTAATTCTTGATTGATATGATTGCAGTAACCTACAACAATTACCGTACAGTGATTTTGCTGTATGATGAACAGCAGATAGTAAACACATTAAAGTTTTTGTGTTTATGATGTTCCTCCGAACATTACCTAGTAACGGGACACTCACAATGCACTTTTGTATACATTCGGCTGATGTAGTGATCTATGATGTTCACTGTGTTGTGGCACATTGTAGTGCCCTTGAAATTCCCTCTGTAGTTCCATCAGAGGCTAAGAGGAAAATAGTCGATGTACGTAATAGTGGCCTGAAATGCAAATATTGATCCATTTCAGTTACAGCCTTACTGTTTCACTGTTATCTGTGACCCTATCAGAAGGTGACAGGTGATGTCACAGAGGTCAGTAAGGGGTCAGTGAGGTTAGTGACCTAATTGCTAGTAAATGCAAGAACAAGACACATTTCCATTTTAACCCAACACATCACAGTTAGTAGCAGTGCTCCAGTAAACAGGTGAAACATTATGCTTTGCTATTAACAGTTCCCTTCAGTGAAATGTCCAATAAACAGTTTACAGTTTCTTTGCGATGCTGCATATTGTTTTCCTAATGAGCTTGTTTTGTGAATACAACCAGACGTAAGTGTTTAATTCAGTGCTAAACAGGGTTTGAATTAAAAGCCAGGTAAACACTGATCAAATGTAAATGGCCTCATCTGTTGGTAATCGTGAACTGAATGATAAAAAAACGACTGAGGCAAGGTGAGTCCTGTACACTCAAAAAATAAATCGCTATGTAATCATAATTTAATTATGCGGCACATTTTCAGTCACCCAAATAGGTTTAAATCAGCATATACAGATTTTGTTACCTCAACATAAAATGCATTTTCAATTAATGTCAGCATATTTTCTGTTTCTAAATAAAGCAGCTGCCTTGGTTTTCATTTTTTAGTGTAAAAGCTCGTTACATATTCAGTTTACAGCAGCTTTTTGATTGTACAGACTCTCAGTTGAGGTCCATTATGTATACGGATGCTATTACTGTAACTGGACCTATCATTTGTATCTATATGACATGTATCTGTGACAGTCACTACTTTAGTGCATATTGTTTCTCTCTTGATTACTTGAGTGAGATGGGCAAGAGTGCACTTCAGTGGCAACCCATGAGTCTGAGTGAGCTTAAGGGCCACTCTTAAGTGCATAGCATTCAGATGCTCTCGCATGCCTGTCACTTTACATTGCCAGACAAAAACAAATTACAGTGTATAAAAGAAGAAGGGGATTAGGCAGAGCAGTTTTTGTTTAATTAAAGAAGTGTGTTTTCATGCCAACCTGCTTTTAAGGCCATGACAGACACACTCATCCCCTGACTCTCCTGTGAAGAGAGAAACAACCTCTGTCTTTTTGTCCTCTAACTCTTCCCAACTCTTTTCTCCTATTGCTTTGTCATGGAAATGTCTGTAATGAGATCACTTGTTCAAGGTGACTGAGGATGAGGGAGTGATTTTACACAGCTAGGCCTGAAGGGTGACAAGGAGCACTCTTAGTGGCTTACAGTTAGTGAACAAATGTTGCAACATAGTAAAAACTGAAGTTAAAGAATATGTGAAAGCAATATTGTAAAAAATCAAAGATACTCAATTAATCAATTTCTTTTAGTTTTTGCACCGGAGCTATGAGGCTAATGGGCGTAACTGAACCTTATAGTCCTTGGCATCATGCAAACTGCATGTTTAAATTATCACATACTTGCCTCAAAATATGTTGATTTGTTACGTAGTTTGTTAAGTAATCTCAAACAGACTTGTTTATGTAGTTTCTGACCATGAATGACACTGGTGTCTGTAAAAATAGACATGTCTGAGGCCACCCTTTGTTTATTTAATTTTCAGAAAGTTATTCATTTTTCTGCATCAGGAAATAAATCAGTAAACAGGAGATTACACAAAAGCCTCAAGAACTAAACGAAATTTTCATAATTTCATGTGTTTATCCTTTGCATTTATTACAGTGTCTATTATTTTTGGAAGACTTTCTATTAGCTTTTCAACAAAATCTGCAGGGATATTTTTTCATACCTCCAAAGTTCAGTCTTGTTGGTTGCATTTTCTGCTTCTCAAGATCCAATTAATCCCCAGAATCAGTGATGTTGAGGTCTGGACTCTTATTCTGAGAACACCAGCAGCTTCTATGTTTGATTTTCATTTTGATTTTTTTTTATTTCCTTTTCTTAGTAACAGCTTCTTAACAGCTGCACATCCTTTCAGACCCATAGTGCTGAGTTGTCTTCTCACAGTGGAAGCATGGAAAGAAACACCTGTGGATTTTTTCAGATATGAAGCAAGAGTGGAGCTTTAAGTGCTGTTTATCTGAAAGTGTCAGTTTTGGTGGTCTACCAGGACTTGCATGGTTGTTAGGAGTCCCATTTTCTCAACATATTTCAATAATTTTTTTAACTCCAGTTTTGGAAACCCCTGTTTTCGGGTTATGAGTCAGCCATTTTTTTTCTTTGGCTTTTATATTCCTTATGCAAGTGGACTTAGATCTTATATCTAATCTCCTCACAAATATTTCCCAAAAAACAAAAACTTGGACTTAATGGCAGTTTTGACTGGAAATTAAATGAATGAAGGGTGGTCTCTGACTTTTACACAGTACTGTACATTTTAAAGATAAAGATAGTCACCATCTTAAAGCCTTAATTTTTCTTCTGTGTGTTAATTCATTTTCAGGATACTAATGGGTGGCTGTACATGTCCTTGACATTTTAGCTACATTACCTTTATAGCTGTAGTGCAAAACCAAACTAGACTACTAAGCGAATGTATGTAAATGTATGAATTAGATTTTTGTCCAACTCATTATTAAAGTTGCGATTTGTTAGCAGTTTGATGAAGCCCAGCTGCTCAAGACTGTTCAGGTTGTGTCACCCTCAATTGCCAACTTGCAACTGCTGGATTGGATTCACGGAGGACCTGATTCTAGTTCACTTCCTTCAGGGCTGCTGTCCTTTTTTGAGTCTTTAAGCAGCTGATTAAAATGTCACCTCTTATCTATTGTCCCTCTCTCGCTGACTCTGTGTCCGTCTGTCTCTTTGTTTCTCTTCAGAACTCAGGTTACGATGTTTCTCTGTGACAAAACTAGATTAAAATCTTTAGTGGATTTAAAGGTCACTGCAGCCGTGCACAAAAGCAATCACTGAGCGTACGTTTTTTAGAGATTATGAGAATGCCTCAGCGTCTTTGCCTGGTGACCTGATGGTAAGGGTGGTCAATATGACGATATGTTATCCTTATCGTGATAAATTCCGTTGTTGATATGTTCTTCTGAGTACATCATAAGAATCGTCTTTACTTTTAGAGGACTGAACAACCACATGTATCATTAAAAAGACAGTATTAGACCAATTATAAGTGAGCATGTAAACAACATTAACCAGCTTATAGAAACTGCATAAACTGCAAAGTAACTAGTACTTGATTGGATGTAAACCTGATTGATTGTCTGCTTTTAAAAGCATTTTGATATTTCCTCCAGTTCTTTAAATAGTTTCACCCTCAGAAAAAGTGACATGGCAGCAGACATCATGCACTGTTGCAATGTGTTCAGGAAGCTGTTCACAAGTCGCTTTGTGCAAGTTCAAGTTAAGTCTCGAGTCCTGAAGTATGAGTCTAAGTTGAGTCTCGAGTCTCTGAAGTGTGAGTCTAAGTTGAGTCTCGAGTCTCTGAAGTGTGAGTCTGAGTTGAGTCTGCAGTCTCTGGGGTATGAGTCTGAATCGCATCTCGAGTCTTTAATAGAGAATTTCAGTCCCATTTTAGCTGCACTTGTCAGATTCAACAAAATGTAGTGTTATTCCAAGTCATGAGTCAGTTAAACACAAATCCAAGTCAAATCGCAAGTCAGTTGAGCAGTTGAGTCTGAGTCGAGTCACGCGTCAGTTAAGTGTGAGTCCGAATCGAGCCACGAGTAGGTTAAGCGCAAATCAGAGTTGAGTCACGTATCAGTTAAAGTGCAAGTCCGAGTTGAGTCACGACTCAGTTAAGCACGAGTCCCTGTTGGGTCACAAGTCAGTTAAGCACGAGTGCGAGTCGAGTCATGAGTCACTTAGTTATGAGTCACAGTCAAGTCACAAGTCAGCTCGGGTCTGAGTCGAGTCACGAGTAAGTTAAGCGCAAATCATAGCCGAGTCGCATATCAGTTAAGTGTGAGTCTGAGTTGAGTCATGAGTCAGTTAAGCACAAGTCAGTATTGAGTCACGAGTCAATTAAGCGTGAGTCCCAGTAGGCTCATATGTCAGTTAAGCACGATTCTGAGTTGCTGACTTCAGACCACATCTCTGGTTCCAGTATTGTGGTGTAATATTTTTAAGCGTGAGTCCGAGTCGAGTCACGAGTCAGTTAAGCATGAGTCAGAGTTGAGATCCGAGTCAGGTCAACATACAACTTGAGTCCAAGTTGCTGACTTGAGTCCCTATCTCTGGTTCCTGTATTGTGATGTAACATTTTTTGCCATATTGCACACACTTACCTGGGTGGTCTGCATTGTCTACCATACTGACCATCTCCCAAACTCACTCGAACACCTCAGTTCTACCTGAAACGTAATAAGTCCAAACAATGCCCTTTCTATAACTCTATTTCAAAAACACTATTGTTGGTTAGCCTCCAGCTAAAGCGCAGGATAGAGTTACTGTAGTCCGCTGCCATTGTGCTGTCGTGGTCCCGGAAATGCTGAGCGCTCCTGAACTTGATCCCAACAGCGGTGCCCTTTCTCTGGAGCAGGAGTTTAAAATAACCGCTGGCGGAAGCTGGTGTAAAAAAGGCCCTGCTCAGGTGAGAGAGAGAGGGAGACTTAGCCTGGCTGACAGGCAGATGGATAGCAGAGCTCTCCATCTATACGGATTCTCCAGTACTAAGTTTTTGCCTGGAGTGAGCTGCTTTGAGGCCGATGTCACCCAGCCGGACTGAAGGGAGGAGGAGGAGGAGAAAGAGGGTGGGCTCTGTCACCTGGATGCCTGACTGGGTGAAGGTATATCATTTTATTTGGTGCTGGGTGATATGTCATCTATACCAGTATAGAGGTACAGGTGTGACATAAATATGGATTTTTGGTGTTAGCCGTATTGATAGATAGCAAAAAATTAGTTAACTGCACTTTATGTCTTTTGCTGTGTGCTTTAGATTGTTTTCAAAGAACTGTTGAGATTACATAAAACGAATGCTTCATGTCTGGTTAATATTTGCTGCATGTAGTTTCCATTGATGTAATTTTATATGAGCAGAACAGACCACAACAGTCCAATCAAAACAGATATAAGGCATTCTTTTGGCATAGAGTAGCACTTAGGAAGCATGGGCTCATTCACTTTATTAATGCAAACGTAAATATCTTCTCAAACTGTGATAGATTTGGAAAATATTACAATATTAAATTTTACCAATACCACCTAGTAATAAACTCAGTATGGTGGACTAATGGGGATAAGCATGTAAGAGTAAGGGGGAAATCCTGCAGGCATGGTTGACTACAACCGTTTTTATATGCATTCCTATGTGCACTCAAAGCAATTTTGGATACTTGATGAGCAGAGAAATAAAAGCTAAACAGAAATCAAAGTATAGTAAGTAGAACAGAAGTTGAAATGACATTTGTCTGCTGTAGGCCTCTCAGGACTTTTTGTGCCAATTAGAAGCATAGCTGTAAATCTACTATTCTGTTTTTTGCATATTGCACTTTTATCCATGAATGGTTTCAGGACACAGTTTCAATTTAAGTTAGAGATCATCTTTGCAGCCTTTTTTTGGCCTTTTTATGACAAACAGAATGTCACACCATAGACAAGTATATTTCACAGTCATGTGGAGCTACGATCTAAGACATGTTGCTAATACTTTACTGTAACGTTCATAAGAATACATGACACCTACATAAACCCTTCATGACACCTGAAGTAGACCTTCATAAACATGTATATACACTTATTCCAGTATGCCTCATTTGTCTTGTAGTGTTATAAATACTGCGCTACAGTGAAGTGTTAACAGAATTTTTCATTCTTCTCTCCTACTACGCAGTCTAACCCAAAAAAGCTGTCATTGTTTTTCAGTCTAACCGAATTTGCTCCTCTGAAGTAGCATTTGCATCTGTTGGGAGTCACAGTTTTTCTGTATATTTGCAGGAATTTATGAATAATGTGGAATAAAGTTTATTCTCAGCAGCATTGCTCTCTGTTGGCTCCCCTTTTAACAGATGGAAGGAAAGCTTTTCTGGAAGAGATGTGTTGAGCTGTCTGTCTGTGGGCATATGCAGCCCATGCTGTAGAAGCCTGGTCTCTCTGCATAAGCAGATTCATGCGCTATTGTTTAGTTTGTCCTTTAGGATCAAGTGACCCAGGCTTTGGTGATGATGCTGACAGAAAGAGAGGGGGACAGCTTTGCTGTTGGTGGTGCAGTGATTCTGGGCTGCTAGAAGTTGCCCTTTTGTATTGATTATGACTTTTGCAGTTTCTTTTAGTGCTGTAGTTATATTTATTCCAAATCACCAAAAAAGTGGAACTCCTGTACCATTATTTCACATTTCTTTCAGAAAGCTAGGCACAAGATGAGTTATGTGCATGTATATTAATGAGAGGGTGACAGAGTACGTCCTCTGGTTGGGACCCCTCTCTGTGGGTTAGTTTGCATTGTATATGACTGTAGTTTTCCAGAGTAATGTAATATGTATAAGTCGAGCACATGAAGGTGACTGTGATTGTGTTTCTGCATTAATGAGTTGGGCTGTCAGAAGCTTCTGTGTTGGCAAAGTGCTTTTCATCTGCGCACAATTAGCATGAATTAGTGAGTGGTTTCAGAATTCAGGTGTTTATATTTTCCATGTGTGAGAGTTGGTAAGGGAAGAAGAGAGAGAGAATAAGACCAAGGGCACCCTAACGGATGTTAGAATGTAAAAGCCTGGGTTTTTTGTGACAGCACAAAAACAACACATTCAGTTTCCATATATGGACAGTATGGGCAGTGGATTGTACTTTAACCCCTTAAAGTCCCAGACTTATTACCTACTAAGGCTTTTTATGCAGGGACTGTGAACTGGCTGAGCTATTCTTAGGTTATAGAATTGTGTAATAAAACATTGACAGTCCCTGGCCATTTAAGAGGTTAACAAAAAGTGAGGTTAATTCAGTGTTCCAAGATATGGACCCTTTAGTTGTTAAGGACGTTTACATGATTTAGAGGTTCTTCAGACTTTAATAATAATACCTTTTTCCGTATGTTATACTAATAATCAAATCTCATTCTCTGTTGTTATTGTTTACACACTTACATGACCTAAGAGTAGCTCAGCCAGTTTGCATTGAAGTCCCTGTAGTTAGTGAATAATAAGCCTTTGTATGTAATAAGTTTAAACAGGACTGGTTATACTCTCAATGTAGTCAGTTATGCAGTTGGGAAGTGTGTTTTAACACTTGTGCGGTGTTCATATTTTTGTTACTCAGTGGTCTGGCAAACCAACGGCATTGTTGTTTTTTTAAATCAATACAGCCATAGCAATTTATGTGAAAATACCAGATGTTTAAAATATCACAATTAGCCAGCATAGGGTTCTCTGTAGCAGCTGTAGCCAGTCAGCAGCCTGTCTGTGTTGTCCACCCTCACACACACACACACACACACACACACACACACACACACACACACACACATACAAACAAATACACACACATACGCACACACACTAACAGCAGGCCATGTAGGAGGAGAACAGAGTGAAGGACACAGCACCTCCACACTTTTATTCCCCACTGGTTTACCCCAACACCACATGTGTAATATAAATGTTTGGGGGGTGAACAGTGTGAAGATACTAAAATGTGTTATTTTATATGTTCTTCACAGAAAATGAGCAAAGGCCAAGGAATCTGAGGTTAAAATAATAATAAATCACATCATTTTTTCTTTTGGCAAACATTGAAAATGGGTCCCACCAACCTGAACACCACACAAGGGTTAAGTAATGACTATATGCATGAGAAAAGCATATTGTGACATAATTTATCACAATAACAAAAATATCATCCCTGCCCCCGAGTCTGCACACTTACACATGTCTTTTACAAAAAAAAAAAGGCTCTTAAAAGAACCGTTTATTGAAAGGATCTTTAGAGAACAAAAAATGGCTGTTCTATGAATCCCTCTTGGCACATTCATTTTTACGAGTAGGTGTATGTGGTACTTCTGTGGTGCTGTAGTTGATGCTGTAGGTGATGGAGAGAGTAGATCTGCGAGTGTTGAGGTTTGTGAGTGGTATGTTTACGCGTGGTGCTCTCTCTGCTGTGGGAGTGCGCTGACTCATTGTCCTGCTGCACACACTCCTCACGTGGGACTCCACTTAGTGCATTAGTATTCATCCTGCGTACAGCAAGCCTCTCTTTCCTTTCCTCCATCTGCCCTCTCTCTCTCTTTCAGTCTACGTTGCTTCTCTAAAAGCTGCACACAAGCACACAGAAGTGCATTCAGCGTCCTCCACACGGACGACTCTTTTTAAAACAATCACCCACTCGCCGTCAGCAAAGCTGGGCTCAGATGGCCTGTATACATTTTGATGACTACACCAAAGTGCTGCCCATGGATTCAATTAACTAGTTTTACACTTAGAGCTGGAGCAGCTGGAGAAGGCTAGCAGGGTAGCTGACCCTTTTTGTCCTGACCAATAAATGTGTTTGCTACAGAGCCTCTGGCCATTCTTAAATGGGCTCTAATACATCAAACAGTGCCATAAAAAGCATTCAGTGGCCTATTATTGTGAGTCGAAGGGAGTAATTAGAAATCAGCTCATTACAACTCAGTTCCTTTACAGAGACTGACTGGACAACTCCTCTTTATTTTAAACTTGGGCCTTTAATAAGCTATTTTCTGAAATGTTGTTCATTCTGAAATGTACATGTATTGGAAATGTTATAAAAAGTCCTTTTATATTTCAAGATGTACTGGACAGCAAGGTTCCCTTTTTCAAGTGCTTGTTTGGCTTTCCTTCTTACAGCAATACAGTATCCCCCCAGAAAACAAAACATAGGTCTCATCTTGCCCCATCAGTTGACAGGATAAAGCTGATCTTCGCCTTGGGCATAATACTGTTTGTCTCATCTGTCCCCAGCCACCCGGGGTGAGATTAATGCGTCATCCATGCCAATAAGCCAGTGAACACCACAGTTCATCTCTCATTGAATCGATACAGTGTCTGGGATTTCAGGCACCCGGCAGATTATTTTAATCTGTCTGTATATGTGGATAATCTGTGAAAAGCCTGGTGCCACTGTGCGTCTGGGCCATCAGGGAAAGCCTCCTCTGCTTGATGGTCAATGGGACAGGATTTGCATCTCATTTGGGTGCCAGCGGGCCAAACACCTGCTCTGTGCTTCTCCTTGTTTTCTCTCGTTTTCACCCCAAAACTATCTTTTGGAGGCTTTTTGTCTTTAGGGCTTTGAACATTGCCTATCAAGTGGCTTCAGCTGAATGCGGTATTTACATGAACCTTTTGAAAGGTCTCCTGTTTTATGGACTTTTATGCACTTTGTCTTGTGAGTAACACCCTATTGATCCGTTTGGAAATCAGCAGCATTCAACTCCTGTCATTTAAGAAGAAAGCATGTGTACTTTTTCTGTTGTTTCCAAGCCTACGAGAAAGTAATGATTATGTCAGTAAGAGGTCAGTAAGGTTAGTGACCTTATTGCTGAAAGATGAAGCTTCAACAAGACACATTTTTCATTCTAACCCAATCTGTTGTCACAGTTAGAAATGCTCCAATAAACAGGTAAAACATTATGATTTCTGTCCTATTAACAGCTCCCTTTATTAAAAGTAGCCTATAGTTTGTCATTTCTTTGTTATTGTTTTCTTAATCCTTTAATTATCATCACCACTGATAACTGAAAAACCTAATCTGACAGTAACTGTTTCTCACTCATAGTTCACCGCAAGAAGCACAGATATTATGTTGATAGTGTGGATTCTAAACGTTCGATCAGTACCATGTATGTGTTTATAAGTATTAGACGATCTATATTGTTATGTCTTGACTTTGCTGAAAGGCTATGGTGGGACATATAGCAATACAGTTGATCGGATGGGCTGCTTGGGTGCATCGTAGAGCATCGCAGAGCCTTGTGCTATGTGGATCCTTGTGTGTTCTTCACTGTACAAAGGACTCTAAACTCCATACCCAACACTGTACAGAACTGTAAAACTGTATCCATTTATACTGTTTTGTGTTTGTGCTGTTATCCGGTGTCGACCAGAGGAGGATGGGTTCCCCTTTTGAGTCTGGTTCCTTTCGAGGTTTCTTCCTCCTGCTGAGGGAGTTTTTCCTTGCCACTGTCGCCAAGGCTTGCTCACTGGCGGCGTGGATCCGGATTCTTTGTAAAGCTGCTTTGTGACAACATCTGTTATAAAAGGCGCTATATAAATAAATTTGACTTGACTTGCAGAAGGCAAAAGCATCCTTTACATTTTTGATACGTGCTTCTCATTTTTTGACATTGAAACGCAAACCCTTTGGCACACACTTTAATTTAGATGTAAGTTTAAAGCCATGCATGACTAACTAGGTAATTGTCAGAATTGTCAGAATATTCAGTTATATTATATATATCATTAAAATCTTTAAAAGTGTTAAAGTCCTATGAAGAACTGACACCTTGACCACGTTTATGAAACCACACACTTCTGTGGGGAAACCAGAGTTTATTTATCTGTCATAACCAACCAGTTGTCAGCACACACCTGTCAGCTTTGAACACAAGACCCTTTTGCGACACTTGAGACTTTATTCCTAACTGCGACGATACATTTTAACTCCAAGTGCCGTCCAAATGAAGTTTTCTACTGCTCTGCATTGCTAGCTTGCTACCATGCTCTCTGTTACGTTTATTTCCAAAAATAAAAGAGAGCATGCTGGATAACTAGCTGTGTGGATCTGGCTGATTTTTATTAGCCTTTTTTTAACCTGTAACTCATACTGTGTGGGATAAATGAACATCTGAAACACACTAGCATATTTCCAGAACGTTCTATTAGCCAAACTTGCAATATAAAGAACATTTCTATTAGTGGATTAAATTGGGACGTTAAATTATTCTATTTTAAATCAGTTACCTATTTAAATAACATGAATCAAATAACTTGCAATATCGACAGTAAGAAGGAACTGCCTATCTAGCAGAATGGGTCATGCAAAATTATGCTGTGATATTTTGGTGTAAGAGTAGCAGCAGCATGCAAATAAAGTGCATATAATATGAGAGCACTTATCTGCTTCACATTATTTACATCATAGAATTGCAACACAGATCAGCCAAAGTAAAAATCATAAACTTGCCGATTTCTGATTTCATGTTTTGAGTAAAAAGCTGCGGATTTCGATCTTGGCCGATTCTTATTGTCGCTGTTTAAAAAGATGCTGTTTCTTCTGCTCTCTTCTACGACTCATCACTAACACTTTGTAGTATTTTTATTAAAAGCATAAATCAAAGAAAAATAATTGGCTTGTCACAATTGTTACATAATTTCCTTATTACAGTTATTTGAGCAATTATTTTCCACAGTTGTTAGCTTCACGCAAGTTTATGACGCAACAATCAGAATTTGAATGGGGTGTGTTTTCATTGGTTTAAGGCAAGTTTGAATAAAAAAGCAAAAACTGCACAACACAGCGGTGACTAATATTTGTTTATTTGAGCTTGAGCTGTGTACACGTTAGACTTGTACTTCAGTAGTTGTATATATTGAACAAACAATACAGTTAATTGATTGATTAATTAAATAGAGTCAATTATTTAAATGGCAATTAATGTCTAGATAAAATTCCAAGATCATGTTCAGTTCAAGTTCAGTGTATAATCTTTTATTATAAATAGTATAGCAAAACAACTGTAACAGTGAAACTGAGCTCTACTCTACTCTTCATGAGTAGCCCGCTGTCTAAAGCACACTGACCCTCCTGCTCCTCCTCTTCCTGGACACTGGATCAATGCAGGACTAATGAATGCATGCTATTGATCTCCAGCCATGAGCCTGGGCCTCTGGAATGGCCTATTAGCACCATGCCATAGGAGAGAGAGGACAGGGAGGAAGGAGAGAAAGTGGATTGTGGGAAGGTGCTGACAGTCTTCAAAGCAATTTTTCTGAGTTTGAACCTCTTTCACACTCTCTTCTTCTTTATTACTTGTTCTTTTGTCTTAATCTAAATCCCTGTACTGTCTTCACTTGCTGTGCAGCAGTGCGAGGCTTTTTGGAATGTGCATCATTCTGCAAAGAAAGTGATTTTTTTTCTGTGTTCCTCTCTGTGTGTAGGTGTTGAAGCCCGTGGTGAGTCAGGAGGTCACTCAGAGTCTGGGGAACAGGCGACTCATCAGCTTCTCCCTGTCAGGTGAGTCTACACCATCACTCTTCTCCTCTCTTTCTCATTTCTCCAGTCCACTCTCTCCTTTGCCTTTGTCACAGAGTGTCACTTGTGTAAGCTGTCAGGAATGTGTCTCAATGCCCAAAAGGCAGAACTGTCAGTGAGGTGTCTTGGTCTGGTGTAATATGTGGTAATGGGCTGTAAAAGTTTCATCCATGCAATCCTCCTGTAGGTGGCTGGTAGGTTATATATTCTCTCACACATCCTATAACATTGTCATGGTTTTCAGTAAAGTTCAGCTGTTAAAAGGGGAATTACACCAAACATTTGGCATAATTAAATCTTTAAGATATAACTATTGTCATTTAAAGTGGTTTGATGTGAAATGCTCCGTTGTAGAGAATTTTTACAGTGGTGGTGATAGGAACCAGATGTGTGAAGAGTACAGAAAGATACTACATGAAATGGTTATGAATATGCTTCCTGATGCCTGAATTAAAAGGTTTTTTGGTAGTTTTCATTAAAGTTTTGACCTTAGAGTATTTTTAAAAAGTTGCTCATGGTGGAGAGGTAAATGCAGGGTGTTGTGAAGAAAAATAGTTCCCAAGGAAAATTTTTTTAAGATTTACTGCTATTTTCTTCTTATCAACATTACTAAAAAACTCAAATGTAGATTCACTGGTAGTTTTGGGTATTATATTAAATGGCTACATTTGCATTATAGTTCCTTTCACCACCATTGTAAAGATATCGGAGTTGGAAGTTTCTCTTCAGTTACCAATTTCACATTACAATTGATTTATTTACATTGTTACAGAATCGAATCATTTTTTTTTTCTCTCTGATATCCAGTCCTACATTTTCTGCTGATATTGGCCCGAAAGTAGTACCAGATATCAGTCTATGCAAAAATTGTGTATACTCTTGACTAAATGTACACATTCAGTCAGGTCCAAAATGTCCAAAACATGAGCAGGACAAATCAAATCTGAATTTGTAGGCTGTTTAATCATAGCTTTGTTTCTGGGGAAATCCTCCTAAATTATGTTTCAGCATGAGGCTAGATTGTGATTGCTCTCTTTCAAAACGTTGATTGGAGAAAATCATCTTCATTAACTGAGGAAGGAGGAGGCAGCACTCTGAAAATCCAGGAAGCAGCTGGGAATGTTTAAGGCTGTCAGTTGATAGTGTGTGTTGCCATTTTTCTTTAAATTTTACATTTCTTTTAAAATGTTTTTAAAGAAAGTGTTCACTTAGGGCTTTGTCTTGCCTGTTGACCATTCAGGATTAGCGCTGCTAAATTTTGGCCTGTGTTAGTGTTTTCACCTTTCTCTTACATTATATATACATACAAAATTTTATATGCAAAAGTTTGTATAGCCCCAGTCAAATTACATTCCTCTTCAGGGAACAGACATAAATATGGGATTGTTCTGCATGTTTTAATGATAATTTCTATGCATTTGCTGAGTTTAATATATTGGGAAAAAGGAAACATAAAACATTTGCACAGACCACATTTTATGTTTATTTTTTGCCCAATATGTTAAATTCAGCAAATAAACAGTAATTCTACGTCAAAATAGCCAGAAATGTGTTTTCTGTAGAGGATGTGTCACTTATTTTCACTCAGAAAATGAACAAACCATGTCATTTGATCAGGGGCACCCAAACATCTGTATAGAATATATAAGTTTGTTTTTCACTAGCATTTTTTTCCATTGTGGCTTGAGATCTTTTGCTCACAGCAAAATCTCTCCATTTGTCTGAATTTGGGATCTAGTGCTTCTTACATAAGCTACCATTGGTAAGTGTAACATTACATGTTCAGGTACCATTATAACATTTTGTAATCCTATGGTGTGTATTGCAGATAATACAGTACCACAAGTAATGTTTTGTTATTGAGGGTTAAAGACATCAGAATTTCTCCTGCGACTGCTGAGTTCAGACAGTGAGCAACATTTCACACTTAATTTTTTCAGCAACTCTAAGACAACATCTGGCTATTAACAGTACACCACAAACCGTTTCATTTCCCCATGTAACATTACTTGCACTAAAGTTCGATAGAACACTAAAGAAGTACAGGATTTCAGACACAGCGTCTTTCTTTTTGTCTCTTCTAGTCCCTTATTTTTCTTGAGTAGCTGCTTTAACTTTACAAAAAACAGTCATAGAACTTTCACTGCATGTTATCATTTGACTTAAGCTTGGAGGCCCTAGAACAGTACTGCACGCAACCTAATTCTAAACTATTTCTGTATGTGCTGTAGAGAGATGTCCGGGAAATCTGTCGTGCCTTCTGCCATTTCACTGTATAATACCTCTCTGACATGAGGACAAGCACATTGTGCCAAATATTCACTGATACACTGTGTGCAGCACTATGTGCATTTTGTTTTATGGTGCTTTAGATGTTCTCCACTTCCCTCATTCCTTCAGTTAGGAACAGGACTCTGTAGCTCAAAGATATCTGATGTGTAAATTAGAGAATGGCTTAAAAAGATGCAGCACAGACTTTTATCTGTGTTCTTTGATTAAGGGTGGTACACTGTGGGATCTTATGTCTCTAGAGCCTCCCACTGTTGTTATATATTGGACTATTCGCATGTGGATATTTGAGCTGGTTTAGTTCAATCTAGTTTGTGCACCAGTAGCATGTAACCATACACTGATGAACCAAAATGCCATAGCCACCTGCCTAATATGCTGTTGCTCTGTGTGCTGCAAAAACAGCTCTGACCCATCAAGGCATGAGTTCTACAAGACCTCTAAATGCGCCCTGTGGTATTTAACACCAGGACGTTAGTGGTAGATCTTTCAAGTTCTGTAAGTTCAGACAGATGGAGCTGTCATGAATCAGACTGGTGTTCAAGCATATTACACAGATGCTCAATTGGATTGAGATCTGTTGAATTTAGAGGCCAGGGCAACACCTTAAACTCTTCCACATGTTCTTCAAACCATTCCTGAACAACATATGCGGTGTGGCAGGGTGCATTGTCCTGCTGAAAGAGGCCGCTGCCACTGAGGAATATCAGTATCATGTTGGTGGCACATGTAAAATTGACATCCACGTGAATGCCTGTGCCCAAGGTTTCTCAGAAGAACATTTCCTAGAGCATCAGACTATCTCCGCTGGCTTGTCTTCTTCTCAAAGTACATCCTGGTGCCATCACTTCTGCAGGTAAATGCTGCACACATACCCAGCCGTCCATGTGATGTAAAAGAAAACTGGACTCATCAGACCAGATGACGTTCTTCCATTGCTTTAAGTTCCAGTTCCAGTGCTCACATGCCCATTGTAGGTGTTGGCGAATGGAGGTTATATCTGCAATAGGTAACCCGAATCAGAGCAACCAATCAGAGCCAGAAGGAGTGTGTGACAGAGTGTCAATCACTGCTTGTGCACACGCAGCGGGCAGCCCCCCTTCTCCATGCACTGCTTCTGCCTGCACATGCTTTCACTCGGTCAAGCTCAATGTCATCAATGAGTGGCTTCAGGAAACGCAATGGTGGATAAACAACCATCAAGTAGAAAACTACCCATCCCACCTTTGCCAGAAGCAGGGTACACGACAAAGACAAGTAAACAAAAGCTTGAGTTGACAGTGTTGCCTGCACGTGCATGGCAGCCTCTTTTTCTGGTGGGGCTTCGAAGGCAGGGATGGAGCGCAGGGGAGAGAGATGGGGAGGAACCTGGAAATTGTACTCCTTTCAAATTTTTGAGCTAAGTTTATAGTTTCTCCTTCCTTGGACTACATTGACCATAATGGTTTGGTCAAAGTCGCTCATGTCTTCATGCTTTACCGTTTACCCCACATCCAACCTGTTGACCACAAGAAACAACTGATTGCTTACTGTCTAACATATCCTAGACTTCGACTTGTGCAGCTGTCATTTTATTTGTGATACTGTGAGTGGTCATTAAGGTTTAGCTTATCGGTGTATATTTACAGTTATTTAGCCATGTGAACATGTGTCAGTGTATCATGGTGCCCTGATCTAAAGTAGAATATTGTATATTGATTCAGTATATAAGCATATTAATTCAGGATGTTAGAATAGATTATTATTCATTATAATAATATTCAAAAAAGACAGAATAAAATAAAATTCTTGGTATTATTTATTTGTCTTTTTTGAAAGTCCATAATTATTGTCTACATTCCATTACTGTGCTAAAAGTTCATTTTTGTATTTTGTTTATTCTGTGTATTTTTTAAAATAATCATGAATTTAAAAAAAACATTAAATTCTACTGAAATTTGAGAGTTCGTAATGCATGCAAAGAGTAGGTTTACTTTGCTAAAGAATACTTTTTTAAACAATGTTTTATCAGGCGTAAGTATTGCAAATTCGCACATAGCCATAATATCAAAAATTTGTGCTTATGTATCTGTGCCTAATTAAAAAAATATATAAATACACAAGTAATAAATAAATAAATACATGCATACATAACAAATTAAATCATTGTAAGGTTATAGATTTACAGCTGTAACCATTTTAAATATGACATCTCACCAACATATTCTTCTTCTTTTTCTATTGTACACTACCTTTTCTCTCTTCCTTACACTGTCATTCTGCTAGCATCCTGTCAGTCACCATGCTGTCAGAGCAGCCCTCTCCTGTGCCCTCCTATATTTTATTTATAAGCACTTCTCCTGCCCTGGGCTTGGAGTCTGCTAGGAGTCTACCTAAGCATGCTGGTACTCATATACACATTAGCAGATTAGGGAGGTTGAGCGTCAGGCTCTCCAGTGAAATGAGAGGTCTACAGTGATACTTAGCAGAGGAGGACACAAGAGGCCCCATTAGTCCTGAGTGATGTCACACAGACAGTACACCTGAAGCTAAACAAGTGACAACCTGAATGTCATAAGTGGATTTATTGAGTATGAAGACATAGGTGTACACTCCTAAAAATACAGGTGCCAAAAAGTTTTTCAGAGCTGTATCATAAAAAAACATTATTTATTTTCTGTAGAACATTTTAATAAGTGTTTCTAGAAAGGCATACTTTAGCATTTTTCCTAATCTTTTATCTGCTCCATCTGTAGTGTACAATTGATTACACTGGACAAACATGTCCAGTATGAAACATGTACACTTTGACGAGCTCAAACAAATATGTAAGCATAAAGTCTGTATCACGTATGCTTTGTAAGAAAAAGAGATTACACATTTTGCATAATTGCATCTCTGACAGCAGCATATTGTATGCAAAGAAAATTAAAAATGTGTAATGTTTGCAGAAGAGAGTCCACCAATAGTCAGTCAGCATTGAAGGATTTTACCTGCCCTACAAACATTTTTTCCATCTTAGCAATGTCTTAATGAAACCTTTCACCATGTATCCTGCAGTTCATCAACAATCATCATCATCTTTTTTTATTGGCTAGCATGGTTAAATATGATTTTGACAAAATAAATCATAAGATACTGTGATAAAAAAAAACAAACATGTAAGCCAGTTTTACCACAGACAAAGATTTGAGTGTTTTTCCCTGTACTTAGTAGAGCAAAAACTATATGTAGTATATCCATATTTATACAACCCTATGTAGTATATTAAAATTATACTATTGCTTAGAAGTCAATAAGCAAATCTCATCTTCCGTTATATGTACAGTGGTTCTTCTATGATAGGGCTGTCCAGGCCAAATTTGCCAGAAGATGAATCAAACCCCACCCCCTCACCCAATGACCGACAGTCTACTATTCTCCTTTTAAAATGTAGGTTTAAAGTATTTCAGTGAGAAAATGTAGTGCAGTGTTATAAAATACATTATTAAAAACTCAGTTTAACACCCAGTTGAACCTTCTTTATTTGTATATTTTTTTGTAATTTGGCCCTCAGCTCATGACAAACATTGCTCTTTGGCTTGCCAAGACAAAAGGTTTGGGCACCCTGGTCTGTGGCTTTGTCACCTTCATAAGGGGAGTCCCTTCACTCAGTATACAAAGGACTGTGGTTGATTGCCTTTCAAATGTGTTCTGTAAAGACGAGTAGTCAGCAACAACCAACATTGTTGTTGAGACACATCTGGACTGAGACGTCTCTGTGTGTTTCTCTATTTAACCAAATACTGAAGTGGATAATTAGCTCCCCAGAGATTCTTGTTGTGTCTTGTCTCTCTCTCTCTCTCTCTCTCTCTCTCTCTCTCTCTTACTCTCTCTCTATCTATCTGTTTTTCTCTTTATCTGTCTTGTTCTTCTCACATTTTTTTAGGGGTCCTTGGATTCTGCCTGAATGTGTGAAAAATATATCCTTCAAGGGAGTAGAGTATGCTTCAGATCTTGCTAAAGTCCAGCTAAAGTTGTAATGATGATGAACTTATAAGGGACTAAACTTGGTTAAACTGGAATACTGTTTTTTTTCTACTTATCTCTCTTACAGTAAGACACAGAGTCTGTTACAGTCTGTTATGATTTTTTGACTTCCAAATTCGATCATAGTGTTTTTATTTTTTTATTGAACTCTTTTTTAGAGGAAACACACTTAAAACAATGTTTTTTTAAGGGTTCTTTAGTAAACGCAATGGTTTTGTTTATAAGCATAACCTATGTAGAGAATGTGTTGTGCATGGTTCTATATAGAACCTTTTTGAAAATGGTTCTATAGCACCAAAAAGGGTTTTTCTATTGTTACGATGTTAAGCTTGTAACAATAGAAAAAGACCTTTTTGGTGCTTTATAAAACCACACACACACACACACACACACACACACACACATACACATTATCTAACCAACCCATCCTCCTGGGTCATGGGAGGTGCTGGAGCCTAGGAGCCAAGGAAAACCCTGGACATGCCGCTAGTCCATCACAAATACTGCGTTGCATTGTTTGCAATTATTATTTTTGTTGTAATGTAATTATGGACCACTATGTGTTTGTCATTCAGAGAATCCTATGGCCACGTGCTTACCTTCTCCTCTTTTTTGCTGTATGTCAGATATCCAGGCAGTGGGGCTGAAGAAAGGAATGTTCTTCAACCCTGATCCATACTTGAAGATCGCCATCCAGCCTGGAAAGCACAGCATCTTCCCTGCTCTCCCCCACCACGGCCAAGAGAAGAGATCTAGCATCATCTGCAACACCATCAACCCTGTCTGGAAGAGAGAGGTCAGTTCAGCTTATGCCTCTGCTTCAACTACTCCTGCAACAAACATCTAGTGGGCTACAGGAAGACATCCAGCCAGTCAGAGTTAAAGCACCACTACCTATGTCCAAATTCCTGTGTAGACACCTATTGACTAACAGCTTCTACTTTTTCGGAAATGCTTTACACTAAATGTTGGAACATTACTGTGAGGATTTGATTACATTCAGCCACAAGAGCATTAGTGAGGTTAGGTACTGATGTTGGATGATTAGTTCTGGATCACACGCCACTCTAGCTCATGCTAAACGTATTGGATGGAGCTGCATCACTCCAGAGAACACAGTTCTACTTCTCCACAGCCAGGTGCTGGGGGGCTTTATACCCCTCTAGGTGACGCTTGGCATTGGGCGTGGTGACCTTAGGCTCATATGCAGCTGAACCCTTATGTTCTGCTGAGCCCATAAGTGCTTTTTCAACACCCTGATTGGCTGCTGCTCAGTAAAACCTCCACATCCCGCTTCTTGCTAGGACCGCAGTGTTGAAAATTTGCCACTGTAACAGTCCTACAGTTGTGTCAGGCATAGAAATCACCTCATATATCTCCGTGTCATTGGACTGGGTCTGACAGGTTGTTGGAAGCTGAACAACTCTCTGCACGTAAAATTCAGCCTAAGATTTTTTAAAAGTCAGAGACGTTTGAGTTCTCAAACAGTGCTAGTAAATATGTGCCTCTGTAGTGGTAGGCTTATTTGTAGCAGGCTCATCCTTGACATCAGAATTTGACTTTAAACACTTGAAAGGGGGAGTCCTGTGGTGACTGCTGCTTTGTTGGTTGTCTGATGTTGCTTTGCCTTCAGCTTTGAAAACAAAACCGTTCTGAAGTGCAGCTCTCAGCCAGTGCATTCTTCCATTTTTATTTAGGTCTCTGGGCTGAAGCTAAGCTCTAGAAGTCTTTCTTTGAGCTCAGCTTTTGATTTCACTTTAAAGTAATATCTTGTCAGTTGCATCGATGCATCAAAATTTCATTAAGGCATTCACAAATTCAGAATGATGTATTCAGAAAACTAAATTATAGGTCATGTTACACATTTTCAGATTGTAGAACATACTAACACGTTCTTTAAAGCAAGCCTGGAAATTCATGTTTAACATAGTGGAAATACGTTATACTTTCATGCTGTTCTGCCTCATTCTTGTCCACTGGTTCACTGCTACAATAAATGTGTAGTAGCCCAGGAGCACTAACAATACAGCACAGCTTGTAAGTGTAAAATATAGGTCCATCTCTTTCTCTGAGCATGGCTGACTGTGGTGAGAACCCCCACAGCGTAGCACATGAACTCAAGATTAAGGCTTCTCACTGAGTGAATGATTTCATAATGAATCCTGGTAACTGTAGCCTGGACTGATGCACAGCTGTTGTGAATTTATGTTCCCTTTGCATTTTGGTAGCTTTATGTTGATTACATGTAATCTGTCCATGTCCATAGATGCTTTTGCATCAGTTTTAGGCACAAATCAGGCACATTCTGCCAGTCTGTTATGTACAAACTGGCACACAAGCCTTAATGTGCAGTTTATGGGCTGTATGGTAAAATGGGTTTCTCTTTCTCATCTACATATGCGTTTAAAGGAAGGTCACGCAAAATGTGTGAGGATGGCGCAAAAAAGAGGGTAGAGATGTTACACGTGCAGCTGCTTACATATTCCAAATGATTTACTAAAGCGCGAGAGATTTGCAGCTGGTTTTGTGTCGATTTTCCTCCGCCTTTTAAAAACAGGCATAAATTTGCATTAGCAATGTCTCAAGCGATGTGTTACTGACCAGAAGTGTGTATGTAAAAAAAGATACGGCTCAAAATGTGCTGTGATGTGCAATATATATGTGCAGTCACAAACTTTATTCCCTTAGCCAAAGTAGAATAATACCTCTCTTGAATATTTTGGTGAATGTTTTGGCTGTTTTATCTCGAGCTTGTTGACGGCTCCATTACCTCACTGTGCCTTTCAAACCCTGCATCTCATAAGCGAGCAGTTAGTGGGTGGGGCTGCACGCAGTGTATGTAATGAGCTGTAGTGTTCAGGCGCATTGCAGGCACATATTGCCTTGATTGTTGTCCATGTTGTTTGATTTTTGTACTTTTGCTCATGTTCTTATTTTCACAGTTTCCATGACTTCCTTCAGACCAAGCGCATGTTGAATAAGTAAATACAATGTGCAAATTTTAACAGAGGAAACCGTATTGTGATTGGTTACAGGGTTCATTTGCAAAATCAGTATTGCAAAATTCCAATATCGCACTAACGATTAGCAAGCCATATATTCTGCTGCCTTGGTTGGCTCAGTGTTTTTCTTTCTCTCTCGTTTCTGCTCCTCTTCTTTCTTCATGTTTTTCTCCATCAGCCACTCTGTGTAAGGACAGCATGGGGGAGGGGTAGCAGTAGAGTCACGTGGGCTTGGGTATGGGGATTGCAGCAAATCGTGACTATGACGCAGTTAAAAGGATCTCCGTTATGGTGAGACCATAAATCCTGTTTTCTCTCCCTCCCAAGGGATTTTTAAGGCTGAGTGTGCACTCCTCCCTTACTGTAGCATGCTCCTCCCTTCTTTCCTGCCAGCCATCCCAGTGAGCAGCAGCAGGAAGTGCAGTGTTGCTCTAATTAAACCCCCCACTCACTTGATCGAGTCACTTTCACACAGGATAATCCGTGCTGAAAGAGGGCACAGTTGTCATTTTCAAATGATGCAATTTCTTCCAAACTCAGGCAACTAACAACTGTCCTTCAGGCTGAACTGATTTCAAGCTACAGTTCTGCAGTAGTAACTCTTGAGTGACAAGACCATTAAGCACTGTTACGTTTGAAAGCAGAGCCCTGTTTATCTTGAATAGAGGATCTGTTGACTGGCGTGGTGTAAGTGATAGTAAACGGGTAGAGGTTTATTTTTCTATGGAGGAAGGACACTCATTGGGTGGCTTGCGCTGGGCCGTATTGCCTCACTGTTTCATCATCTACTTTTCAGACTGTTTGAATAATGCATTTAATGGGCTCTGTTGGGTCTAGACTTCTCAGGCATGCTTTTTACAACTATCTATTTTTAAACAGCCTAATCTGCATGTTTTATGCTTTTAACACTTAAATTGTCCTTGCTGAATTTTAGCACTGGGGTGCGATGTCACTTTCTGCATTTAGCATTAATGACAGGCCAGCGGCACAACAGCAGAAGTAGGCCTAATGTCTGAGACCGAAAATGGTCAAAACCAAAAATGCTATCATATCTTGCCTGCCAAAATGTTTGCATACTAGCTCACAGCCAGATAACCCTACATATGATGTCAGCTTTCGTCCCTTCATGCTGGCACATATACCTTTAGGGTGATCATTGTGAACATTTTCAAATAAATCAATTAAGATAAAAATAAAACAAACAAATAAAAGGCGACTAAATTACCCAAATGTAACATATTTACATTTTTCATATCCAAAATATTAACAACTAGGGCTGTCAAATAATTAAAAGGATTAATTATGATTGATTGTATTATTTTGCATAGTCAGTCGTACTGTCAGGTTGCTTTCTGTTTTTCCTTTTAAAAAGCAGTGCAATTTTAATGGGCAACATAAGCTTCATTACAATATATTTATTACTTTGAATAGTTCAGGAACATTATTTTCATCATGAACCTGAACATGAAAATCATTTCCAGTGATGGATTCCATCATAGTAACATACAGTGCTTCAGCCTGCACTTCTGCAGATGGTTCAAAGATGTGGAAAATGTGCTAACAGCGTTGCAAAAATAAGTGCTGTTTATAATTTATCACATTAACATGTTATTAACACATTAACTTTGACAGCCCCAGTAGCAACATTTCAGACAACCCCACAGATGTTCTCTTACCTTCAAGAAGGACTGGAATGTTGAACCTTGTGGAAAAGGGTAATTGTATTTGAGGATATATTGAGCGGCTGGATATTTGATTCTTCCTTCTTGATGGCCACTTTCTAGCACTTTCATTAAAGCAACTGACAGAACCTCTCTGGATCAAACAAGACTGAAGTGGTATGGCTCAGTATCTCTTATTTTGCTTGCAAGCATTAAATGGCTCGTACTTATTTCTCTGCCTGGGATATGCAGTCATCTGCAAATGGCTGTCAGTATAAACATGCATACAGTTGCGAGTATTCATTTGTATTACAATAATTTATTTATGCTTATTTATTTGGCTTATGCTAATTGCTGACAGCCTGACCACAGTTCTCAGAAGTACACTGCTGGTTCATTAGAGCTTTAGAGCTAGCTGATTTCCCTGAACATCATGCAACACTAGCAGGCACAAGGTGCTGTGCCCGTGTGGCCTTGCCTGATTTAAAATATATAGTAGGGTCCTGTGGTGCGACAGCTTTTCATGTTGTGGTGAAGAGAGACTTTCTATGATGTTCAGTTATTTTGTTTGATTACTGTTTTCAGCTCACATTGAATTGTGTTATACAGGGAAGAAAAATAATTTTAAAAAGTGTCTGTTCTCTGCAGTGTGTTCAATCACTATCTGCTCTGGCAGGGAGTGAGAGTACCGTGATGAATGGGTAGGAGTTAGCACATGACCTCCATGTTCAGTGCGACTAATACATCGCTCCACAGAATGTGTTTTACTGTTTTGCCCTGACTCACTTCATCTCTCCTGGCATATTTGTTGCCTCCACTGGCAGTCGCAGATTCTAGCCGCGGACTGAGACACACGGCCTATCTATGCAGTGTATTTCATCACTACATGCATATGAAGCCTCCTTATATCTTTCTGATTCTATATTCTGGTCGGTGGAAACAGAATAAAACCCCTGGGAACCTCCGTTTTTTTTCCTAAGTAGGCCAGTCTTGTTCTTGTGGTCACGTAATATACATAAACAAAGAATGTCCTGTGAATAACTTTCCAACGCCTGATAAATGGACTATGTATTCTCTTCTTTTGATGTAAACTGGGCAGTCCTAATGTTTGGCAGTGCTTACATACGCATTACCCTCACCAGTCACACGGCTGATGTGACTTGTCCTGCCCACACAGCTTTAACAAAACTCTGCAGTTCCCACGGTTTTTGTTCGAGTCAAAACATGTACTAAGCAAAAGATAACGACAAGGGAAAGCCAACCTAGCAAGTATAACTGTACTAGCAAGCTAGCTTATCTGTCGGCATGTGGTCTGTCTGTGTATTGGTTTATTTAGGTGGTTATGGCAGTAAATAAGAACCTTAACTTTCTAGAACATCTTTTCAGTGAGCTTTGGACACAACAGCACCACCTGTATATTTTTTCCCATTTGTGTTAATGATTTACATTTACACTCGATTTACATTCTGATTGACATGTTTGAGTCTGCATTTCTGACATTTTTCTGTGTCAACAAAAGAAAATAGTAAAAATGCCAGGGAAAAAAATATTTATTACAAAGCAAGATCATACACAAAACAATAACTTTTCATCAAATTCAGATCATAATAAACTATCTCTCTTCTTCAAGAAGCTCCTCATTGAAATGCAGCATAAATGCACTTTGCTTAGCCCCAAATTACAACAGACTAGGTATTCTTACTGGACTCTCTGGGTGAATTAATTTGGCACCAAGGAAGCAGGAGCATGAATGTGTTATTGCTTGGAAGTTCACAATCCACTTTTTTATGACAGAATTTTTGCATTTCTCACTGAACCACAAATAAGAAATAATGTCATATTGTTCCACACCCTTATCACTGCCGAATATATGATCAGATATGACTGCAGAAGGAAGACGTTTGCAACCATTTTTCAGGACAGTAAAAAACTATTATGCAGAATCATTGGATTTTTTTTCCAAGACAAAGTTTAATCTTTGTGTATAAACTTTGTGTAAACAGATATGTAATAAAACAAATGGCTAGAGTGATTGTCTAGAATGGCTCATGTTGCAGTTCGAAAGGGTACTGCTTTTTGTACAGAGGGATGGTAATTTGTATGGATTAGTTGTGTATAATGGATGATGATGAGGGTTTTAAGGTCAGCGCAAAGGAAAAAAGTGTTTATAGATGAGAACATATATCTGCATTTTCTGTATCTAACGTCAGTTATTTCAACTAAATGAAACTTCACTTTAAACTTAATCAAGAAACGCTTCAGAGTGCACTATGATAGTGCTGTAATTATGGGAAGAAGAACCTTATTGAAATGTACTGTAAATGCAATGTGTTTAGCCCCAATTTACAACCGAATAGGCATTCTTACTGGAAGAGTTGTTTCTTTGAAAATTATTCTGAGGAATGATCATGATCTGCCAAAAACTGCTGAAATGGCCTGTTTAGAGTGCTTTGACCCATTAAGTGAATTAAATTAGCACCATGGGAGCGTGCAGCTGGCTGGCCACTAGGAGGGAATACAGTTCTGATTAGGGATGCACCGATCCCTTTCGATACTGATATCTGATCAAGTATCTGCTGATACTGAGTGCCAATACCGATACTATTTCTAACTACTTGATAGTTGATTCCACTTTTTAAATGTTCTATTTTGGTAGAAGTATTCTGTGTCGCAAATAAAACATAGCAAGCTTTAATTAAAGGCACTGGAAAATTGTCTCATACAAGAATCCTGTATACTTGTGCTTACATCTTCGACCATCAGACTGGAATTTGGTATATATTACAGTCATTCATGCCATCAGTAGTAGCTGTTGAGCTGCAGATTCTCAGCTTAATGCAAGTACCAGGCCCCGAGACCAGTAGGCTGTCTGATGCAGTTGACTGACAGAGGTGCACCGCAGACAGTGCAGCTTGCGGGCTGCTGTGCTAAAGGCTAACTAAAAGCTATTGTTACCCCAGGAGACCAGCGATTCCTTACATATATCACTCTAATGTTTGCTCCCTTGCTAACAACCTGGACTAACTTTAATTCCGACTGTCTAGGAGATGAAAAAAGATGACTTAGTCATTCAGTTAAAGGGTTGGCACTGTTTGTACATTGCATGTGCTTATTTGAGGCTAGTGCCTTAGGAAGAACTTCAGCTGGCATATTACCCACTGCTTTTCACTCCCCTCAAAATATTATGATTATGGATTGCAGTGAGTATTTTTTACTACTGTTTGTCTCACACATGAATTAATCCAACACCGCTGATGCGTTGCTTGCTTCAGTTAAGTTACATTCACTGGCATCACTCAGTAGCTTATCACATCGAGAACTGCTTTATGGTATTGGTATTCTCTTTTGTCAAGACGGATACTGCATTTGAGTGCCAGTTTTGGCACCAATATTGATATGGTACCGGTACTGGTGCAACAACAGATTGCACCTCTTGACTGCACCAGTCATTAGAGGGAAAAATACTGTTGTAATACACCCTGAGATGCTTAAATATGGCTCTGAAAATAAAAAACTGTTTAGAAACAAACTACAGTTCTGATAGAGAAGACAGCCAGTGGATCTGCACTATATCTGCCTTCCCCTAACCCAGCCGTGAGCTGCAGCTTGCTCAGTCTCAGAACACATGTGGATGAGCCACCCTGTGGAGGCCTCAGAGAGGGAGATGGGCTGGAGAGAGCTTACGCTTAATTACACTGAGGTGGCTAAAACCCGCGAGCTTGACCTCGTGTGGAGAGAGAATAAAAGAGTAGTGCACAGCGCGGCTCTTCTTGTCTTTTGACCACAGCGTTGACTCTCTGGTTAACTGACACAGAAGCATCAACCCCTGTAAACCCGCCTTCCCCTCACTGCGGCTCTGCAGTTTTTCAGATGGCCTCAGGCCAAAAGAATGCTGTGTTTCAGGAGACAGAATAGACGTTGTATTCCCCATATGGCTAAAGATGAGTCAGGATCTATGATAAAGCTGGTAACATTGCCAGGATCTGAGCACTGCTCTGCCAGTTTCCCCTGAGAAGCAGAGACTCAATAGACTCTCCACTTTTTAAAAGCTCCAATCAGGAATTAGCGTGATAGCCTCAGGGCTAACTCTGAATTACTAATGCTCTTCTGTTGGAGAAGAAAGGAGAAAAGGCCTTCCAGTTGCAGTGATTCCTGGTGGGGCTTTTAAGAAAAATTAGCATGCGGAGTGTTGCTGTGTTGAGACTAATTTAGACAGATCAGTGTCACGGTATTCATTCATTTATTCACTTTCATCTTTAACCCTTAGTTGCAAATGTTAACTGAAGCATGTTGTTGATATTATTTCTCATTTGAAACCCAATCAAATGATAAATTCTGAACTTTCATACAGTGGTGTCAAAGTTAATGCGACAAATGATTAACACCACACACACACACACACACACACACACACACATTTTCTAAGCTGCTTATCCTTCTGGGTCGCGGGGGGAGCTGGAGCCTGTCCCACCAGGATACACCCTGGACAGGTCTCCAGTCCATCACATGGCTGATTAACACCACAAATTTTTTTATTTTGATTTTTTTGTTATAGTTTTTCATAATTTGAACCTTCAAGACACTCGTAGTTCCACATTGAAGCCCTTGTGTGCTGTCATTTGCTATGACTGACTTTTTAATACAAATTTTAAATGGCAAGGAATTTAATTGATGGCTGTCTTGATAAAAGTTATTTCTAGATACTGCAACCCCATGAATTTGCTAATCACCAAAGTAAATTGAGTCTTGAGTATAATTTAGAAACAAAACACACAGCTGATACCAGCAATACCAGTAATTCAGCAGATTACACTAGACAGTGCTGACAGGAGACACTATGGACAAACCAAGTACAGCAACAAACGCAATAGCAACATGGAAAACCACAGGTCTTCTTCCAGCAAGACATAATGTATCTTGCAGAGGATGTTTTGTGTGATTTTTAGATTCATGTCAATCCTGCACTCACATGCTGAACGTAATGCAGTTGAATAAATGAAAGCAAGAAATACATTCTGATGAAGCTTTTTTTTGTTCACGTATATAACTATAACAAAATGCACTGCTTCTTACATAGAAAAATTTTTCCTTTGGGTGAAATCCAAGCAAATGAGACAAATGCAATATATAACCAGTAATTATTTTAGTGGTTTGAGAGCTCTACTCTCAATCAACACCACATTTCTGTTAGTAAATAAAAGATTTGTCAAAACAATTCAGAAATGCAGATTCAAACCTGTCAATACAGAATATAAATGTAATTCATGACACAAATAGCTATATAATTACATAATTACATCTAACATGTAACTACAAATAGTCTACCAAAATGACAGGAATATCCCTCAACTTGTAAGGGTTTCAGCACAGTGGTAATTCTTAATAAAACACGGTAGCTTTAGATGCAGGCAAAATACAAGAGTGCTGGGAGAATTTATTGATTCTTAATTAGAAAGAACAGTGTGTATTTTCCCACTTCTCCTGCAGTAGAAGAAGCAGTAATGTTCAATTAAAAGCAAACACTAAGGATGACAAAACCACAGGGAAGAGACGAGGATGCTGGCTGCTCATTGCCTTCAGCAGCACAGATGAAATTTTCGCCCCAGTTGGATAAGTGAGAGGAAGGAAGTAAAGCACTAAATGGGATGTGTAATAAACAGTAAAGACTCTCTATTTCCAGTAATGACTTTCTCCTACTGACTGAAATCTGATGAAGACCTTAATGGTGAATTGGCTTTTAGTCAATCAAGTGCCCTCCGAGAAGCTGACTTTTCTTTATCAAAGGATTCAGTTTTACCCTCAGAATTTCTGCAGATGAGCGGGTTTAACTTGCGGTTGAATTGTACTGTAAGTGTGTAAATAGTTACGGCCATAAAACTCTCAGGCTTTGTTTCAGTATCCTGGGTGTTATGGCAAGCATATAATATCATACTTAAAGCTGCACTATGTAAGATTGTTTTGTTTAAACTGAAACAAGCAGCTTTACTGAGTCAAAAAAGTAAAATTTGGGATGCGTGTGCTGCTGCAAGTCACCCTGTAAAGCCTGAAATAGCCATTTAAAAGCTGAGGAGTTTTTCGTACATCATACATCTTTACGTGTTAATGTCACATGCACAGGCTCAAAATGAAGGTCCAGCTCGATGTTTAGGTCTCAAATGCAAAATCAGCATCAAACTGATGAAGATATGACAATAGTAGATCATTCACTCACATCCTCAGAAGACACGTCTCTTTGAATGCTTTTTGAAAGTGCCCGCAATCATCAGATTCGTTTGTTTGGGGAAGGGGTCCGAAGCACTACCAACGTTACAAAATGTTCTTCCACCCATTCCAAATGGAGAGGTCTCTGAATCCCCAAGCCCCCAAATCTAAACTATAGTATAGTTTCAACAGATTGGAACTGACAAAAAGTAGTCAAAAAAAGCCTATACAAAGTTATCTGTTTTATAAGGAGGACAAATCAAATGATTGGTAAAAATAGTTTAATTAAATATTATAATGATAGTGCTGCTTGTTACTATGCACTTTATACAGTCAACAGTTTTTGTTGGTTACCGTCTTTGTATAATTGGCCCAAGTCTTTTTTATGATCCACATTTATGTTTAATGTTCTAGAAGTACCAACAATATCAGTACCTTCAGAGACTCAGAAGAGCATATCTGTCTGTTGTACCTCACAGAGCAGAATCTTGAGTCCTTGGCATTTGGAGCAAGTTCAGGTTTGTCTCCCTGAGCCTCGTCTGAGGCATGGTTCTTTTTAAGTGCCTTATTCAGCTCACTGGCACTGCTGTTTGGCTCAGTGTCTTCAGCACCCTGGACAGCTACATAGCGAGTCAGGATCTGCAGTCCCTGAGCCATGCCAAACAAGACCACCTCCCTCCAAACAGGAGAGCTACCGAAAAGATTCTGAAACCTGCTCTACCATTCTTGTTCAAAAGCAGTGTAGTACCTGCCCCTGTGTTTATGAAGTTGATCGATTAGTCATGGCTTCTTTCAAATCCACTACCAGCCTCTTGCATTTGTTTCATCAAGCAGAAATGTGGACATTGGATTTAATTGCAAATTGGATCATCATGCTTTGGATGACATTGTAATCCTTCTCCGCCCCCAACCCCACCAGAGACAGTTTAGCTGATGCAGAATCCTTCATGCTGGTCCAGCAGTCTGTGCACTTGACCAGCCATAGAGACATTGGAAGCGGCATGTGTGGGCAGAAGCGCAACAAGCAGGCCACAGTACATTACAGGCTAAACCCAGCCAGGCTAACATCGCCAGCCCTTTTTCTGGACATCGACAGCTGATTTGTTGTTTTAACCTAAAACGTTGATTAACCTACTTATCTTAAAACATTGTAACTTTTAATAGGAAGTTAACAGAACAATATTGTGTGTAATTCTAGATAACTTGTGATTTGAGTTCAATAAAATCAGAATTTTAAGGCAGAAAGATTGCTTCCTTTTTACATTAAAACATCTGATCATTTTACAGTGATTAATGAAAAAAAGAAACAGAAAGAAAATGTAGAAATATGGAGCAATATTAAAATATTGCTACAAATGTACAAACATGGTTGTAATTACTGGTCATTGCTCTGCAGAGCTTTAATACCTAACATTAGCGCCTATCTGTTATTTGATCCAGAGGTGTTTACTGTTTCTAAAGTGGCATTATCATCAGGAACCCATTATATTTCAACTGAAACCTCCTCAGATTGCTGTTGTCTGGGAAATGCCACTAGAGCATCTGGTCCAGTACCAGTCAGCTAACAGACAGATTTTACTGCAAAGCCAGCAGGCTTCTCAATCTGTCCTAATCCTGAATCACTATTTCTCTCCCTACTTTGCACTACCATTTTAAAGACATTTTGAATTCTCTTTCTTCATTTGACTTGACAAATCATTTGCAGAGGCTATTGTCTGTTGAACTTTAATGTTTAATATCTGCATTATTTAATGTTTAATGATGTCATCAGTAGAAGAAATAGTAGAACATGTATTTTATCATTCTACTGTTTATGTAAATGTTATAGATGGTTGGTTTTACACTGTGGATGATTCACCTAGTAAAAGCTGTGAAGACAGTGAAAGCATACACACGGCAATTGGGAATTCAGAATCCAAGCTGTTCTACAAACTACAGTTGGCTGTGTTCTTACCAAGGAGGAGTGCATATATTTGAGCTTCTGTAGAGAGTGGAGCTCTTCATGATACTGGAATTTCAGAATTCCATGCGGTAGTTGGAGAACTATCTGTATTCCAGACCATTTTCTATACCACTTTTTGTACCACCAGATCTCCATAGTAGGAAAGCAGGTCACTGTATTTAGTCTCAAGCTAAAAAAGAAAAGGAAAAAAACTATAAAAGACCGACTGAATAAAACAATACAAATGACTGACCACACAGAGTCATTTAAAAAACATGGTCACAAGCAAAAAGACTTTAAAAGTGACCAGGTTAAAATTCAGCTTATCTTAGATTTAAGGTGTGTTTATATCTGTAGTTGGTTTCCCTTGCAGACCAAAATAGAAAATGCACATTGTAAGATTATGGCATCTTAATTCTAGTTCTATTAGGGTTCATGCTGACATATTTCAACTTATTAACTGTAGGCGGTGGTTGCTAAGCACCATTAGGTGCATGGATTTGAATAACTTAAATACATTAATACAAAATTCAGCTGATGTGTTCAGTCATATGTGTATGCCAAGTATTTTAAAATAGCTTGTTATGCACATCAGCCACAAACCTTCTGCTTTATAATTACCAGTTCAGAGCCTCATGAAGAGACGATAGAACTGTCGTAAACTCATCTCTTGCAAAGCAGGTGTGCTTTGGAATGAAGTACGGTTCATTCTGTGTTTGGTCCATTTAGACATCTTGGTCTGTTTTGCATTCTTACTTAAAATGAACCAAAGCAGAGTTGTTTGATTAGCCTAGTGCAGACCATCTAGTTTGTTTGGAACCCTGTTGCAGACCATGTAAGCAGACTGAAACTCCTGAGGAGCTTGGTCTCAGTCTGCTTACATGGTCTACATGGTTTCAGTGGCAGCGTTCTTAATTTGTCTAATGAACTACAATAACAGAGCAATCACATCAGAGTTCTTTTTAATTGAACCAAACCTGCCAAGTGTGAACAAGCAGCAGAATTTCACACCATTACACTCTGAACAGCAGCAGGGTGATTGAGAGAAGACAAGTCTGCAGCCCAATCCCATTTCTTATTTTTACCCTTGCCCCTTGTTTTTGAGTGTCATCTTGCCCCTTGGAACTGAGTTACAAGGGGTAGTGGTTGAAATCTTCCCCTCAAAATGGGACCCTCAAATAAAAAAGGACATTATTAACAGGCTGCTAGTGGTAAGCTCTGTAGGCAACCCTGCCAGCTGGCAGTGATAGAGGAGTGGTAAAGTTCAGCAACCTCGCTGCAGGTCTTTAGTTAAATTTAGGGAATCATATGCCTTCAAAGATTGAAAGAACCAGTTTCTTGTTTGAATGTTCTCGTTCTACCTTAAATGGTCCATCAACATACTACTGGTGATTTTTTTATGCTTGTTATGAAGAAAAGGAACACAATACATTGAAATGACATAAACTAAGATAATACAATGGCTATTGTAATTTCTTAACAGAGAAAATTCTCACATTTGTGGGTGTCTTTGGCCACTCATGCAGCCAACTTGCCGTTTTTTTCTTTTTTCACATAACACTCTGTTTGGAGTGTGCCTCTGAAAAACCTCTGACATGTAGCCCTAACACTTCACCCTGCCACTGTATTTCAACAAAATCAGGACACCCTACCCCTAGGCGTGAACATGCAAAACGGAGGGGTAAGAGCTAAGTGGTAGGGGCAAGGGGTGAAATGGGATTGGGCCTACTGCTCCAGCACAACTGAAATGGATGGAATCGATACTGTGGAAAATAAGTACTGGTATCATTTTAGATTTTCAGAATATGTGGTGAAAAATCAAGTTCGAGTGAGGTGGTTATCAAAGCTGAATGGCTGATAGTTGAAGAAGATGGGGAGTCAGAGTTTAATGGACCATAAAAAGCATGTGTAGCCCTCACTCTTCCAGAACTATAATAAAACAGAGGGCTTTTGCATTAATACAGATCAGCTGTGAGAAACAAAAACATTGTTCTTTTTGTGTCTTCAAAAAGTCCATGGTCTTAGCCTCTTGTTTCACTCTCTGTCCACAGAGGTTTAACTTTGTGTCCCTGCCCACGGATGTTTTGGAGATTGAGGTGAAAGACAAGTTTGCCAAGAGCAGGCCCATCATCAAACGCTTTCTGGGCAAGCTGTGTGTGCCTGTGCAGAGATTGCTGGAGAAGCATGCTATCGGGTAGGTCATACATAGCATCACGCAGCGGAGTCACAAAGTGATGCCTCCGGCACAGACAGCTGTGGCTTTCCCTTAGAGCACTTAAGACCATTTTTCTCGCAGTGTTTTGGCACAGATTACCTCTTTTAATGATTATTTGCAAAGATTCACATATTTCTAGGTGGTTATTCAGATTTTTCTATGATTTGTCTTTCCAGTTATTTACCCTGTATTTCTGCACTCTGAACTGTGATCTTCAAATGTCAAGAATGCTAAGCTGCCCTCTGTGTGTTTGTGTGTGTCTTTGTGTGTGCATATGTCTGACCATGTGTGCGTGTGGCCGCATTTTCCTGGACAGCGATCGTGTGGTGAGCTACGCTCTGGGCCGCAGGCTGCCAACAGATCATGTCAGTGGACAGCTGCAGTTTCGATTCGAGATAACATCCTCTATTCATCCAGGTCTGCAGCATGACATCTTTTCACCCCTGCCAAGCTTCTTGAAAATGTAACACTTCAGTGCTTCCACTCTGAGACACTGGTTATAAGGTTATAATACAAAAAAACAATCATGGAAATTAAGCCCTTGACTTCAGTTTGCTACATTATTTTAACAAAATCTGAATGGCCAAGGAGAAGATTCTGTGGCTGAGCTTAAAGCAGTGATCAACAGTGTGCAGGAATTGTGCCACACTGAAATCTTATGAACAGTGATTTAAACACAAATCTGGTCTTGGATCAGCAAGGATCCTGAATTGGATCATGGGCACCTTAGACCAGGAGCTTTGCAGGTCAATCATAACCACACTAAGGATGCACAGTGAAATTATATCTGTATTGGCAGCCAATCGCTTAGAAAAATGTATCAGCATCAGACAAATATTTAGATGTGACCAATATTTCAAACTGATATTTGATGCCATATTTATTGTTCTCCAGAAGAGCAGAATGTTTAGATAACACTGATCAACTGGGTAAAAATGTCTGACATTACTTTATTATACTATATTTGTAACCTTCTGCAAATAAGTGTTACATTTCTCCTTAATGCTAATCCAAATGCAGTACTGTGCAGAAGTCAGAGACCACGCGTCATGTATTTAGTTTGTAAGAATGTTATTCAGGAATAAAGCAGAAAATGTGGCTTCTGTGTAACAAAAAAGTGTGCAGAAGCCAATATACATGTATATATATATATGGACTCTGGGGTGGTGAGTCGATTGCTCTGAGAACACCAGCAGCTTCTTTGTTTGATATGCAAATGCTGTTGTTTTTCATCCATTTATTTTTGTCAGCAATGACTTCTTGTGAACATTCTGGTGTATTTTTTAAAAACTCCAGTCCTGATTTTACCTGCTAATTGACATGCACAGCACAAAAGAGTTGCCTCATGAATTGCAGCGCAAGTGAGTATCATACTGATGTGCTGGCTGCCACAGTAGGAAAAAGGCATCAGAAATGTGACAGTATTTTTTCTCTAAAATTCATTTAAGAATCATAACTTGAACAGCCCTAAACATATTGAACGGTTTTAAATAATAATAGCAATGATTATTGTTAACAATCTATCATGTTTTCTAAAATGCTTAATGTCCTAGCTCTAGCAAAATGCATTTAGTATTTAGTGCAACACTGAAAGCATCTAGCAGTGAAATGCAAAGTAGCTGTTTGAACTGCTTTTCAACAATTGCATTCCCTTAAATTATTAAAAGAAAGTCCCTGCTATGTATTTTGCAGTAAAGAGATCAAGCAGTGTCAGAACAACATAATGACGGTTTTGTTATTCAGTTTGGCACATTTGCCGTCCATCACTAATGAAAAGTAATGTCATTTGTGTGTTGCATTGCACATTTTTCTACTGTTGTGATTGCTGGCACAGAATCTTCTCCGTAGATCACAGCCTTGTCTCACAGCTTTGATAACAGATGTGCCTGTTCTTCCTGGCAGATGATGAGGAAGTGTCTGCCAATGTAGAGTCAGACTGCATAGTGGCCCCTGAGCAGCAGGTGGTGGAGGAGCAGAACATTGAACCAGCGACAGCAGTGACTTCTGACTTGGCTGCTGAGGATATGTTGAGCATGGGGCCAGATGGACCCGAGCACCCTGAGGACATTTGTCCGGATGTGGAGGCACAGAATTCTTTGTCTGTTGCTTCCTCTGCCAAGCCTAGTAGCCCTCCCTCTGCTGATGTTCAGTCTGGGGTGGAGGAACCAGAGGATGTTAGAGAGGCAGAGGTGGCACCAGAGGAGGAAGAGAGCAGAGTATGTGAGGAGGTGTCCAACACAATTCAGCAACTGGCAGCAGATCAAGAACAAAACCTTGAGGAACCAGCTGAGGAGCTGGGAGAGGTGCAGCAGGAAGGAGTAGATGTTCTGGAGGCTCATAAGGATGAACCTGCTGATAATTTATGCACAGCAGAAGAAGAAACTGTTGGGGAGGTGGGAGAAGCCCCAGAGGTGGAAGGAGCTGCAGGCCCAGAACAGACAGGAGTGAGAGAAGAAGGAGACAGCGATAGTGCAGGAGAACCATGTTCTCCAAGGATGAGAGCCATGCTGAAGCGCAAGGCCATGAAGCGTCGGCCTTGCTCCTTACCTGTGTCTGAGCTCGAGACGGTTATTGCATCGGCTTGCGCTGAGCCTGAGACACCACGGTCACACTACATCCGCATCCACCACCTCCTGCATAGCCTGCCTTCTGCCCAGCAGCGCTACCACAGCCAGGATGACGAAGAGGCACTCGATCTGGAAACTTCTGAGGAGGTCACCCTGAAAACTGCAGCCGACAAAGACGAGGAGCTGGAGGAGAACGGAGAAGGAGTTTCTGAGGCTCAGTCTCCATCCATAGTGCAAGAATGCCCTGGACCATGTTGTCGAAGGACTTTGCCCCGTAGTCTCTCTATTGAGCGGTTATCTGAGCTCAACCAGCTGCTGGATGGCGAGAGCCCCTCACCTCCCACCCCACGACGCCCAGACAGTGAGGATGGGGAAATGGATAGTGGCAGAGGGGGTCTAAGAGGCCCAAGAGAGAGTGAGTGCGAACTGTGTGACACCTCGTGTTACAGCACCTCCTGTTACAGCACGTCCTGCTACAGCACGTCCTGTTACAGCAACTCGGGCAACGAAGGCCGCAATCGTTTCTGCAGCCACACACGTCTCTCATCCGTGGACAGCACACGCCTGTCGGAGAGCACTGTCTTCTCCTCGCAGGAGGAAGAGGAGGAGGAGGAGAACAGTGCATTTGAGTCGGCACCAGACTCACAGAGCCCGGAGGTGAGGGAGCCAGGTGACGGATCACCCCGCTGGAGCGAGGACCAGGCTGAAGAGGGTCGCCGGAGCAGAGAGCAGGGGGATCAGTCTCCAGTGGCCGGACCCAGCGTCAGGGCTCCAGGTGAGGAAAAGATGGAACTAAAGTCTTTTTCATGTATGAAATACAGTACCATGCAGTACGGCAGCCTAGAAAAACATGTAAAATTAGGATAAATACAAATAAATGTTGCTACAATAAATTGTCATTGTGTGTTAGTTAACCATAGTTACCATCCAGTACCTGGTTTGGCTGACCAGTACTTCATTAAGTTAAATCAGATGGAACTGAACAAAACCATACAGTGATTGTGCTGCAGCAAAGAGAATACAAACCAAACCTTCCTATTCTTCTAATCATCTCACAAGAATTTCAGAATTTGGAAACAAGAAATTGTTATTTTTAATGTATTCATGTTTCTTTAGGCTATATGTATTCTAATGTTATAAAGTGTTTTTATAAGCAAAAGCTCACTTACTGGCCAGAATGCCAAAGATGGCCTGAGACAAGGGCACAATTAACACATTTTGGTGTGTAACAGCTGGTAAGTCTGGTAGATTTATGCAAGCACAGTTTATTCAATACAGTTCTATGTTGTTTGAATCAGAAGAACTTCCCTACCTAAATACATAAACATATAAATATGATTAATGAAAATGGCTGTGTCAAATATGGCAAATTTATGTTTGACTACAGAGTAGAAGAGGACATACCAGCATGATAAAGCTAAAAACCTGTTTTATTTATATGATATCTGTATGTTTGATTAATCTGTGCATTAAAAATCGAAATAAATAGCTGCTTTGAATTTAAATGGGAAGGCTTGGATTTCTCTCAGTGTTTATTTTGGGAAGGCTTAGTTAGGTAACACTGTTGAAACCAACCTTGCCATGTGGGGATTGTACTTAATTCTGGACAGCTCTCACTGTGAGTTGTTTATGTGCTTCAAAATAGCGCTGTGTTACAGACACCAAGAGATAATGAAATTTATATAAGTATCAATTCTGTATCTTGTACACACAACTCAGTAATCAAAAAACCCTAAATAAGTTAAAAAGTTGATTGCTCTAAGAGTTAGCAGATGACGTTGCCATGGGGATGCAAGAAAATGACCAAAAGCATGTTCTATTTTAACCTGTTTACCTGAATGTTCATGTCACATTTTAACCTGTATTAGGTTGTGTCCACTCTCCTCTACTGAGTGACCTACAAGGTTGCAACGATTAGTCAACAAAATAATGCTGACTACAAGAAAGAATCAATATGGATTTTTACTGTTTTTGTGCTGTTTAGTCAATAAAGGTGCTCTATAATGCTCTGTAATGTGACACTATAATTCCAACAGATTGCAGTAGGCTACACTGCATTAAGCATTGGGTGCTATAGCTGTTATTGGTTTGTTGCACCATAAAAGAAGAAATCGCTTGTCAGAAATTTGACCGATGAAGAAGAAAGACCAAAGAAGTAGTTCCATATTAGTTAATCAGATAATTAAACGATAGTCTGAAAGGTTAATCAGTTACAGAAATAGTCATTAGCTGCAGCCCTAATGACCAGTTGTAGGTTGTGTGAAGGACAACAATCAGCATTTCCACAGTTTGCTATTGGTCTGAAGTTAGCTAATCATACTTTGAAGCTTTAACCAATAATAGCTGACCATTCACTTGGCATTTATCCTCTCTCACCGACTGAGGTACGATGATGAAAAGATCAGTACCTACTCAGAGACAAAATACATCAATATTTGCTTCTTGTGCTGATTAGAATAATACGCTGAATAACCAAGAGGCCTGTTTGCACTCGGAAATTACAGGTATGAGGTTGGACGATTGATTACTGTAAAAACTCAGGAAAGCTGTGTTTTCTTAAAGTGGTTGAGAGGTAAATGCATCAAAAAGGGTTCTTTAGAGCAGTGCTATAGAGGAAACACTTCTGGATCCCTAAGGAACCTTTCAGTGCATGGTTTAAGAATAATTTTGGAAGAGAACCTCCACATAATGTAAAGGTTCTGAGCCAATTAAGGGTTTTTCCTTGAACAATATGTCCAAGTCAAGAACCATTTAGAACCTTTTATGATTAAGAGCACAGTTATGATATCTGCAGTAGAATTTTTCCTTTAATGCCACTAGACAGGGGTAGGGGTCAGAGCACAGGCTCAGTCAAACCACCCTCCAGGACCACACAGGGGTAAGTGCTTTTCTGTGGAGAACAGTGGTAGGTAGATGGCTTGTTTGTCTATTGCTTGTGACTCTTTCACACATGCTGTGTGCTGGCCTGAGGCTGTGAGTGCCTGTCTGCTAGCTGTGCTGGGTTTGCGGAGCGTGCTGCCTCACACCCCAGTTCCATACTGGTCACAATGATGAAATGTGGGGAAAAACAACAGGTCAATAGATTTACATAAGCTGAGCTTTTAGAATGATTAAGCCTGGCTGGATGCGACAAGCTTGATGTTTTTAGACCTCTAATCATGGCAAATATTTGAATTCTGTCTAAACCCTTCTGGTATTATTCCCAGTAGATTCCAGAGTTTTGTCTCTGATAATAAAGCTGTTGACGTAATGTTAGTCAAATCACACGCTTTGAAAAAAGGCATGAGCTGTGAGCCTTTTGCAGTATGATTTTTACACGAGCTGTTTCTCATTGTGCTAATTTCATAGACCATATATTAAATTTGACTGTGTATGTCATAGAGGATTGTGTAATTTTGACAGGGCTTTGTTAGACTTCATCCAGCCAGCACAGCTTACCTATAATCCCCTGTCCATCCATCTGCATCTTACTTTAAAGATGGTTCATTTCACTTAAAATTGCCAGGCAAGTCACTTTGAGCTGTCACCAATGTAGCAAGTAATGTTCTTAAAACTGTTATAGTAAAGTTACCATCTGAATTTTAGTAGCCATACAGCAAGTATTTATTTCTTTCTCTTTCTTTAGAAAGAATATATGAGAGAATATTTGAGAAGGTTAATGATAATCCTAAAAGGTAGATCAGAGTGGCTAGAAATAAAATAAGACTTGCATGAAAAGAGGCCATCTGCAAAGATTTCTGGATTTCTTACTTCTTTTCTTGTCTTTGTATTGGTCTTCGTATGTACTACTTCTTCTGCTTCTACTGTCAGTCGCCTGTTGTTGAAATTATTTTGATTTGTCTAGAGATATCTTTATTTTTAAACATTTTTCAGATACAAATGCGCCTAAAATTTTTTAATCATTGTAATTTAAGAGCTGTTTGACACAGACAGCAGAGCTCTAATGGATGCACTCTTACAAGGGCAGTCACTTTCTCTAACATTACATTCCCCCCTGCACTTTAGACTTCTACTTCACAGATTACACTCCACCCATAAGATACATTTAGATAAAATATAAACCACTCCTCATATAAACCAACCAAACTGTACCTATATTTTATATTATGAACATATCTCAAGATATATTAAGCATATTTATATTTTTTTGTCATTCACCCCATCATTTCTGTTTTCCATCACCTCTGTAGGCACTAGCCACTTGCCATGCAGTCATCATTCAGTCAGACAGCTTCCTGCTTTGCAAGCCAACCCCAGCCATTACCCAAATGTTGATGAATCATTGCCACCAAGTAAGCTTTCCTCTGCCACTCCTTACCCTTTCATCTTCATATGCTACATTAGAGTTTATGTTTGTGTGTTTGCATGAGTGAGATGTATGTTTTGGTCCATGCATGTGGCCAAGACTGTAAATCTCAAGTGACTTATGTGATTGCCATACCATATTTTGCATCATCACTGTGTCCCATTTCATTTAATAGTTACTATTTCACCAACTTTTCTCCTGTTCCTGATCCACAAACTCCTACAGCCCCAACAAGATTCACAACCTTTCAGGCAAATCTGCAGTCCTGCTTACACTTGGTATTACATGCATACCACATCTGGATGTTGACAAGTATAACCATGTCCGTAATAAGAACTTGCACAGTTTAGCTACATTCATGGTCTAAAGACATGTTTACATTGTGACAGTAGACAATTGCCAACAAACTGGATATTCCATTGTTTTCAAAGGAGTAGCGACAAAAAATTCTGCACCTACAGCAGCAACAGCAGCATTCGTCGAGAGTTCATTTTGTTGTGGCGGTGGATTAAACTGTATGGTGATTTTTTAAGGAGCCATGAATACTGAGTGTTAAAGTCCAGGCACAACCAGTATTATACAACAAAAAATCAGAGATTACAGATAGTACACAGCTGTCACCATGGCTGTATCCTGACATTGGTCACACCATACTATGAGGCATGGAACATTTTTTTTTTTCAAAAAATGGCAACTTGTAAACACAGCATAACATTGCATATGCTCCACTTACAACTTTGAATATCGGTCTCTCTCATTTAAGTTAGTTTTATGCATCTACTTGTGTATTCAAACGTAGGCTGACGAATATGAAAGCTAAAAAGCCTTTTTGCCACTGTAGAGGACAGTACCCAGTTCTCCCCCCGTAGGGTTGCCAGATTTCAGCTATGGCAAAACCAGACACTGGGGGAGGGGCATCTTAATTTGTCAACAATATGAAACATTTTTATTGCACCACTTAAAATTATATTAAATGTGGAAACAATTATATTGCACCATTTACAAAGTCTTTAAAGAAGGTTACAGAAACTACAGTATGTTGGCAGAATGAAGAGAACATAAACTTCAAATAAATACCATGTTGATAACACGTTGGATTATATTAAATTGACTATATAATGAGACTGTGTAAAGTCTCCTTTGTCATGTGAATATTCAGCTTCATTCCGTCTTTTCATGTATTCAAAGGGCTGAATAATTTGCTAATTGTATTCTAACTCATTTGACATCCTATTTAATATGATATATGTTGCCGAGACGCAGCCTTCTCACAAAGGAATGGTGGAATATTCCCCAGCAAGAGTGTGGAACGGCATGTGCACACATGCATGTAAAGAGAGAGAGAGAAAGAGACAGACGCATTGACAAGGCTAGAACTGCACTTCATCTACTTCAAGAAGTGGAAGGCGTTTAGAGTGAGACACAACCAGACATTTACAGTCTTTGACAGTACTAACCAGACAACAGAGCTGAAAACTGGACATCTGGCAACCATACCCTCCACCAAACATGACAGATTTTAAATCATATTTTTCTTTCAGCTGTGTTTCAGTTGTGGCTGCTATGCAAAAAACATACATAACAGGGGGTTCTTTCTCTGTGGCTTAAAATGCCTGGAATGCTCTGCAGTGCAATGATGACCAGATGCTAATGCCGAAGGTGTGAATAATCATCACTGTCAAAACATGCACAAACATGCTTCGGCATATTGTTGCTCTCTGTGGATGGGATATTGTGTGTATTTGTATTGGTGTCACGCAACAATATTGATTTTTAGCTTTAGTGATAGACAACAGAAGCTTAACTGCAATATATGTCATTTTCTGGATTGTTTTGAAAGAGAAGTTTGCAATAACTAAAAAACTAAATAAATAGTAAGTTGCTTTTCTAGTTTCTGTTCTGTTAATATTTATGATCAGTGCTGGAGTGGGTAATCACAGTGAGCCAGTACTGTTTTGGGCTGGTTACTGTGAGCTAACGTATAAACGTCCATTAAGGTGTTAACAAATGCGTCACCTACCTCTTAATCTCTCATATCATTGGTCTTCTTAAAGTCATTCAATACATGTAGTAAAAAGTATTAGGTCAGGGATGGTGGCAAGCTAGCTTAGCCAGTCAACTAGCCTACAGCACTGCAGTTTATTGTTCACAACTTCATAAAATGAATAAGAAGAGGAGAGAAGGGTGGAGCTGAGGGGAAAAGACAGAGTGTACTCAGAATAACTAATTTAGTTATAGAGCAACGTTAGCCTCCTTTGCTCACCTGATCACTGTAAGTGTCCAGCCTGCGCCGCCGGCCGCCAGCAGAGGGTGACGGCAACGAAGTGACATAGCTTCAGGGAACTCCAATTCCCAGAAGCCCTCGGGCTGATTAGGCCCAACCTGACACACCTGTGGACTCCTCTACTTAAGGCTGTGGCAAACAGCAGCCCTTTGTCACACCTTTGTAGAGGGGTGACCGGTACGGTACGCAGCCCAGGTGGGTATTTAAACAAAAAGAAAAGAAAAACAAAAAGAAAAGAGGGCTGGAAAAAAACAGGAGAGTAATTGCCCCAAAATTACAAGAAGGCTTGAGCTACAAACTACTCCAAGCCATACAAATAAGTGAAGCAGAAAGTGGAAGTGTCTTTTGTTTTCTCATTATCTTTTATTTCATGTTTCTAATTCAGCCTTTGTTTGAGCACGCTGCTTTCAGCGTTTGTTTTGTTTGCCGTTTTCCCACCTTTTTGTCTCCCGTCCCTTTTATCTCCCCTCCCTCGGTCACCTCATCCCCAAAGTAACAATTCTCATCCCGTTACCTCAATAAATTTGTTTAACATCCTTTCTCACGGGTCTTCATCTTTGCACTTGGGTCCGCCTCCCTGCCGTCCCATAACAATCGCTCTCACTAGCTGGCTACTGCTAGTGTTTCCCTCTGTCAGGAAATATCAGATCAATCCACCACTGATCAAGATGATCTCTGTTGTTGATTTTTAGATTGAGTTGTTGATTATCAAACTCAGTCTGCTAACAGATTCATTTAACGTTGGCACAGTTTGCCCAGGTTCTGCTTCCTAGTGTGAATTAACTATCTAACCACTGATTTTCCACAAGCAGAACCCAGCTGAACTTACAGTATGTAATCATAACCCTTTCTCAGACTTATTCTGAGACTTTTGCACAGTCATGCATATAATATTGTTTATTTACAATTGCAATTAAATAAAAACATTTAAATAGTCATGTGATGTCAGTTAGTTAGTTTACCTATCCTTCCTTGAAGTATGAATGTACCATAATCAGCCCATCACATAAATATTCCAGTGTAAATAATGAGTACATATGATTGAGGTTAACATAAACATGTAACATTAAATGCTAGTGTGTGAAGTGGCATGCAACTTATTTGAGACAATAGCATATAAACAAGCAAAATACTTCTCGCTTTCATTCATTTTGCTTAAGTGACAATGCTAGCACGCAGGATAAATGAGTAGAGTATAACTGCATTAGAACGAGTCCTGATTGCTGTGGTCTTTTCTTTGGTGTACAGGACGAGACTTGTCACAGGGTCCCTCCAGGACCTTCCAGACTCCAGTGACACAAATGAGCTCCTCTCTCCAGAGATCAGCTTTACTCTGAGCTTATCTCTCACATCTGGAAGCCTCTATGCCGTTTCCGTAGTGACAGACTGTTAAGGGACAGGTATGCATGGGGCACTGTATTTATAACTGTCATGTGATATAGGATGCTGTTACCCATCGTCTGGATTAGAAATGCCGCAAAACGTTTTTACCAGCATCTGCGAAAAAACGGTTACGTAATTTACAATAGAGCTTTCAAGGACACACAGCTATAGGACATCACAGCTAGTGTTGTGGTATCACTCACACAGAGTGGGATTGGCATGCTGTCTGAGTAAACCTTTAATGTCTGAAGCATTAAAATGCATTTTCTAGGTTCCCCTGATCATTCCAGACTATTTTCCTTGCATTTCTTGCAATATTGACAATCAATAAGCATCTCTTTGAGTACTGTGTACAGTCTGTTTTTTGAAACAGACCTCTGTGTGCATCCTGCCTGCAGTGCATTTGCAGTGATTCAGCCCCTGCTGGTCTAAAGTGAGGAAATTGTTTGTCTCTAAAATCCTCTTATTTTGCAGATCTGACTTCAGCATTTCAGTTTATTGGACGCTGGCACTCAATGCAGTAAAACACTGGAGGGAACAGTGCTGAGCTTTGGATTTTCCTGTAAAACGGGCACACATTCAGTACGCTAAAAATAGCCTCCAAAAAGCTCTCTAGCAAGGGGCTTTAGGAGAAAGCAGTGACAGCCACACACACTACACTTACCTGCCTCACTATTACACCTAGTTAAAAAGGAAATTAGCAGGAACAATTCACAATGACAGAATGAAGAATAAGGATGTAAAAAGCCTTCTTTGTTTCATTTTTGTTCTTCAGCAAGCGCAAACAAAACAATAATGAATCATTTTTTAACTTGGAATGTTTTATCTAATGCATAATGAGGACAATAGAATAGAAATAGCAACCAAAAAACTTGGGATTAAAGCAGAATGTGTAAGATGAAGTTAAAAAAAAGAGGCTTGTACCATTTTAAAAAGCCAGCTACCTTTATATGTTTAACATTTCATGATGAATTGACCAGTAGAAATAGTCCAGAAATGTTTGAAGTAAAATCTTGGTCCATTAATATACATTTAAGGGTTGAATGAGGCACAATAATCAGCAGCCAATCAGGACAGAGATCATTATACAGTATGTTTCAGTCTTAAAGGCTCTATAATAAAAACACTATATATAAGGCTTTAATTCTAAGGGGAAACTGTTTTTTTAGTCATATAAACATCGTAATATCATTACACCTAGTAGATGACATTTGATGCTGTAGGTCCTTTAAGTAGAAAGAATATGATACAAGAAAGATAAAAAAAAATAAAAGATCCTTTCTTTTTTCTTTCTAGCATTTCTGAGCTGTAAGGTTTTATTTTGACAGACATGACACGATGAACAAAAGAACACAAACCAAAATAATGATAATAACAATAACGTATTAGTCACAATGTGATACACATGTCCAAAAGTATCCAGACACCTCTTCTAATCAGTGAATTCAACCACTTTAAGGTGCACCCACTGCTGAACCATGTGTTCAGCTGCACATACACAGCTTGTATTATCTCCCTAGAAGAACATTGCCAACAGAATAAGACATCTGGAGCAGCTGCAAATGAGCCTAAGGTCACCATGCCCATATTAACACCCTTAATTTCACAAGAAATGAGCCAGTGTCTACAAACTGTAGTATACTTTGTTTCACACAATTCAGTTGTAATTCTGCCCTGTCATTTGCTTTACTGTTTTCCGTCCTCAGCCCATATGCTGAATTGTTTGTCCCTGACACAACAGATTGCATTTCTTCTGCTGTATTTTAGACTCACACTGCTTATTTTGAAATCTGACAGCGCACCACACGGTTTGGGCTTAAAAGCTAACTTAACACTGGCAAGCTAAAGAGACCCAGCTCCCCGCGTGCTTTGGATTACAATCAGAAAGAGAGAGAGGGAGAGGAATGGAGAAAGTGAGAGATGATTAATATGGAACAGAAAAATGCAGGATACAAAGCAACAAAGAGCAGGTGTGGGAAAGAGTTGAAGCTTAGGCAGCGCTTCAGAGCTGCAGCTCTTTCATTGTTCTGAGCTAAGAGTTGAGATTCAGTATTAGCATAACCAACAAAGTTGTTCAGAGTTTGCTTTGGAGTGAGATACAATAAAGTGATACAAACAGTAAGGTAAATTAATAAGCAGGGGTAAATGGTAAATGGGAAGCAGCTTGGGGGGGGGTGGGGGGAGACAGACGAAGAGAATGGAACAGACAGAATACGGTTGGTGGGGGGCCCTTGGGGGCACCCTGGCTCTCCCTTTCTTCTGCACAACAAAGCAATATTACCTACTTATTATAAATGCAATAGACTATTGTATTTTTGGTACAAAGAGGTTGAATGGGTATATGTGTATATGTGTATACATACATTTACCTTTTTATTATTATTATTATTATTATTATTATTATTATTATTATTATTATAATACCCTTTTTGTTTGGCTTGTCTCGCTTTATTTGTTTGCCTTATGTACTGTCTGCCTTATTTGTCGGTCTCTTGTACTATCTATTTGTTGTTAATAAAAAAGGAAAAAAAACAGACAAAAAAAGGTAAATGAATAAAAAACGGCTAGAATAAACACTGCTAACTCTACTAGCAAAATAAAAAACAATACAACATAAGACAGAAGACATTATTTGTCCAAGCGTTTGTCCATCCAACATTTCTTCTTAATTGAAGGACAATAAGACCAAGAATGGCCATAAAACATATTAAAAGCATAACAGTGTTACAGTTAAGATGCAATGGGTGCTACCAGGAAACTGAGGGGTTTATCTTTCAGTGTTTCATGAGCTTGTAAACACATTACATTTGAGGTCAGTCATTAGCCCCGGTTCAGAGTCCTTTGCTATGCTGTCACACACACAGCCTGGACTGTCCCCAAAGATGGATGAAATGGTCTGTTGCAAGCCTAACCAAATTTAACCAACCACTAAAGCCACATTGTATTGGTGAGGCAGGTGGGTGGGGAGTTGTCAGTGTGGTCAGTGGAATTTTCCCTATATGGCACAGCTCAGTGATTTATGAGCACATGACAGGTAGTTCTAGTTCCTGAATTTATTTCTGTTTCGTGACGTGTATAAAGTGCTGACTGTGGATCAGATTTGTAGCATAATGTCTGCATGCTCAGCATGAAGTGTGGTTTGGGAATACTGTTCTAAGTACAGCTACAGTTACTGACTCTCGAGCCACGCTCTTCAAACACTCTCATAAACAGCTGACAGTGTGATGAAGTGTTTGGCTGCTTCACCAGATAAATCAGCCTGCACACGCTTTCCTCTGTGCTCCACTGTGTCACAGAATACGCTGCGCATCTCTTTATTTATGACCCTGCTACTGCAGAAAGTGCAGAACTCTGTTGTATATTTTTACAAACTTGTTGATTTTTATGAACAAAGGGCCTAGACTTAAAGGTGCAGTGTGTAAGATTTAGTGGCATCTAGTGGTGGCATTACAGATTGCAACCAACTGAATACCCCTCCCTCACCCCTCCCTTTCCAAGCGTGTATTAGAAGGTGCAGTGGCCGTGAATGCGGATTCACCCTCCCTTGCTTTTTCTTGTGCTAAATAATTTGTATGATCCTCCATTTGTCAAAATTTGGATTCTCAAACTTCACATGACACAAAATGGTTAACCAGCACCAGCAGCAACCACTGATTATTCACCGGTGCTTTAGTGCCACCAAATTCAAGATGCCGCTAGAGGCCCGTGTTTGGTTTGACCATTCTGGGCTACTGTAGAAACATATTGGCACAACATGGTGCGGCCCCTGTTGTAAGAGGACCTGCTCCCTATGTAGATATGAAGTGCTTGTTCTAGATGAATGAAAACACATGGATTCGTAGTTAGATGCGTAGTTACATGCAAATGAAAATAGGGCTTTGTGTACTATATTCCGTTTCTGCTAATACATTCCGCTACATCTCACACGCTGCACCATTAAAGCAGAATTCCGCTGATTTTTCTAAATGTCTGCATAATTAAATGGCTAAGAGTAAAACAGACTCATTCAGAGTGGTTTGATGTGAAAGTTTAATGCCTCTTATCTACCTTTCTGAAAGCTTTTACAGGAAATGGCGCCTGATGTCTGAGCCATTGTTTTACTATAGTTCTGAGATTCTGAGCTTTTGATCATTTTTTTTTAAATAAACTTGTGGGCAAAGAGGTACATGAAGGATACTGTAAGACAAAATAAAACACAATAATAAAAAAAACTTATTTCAGATTTACTACTGTTTTACCATTATCAGCATTACATATAAAACTGAAAAGACACATGTAGCTCATTTTGGATAGCGAATATAATGGCTATATTTGTGTTGTAGGCATCACAACCTCTGGTTCCTATCACCACCACTGTGAGTTTCTCATTAGGTTTTTGGAGGGCTAGCCCAAATAATTCATATACTCAAGTATTAGTTTCTAAGCTGGTATTTACTTCACTCTTCAGTGTAAGTAAGCATTGTCCTTTTTAAGCAACAAAGACTGTAGTCTAAACTACAATACATTTCATCAGCAGAGGCCTTTAAAAAGAATAGTTCATATGGAAAATGTGAAAAATAACTCATTTATAGCTGGTTAGTTAAATGCATAATAAAGTCATGCCAGGAATCTGTTACCTCAACTCAGAGCACAGCAAACTGCTCCACTTTCCTTGTTTCTGTTGAAGCTAAAAGAGCAAAATATGCTTCAGAAAGAAATCATCATCACTTTAAAAGAGGTTGGTACACCACAAATGCATGACAGTTCAATGCATCACCTCAAATAAGTATGTATACATGTTCAAACTTTTTAAACACCAAATGCCTAGTTTTAATCACTGACTTTTGTTTTCAGGAAAGACTATTGGGAGACCCTTGCAAGAGACTGAGGGACATATAAGTGATACAGTTTTAAACTTTTGAACTGTTTTGAATGTGAACTCGCTGTGTCTGACTCTACTGTCTGTCTGTCTGTCTCTCTCTCTCTCTCTCTCTCTCTCTCTCTCTCTCTCTCTCTCTCTCTCTCTCTCTCTCTCTCTCTTTCTTTGTGCACTCAGACTGGGAGGCGAGGATAGACAGTCATGGCCGTGTGTTCTACGTGGACCATGTGAACCGCACCACCACGTGGCAACGGCCCAGCCATGCAGCGAAATGCCCTGGCATGCACAGATCCAGCTCCATCCAGCAGATGGAGCAACTCAACAGAAGGTACTGCATCCTCAACCCTGTGATAAGTTTTACGATGGAAGTGGGGGTGATGTTTTGTGTATATTTGGTTCATGTAGAGATATGAAATATTGCTGTATTATTCACTTAAGTAGTGCAAGATACATCTTAAAAGATGAAAGGTTATTTATGTCAAAATTGCATAATACATTTAGCAAAGATTTGCAGAAGTGTACTTGCATGTCAATTAAATTAAAAGGTGAAATGTATTAGATTTTATGCAGCCTTCATCCCAAGAAAATGTACCCTGCAGCTGTGTGCTGTACTGTTAGGAAATAATTAAGTAGACCAAAACTCAGCATGTTTCTAAGAAGAGGCCATTATTTTACAGGTTATGGTGCCATCTAGGGGACGTAGGTATAGTTGCATGTATCCATTGCGTGATCTGGTAATCTGTTTATCTGAAAGCATAGCTTGCTATAATGTCTGTCTAATAGCAAATTCTATCTATAAGCCATTTCTGCAGTGCTCCAAGCAAAATTGCTTACCACTAAAATCTCACAGAGTAACTGATTAGAGGAAAAGATATTAGAGAACATGATGAAAGGCTTTTAACCATATTTGCCTCTCAGTGCTGGTCCCTCAGAGAATGCGATACAAGGTCCAGCTTTGAAATGGAAGAGCTTATATAGAATGGTTTGGAACCCAGGTGCAGAACTTCTGCTACATGTTTTTGTGACCTGATATGTTTATGTATCTGAAAGAGAACACAGAATTGTTGTTCTTGGCTGAGATTTATAGATGCTACATGCCGCTGTAGGCTTGTCAGCAGGAGGTGTGAGTCAAGTATGAGCAGAGAAACAGCAACCACCTCAAATTACTGTTTTTGTTGTAGAATATAACCCAAGTTGTCATTTAAAGGCAGCTGAGAGATTTGGCATTGCAGTATATGTTTGAACTCGCTAGAAATACAAGACACAATATTGCATAATAGAAGAATGTATTGAAAGTTTTTGTAGTTTGGGTAGTTTTTGTTGTTGAGGAACTGAATGAATAAATAAATAAATAAATAAATGAATAACTAGGAATGGGTCAGTTAAGCCTGTATTTAATCGCTTGCAATAGCTCATTTTAAAGATTAGTAGTTTTAAAGGGTCCATATCATACATTACTTTGTATTTTAATTTTTTTTCCTGAGGTCCATATGCAGGTTTTATGTACCAAAAACAGTCATGTTTTATTTTTGCATGACCCTTTTTCAACCTCTTTTTGTCCCTTACATTTAAACAGGCTTTTTTTATTTGGATTGAAACACTCTTTATAACTTCAGGGTGAATGGGCGGGGCTAAACTGCTGTGGGCTGAATAGGCCGATATATGTAAATGTGATGAATTATGTGACATCACAAAAACAGTGAATTTAAAATAGGCTGTTTTGCAGCTTAGTGTTTATACATGGAACAAATGGACTGAGGAGTGAATGGCATGTTTTGAAACTTTAAAAATATTTACATACTACATCAAATTCTTTGATTTGAAACAATGAAGAAATAGGCCCTGTAAAGAATAAACTGAAACATTATTAACTATAAGTAAGTAAGTAGGTAATAAGTAATAAGAAAATATAATAAGATTAAATTCCATGTAATTTTGGACCCCTTCTATTGGTGTGTTTGTCATGAAATTTTAACATAACCTGAACGGCAGCTTATACTTTAAATCATGTAGAAAATCAAAAACTACAAAAGTAAAGATGAAGTTTTGAATTATTCTCTTTTGCATGATGGAGGAGTGTCTTCTGTTGATGAATGTGTGTATTTGAGTCATAGAAGTGTGGTGTATGAGTAGACAGAGATGTGTATTAAGTTCCTCCATTGTCCTCTGGTGGCCCTGAACACTCAAACAGAGTTTCTGCCCCAGTGCCCTCTGTGTCATTGGTTCCATGCAAAACATTCCTGTTTGTTTTGTTCCTCATGCACTAGTTGCTGTTTTTATTGTTGCTCTTTGTACGACACTGGCTGACCACACTGTAATTACAGGAGACATTACACAGGACCTCTTCTGTTCTGTAAATGGGATAAAAATGGTTCTTTCAAATTGTTGTAGGAGAACTGTCTGTCAAACACATGCAAAGTGAAGCAGTATGTAGCATGTGTGAAACATGACAGTACATGTGTTACGTTCAAAACCTGTGCACCAGTGTATTTGTGCCCTATCCAAATATGCAATTTTACACATTTATTTTTGTTAGATTTTTTTTTATCCTGTTGCTTCTTAAAGGGGAATTCCACCATATTTTCTAAATTATATGCATAATTGAATGGTTAAGATGTAAACAAAGTCAATCAGAGTGGTTTGATTTGAAATGAAATGAGTCAGAATTGTTCACAGTGGCACTGATAGGAACCTGAGACCCCATTTACAACTGGTCACTTCAGGATCATATCTGGATAAGGCCGAGCCACATAAAAATGCAATTGTAAACGCACCCAAAGACACATTTAAAACAGATACAAATCCGATCCCTCACACCACTTCAGGAGGTGGTCTGAGACACATTTGAGCCACATGCTATAGCAGTGTAAACGCCTCTTTCTGTCCAAGACACATTGGAAACGAAATGCTTAATAACAATATGGTCAGATACTACTGTGCAAAACATGCTACACTTAACTACATAAATGATTGGTTACTGGTTGCCGCCTAATGAGTGAATTTGCATATTTCATCCCACACAGCAGTCAAATTTTAGTCTGACTAACTGGAGAAGCATATGACTACCAAGTGTAAATCCATGTGGTTAAAATCTTATGAAGATACAATCCAGTCACTTGAACTGGCCAGGTATACACGAGGTCAGACGTATGAAGCAGTTAATACCTCTAAAAGCTCCATTGCAGAAAGATATTACATTAAATGGTTATGAGTACACTGTCTGATGTCTGAGCTGATTTTTCTCTAAAACAGCTAGATTTGGGGACTGGACCAAATGAAATAGCAATATAGACAGACAGCACTGTGCCAAACAGGAAGAGGCTGACCAGATAAACAGTTGGTAATTGGTGGCCACATAACAAGTAGATTTGCAATCAAATTTCAGTCTGACTAACTGGAGATGAATTTGACTAAGAAGTGTAAATGCATGTGGCTAAAATCTTATCAGGATACAATCCAGATCCTTGTCACATGATATGACCAGATGTAAACAGTTTCTCTACAATGTACTATTTCACATCAAACCACTCTGAATGACTTTGTTTACATCTCAATTATGCTGAAAGTTCCAAAAATCAATGTACTTTCTCTTTAAGTAGTTAAAAATGTTACATAAAAAAAGACCTCATAGTTTTTCATAGCCTTTTCAAATCTATCATGAATGTTTTATGAATGCATATTAACATATATATCTGTTCCAACTTGTTTATAAGCCTTAGAAATAAATTGTAATATTTAGTGTGTGTCTAAATATTGTAGGTCATGTATCTTGATGTTATGATTTTGGCATATCACCCACCCTCACTGTCAGCCTTCCTATTTTTCTTGGCTGGTCAGGTATCAGAACGTCCAGAGGACCATAGCCACCGATGAAGACTCCGGTGGACGAAGGCTGGAGGGCAGCGGCAGCACAGAGACAGAGAGTGACCTCCCGCCGCAGCCAACTGGTACTGTACCCTCATCACCAGACAACTTCCCACTGTGCCGAGATTATGCTGCTTGGTTTTAGGCCAGCAGTGATGTCCTCAGTGGATTTAGCAAGCTGGCTAGAGATTATGTCTCATGCTTTTTTGATTTGGAGTTTGATGTTGAAAAGGCTGTTCTTTTAAGGCCTTAAATAACATATCAAGAAGCCAGAAACAGTAATGCACCTTTTCCCTTTGCTTCATGTAAGCCTCAATATGACAGTAGCTCTTTTAAATTCATTTCAGAGCGTTTATATTATTTTATGCTGGCAACTTTCATTTGTACAAAAGAAACAAATGTTCCTGACACATTTTCCTTTAGACGTCCTAGTTTAGGTTGTTTCTAGGTCTACTTTTGCATATTTTATACAGTACATAGTTAGGATATAAAAATAACCGTAGTACTTCTTTTGGTCTACATGCTCATGGGTCTGTACATGATCTGTGGTTGATTTAGGCCTGTCTTGTAATGCAATTGTGTTTTTTTTTTTCAGATTTGAGGAGAGAAGGCTCTTCCTCTCCATTGAGCAGTCAGAAGGTCACCCTGCTGCTGCAATGTCCAGCGGTCAAATTTGTCACTCACCCTGAATTCTTCACCGTCCTCCACGCCAACTATGTAAGTAGTAGGACAGTATGTGAAATGTGGTCTTATAGTTTGTTCTGTATTCTCTTCTGGGTTAAAGTCATGAACATAGGAGCATCATCAGTTCATGAGTATAAAATGTATTTTGGACAGTTGAGGTTTATCAGTATAAGTCATCACTGATGGCACCAGTAAATGATCTTTAGGATGATGCTGATTGATTATCTATTTATAGAGTTCTTTCTCTATTGATTGGTTGAGCTTTCTCCTGAAGTAACAGTCAGAGAGAGGGTGGACATTGACTGTCGACAGAGAGATGGATTGAGATAAAGTACTACAACATATAAGTGGATCTCTGGGTGTGTGCAGGCATGCATGCTTGTATTCGTACATAACCAGGATTCAAATGTCCTGATTTTTTAGAAGAAACAAACAAATGTAAGGATAATCTGCAACGCAACACCAACAAATGGTTCTGACTTTTTAAAGACCTCTTGGTAACACTTTACTGTAGAGTATTACTCATAAGACTACATGACATCTACATAAGCTTGTCATGACAACTGGCTTAAGCCCATAGAAATGTTTATAAAGCTTATTCCAATAGCTCCATTCCATTTGCTATGAAGGTTACATTTATACTTATATTATATTTATACTTATTATATATTTACTGATCAAAGTTCACTAAAATAGCCCTCATGACAGATGACGCCTATTGGATTATGCATTTATGGAGGGTTATGTCAGTTGTGAAGTTTATGTAGGTGTCGTGTAGCCTAATGAACAGTACCCTACAGTGAAGTCTTGCTGAACGTTTTTACCAAAGCTACATATTTGGTCTTGAAACTGAAAGAGTAAAATCTTTTTTTTTTTTGGTTACTGAGGTTAAGATGGGGATTATGATTTGGGTAAGAATTGAAACCTTCTGTAGGTACTTACAGATATAAAATACACTGCTGTTCAAATGTTTTAAATTACTTGTCCTATTATTAAATTGTTATTTTATTCAACAACTGTTAGTTTATTCAGTACAGTTTAGAATGCAGTACTAGAATATAGACACCACAATGTATTTTAAGAAATTTTATTTTTTATATTTTTGTAAATACCAAGATAAATAATATACTGTAATTATGTATTTATGGTCCTTTCCTGATTACTTATCTGCCTCACGATTTGATCACCGCTTTTCTATTCTGAGGCATTCTGCATGTTATTTTTATTATAGATTCATTCTTGATGCAGTACAATTTTATCAGTTATTATGGGATCATCTACAGCTCTGTTCATCATTCTGAACACATCTAACATTTTCTTTATATTTTAAGCTTTTACAGCTATACAGCTTTAACATTTGTAGAGAACCAGCAACGTAATAGAATCATTTTATACTGCATCTTCAACAATTTGTTTTATATTAATGAAAATAGTGATTCCTAGTGTACATATGGATACATATGCGTAATACAAATGGGACATATTATTTTTACATACGGTAGGCACGTATATATAATACATATGGGACATATTGTTATTACATATAGGTACGTATAAGGACATGTTGTTATTGCATATAATTAGTTACAAACAAAAGCACTTACGCAAGTTGTTAAATCATTGATCTGTGCAGTAAGTGTGTTTTTGCTTTGGAAAAAAAAAACAATAAAACATAAATGCAATACAACTTTATTGGTGCAGTAAAAAGAAACAAGAATGTCTTGTTTTTAAAAAGTAGTTCATATGTTGGAACATATTTTCAGAACAGCACGTTTGATTCCCTCAACCATCACACTAATTTGTTACATTCCATCACTGGCACATTTAAGACAGTAAAGAATTGATTGAGCCAAACCAAGTATTAAATAATAACTATGAATAATACTAGACTACCCTAAGGAGAGGTTTGGAAAAGATTAAATGAAAACTCCAACAAATGTAACACCACAAATTATTCTATTAATGTTAAAGGTATTTTTTCTACTATTGCTGTTATTCTGGGCAAATAAATGCATACTGCTCAGATAAATAGCTTTTATACCTGCACAATACTGTATGCTGTAGATAGTACTTATAAGACACAGATATGACCTCATATCCTGATTATTCCACAAGAACCAGAGTGTGTGTGCTGAAGCAGTGTATTTTTGTGGGTGTGTCACAACCACACTCAACAGACCGTTATCACATGGCTGTATTATCATTGATGATCGCTGTGCTTAATTGTCTATGTCTATTAGTGTGTGTGTGTGTGTATGTATGCAGCTATTTGTTCTCATGAATAAAGGCGTGGATTGTTTTTTAGGATTACGTAAGTGCAGAGGTCTCAGCATGTGCCTTCTGAACATGGTGTGATAACCTTCTATCAGCAGATGCCAACAAGAGATTTCTTTGTTACTGTCAGTGCGACTATTTATTGACACACTGTCTCATGGCTTAAGGGTCTCCAAAAACCCATCAGGCCATTAAACCACACACTGCCTCTGTGTTTACTGTGGTGTCATTACACACACTCCCTACATAAAACACAACCTCACATTATGTGGTCTACACTTACTATGCTACATACAGGAATAACATATTGAAGACATATTCACCTTCATTGTTGTTTGTGTCTTATTTGCAGGGGGCATACCGTATGTTTACCAACAGCACCTGCCTAAAGCACATGATTCTGAAAATCCGACGAGACGCGCGCAACTTTGAGCGATACCAGCATAACCGCGACCTCGTCACTTTCCTCAATAAGTTTGCGGACACTCAGCTGGAGCTACCCCGGGGCTGGGAGATCAAAACAGATCCACAGGGAAAGGTGGAAACTTCCATACAGTTACAGAACTCGTCCAAAATCATAAAACATAGATATACTTACAAAATTGACCATTTGCAAAATTTTGAAAAAGGCCCATCTCTCTCAGTTATTGTTACTATGTTTGTCAGACGTTCAGTACAGGCTACATGGTAGCATCCAGAAGTGACAGTAAATTATTTATTAGCATAATTCTGCCTGTTAATAATTTTGAGACAGAGCTGTGAGTGTGGTCCTCCACATGGTTCAACCCAAAACCTTTCTAGCTTCAGAAATGAAATAAAAAAAGCCTCACCACACTCCAGATGATCAGGATAGTGTTTTAGGAATAATATGATCCTCAGTAACACCTTTCAGCCATTTCTTAGTAGAATAATTCTGACTAATTTATTGACACCGCTGTTCTCACTGCTGGTTTGTTGTGATTGCCTGAGATATGTATCAGTCATATTTTTCCAATTGAAAAGCATTCACAAGCAATGCACCGATATATAATTTCTGGCTTGAAAACAATAATAGTTTAATGATAGTTAAAACTTTATTGATACCAATAATCAATTATTTAAATTTCATGCTCAACACAAGACAGGTTAAAGCTCTAAAGATAGATCTTTCATTAATTTTACAAAGCAGTAGTGTCATCCACTAATCTATCCATTAGTGGTTATAATTCCAATATCAGACTGATGATGATAATTGCCCCATTTATGTGCACATAAAATATTGTCTGCCTATATATTGTGCACAGTCCTACCCCTATGAATGGGCAAACAAACCTCACACTGACTGGACTCACTACTTTTGGCTTGGAGTACATGACAGTATGACTTCCAATCATATTTTCATATTTTCATGGTTTCATTTTTGTGGTCTTTTCTCTTTTCTAGTCATTCTTTGTGGACCACAACAGTCGTGCCACCACCTTTATCGATCCCAGAATTCCCTTTCAGAATGGGCGGCTGCCCAACCACCTCACACACAGGCAACATCTACAGAGACTGCGCAGCTACAGTGCTGGAGAGGTGAGTGCGCACACACACACACACACACACTAATAGGCAGACAGAGTGGCTAAGAAGCAGATGCTGAAGTGCACAAACAGACAGGCTATCAGAAAAATGCCAGAGAAAACATGTTTGTGCGAGATGGAAACAGAATGCTCTTTTGTCCTAATGTGTGTTTTTCTGTATATGTGTATGATCGCACAGGCATCAGATGTGTCCCGCAGCAGAGGAGCATCTCTCATGGCCAGGCCTGGGAACAGCCTAGTAGCAGCCATCAGGAGCCAATACCAGCATGACTCAGTGCCCTTAGGTCAGTCTGCACACATAAACACACACACTTCATACATACACCGATCAGGTATAACACTATGACCACCTCCTTGTTTCTACGCTCATTGTCCATTTTATCAGCTCCACTTACTATATAGGTGCACTTTATAGTTCTACAATTACAGACTGTAGTCCATCTGTTTCTCTGAATACTTTGTTAGCCCCCTTTTACCCTGTTCTTCAGTCGTCAGGACCCCCATGGACCCTCACAGAGCAGGTAGTATTTTGGTGGTGGATCATTCTCAGCACTGCAGTAACACTGATGTGGTGGTGTTGTGTTAGTGTGTGTTGCGCTGGTCTGAGTGGATGAGACACAGCAGTGCTGCTGGAGTTTTTAAACACTGTGTCCACTCACTGTCCACTCTATTAGACACTCCTAGCTTGTCAGTCCACCTTGTAGATGTAAAGTCAGAGACGATAGCTCGTCTGCTGCTGCACAGTTTGTGTTGGTCATCCTCTAGTCCTTCATCAGTGGTCACAGTTACACCGAAGTGTAACTAAGGGGTCTAGGCCAACTCCTGAAAGCAGGCAGGTCACATTTTCCTGGCATTCGCCAAACCCAGACTCGTCCATCAGACTGCCAGATAGAAACGTGATTCATCGCTCCACAGAATGCGTTTCCACTGCTCCAGAGTCCAGTGGTGGCATATACATTGTACATATATATGGACAGCAGTGTCCAGTCTTATCTGCAAAGGGCTGGTGTGGCTGCAAGTTTTTATTCCAACAAAGCAGGAGCTCACATGATCAGTTCTTAGAAGTCTGACCAATTGATTGAGCAAGTAGAATCAGGTGTGCTGTGCATGTTTGGAATGAAAACCTGCAGCCACACCAGCCCTTTGCGGATAAGACTGGACACCCCTGACATATAACTATGTCTATGTACACATATATAAATAACATTATATAAAATTAGTGTGCACATAGTGTTTGAGTGATAGTATGCTGTTGTTCATAGGAATATACAAATATTTGACAGATTGGTTCACGAAAAGCTTTTAAAAACACTGTGCAACACATTTGATAATAGACCGAGCCTCATGGAACACTAAACACTGTATTCAGTATAGATTCCTCACTGATGGTCTCATTTAACTCAAGACGAAGCCTAACCTTTGTCTAGAAACCCAGCCCTGCAAACTTTGTGTAAGTGTTATCTGTAGTTAAGGGTTTGTTGATTTGTATTTTAATGCCTTCCTCCAAATATAAAGAAGTTCACAAATATTGAATTCTTTATCAGGTATAATACTAATCACATCTCTCTGGAGCAGCCCTGACCGCTATTGTGAATATGCATCAATATTCTGTCTGGGAGTTGTTGAGTTACCAAAGCAGCAACACATATTTCATTTCTCCCCTGTGCTGCACCATATGAGCCTGTCTTATCTTCTGCCTTTTGAGCAGCAGGCAGTTATCTGGTGCTTCCCATGTAATGGGGGCTGCCAATGCCGGTGCGGAGGAAATGGTTACGAGTCTGTTTTGCTAATGTCTTGCCCCAGGAATCCCTTTAGAGAGAAGAGTGAAATCCTCACTGATGAGGTGCTTTAACTCTAAAGTGCAGAATACCTTTGGAAGGTATTGTTAACTTCAGGCAAAGAGATAGAAGTGAGGAATTTAGCAATTAATTAAATAGTTACATAATGAATCATATTTATTATCCCCTGTTTGAGTCTGCACTTCTTTCTTTTTTCTGTTTGTGTTGATGAAATCTCACACGGCTGTAGAGTAGCAACAGGTTCCATTACAGCATGCAGATAGAAGTTAACATTATAAGATAAAGCTCACAGCTCTTTTGTAGTGTTTGGGTGACACCTCTGAGGCCTTGAGCTAATAGTGTCCTCTTCTGACTCTGTAATGAGTCATGTGATCGAACCAGTAACTTCTGACTGAACAGCAAATAAACACTGCTGCTTTTTACACTGTTATGTGTAGCTACAATACTTTATTTATTTCATTTTCAGTGAAAACATTTTAAGTACAAGTTATTCATTTTTTAGAAGATATTTCTTTTTCTAATTTTTGAGATTGTATACAAAATAATCCACTTGCATAAAAAAGGGGAATGTTAAAGGAAAATAAGTGACAAAACAGAAATATCCAAAACTGAAATTCAAAAAATGATTAAAAGATGAAGAGAAAATGTGAATCAAAACAACTAGACAAAAACCTGGTAAGCCACCAAAATTGTCACCATCAGACAAACAGTACCTAAAGCTTTCATCTCTGAGAGAGAAGAGAAAATCAAGCTCCAATTTTGTTTCAGATCTGAAAAAATCCACAGGTGTTTCTGTCCATCCTTCCACTGTGAGAAGACAACTCAACACTATGAGTCTGGAAGGATGTTTAGATGTCAAGAAGGCATCGCTGAAAAAAGGACATAGGCTGAGATAAAAAAGAACATTTGCAAATCAAATCAAGTCTCAGACCTCAACATCACTAAATGTGCTAGAAATTATTTGAATTGTGAGAGGCAGAAAATGCAACCAATTTCTAAGACTGAACTTCGTGGAGTTGTGGAAAAATATAAAAAAAGAGAGATCTGTGTTACTGTTCAGCATCAATGCATATTTTTAAAAATGTATTCTAATGTTATATGCCGATTCTACAAGAGAAAACACACTCACTGCTGAAATAAATGCTTTTAAAGAATTTGCTTAGGTGCTTGAGACATTCTCACAAATTGATATGCTTCCTGCTTTTTTCCTGATGCTTGAAATGAATAACTTGTACTCAGTGAATGAAAGGTTTTAAGGGAAGATCAAATAAATGAAAGGGAGTCTCTGACTAACTGTTAATTCTCCACTTCTTCGTTTCAGCGTATAATGAAAAAATTGTGGCTTTCCTTCGCCAGCCAAACATCCTGGAAATGTTGCAGGAAAGACAACCTAGTTTGGCCCGTAATCACACACTCAGGTGAGGATGACTACGTCATTATGTTCAGTGAAAACTCATGAAGATCTTGCAGTATGAGAATGCAAATGCACTTTTTTTGCATTCCATCACATACCACATTTAAAAAAAAAAGAAATATTACTCAGAAATATCAACCTCCAGAAACATTTTGAAGAGAAGGACAGCCTATAGATATGTCCTAAATAATGATCATCAAAGTGCTAACCTGTCTGTGAAGATGAAACCCAGGAGGCAGTGAAACAATTTAGTTTGGCAGTTCCTCATTTCCCTCCTATACGGCAGTGCTACACGTCACTGTACTAAATAGAAGTGAATGATGGATGGCTGTTGTGGCTGCCGTACGCAGTGTTGCTCTGTAGCCAGCGATGAAAACTCTAATGAGAACAAAGTTTAGTCAGCAGTTTCTTTTGAACTTTGCGTATACAGTTGCATGAGCATCAAGACAGATCCCTGTCTCACAAATGTTGACATCTGATCTGTGTCTTAAAAGCATTCCTGAATGCTGGCTATTACAGCCCCTGGTCAAAGTGAAGCACATTACCAGTGCACTGAAAATCAATTAACATTCTGTTAACAGACTGGACATTTCACAAGCTATTTAGGACAAAAGATAAAAGCAGTAAGGAATTGAAGTGTTGGAACCTTTTTGTATCTACTGATCTTGCAGGGAGAAGATCCATTACATCAGAACTGAGGGGCCACAAGGTGTGGAGAAGCTGTCTTGCGACGCAGACGTGGTTATGTTGTTAAGGTTTGTTTACTACCTTGACCTGATAAATCCTGAGCACATGGTGAGAGCTCACTCAGTCGTTCATTCAGTGCCAATCCTGTAGCGAAGCTGTGCCATTGTCGTGCCAATTGGATTACTGTTTTTAAAAAAAGGACACTTTGACTTATGCCTCACACACATGGGCCAGCACGCAGCCCCTCATTGAATAACATAATCCACCGAGCATGCTCTGCCAAGGCAGCCGCATCCAACACATCGCCAGACAGCACACACGCGCACACGCGCACACACACGCACGCACACAGAGTGCTCAGGAGCGCACACACACATAAACAAATGCTAGTAGATTGGGAAAGCCTATAGGCTGAGCTGTAACTGCCACCAGCAGACATCAGTGTCAGATGATGTAATATAATTAATATCTGACTACATTTTTGTCTATTTTGTGAAGTGTCCAAAAACCATAGTGACACAAACTAAGGCTGCACAATATTATTGTTGTGTTAGCCATTGCAGTACTGATACTGCAGAAAAGTAATGAAAATGAATGAATATGAAAATGAGCCATTTGGATTCTCACAAACAAGACAAACACTAGGACCCAACTTTAAAAAATAAAATGACTTAAACTTACAAACAGTGATGCCTGGTTGAATAAATAAAAAATAAACATGAATGATTTAATTGATTTAAAATCTCATTACTCTAACACAGTGGGATTTGAAGATAAATTTATAAATAGTGTTTTTTTCCACAACTTTTCTCTTGACTATGTATTTTTAAGCAATATTTATAATGCAAAATATAGTGTTTTTGAAATTTTAGCTCATCGTGGCAATGCATTGACAGCCATCAAGGTTTTTCTTTTTACTTGTGCTACATAATACTTTGTTGTTTTGGTTCAATTCCTTTGTAGTTTACAAGGAAAACATTAAATTAAAGAGATTCAACAAGTAAAAAAAATACAGTCTCATTTTTTTCTAGTTAGAACAAAGTGAAAGCAGTGATAAGTGTTGAGAAACACTTATGTGGACACATTGCAGTGATGACTTTTGGCTAAGAAATGCCAAAAAAATAGGAAACTCCACAAACTGTTTGCTGTACCATACAGAACTATAAGTTATATTTTTCGATGCCACTCATGGACGTGTTTTGTGAGAATGCCCCCTTTTTTTTACCACATGGCATGAGGATCTTGACCAATCACAGTGCCTGATAAAGGTTTCTGTATGTATTTTGATGAAACAAAGTATTTATTTAATCTAAGTAAACTACTGTCGACAAAGTAATGCTGGTTGTTTTTTAATCATGACCCTTTAAAGCTTAATTAAAGCTTCATGATGGCTGCTTATATTGATTTGATGTACAAAAGCCACATAAGACAAGGCTGTGTCTAAAATCTCATACTACCATAATAAATAATTTGTCAAAACAGAACACAACCATCAGTGATGGAGTAGTATATATAGTATGGTAGTATGTGGTTTTGGACGCAGCCTAACTCTTGACTTATTAGCCTCTTTTCAGGTAAAGTGATAATTTTGTAAATTAGATTTTTGAATGAACGAGCCAAAACTAAGCTTAATCTCCAAACAGAATACTGAGCTTGAAAGTTTCTGTGCTCAGATCTCGGTTTCCTCTCTCTCTCTCTGCAGCTTGTTTGAAGAGGAGATCATGTCATACATCCCCACTCACCCTTTCCACCCAAGCCTCAACTTCTCCCCACGGTGCTCTCCTGGATCCTCACCACAGAACTCACCAGGTTTGTGTATAATAATAATAATAAGTTTAACTTATGTAGCACATTTTTCAAACCCAAGGACGCCCCTTACAATTCCAACAATACAAATAAACAGCAAACAAAACACACACACACACACACACAGTCCACTACTGTGTGAAAGTCTGCTGGATCACAGCTCAGTCAAACAAATGTTTCCCAGAACGGGGCCCATTCAGACTCAGCCTCTGCGGTAAAGAATCTCCCTACTGACAGCCTAGTCAAACTACTAGTCCAGTGACAAGTGTCCCGGTTCACAGCCCAGTCAAATTCCACTGAGGCAGTAAAAGGATCCTGGCTTGTGGCCTAGTCAAACTCCACAATTGCAGTGAAAAGTCTTGTGGCCCAGGCCAACTCTGCTACTGTGTGAAAATTTCTAGGCCCAAAGCCCACTACTGTGTTAAAAGTCTCCTGGCTTGCAGCCCAGTCAAACCTGCAATTAAAAGTCTCTCAGCTTGTGGCCCAGTCAAACCTCACTACTTCAGTGACAAGTCCTCCGGCTCATGGCCACGTTAAACTCCACTACTGAGGTGGAAAGTCTCCTGGCTCACAGCCCAGTCAGACTCTGCCACCTGTGTGAAGAGTCTCCTGGCTCAAAGCCCAGTCAGACTCTGCCACCTGTTGTGAAGAGTCTCCTGGCTCAAAGCCTAGTGAAACTGGCCCCTCAGTAAAAATTCTCCCAGCTTGCAGCCCCATCAAACTCCTCTACTGCGATGAAATCCTCCCTGCTCATGGCCCAGTCCAACTCCGCTACTGTGCTGAATGGCTCTTGGCCCATTCAAACTCTGGCCCAGTCTTATTCCGCTACCGGAGTGGAGAATCTCAGCTGGTTCTCAGCTGATGATGGGAAACATCAGGGAAAGTTCAAAACAAAACAAATCACTAATGTTCCACAAACAATACAAAGCAAACAGAATGTGCACAGTTTTGTTACACTGTGTATGTATGGGGGAGTCTTGTGGGCATGTGGGCATGTGATTTTTTTAAATCTGTTTTTAAAAGTTATGAAGTGTAGTTCACTTATGGGACGTATTTAAACATGAAAAAATGTTATACACATTTCTAAACATTGACAAAATTGCATATTTACTGGCTGTGCCTGACAGACACCCCAAATTTAACTACATGATTCTGGCTTACAAACTCTGCAATTTCACATTCTTTCCCCCTATGATTACACACCACTGCAGTCTGTGATGATTGCCAATCAACACTGTAATCATTCTAATCTCAATCATAAAGAGCTATCAACACATCTTCAGCCACCACCCTAACTCATACTCTAATTTTGTCAACTGTTTTCCAAAAATGCTGTAATATTAGCTAATCTCTCATGCGCAGCCTTGCATAATAAAAACCAGGGACATCTCTGTAGGCACAAAATAAGCTGTGCTGTTTTTAAGCACTGATTTTTTTCCTCTCTCTCACATAGTTGCATAATAGTTCTCTCTATCAGATCTTTGAGTACACTTGCCTTTTTTATTACTGATGTGGAGTTGTCTCTTCAGCAACCAACCCACATTCCCCTCATACTAAAACAGATTTGCTAGTATCTTGCCTATTCTTACACAACTCTTGATGTGGAGCTTAATGTATAATGTTTAATGTATGACTCACATCACCATCATCCCGCTGTGCTGTGAAGAGCTTTCCAGTGCGAGTGTGATGAGCATTTACAGTGTGGCGTGCAGAGGGGGGTCTGATGAGGTTTTAGGGAATTCAGAAAAGTGTTTATAAATGAAATTATATCACAGCTGGGAGGCAATGAGCTAGCCCAGCTGAAAAGCTATTAAAGAACATCCACAAATATAGAGTACGTCAGTGGCTAGTACTATGAATATTTTATTTCTGGGAATAATTTGTAAGTAGAGGGACGTAACCCAGATATAATTGTGTTTCTGTGTGTGTACTTGTGTATGTCTTGGCAGGGCTGCAGAGAGCCAGAGCGCCTGCACCATACCGCAGAGACTTTGAGGCCAAACTGCGCAATTTTTACAGGAAGCTCGAAGCCAAGGGCTATGGCCAGGGGCCGGGAAAAATCAAGTAAGCGTGTGTTTGCATGGGCTAGGGGCGTTTTTGTGCAAGTTGCATTATAAAAAATAAAATAGATCCAAACATTTGCTCTCTGTTGAACCCCACATCTGTCTGGGTTGTGAAAGGTTGATCATCAGAAGAGAACATCTGCTGGAAGGCACTTTCAACCAGGTGATGGCCTACTCGCGCAAAGAGCTCCAGCGGAACAAGCTCTACATTACATTTGTGGGAGAAGAAGGGTATGTCCACCTTCAAGCCTGAAACTACGCATGACTCTCTAGGGTTTTCCATCCGCCTCTTTTATGCAACGTTTGAAAATGTGTATAAAAAACTGGGTTAAAAAGTCAGAAATTTGAAAAATGGCTTGACTTTTACACTTGGTTTATTGGTAACGGAGATAAATGTGGAAAACAGTGCCAAATTTTTTATTAAATTCATACATTACTTTTGGATGCAGTTTCTCTTTAGTCGTTCTAATGGTGGTGTTTTATCCTAATCAGACAAAAAGATTTAATCTTAACTTGTTGTACTCTTTTACTTTTATTTCAGTTGTATCATGCTGTTATCTTACTTTACATGTTCTTCTGTTTCATGTCTAGCCTGGACTACAGTGGGCCTTCGCGGGAGTTCTTCTTCTTGCTGTCTCAGGAGCTGTTTAACCCTTACTACGGCCTGTTTGAATACTCAGCCAATGACACCTACACTGTTCAGATTAGCCCCATGTCTGCCTTTGTAGAGAACCATTTAGAATGGTGCGTTCTCAGTCTCTCGCTCACTCCCTCTCACACACGCGCCTGTTGATGTGGCATGTGGTTGTGAAATAGTACTCTTGTTCTTGTCAATCACTATGATAAGCATGCAAAGAATGCCATGGTATTTGTTTTGTGTCATTTAGGCAATTTGACTGACAGATAAAATATCACTTTTGTTCAGCAAATTACAGTGACGATGAAAGAAAAGGAAGCCAAATAGATAGTTTCTTCCTTTTTCTCTTACTCTATATTTTAACAGGATAGACTGATCTCAGGTCTTTTTATCTCAGTGCCCTCATTTAGCAAAGATTAGCTGCTGGGATCTTTTCATTGAAATATCTGAAAAATTAGACCTTTTTAGCTAATTGCCTAAAAAAATTAGGAAAAGCTTGAACTCTTAAATGCATACCTCAACTTGGGGGTGACCCCTGACTTCTTCCCCCCTTTTACCTTATCTATTCTTTTAGATAAGTAGCCTAATAAAGATCAACACAGTTTATTTGATTCTTTTTTAGATTTCTTAACAAAATGTTTTGGAAGTTTTACATTATCATTGCTGTTTCTAGATATAAATGCTAATGACCTGAGGTGGGCTATGTACAGTTGGTGAATCACCCATGCATTTAAAGATTAGTAATACAAAAGTATGCTTGACTTCATACACCATGAAGGCTGAAATACACGAAGCCAAAAGCTATAGAAGCGCACAGAGCGCAGCACTTAAGTTATGTAACTAATGTAAGTGTGTTCACTGATACTGTCCTTCCTACAGGTTCCGTTTTAGTGGGCGTATTCTGGGTCTGGCACTGATTCATCAGTATCTGCTGGATGCTTTCTTCACTCGGCCATTCTACAAAGCCCTGCTTCGACTGTGAGTTTCATGCTCCTGGATTTACTGGATAAAGATTAAGCCTAGTCTTAGACTAATCCAAATGGAGTTTTTGGTCTTTGCTCTATTGCTCTATTGTTTTATTAAGTCTTGGAGTCTGCATCCACTGAAATTGTTCCTAATTGTTCAAATTGTACCTTGCGCAGGGCGACTGATCTGAGTGATTTAGAGTATCTGGATGAGGAGTTCCACCAGAGCCTCCAGTGGATGAAGGACAATGACATCACTGACATTCTTGACCTGACCTTCACTGTTAATGAGGAGGTCTTTGGACAGGTACTGCCCTTCTCAGCCTGTTCATCAAATTGGCACATCTGACTTCACTTCATATATATATTTCTTTTTCATTTTGCAATAATGCTTTGCATGCATATTATCTATTTTGTGCGCTAAATCACGCAATATGAATCCAAACTAAATCATTCAAAGTCCACAGCACAAAAAGTATTCATATTAATCTTGTGGTCTAACCTTGCTTGCTATAAACAGGTAACAGAGAGGGAGCTAAAGTCAGGTGGATCCAACATTCAGGTGACTGAGAAGAATAAGAAGGAGTACATTGAGCGAATGGCCAAGTGGAGGGTGGAAAGAGGGGTGGTGCAACAGACAGAAGCATTGGTTCGGGGTTTCTACGAGGTACACAAGCACACTGACCCGACTTCAGTGAATTCTGACCCTTGGGTTTTAGGCACTGTAGTAGGAGCTACATGTATTCTGTACTTTTGGACCTTTAGCTAGCTGCCTATTTTTTAGGCTGATGATTAAAAATGTATGGATTAGTAAAAAATACTATGAGAATGAGGATGATTTAAGTTAAATTAAAAATGAAAATAAAGAATCATTAAATCTCACTTAAATTCATTGGCAAGGACACAAGACAATCCGAGAAAAACAATCCAATTTAGTTTAGAATGAATCGCGTACAGAGAATCATGATTACGAATGTGTCTAATGGAAAACTAGGTTCAGTCAGCTCACAGGAGGCATTTGTTAAGCATTTGTTAATAACGTATAACTGAATATTGTATACAATATTGAAACTGATTTCTGTCATGTAGAAATGACTAAGCGTGTCCTAACAAGCATGTCAGTATAGACAGTCTTTATCAAACCCATTGTTTTTCTGATCAGGTGGTTGACTCACGTCTGGTGTCAGTTTTTGATGCTCGGGAGCTAGAGCTGGTCATTGCAGGGACAGCAGAGATCGATCTGAATGACTGGAGGTCCAATACAGAGTACAGAGGAGGTAAGAATGAAGTGCTTCAGTGAGGGGGAACTTCAGAGAACTTTGTGAAAGTTACAGAGTCAAAGCCAATTTCTACTTGCAATGTGACCTTAAGCGAGTCAGTTAATCCTGCTCCTGAGGGCCTGTCCTTACAGTTGGTTAATGTAAGTCATTTAAAGCAGCATTATGTGAGAATTGTTTTTTTGCTCTTGGGCTTCCCCTACAAATGCAGAGTGTATTTCACTTTTACACCACTGTTGTAAATTCATTTATAAATTGTGAGCCCCTCTCATGTACACGTGCATTTGTTGACGAGCTAATGGACACGGAATCCGACTTCCCTTCTGCATCATGTGGGCATGTCGATGCTATGTGTAAACAACCGAAATCATGAGTGTAATCTGAAACGTCCGTATGCCTGCGTCATGCGGATGCACACGAATGGGAGTCAGATTCTGCCGGCAAGATGCCATAAAGCATTACGCAGTTCTCACGAGAGGTTTTGTGCGTGCTCCACCAAAGTTACATAGTGCTAAAGCAGGCGTTTGTTTCTCCCTATTATAATTTAGTGTACCATCAAAATGATTTCGAAGATGTTACTTTAAAGTAAAATTGTTACATAATGTTTCTTTAAGGTAAAAGTGTCCTTTACATGTCTGTCAGGTCGTGATGACATTAGCACGTAGTCTGGTGCAGATGTCCTGTTATCCTAGACTCTTTGTATTTCTTACCTAAAATGACAGCTGCAGCAGATGCCTTCCCATGCCAAAAATATCCACAAACATCTCTAAATCATTAACCTACAGGAGTGCTGTGCTGGGATTGCCAAATGCTCATTTGACCCTCCTTAATGGCTAAGCTCTTAATTGCCCCTGGCTAATCATCTGCTCCATTTGAGCCATTTGACCCTTTTTGTCCTCAAAATTTCTACTATTAATCATTCTAGAAGGCCAGAGGAGTCCAGAACACCTTCTCCCACCTCTGACGCCAAAACAAACAAGCAATGGCTCTCTCTCACTGTTCATTGCCATGGATAGAACTTTTGATGTCAGAAGCAAAGCATCTATGGTATTTTTTTGACCCCTGTGGTTTGGTGGTTTTGTAGTGTTGGAATGGCCTCATTCATAACTGTAGGGCCTCTGTTGACTTTTCATGTAGAGTTTATGGGTGGATTAGGTGTCATGTTTTAGCAATGCTACAGAGGCAATGGACAATTTTCAGTTAATTTAAATGTGCTGTTGGTCTCTATAGAATGAAATAACTTGACTTTTTTAACATATATATATCTATCTCCTCTCTCCTCCTCTCTAACCAACCATCTACATCCAGGCTACCATGATGGACACATAGTGATCCGGTGGTTCTGGGGGGCTGTGGAGCGCTTTAATAACGAGCAGAGGCTGAGGCTGCTGCAGTTTGTGACGGGCACGTCCAGCGTGCCATATGAGGGCTTCGCAGCTTTACGTGGAAGCAATGGCCTGCGTCGGTTCTGCATTGAGAAATGGGGGAAGATCACCTCTCTACCCAGGTATGAGGAGAAGCACATTCCAGTTTACACAGAAAGGTCCTGAGGCATTTTTGAGCTTGGGTATGAGGTGCGTCTGTTGGAAAACTATGCTTGCATTAAACATTAGCTTATGCTCTGTCCCACATTCCAGTCATTCAGGTGCAGGGTCAGGGTGAGGAATTAGCGATCTGTCTGGTTACTGACAAAGTCCAACAGTTGGAGTAGATTGCAAGACCATTTTTGGAGAAATTTTGGCTGCCCTGCGTGTCACAAGGTTCATCACTCAGGAAAACCACTGAACAACATTCACCAATATCTTCCTAAGTTTTTTCTTAAATTTGTTCTTGAGAAAGGTCCCAAGAAAAAGTCAGATTTGTGACGTGTTCTGAATTTTTAGCACCTTTGTGCTCTTGAGTGTGTGTAGATTCTGTTCTTACCAAAGAACAAATCCCACATTGATGTCAGAATCTCCATAAAAACTGCCTAAGTGGGTTTTAGGAAGAAATTTCTTCTTCAGAATGGTTGGTGAATGAGGCCTATTGTGTTTAACAGTGTTCTTTTTCTCTCATACAAAGTTTTCTATGTCCACATTCACTATGGATTGGTTTCTCAGACAGTGATTAAGCCTATGTTTTGTACTACACAGCATTCTGAATGGAGATTCTCCACTGAAAGGAAAATGTAGTCCAGGACTAGGCTTAATCCCTGTCTGGGAAACCAGCACTGTATGTCCTAAAGTTTCTAGCCACCTCATCCAACATTTGTTTCTGAAATCAGTGGTATTAAGAGGGAGTTTGTCCCCTCTTTTCTCTTGTAACAGCCTCTGGAAAGACTTTACATTAGATGTTAGAACATTTGCTGTCCGGATTTGGTTGCATTCAGCATTGCTGTCTGGATTTGGTTGCATTCAGCCACAAGAACATTACTGAGGTCAGGTACTGATGTTAGATGATTAGTTCTGGATCATAGACGCCACCTCAACTCATCCCAGAGATATTAAATTGAGCTCCATCACTCCAGAGAACGTAGTTCCACTGCTCCAGAGCCAAGAGTAGGCGACGCTTGGCATTAGTCATGGTGATTTTAGTCTAAGTGTGGCTTCTCTAGTTTCTGCTGACGGTGCTCTTCTCTGGAAATGAAACAAACTGTGTGTGCACAATTGAATTCCCTTCACTAATTAGCAGAGGCTGACGGAGATTTTGAATAAATATTCCCTTAATCAGTAATCAAATTGATTAGATATTGTAATCAATAACCAAATAGGTAGTATTGGCTAAGAGAGAATATTAATTCTCTCACAAAGTGTAGGTCTGCATAGGAGACTCTAGACACTAGAAAGCCCCCAGGTTTACAGAGAGGCCTGTGTACTTACTGACCCAGTGAAGAGAGGTACAAGTTGACCTTAAAAGGTAGAGCAGACTGGTAAAAACCTGTTGAAACAAGTTTTTAGAAGTGAGCTCAGCATGCGATGGCCAAATTGATGGACAAAGAGATGCACCTATTAGAGAATGAGCTAATATAAAAATATCAAAATTTGAGAAGTAAGGTGGGGGGAAATCAAATTACCCCAGATAAATGGTATATAAACTGTTTGGAACACTGTATTTGTGCAGTTGGGTCTCTCAAGACCCTGTGCCACCTGATGCTGAAATAAGGAAGAAGCCTTTTTCCCTCTTTCCACAAACTCAGCGTCTGAAGACTCTTTCCTTTTTGACACTTTCTGAGAACTTAGACTTAAAACAGTTATGAGTGAAATAGTTTAGCCAGTATTAAAAGATTTCTTTTTTATTTAATAGTATTATGTTGGAGGCCTGGGGTTGAAGGGGACAGCCTTTGGTCCCGACAGGGTATTTGGGTGCTTTTGGACATGTAAGGCTAGATGTACATACAAGAACAGGCACACTGCAAAATGTGCCTTAATTCGACTGCAGTATGCACCCACAATGCGCCTCCCACCTAGAGCTGGGCGATATGGCCAAAAATGTTATCACGATAAACAAAATTCATATTGTTCGATATCGATACATCTGAAAAAAATCGATAAAACTGAAAGCGGTGCTTTTGTGTCATGTTTGATCTAGAGTATCATCAATTCTCTGTGTTTTGGAGTGACAGAGCGCTGCTTCAAGTTAGCCAGCTGCTAAAAACAGCTAGCCTGGAAAGATAGCGCTCTCCCGCTCTCCAATGCCTCACAGCTTCCTCAGTTTACTTTCGTTTAAATCAGGGCTGTAATTTACATGAACCCACTTCTTTCTTATACTTCACTCTTTCACTAGTGCTTGTGAAAGCACTAATACTTAAATATGACTGTCCGAGCACTGTAACAGCGCTGTAGTTGTGAGGATTGTGATTGTGATTTAACGCTGCTAAAGCTGGTTAGGATGTACAGAAAGAGGTGAGTTTGCTGTAGGACAGTATAGTTACACCACTGACCTCGTCACTCACACTCGGTCACAGGAGAACAGATCGCCGGTCGCTCCACTCAAACAGGGAATGTATAACTCCGCGTTTCAGCCGTTGCTAAAGACTCATCTTACTCGTGGCTCCCTCCCTCTCTAATCATGTAGAAATACTCGGAAGTGCGCCCTCTCCTGGCGACAGCTGAGTAGTGTCGCTTTCCTTGCAGTAGAAAACGCCACCAAGGCTTTCGCTGAACGTGGGAGTGTGAGAATGGTGTATTATATCGAACATTTATCAAACATGTCGTATCGCTCTATCGAGGAAAAGTTATATCGCGATATTTATCGTTATCGTTTTATCGCCCAGCCCTACTCCCACCAAAACATTCCACATGGCTAAGAAAATAGAACAACCATAACACAGACTACATGCGCATGTTGTGGCTGCAATTAGTGCTTCTGTATCCTGACAGTTCAGACAGTATTTTCAGATGGTAAACATTCTTTCAGATCATGTTTGAGGCTTGTGCCTCCATCCAACTGCTGTATCTGCTGCCATTCACAAAAGAAGTTTCTTTTAGCAAGATGTATTTTGAGACCATAACGTTATATTTAAGCCTGGTTTTAAAAGAAATCAATGCAGAACTGCTTTAGTAAGTTGCGTTTTACAGTGCACACAGCCCATAAACTACTCATTAAGGCTCGTGCACCAGTTTCATACGTAACACATGGGCAGAATGTGTCTGAATTGCATCTGAAGCTGGTGCAAAAGGCTTAGTGCATTGGGCCCATTGTGGTATCACATATTAGCAGCATATGCAATAAATCAAATACTCTTCTATTGAAACACCTACCCACTCGCACTTAAAAACACCTATGCAGAGCTCTTAGCTCAGAGGTTTTCACTTGATATTAAGTGTGTGATTCATGCTGACTCACTCTCACATGTCCTCTCTAGCTGCAAGGCAGTGTGCAGTCATGGCATGACACCCTCCTCACTCTGAATAGTAGTTGTATGCTTAAATAGCTCCAAGAGGTTCTGATATCAGTTGCACTGATTAAGTAAGCATACGAAACTGACATTTCTCATCATAGCCCTTATTGTTTCTGTTAAAAACGTTTTGTGCCTGGCCCGATTTAGTCAAATTCAAGGACAAATTCTGAACTTCTTCTTATAACATGACCTCATTATTGGCCTTCGGGAAGAAGGGTGTCCTGTTTGAGACCACAATACTTTTTGGATGGCACTAGATGGGTTGCCCCACTTCTACTCTGTACGGAACAAACTGTTCATCTAGTTTTCTGGCTGATAATGAACCTTGAATATATTCAAGTCAAGTGAACAGTGTGTAGAGTAGGCTAAATATGATATGGAATCAATTAGGATTGGTTTGAAAATTCTGTGCTACGTTATAAAAACTAAATTGCCCTTTCAGTCACTTCATAGTTTCCATGCTTTAAACTCAAAAGTACACATTGACATCTCTGGGAGAACGCAAGTTTGAGTGCATGTGTTTATTTAGCAAGAACACTTTGTGGTAGATTATGTTTTCCCAAGGTGTTAACAGCCATTAGTAAAGCAAACACAGGGACACATAGAGAAAATGGCTATAATCTTTAATCTTTTCATTTGTTGGCGCCTGATAGCTGGCCTTGTGTACTATTTAACTGAATCTAAAGTGCTAAAGCAACAGGGCACACACCGCTAATGGGAATAAATAGAATTTCTGGCACATCACTGTCAATCCAAGTCACAACCCTTACAAAATCTTTTGTGAGCTATGCCAGAGATCCAAACATTGAACTAATATTTTGACTTCATTTCTTTGACAGTGCCCAGGGAATGAGTTGAGACAGTCATTCATTCAGCACAGGCTCAAAAAGCCACCTTTTTCAGGGCTTCTTTCTATGCTATTTAGACTTATAAAGAAGGTTACTTGAGATGACGTTTGTCATCCCAAAATTGACTGTTTGGAAAGCTCTCACTGACGTATCTAGCGTTTCAGTTTCTAATGTCATTTTCGCACTGTCACGTTGGCAAATGGCAGAGCCAGTGGATCAAAAGCGGGTGCTGTCAGCACAACAACACTGCGCTGAGCTCATATTTCGCTGTCACAGGGAGAATGGGCTTGTTTTTGTCATTGTGTGGAAAAGCATCAGCACTGAGCTGAATAAGGGAAAGCTGAAGGAACGGATGCAGAATGTTCCAGTTTCATCTTTGCTTCTGGTTACATTTAAAGATGCACACCAAAGAAGTTGTTCATCAAAATTTATAGCTTTGTTACTGTCAGGGAAAAAAGCTAAAAACATATATTTGGTATAAAATTATGCAGAAGCCTCAACAACTAAATATAATATCAAAATTTCAGTATTTTTATTACAGCTTCCATTCTTTTCAGGGGTCTTGCTTTAAGTTTTTCAAAGAAATCTGCTGGGATATTTTTCCACACTTCATAAGTTCAGTCAGAAGTTGGTTGCATTTTCTGCTTCTCACAATCAAATTAATCCCAACACATTCAGTGACGTTGAGGTCTGGACTCAGTTCACTGAACTGGGGTGGTCAGTTCAGTGTTCTGAGAACATCAGCAGCTTCTTTGTTTGATCTCCAAATTTTTTCCTTTCTTGTTTATTTCTTTTTCTCAGTTATAGCTATTTCACAGCTACACAGGGCAGCTCCACAAGGTGGACAGAAACATCGGTGGATTTTTTCAGATCTAAAGCAAGAGTGGAGCTTGATTTCCTTCTTTCTTCTCTTTCAAAGATAAAAGCTTTAAGCACTGTTTATCTGATGGTGACAGTTTTGGGGGTCTACCAGGTCTTAGTTGTTCAGTTGTTAGGAGTCCCATTTTCTCTATATCTTTTGATATTTTATAGTTTGAACAATTTTTTGCTCATTTTTCTTTGACTTTGTTTTTCCTTATGCAAGTGGATTATTTCTAATCTTCACAGAAATATGTTCTGAAAAATGAATAACTTGTACTTGGCCATTTTGACTGGGAATTAAATAAATAATGAGTGGCCTCTGACTTTTGCACAGTACTGTACTTTATAAACTGAAGATAATGCCATAAAACCTATACCTGATTATACACACTCATATTGTATGAGGACAAATGCTCTGCGGTGAATAGCTTGTTTAAATGCACTTTCTTGATGTTTGACCTTCTGTTTTTTCTCTTTTTTTTTACAGGGCTCACACATGCTTTAACCGCCTGGATTTGCCTCCATACCCTTCATACATCATGCTGTATGAGAAGTTACTGATCGCTGTGGAGGAGACCAGCACTTTTGGTCTGGAGTAAAGAAATTCTGGGACACCCAAGACTGTTTTTGTTTTTTTTAAACTTGTAATTTAATTTTCAGTGATCCTATCCTCTCAAGAGACTACTGTTTTTATCTAAATGCATCTGAGAATTCATCTGAGAGTATGTGAAGTTTTGTTTAAGATGACTTGAAATTGCATGAAACAGCTAATAGTTATATTGTACATATTGTACTACTATAGGGTTGGGGAAGGGAAAAACTAAGATGTGTAGTGTAAAACTGCGTCCAGCCTACCGTGTTTCAGCTCACTGACTGTTCCCTTGCTACTGTTCATCCTCTGTGCCATGTTACCAATGAGGCATTGCTCATTTTCCTGATGCGCTGTCATTATGCATGGGGGACAAATCCCACGTGGCATAAAGTTCACCTGTGACCTGCAGTTTAATAAGAAGGACATGTTAGTTTTATTGCCAAAGCCCTGTGAACATTCATTCTTATAGTTTGCTCTTTTCTGAATATTGAGTGTAAAATATCACCAATGGCCAACGGTGGAGTTAAAGCAAATACTTTGATGTGCCTCACTGAAATTATGGGTACAAATTGTCATATAGAAGTGTCTTGTAAGTGCTGTACCCACAGTCACTGTGACCCTAATGATAATCAGAGCTCAATGGTTGATCGCATTGAGTAATAAAACCTATGCTAGCAGGTGTTTTTCCACCTCACAGTCAAAAACAAGAACTGACTCAAATGGGGACCAACAGAATTTGTGGTTTTAGTTTTAGTTCATTTTCCACCTGTAAAAGACAGCAGGAACTGTCATAATAACCACTCTAAAGTGTCTAATTTGGATAATTAGCTACCTTGTTTGCTAGTTAGCTTAACTTATTGGCTGCTATGAAATGATATACTGTACTGTTCACTCAGATTCTGTAAATCTACTTTTACAGAATTGTATGCAGAATCAGGCAGTAGAAAAAATAAAAGCAAAACCTCATTTGGCTGCTAGCACAAATGCGAATATAATTAGCGTTAGCTTCTTAGCTTATATCTCCAAATTCTTTCCAAAATAATAATTCTAAAAGTAGCAATTGACACACCATTCTAGTTTCTATTCTTGTGCACTTATTGGTCACGTAATAGTGCTTGGTGACTTTTTCTTTACCTGGAGGAGTAAAGAATTTGCTAAACTGCTGCTGGATTCAGCTTCATGTGTTACCAAACACAGAGGAGAACACTCTCGAGTACCATTAGGTCCTGTTGGTACCAATATTCATATACGAAAAACCATAAAACTGGAACTTTCAGTAGACTACAGGACCAAAGGCCAATGGAAAAAACAGTCAAGTTTCTGGTGCAAAAGGTTCTGGTACTTGGTGCAGTGGAACAACACCCTAACTAGTCACATTTACTCAGTTACTCAAGTACGCAAGTAAAATTTTGACTGATTTCTACTTTCAAATGATAAAACTTTTACATTTGCTCGAGGTAACAGTGTTTTCACTTGAGTGTGGGTTTAGGCTACTCTACATCTGTATGTTATACACTCATTAAACAGTTTAATCAGTTGGATAACATCCACACAGGTGTAAACACTACAGAACAGAAATGATGAAGTGCAGCCTCCTGATTCTCTGCTGCCTCTGTGTTCTAGTAGAGAGCATGCAGAGAGTCTGTTGAGCCAGGTGATGTAAGCGAATTTACGGTACACTCAGATTAGCAGCTCAAATGCTAATCTCCTCACAATGCTCTGTAGACAGAGCCTGTTTCCAGCTCCAAAATAACACTAGTTGTTTTCACAGCAGCTGTTTTGAGAGATCAGGGATGCCCATCAGAAAATGCACAGTGGAAGGCATGATGTTAAGCTACAGTTCATACCCTCAATTCTGTACCCAATCAGATAACTGCATCTTTCCCAACTTCTTTTCCTTCTTGAAACTGATGCCAATGCACTGAAGATCACTATAATTCGACTTTAGACATTGTACATTCATATTTATTTGAAGCAATATACGTTATTGATACCACAGAAACATCCATATTACTCGCTGCAGAGGCTGAAAACTAGGCAATTATCATTTGCGATATGACCCTGACACTAATCAAGCCTCTCCTATTTATCTGTAAGTATGTATGCCTAATACAGATATTAATGTAATTATTTTTGTAGGTCACATATGTTTTATATGGTTTATTGGAAGGCTACTGTAATGTGTTGATTGATTTCTTTAACTGAGTGATTCTTTTTATTTGTATTGACATGGTTAGAATGCCTGACTATGATGTGGTGTTTATCATCATTTATAATGATATTTTCTATGATTTGGAAATGCCTTGTTTGTGTACACAGTTATTTGTATACACAGTAACGTTGTTGTTATTTTGAAGAGGCCATTAATGGAGAAAACACACAATATTAATACTGTTATACCTATTGCCTATGTCAGTTTTTCCTAACTCCAGTCCTGTAGGCCAGGCTCATACTGTGCAAAGTCAGAGTTTTGTCTGCACCCGAGTCATAGGATTAGCTTATTGTAACTGTATAACGCTGGTGGACTACAGATCTGAGGTTGGGAAACGCTGATCCAATCCTGTAATGCACTGAATTATTTCAATATGTAAACACACTGAACTACCCAAACTGTATTCAAGTGAGATCTTTATAAATGAACTTTTACCAGCTTGCTTATGCTTATTCTGTGTTCACAAGCAGTTTGTTTCACTCTGTGTCCTTGATTTGGTTGGTGTGATTGTGGTTTCTTATAATGTGCTTTGCACTGACGCTGTCCAGACCTGGATTATCTTTCAGCTTCCACATGTTAGAATGAACAGTGGACCGCGTCATGTAAAGAATATTTCCCCAATTTCTATTCCATTCCATCTTTAGCTTGTATCGCAGTGTGATAGAAAGAATGAAGTGCATTTAGATGTGAGCATGTTTGAATCACATGAGGAATCAGGTTTAAAGGCCAGTTTAGCATCTGATGCACCATAACACTGTGCTTAACTTTGAATTATGTCACTTTAGTTAATTTGCAGTTCCAGCTTTTTACTACTTTATATGAGTTAAAGATTATATGTTTGCTAAAAATGTTTCTTAAATTATTTTTAAAAGTCCCCTTAGGCCTGGTACTCCAATACACATGTGCCACTAATTTCATGCTGTTTGCTCTTTTTGTTTTTGTCCTCCTCAGACTGTTACCACATTATTCCTGAGAGGCATTGTAGCCCCTCACAGTGTCCCACTGCTTTCACTTCATTATATCTCTGTACATGGACTGTGAATAAAGACTTATTTGTAAAATGCATTGCTGGATGAAAAAAGTGAGCAGCCTGAGGCTCGTCATTACGCTTCTGACCAGCAGGGGGCTCTGACTGAACTGCACTGCACTTCCAACATCCATTCACTGTTAGTGAAATACATTCAGGATCTCATCACCATTTTCACACGCAGCTTACTTTAGTGTGTCCAAAACAAGAAAACAAGGGTGATTGTGAGTAACTGTGAAGGTTAAAGTTTAAAGCCTTCTAGGTGAGTCGGGCTCGACATCTTGGCTCAGCGCCTGCAGGGAAACCCTGATCACAACAAGCCCCGCCCCTTTTGGCCGAGCCGCTTGTCAATCAAGGCCATTGCCATGGTGACGGAAATCAAAGCGAGCGTTTCTGGCTAAAGGCTGAGAGAGGAGAGAGCGCAGCAACCGAAGTTAGTAGACGGACTCATCGATTTATTGCTGGACAGACACTTAACATAACCTACGAACCAAGATGAGAGTTTCGTTAGTCGCTTTTTCATAAACTTCCGTTTCATTTTTAGCGGTTTATATCCAGACCAACAAGTTTTGTAGACTCACTTTACTGAGTTTACCGTTGTGTTGTGTGTGTGTTCCAGCTAGCTGTGTAGCGGTGGGTTCGGCTGGCTGACTCTCTGTTAGTCGGTCCCACACAGCCAGCTAGTCGCCAGCTAGCGAGTGAGTGCGAGAACCTGCGAGAACCTGCCTGCTTAAACTTAGTTTTACAAAGCGAATTGTGCGCCTTGACGGTAGAAGAGCTTCTCCAGCTTACATCGGGTATAGCAGCGTTATACAGTCAGCCGTTATGATCCCTGAGTGTCCTGCGGCGAGGAGCCGAGCCCAGTCCAACCACAGCCGCTCTGGGTTACTCTGCGAGATCAAGAGCAGCATCAGGAGTGAGCCTTTCTCTGACCACTACAGCCTCATACCGGGCAAGGAGCTGGGCAGGTACGCTGACCGAGAAACAGCTGAAGTAGCAGCTGCTCACAGTGTCTGTCTGGCAGAAGAAGCCTTATCTATGTCTGTCTGTCTGCTAGCTCTGGATGCATCTGAGTGCAGCTACACTCTTGAAAAAGATGGTTCTTCAAACGTTCTTTAGTGAAGTGGTTCTGTTAAGAACCATTCGCATGCCTAAGTGGTTCTTTGCATGGTGAAAAGGTTCTTCTGATTAATGGAAAATGTGTTGCATATGATTCTTCTTAGAACCTTTTTGAAAATGGTTCTATATAGCACCAAAAAGGGTTCTGCTGTTGTAACGATGTCAAGCTTGTAACAATAGAACTCTTTTGGTGCTACCCAGAACCATTTTCAAAAAAGGTTCTATATGGAACCACATATAACGCATTCTCCATCAATCCGAAGAACCAGTTCAGCATGCAGAGAACCATGTGAGCATACAAATGGTTCCATATAGAACCACTGTGTTTACTAAAGAACCCTTGAAGAACCATCTTTTTTAAAGAGTGAACTGTAGTTTCTGTCTCAGTATTTTCCCATGTGAAACCATCAAGTTCATGTGCAGCGCCCTCGGTGATGCAGCTGTTCTCGGGCATTTCAGAGCCCACGCTGCTCATTCCAGGTTGTTAGTTCATCACTACTGTCTTGTAAACTTCTGCTTTTGTAATATAATGGTGAATGAAACATGATCACCAGATGTTAACAGGGCTTTACACTGCTGTTCATATCTAAGACTGTTTATTGGCAGAGTGCAACTTACTTGTAACCTTTTTTAGACTGAAATCCGATCTTAAATGATCTGATCTATTCATTTAAGATCTGACATGATTTTTATCTTTGCTTTGTGTTTAATCGTTAGGAATCCTATTTGCTAGTAAATCGGGATTTGGTCATTTTTTTCTGAATAGGAAATTCCAGATTGGGAGAATTAGGACCAATTTAAAGCATGTTTAACTAGGTGTGGGTGATGTGGCAAAAATGTCACATCACAATGCTTGAAGGCATTTTTGCATTAGACGATATGCATCACTATATTTGTTTTTTTCTATTTTTTGAGTTTAATAAGTTTAGTAATGGATTTAATAGGTTTAATGGGATTAATAAGATGGAACAGACAGAACAGCACCAGTAGTGCCACGTTTAATAAAAGTACTATCAAAAACAGTCAATATAATGTTTTTTATCTAAAACTTTACATACTGCATTGCACTAAATCCAATTAAACAGGACTAATTATGCTCTCTTTGTAATGAGACCTGCAGTTGGTATTTAAAAATACTCACATGATATCCAGGTTAGGCTCAGAAAAGCATATTGACATAAGTTATCACAATAACAATGCCCACTCCTGCAGAGAGCTGGAGTCAGAGGTTGTTGCCCAGCTTTATAAATAGTGATCCATATGCAAGAACTCAAAATTATTTGGCACTTGCGATGTCTGTTTGCTGTTACAGCCTTGCTGCACAATGTCATTAGAAACCTTCGTAGACTCACAATGAGGTTAAACTTCATCTGATTTGTTGAGGCATTTGAGCTGCTTGTCTTTAAGAATCAATATTTAAAGACTGATGAACAGAGTGGGTTTATCTGTGGTATTTGCCTGCACGTAAATTCCAGCTAAAATGTTAAATTTTATTTTAATTTATATTATGAAACCCAGAGTTAACTCAGATTCCACTAAGGATAAAATACAGCATTGATACAGAGGCCAATGAAATTTCAGAGTCCCCGTTGATTCTTAAGCTTTTTGTTGCTCATCTTACTTGTGAGACTTAAAGATGTGCTTTTTTTATGTCAGTTAGGAGAGGGAAGAATTTTCTTGAAAAGAAGGCTACAAGACACTTAATAGCAACTGTGTGACTATATAATTGGGGGCTGTATGGAAAAATATGACATCACAATGTTTAAAGACATTTTCTCAAAACATGACACACATCAATCTTTATGTTGCTTAAGTTTGGAAAGATGAAAGCAACACAATGCACCAGAGGTGCTACATGAAAAACAGAGTGGTTCTTTTACTATGCTGTGCTAAATTCAGTTAAACAGGGCTAATTATGTTCCCTTTTTAAGGAGACTTGCAATAAGTCAGTGTACTAGAAGTACCAAGGATATCCACGATATGCTCAGAAAAGCAAGTTGTGATGTGGGGCTTAAAGAATTAACATTATCGATCATATTGACAATAAACAATCATCAACAGATATTTCCATTGTCAATTTTTTGTTTACATTTACAAAGTGACGTCCAACAAATGGTGAATTATCGGCTTTACCTGAAGAGGGCAGCGGTTCACTCATAGTGTTGTGCCTGTGTGAGCAGATAGCGAAAGAAAAAGAACAGCTATGGCTTAAATTTAAAAAAGAAATACGTCTGGGAGCATTTGTTTAAAATGAAGAATAAAGTCATCACATACAGCATATGCAAGTCTGACCTAGCTTCGCTGTTCCCTTTGTCTACGAAACATACTGGTGTTGATTCTGAGGCAGCAGAATGATCAATAATATGATGAATTTTTAATATGAATGATCAATAAATGGTCAGTATTCTGACACACTAATCCCTGAGGACACTTAGTTCGCACTGTAAGTGATTTTGTCGGAGTGAGCTAACGTTACTCTTACTCAAAACACTGATGTTGTCACTGAAATATTCTAATCCATATCAGTTTCTGTTATTTAGAAGTATTTAGCATCTACCTCAAAAATGTTTTGACAGCTTGTCCTGTCACAGTATTACATACATTAGCTAGCTAACTATGTACATCTGCTTATTTAGCTGAGGATACAGCTTCAAGCTGATTAATTGATTATGAGCTGTTAATTTCACATAATTAATTCAGTATTACGTATTATATTTTTGCATCCCAATTTTTATGTAATGTATCACAATAATGCTAAAATATTGTGTCTCACAGCCCTATCATCCACTATCATTGCTTGAAAAGGGAACAAACACCCAGTTCATTTTGTATGCACTGCACTTGAGCTGGGTCTACTGAATCATGTGACTGGAAAAAAGGGCCCATTTGAAAGCTCACTTCTCAGATAGCAGTGTTTTGTGGCTTTGAAGGCGACGAGTTGGCCTTACGGACTTCATCTGTGTAGTTGCATGTGGGTCGGTTCTTTGCCTAGGTGCTTTAGAAGTGCAGGGCGTTCAAAATCCTCATCTGTTTGACTTTCACAGACAAAACCCAGACCAGGTGCATGTTTGACTTCAGATATGTACGACTTTGTGAGCTTTCCATTTAAGCAAGTATAAGGGTGTCTGTGTCATGGTCTAGTCTTTCTTAAAACAAGGAACATTGGTTAACATGTAGGATCCTTTAGCTGGTCAGTTAACAAAATTGATTAATGAGTAAAGATGTACAGTGAGTACACTGTTAAAGTGCCTTAACACAGAGAGGAGTAATGTACGAGAAAAGGTAACATGTTATTGGTTTCATGACATTGCCTGGCTGTGCTGCAGACCTCCTGGTTTACCCATCTTTCAGCCCAGTTTCCCAAAGGTAAACTTAAGTAGTTAAAACAGGCCATGATCCAAGCGTCCTGGTTGGTTCTCTTGGCTGTGTGTTTGTTTGGATGGCCATGCACGTGTGGAGACAGCCCCCTTCTGAACTTGAAGGCCACAGTGTGGGGTTTGGGTGCCTGCTAAAGGAATTGGGATGGTTCTTTTTTTCACTGGAAAATAACGATCTATTTTTAGAGCATAAAGAATGAACTCATATGTAAAAGCAATTTAATAATCGCTCATGTGCTTTCAGTGAAAAATGTATCTATTCCACAAACAACCAGGTAGAAGAGATACATAACATTACAGGCAACATGGAAAGTTTTTCCATTCCTCTGGTTCTTAGTGTTATTAAACGCTCAGTAAGTACAGTTTGGTCTTTACAGCACTGGTATAATAATTCAGACCCACAGAGGTTCGTAATTTATATTTCATTTATATTACTTTTAAAATGACCAGTTTATGTTGGCGTCTGTCTGGTGAAAAGGCCTACTTTTTAAATCTCTCACATCTTTGAACTTGAGGTCAGTCACTGTGGCAGAACTTTAGTTTACTAGGTTTGGTAAGCCTAATGGTTCACTGTATATAGAGGGTTTAATTCTAAAATGCATCATCGACAACTTTCATTCATTTTCTTTTTTAATGCTGTGTTTTAGGCAGTGAGTTGTACACATATAAGAAGTGTCAATGCAGTGTCATGATTAATACCACCTTTATTATATCTCAGCTGTTAATTCTTTCAAAAACCTGTTATATACAAAATTGTTCCAAATAGACACACAGCATTTTGGAATGAAACTCTCCACATAATGCCTGAAAACACTACACATCTGGTTTAATGATCTAGTAAGCTGGTCCCTGGTGAGAAAGGGAGGAAAATGTTAAGATGTCTGGATTCTTGAGTGGCCCAAGGGATTAGGCTAATTGACATATTTACAACCAGACTACAAAAGCAACAGTAATGTACAAAGTTGTTAAGGACTTTAGTTGACATTTTTGCCAGTGCTCGAGATTTGTGGTGTCCGGAGAATGTTTGGAATTTTTCAGGACAGGAATTTCCAAGGCATGGTGGCATTAGCTCCTGGTAAACCCAGCATTAAGCTAGAGTGCAATACTGCCAAAAGCTTAAGAAAAACAAAAAGAGCCAACTGCTCCAATTATAAAGATTTTCACAGTGCCACAACAACTTTTAGAAGAGGAAGTGTCACAAAATTTGGCTTCAGAAATTTAGGAAGGAACTCTTTTAGTAATATTTTCGGTGTTTTTATTTAGAGAAGTCATTGTCATTTGTGCCAGTCGTCTGTGCTGATGGAAAATTCCTGCCCTCCCCTGGTGATTCCCACTGTATAGAAAGTGTGAGGTCAAAAGAAAGCAATTGTGTGGTTTCTAGATGCGTAAATATGGATAATTGCTGGGCTGACTGCGTTCCACTGCTTAGGGAAAACCCAGTTGTGTCAAATAAGGTCCAGCGCTCTACGGGTGTGAAGTCTGAGGCCAAATAACCCCCAAAAAAAACAACGGCTTTGCCTGACGTGCCTGATGTGTGTGGGAATTGGGAACACATTCTGCACGTCATAATTAGACCGGAGGTAATTTGATCGAAGATAAGCCTTTTTTTGTGAAATGAGAGAGAGAATTTTATCTGCAAACCTGTATGCAAACCCTTATATAGCCATATCAGGTTTTCCAAAGTTCCTGCACTGCTGGGCACAGATTTTTAATGGCAGCATGTTATTTGAATTTGAGTTACTACCATTTACAGTTTAAGCTGTTGTCAGAAGACAGTGACACACTTTGTTTAGCCATGAAATATTATTACTTTTTCCATGTAGAATTTTCTCTTTTTTTAATGCTGTATGCTTCTCACATGGACTCCCCATCCCTATTTTAAACAACCCTTCCATTTGTATTGCCTAAGCAGTGCAAGATTACTTGAATGCTTACTTATATGACTTTGCCACACGGTGAGTTTGTAAGGAGATTGTATGCGGTCTACTGGAGACAGTTTTCTTGTCCCGTTTCTCCTGAGATTATCATTCATTTTGGATTATTGTTTCATTAAACACTAGGGGTGTTTTACCGCTGCCCATTCTAAAACAAGAACTGACCCAAACAACAGCCAACAAAACTTACCATACTAGTTCATTTTTCACCTGCTTAAGAGACAGCTGGAACTGCCAGAATGACTGTAAAGCATCTAATTTGGCTAATTAGCTATCTTGCTGGCTAGTTAGCTTAACTTATTGGCTGCTATGAAATGATATACTACACTGTTGTCTATGCACATGCTCACACAAATATGTACTGTTACACAGAATGATGTGTATAATCAAGTAAAACTTAGTTTTCTCTGCCTGGTGGAAACCTATGAGCAAAACCACTCATTCTGTACCTGCTAGCATAAATGCTAATAGAATTAGCATAGAAAATTCTCTATAAATTTCAATTGCAAATCAGCAAAATAGCAATTGACACATCAACAATACATTCTTGCTTAAATTCTTGTGCATGTATTGGTCGTGTTATTATGCTTGCTGACTTTATCTTCACCTGGAAGAGTGGAGAATCCACTAAACTGTTGTTGGCTTCAGCTGCATGTATTACCAACCAGAAGAGTACACCCTCAAGTATCTTTAGGTCCTGTTGATACCCATCTTGAGCAGGTACCAAAAACCATAAAACTGGAACCTTCAGTACCATTCCAATGGCCAGGGGAAATAAGCATAGGTCCAGTTTTCTGGTGCTAGAGGTTCTGGTACTTTGTGCAGTGGAAAAACGTTCTGAAAGTCATATGATATAGCATGGTTCTAAGCAAAGTAAATACTAAAACTTTGTTTCTAAATGTGAAGTAGAAACATTTAAAAAGGTTTTTTTTATTGTACCTTGCTCCACGGTAACTCATTTGGAGCTGTTGCCGGTCTTAATTGTGCCAGCCTTGTTTTCCATTTGGCAGTATCGCCTGGAGAAACACCAGAGAAGTCATCTTCCATTTTTGGGAAGGGAAGTCTTTTTCACATACACGTCAGTGATTTTCATCTAGAGAGTCATGATGAGGTGCGATTTACTGCTTTTTTCCTTTTAATCCTTGTGCTCAACCAGCCAGTTTTCCTCAGCTACATCCAGGCGTCTTCGTGGAACTCGTGACTGCTAATGCTTTTCGGGACTATGACTATTGTAATACCATGTAGTTCCATGAATCACAATGCCGACTTTGGAGCTTATGTGGTTGATCCTTATGTCTTAAATAGTTTGAATTAGTTAGAAAAGTAGTTAAAAAATTGGACTTTGGGACTTCAGGATGTCATTGAGAGAATCTAATGGCAGTGATGGACTGTCTAGCTAAAGTGTGCTGAATATTTCTCATGTGTTCACACTGCATTCCAGAGGTCATCAGACCCCTCGAGCTGTTCATAAAAGAAGAATCTCTGTCATCTTTAATTAAGGTCAGACACTCTGAAGTTATTTGGTAGGGCTTTGTTTACCTCGTGTACTCCTCCTAGTCTGACCATTGTCTACAGCAGCATGTCATCAGCTGAAAATGTCTCACCCTCCTCTCTAAATCTCAGAGCCACTGTGTAGAGTTCTGTGTCTGGACAGGGTTTAAGAGCCTGTCGGATGTGTGCAGTGTGGTCCCTTTCACTTTCGCCACAGGCCCCCCTTTTCTTTCCCCTGTCACGTTTTAGAACCCCAGCCTCGCACCCTCATTCTTACAGAAAGGATCTCTGTCCCAGGCCTGACAACTGAGAAGGATACCATGACATCATTGCTCCACTTCTCAAGTTGTTTGGGTCTCAGGCCCTGATGGCAACATCTGAGGCGCACCATGGCAACAAAGACAGCGTGATGAAGGGGGGGGTGGCCGTGTGAAAGCCAAGTTTGTTTTTGAGGCCCGTTGATGAGCTCCCCTCTCACCAAGTGTCAGAAAAAGGCTATGATGCCCATCGTTGAGGAGCTGAAACTGCCGTGCTAAACTTATTCACCACAGCTGAGGCAGTCCAATTATGTTTATTCAGCTTCCTGCTTAAAGCTGACCTTTAGACCAGTTGTCACAGAAGACAGACATGGAGAAATCTCCTATTTTTGAATTAGTTGACCGCACAGCCTAATCCTTCTGTTTTTTTAATCATTAACAAGCCAGTTCACAGAGGTTGTCACAGCTAACTTTACAAGAGCAACATTAGCTTCACAAGAAACGTCCCCACTTTTGCTCAGTCTGTCAGCACATTTGCAGTGCCATTTACTAAAGTTCACTCAGGAAAAGAAGCAATGAAGTTCACCTTTGAAACAACCCATTTGTCTGTCTCCACTGCTGCATAGCAAGCAGACCAGGTCTTTTTTTGTGCTCGATTACCACCGTGTGACGAAGAGAGAGGGGTGCTGAAAGGACACAGTCACGTCTGAAAAACTTTGCACAGGGACACTGATGAGGTAATGCACTTTCCCAAGGTATTCAGAAAATTTCTGCCTGTGTGCCCGGAGACCGTGTGAATAGGCGCCTCTTGCTCTACGTTGAGGTCACATGTCAGAGTTCATTATTCCCCTATGTCATAGTTACAGAGTAAACAGGCCTCTGGTTTTAGTCTGAGAGCCTTTTTCCCCTTTCACTAAAAGGAATTTTAGTCATACCTTGGTTTTTGTTCCTCAAATGAGGTACTTTTGCTCCTGTCACAGTGGTTCCAGTTAGCTGTTTCTAGGTGCCTGTTGCTGATTAATGCAGCTTACAAAGCAGCACTTTAACTGAAATGCTTTACATCAGCAAATTAAGTTGGTATTTAGCTGAAGGACCCTCGTTTGCACATCAGCTAAGGAAAATCCATCCTACTTCATTCACTCCTTAATAATTTGAGTAGCTTTCTGAAAATGATGCAATTCTTTTGATGAATAAATGAACCTCTACCCCAAGGTAAATGAATTCAGTACATGTTAGACAAATACCAAAAAAAAGCAGAAAACACATTTATTGAGAAATGTCATGGGTCTTTTTTAAAAACAACAAAAATTCTACCCTCTGACTTGGTGCTGTAAGTCTTTTAGAGGCCAGTGGTGAGTAATGTATGTTTATTTGAACTCTTCTGTTTTGAGCTACTAAGCAAAGCTAAGAAATAAGAGTTAATCATCCAGTTCAGGCTTATATCTTAATAGCTGCAGACGGTAAACAAAAAGTACAATTCGTTTGTTATTTGCACCTATTTATATGGCAACTAATCCAATTTTTTAAACCATTTTTTAAATTTTCACACAGACCTACATGTAGTAGTATTGTAATCATGTGTTAATTGATTAAGTAATTTTTGCTAGCTTCTGTGCCTGCTTCCTTTCCTCAAATACAGTGCTCATGAAGGGAGGGATTTGCCACTAGTAAGATCCCCAGAGCATATGGCCTTCTCTGTTGGTGAACATCCTGAGGGACCACTTCTCTAGATTAAGGGACTCCCAAGTGTGAAGAAAAAAAAAAGTAAGATTGTAAATTTGTAAGAGATGGGCTAGACATCAGTAATGAGAAACCAGCTATTCTATCAATTAATTAGGCCTAAATTTCCAAACTGTTCTAGATTTTTCACCATCTGTTAGGCCAACACTTGAGGAATATTGGAAGCTTGCTGTGCAGGTTGTTAGGATGTGTGTCATAGGTGACAAAGTTAGTCATTTTACAGTTATTATATAGGTTTATTCATTGTGTAGCTTGTAGTGGTTTGGTTGTGGAGGCTTTTTACAGTTTTGCTCTAAACTGCTAAATGACTGACTTGAGAGGATTTCCAGACCCAAATCTTCACTGTCTAATAGAATCAATGGTCGCCTTTCTTCAAAGCTGACAACTGAAGGTCATTCTTTATAATTGGACGTAGCCAGGTTCACTCTGTCTAGTGTTGTTGTTTTTTTTTTGGTTGATTTTCTGTACCAGTTGTTCTGGAGATGTTATGTACCAGTTGGCTTCTCTATTGTCCACAGGTGGTGTGCACAGTGACATGGGATTTTCTCCAGGAAGTGTGAATGAGATGTCCTTCAGCTTGATGGTGTCAGAATGTCACCATCTTGACGTCAGGTCTCTAACATATCCCTGTCAAAGAGTCCGTGTTTAGCCTCAATCTTTCCGAGTCCATCTGTCAGCATCCTTAAAGGCTGCCTTGAGATTTGCTGTCACCTATTGATCCCCTTTACCTAAGAGTAGGGTCAGTGCCCCTGTGTCAATTTGAAAGCTGTCAGGAGCCTTCTTTCCAGATAGGGGCTAGTTGGAGGAGTTAATATTAGAAGTTGACAGATGAGTTGCCTCCGCAGGCAAGGACTGTACATGTATTAATGCAGTATCACAAATGAGCTTGAATTCTTTACATTCTTCATCATATGTATTCATGATTTTAAAGAACATCTGATGGGCCTCTGCGTGGAATTCTTTCATTAATGAGGGGTAGAAGTGCTCCTGACATGCAAAGATAACACTTGAATAGGTGACCTTTTCAATGTTAAATCTGTTTTTTCTTTGCTGAAGTGCCACTTCATCAGTGTGTGTGGAAGAACATAGTGTTCATTTTGAGTAGTGAGAGAAATGAAAGTTGTCGTTAGGTTATTAGACGGAACTTGAGCCAAGGGCTGAAACTGTATCGTTACCGAACAAATGTGTGGACAGTTCAAGACTTTACTTTCTGACTGGACAAAGTCAGGATGGTTTTACCACCCTTGCCACAGACCCTCTGCTCTGAATATGACCACTGTAGTATTGCATAGACAGTGACCCTGCCATCAACCCCAGAGCTCCACATGAAAGCCAGCTCTTTCAGGGTGTTGTCTGCGGGAGGCCGCAGGCTTTGCAAATGTGCTGACGCCGCTGCAGAGCAAGGCTGGAGGCCATTTTTAAAGGCACCAGAGGCACAGAGTCCCAAGCTCAAAATCACACACCATCTTTCCAACAGTCTTAAGCCTTCACTCCCCGTCACTCAGTGCCGGTTAACCACAGTTCACATAAGAATGCGTCACGATAATGGAGTCATATCTGGCCAAACGTTTTCCTCATTACACTGTTTTTCAAGCTTGGCAAGTTATGCGTGAGTTCCATAGCTCTGTTGCTGAAGCTTGACGTAAAGTAAAGGCATTTGGAATAGTTCACACCAAAGCCAAATTACTCTCACTTGGTGAGCAGTGAGTTCCGCATAGCAGTTGCCATGCCTTAAACGGTCAGCCGCAAGCTTCTGGAGCGGCAGGTTTTATGTAAGGAGATTAGAGATGCTCCTTTACTACATTCAGGCTTGGCATTCATGTTTTTAAGAAGCCAATCTTGAGCAACAGGGGCCAGATTAGTGCACTGCTATAGGAATGAAGGTATGCTGTAGCAGTGCAGTCAAGGGCAAAGAAAGCCTATTAGATTTACAAAGGAGCGGAAGGTACCATATAGCTCCCGAGTCAGTTAGCCTCAATCACAGTGATTTGGAATGGTCTGCTGAGACTACCTTATGAATGCTGGCTATAATTAACCAGTGTTGCTCTGTTCTCCCTGGTACTGCCAGGAGACTTGCAGCAAACTGAAATCAAATGCAAGGAACTCAAAACCTTTAAATTTTTTTTCAGAATTTGGAGCTCTTAATGTGTCATACAACTATACCTCAAACAAGCCAGATATAAGCACATAAATACACACGTGTGGTTTTGGTGATGGTTTTTGAGGACGGTCTCTGTGATTTGATTTTATTTCAATACAAGGTGCCAAGATATGAAGATAAAATGATTCTCAGTGCATCTTGATGCATCTTGATGTTTGATTTTTGTAGCCTACATCATGATTTCCTGTATTTGTCATTAAATTACTTGAATGTGAAGCCTACATACTGTGCACATTCATACACTATTGCTTACTTTCGCTTGCACTTTAATGAGGTTTTCAAAGTTGTGAAAACACCAAGCTACTATAACAACATCCTGTACTGTGACTTATTTAGACTAATTTTAGTACTATCAGTACTATGATAGTTAGTACTATCAGTACTACTGTCAGTAAAAAAGCCTAAAGCCTAACTCTGAATATTGCTGGATTAGCCTGTAAGAAATTTGCTAAGGTGGTTGTAAAACAAAGCTGTTTTTTACGCAGGGTCTTGTTTACTACGTTTTAAGTTGTTTTATGTCATTTAGAAGGAAATTGTAACCAATTTATGATTGCAAACATGTTTGCATTACTGATTATCTTACTTTAGAATGTCTCTAGGTCTATGTGAGCTTGTTTTACAATAGGGAAATGCAGGGCCTATAAAAAATGAGGTTTTATTAATTATTTCAGAATCTTCCAAGAATTAATTACAATGCATATATGTATTGATTTATTATTATTAACATAGTTCGTTGAAAGCTCAACCATGCAAAGAAAAAAACATAAACAGGATTCAGAAACACTGCTGCTGATGTGCAGTGGAGAAGTTCTGTGGTTCATACATAATCTAAACCGCTTATCCTTCTGGGTCGCAGTGGGGTGCTGGAGCCTATCCCAGCTGTCATTGGGCGGAAAACAGGATACACCCTGGACAGGCCACCAGTCCATCGCAGGGCAGACAGACAGACATACACAGTTACACACACACTCACACCTAGGGGCAATTTTAGCACGTCCAATTGGCCTGACTGCATGTTTTTGGATTGTGGGAGGAAACCAGAGTAAACCCACGCAGACATGGGGAGAACACGCAAACTCCACACAGAAATGACCCTGGTCCCCCTGCCGGGAATTGAACCCAGGCCATTCTTGCTGTGAGGCGACAGCGCTACCCACTGCACCACCGTGCCGCCATCCTGTGGTTCAAATCAGAATTTGAAATTCTTTTTTCGGAAATCACACACACTGCATCCTCCAGGTTAAAGAGGAGGGGAACCATTTTGCTTATTATCAACGCACTGTTCAAAAGCCAGAATCCATGATGGTACTGAGGTGCATTAGTGCACATGACATGGGTGACTTGCACCTCTGTGAAGGCACCTTTAATGCTGAACAATATATACAAGTTTTGAAGAAATGTATGCTGCCATCCACACAGCGTCTTTTTCAGTGCCAAAACACTTTCCACACATATTACATCAGCATGGCTCCTTAGTAAAAGAGTCTGGGTACTAACGAAAACGATTGGTGCAATATGAAACAAAAAAATATGACAAAGGAGACCCCAAACTGTTGAGCAGCTGAAATCCTGTCAAACAAGAATAGGAACAAATTTAACTTTCAAAACTACAGTTAGCAAACAGAGTTTTGTTAAAAGAAGAGGTGATGCAACACAGCACAAAGCCCCTGTCCTAACATTTTTGAAACCTGACATCAAATTCAAAATGGGCATTTTTCAAAAAACAATAAGAATTCTCAGTTTCAACATTTGATTTTGCACAGCATCCCAACAGTTTCGGAAACGGGATTGTAAAATACAAGGCATTCTGGATGTAATTTTATTATTAAGTTAAATCTCAGTGTTTTAGACTTTTCTGAGTTATTACCGAATGATCTACATTCGGTAATAGCTCTGTTCATCTTTCTGAACACATAAATGTAAGCAGTAGTATAATAAAATAAAAAAGAAATCTTCAACAAATTGGTGATTTTAAACTTTTAAACTGTAGTGTATGATTTGTGTTAAGTTTGATTTACGTAACTTTTTCAAGTATTGTAATCATTTGAAATTCTATTCAGATCAATGGATAATTTTTTTTCTTACTTAAAGAAACTATGTATTCAGCTTAATATTGCACTTTAATACACCCGTAAGGCCAAGACAAACCAAAGCCATTTATTTCCTCTTTCCTTCCTTTTTTAACTGTTTTAAAAAGTGTTTTTCAAAGGCAAAGGCAGCACCAGCTGTATGTAGTAAATCTGTGGTGAGCTGGACAGAATGGGGCTGAAAATGGGGGAAAGCTTCCTGTGGTGCCTGAAACCCACTCCAAATCTATGACTCTCACATGAGCACTGTCAGCAGCCATGACTGCTTGGAGACTTACTTTCAGAGTTCAGTGAATGGATTACCAGTGTGAGCGGACATAAAGCCCTATGTACTACTGTACACTCTACTACTGTATAATGAATGTTGATTCTATGCTTGCACCAATACTGTTTTTACACAATTGACACCGATTACATTTTTTATACCAGTAACAGAATGCTATTGAGTAGCATAATTCCCAGTAAGTTTTGTTTGTTTTCTGCACAGTTAGAGTACAAGAAGACTCACCCTGACATAGTGAATGTTTGTTCGAGTGAGGATCCAATTATTACTTTTTATAAATATGAACTGACCAGTATATTGTTTGGTCAGTATAACTTTTGAGAAGTTTGGTGGTTTTATTGTTTTGATGCAGGTCCTTGCGGAAACTAGTAAGCAGTTATTACTCAGTGGCACACAATCATAACCAATAACCTATCATTGACTTTTATTACAGCAGTTATAATAGTTGCAGCAAGCTATAGGCCTAATGGTAAAATTGAGTACATCATAGTTAAAAAAACAAATAATGTGTTTAAAAATTTTTTAAAATGCATCCAGAGAAACCAGCAAAACCTCCAAGAATGCTGAGTTCTGTCTCCTTCATTTTAATATTTAATACATTTGACAGTTGAAAACCGCCAGTCATGTTAGAGCATTTGTTCAAAACTAACAGTAATATCAATCAGATAAGCACTGTTTAATTAAAACTATCAGTTTTTGATGATAAATTATATTGGCTGGTGTTCTTGTAATTTGTAAGATTGGCATCGGTGATTGTTTTTGTAGGAGTCAGGCCCTAATGCAAATTTATGCAGTTGACCAGATTGGCTTTTTCTTCCCTTCCTTTGAGAGTTGGACAGACTTACTGGGTTCTTGAGTATCGAGTTATGTGTAGGAAATGGAGGAATGCACCCCACAGATCTCTGCCCCAAGTATGTGCTGTCCCACTCAAACACATTCTCTTGCTGACATGTACTGCAGTTTCTGCTTTCCAACAAGAAAAGCTGTGACTGCCATTGGCCACGGGTCTCTGAGGACAGGCATGAATCATAATCACATCATTGAGCTAGGACTCTGCTGAATGTGTTGAGTGTTGACCTGGGTGTTGGCGGCCTAGAGCCGAGGTGAGAAGGGTAGCCCAGGACATGGCTGCGTGATTTGGGATGCCCTCTCTTAGAGTCACTTAGCCAAAGTGTCCTAGCAGCTCAGCAGACTCTTCCAGGAAGCTAAATCTTCTTTATGCTTCTCTTGGCTGCTCCTGTGTTTAGATTGAGTTGGTGCTGAAGTCCTAGGTGAGTGTATATGTGTGTGTGGAGTGTTTTGCACAGAGAATCATTCAAGCAGTGTTAACAGTGTGTTTGATACTCTGGCTCTCTGCGTAGTAAATCACTCCTGGATGTGTTTAAGTAGGGATTTGTCTGGTGACAGCTTTCTTCCAGGGTCACCTTCCAGTTCAGAAGAAGTCCTTTTGTCTATCTAAACATTTAGGCTGTCACAAGGTTAAATCAACTGCATTGTAATAGAAAGGTCATTTTCTCAGTCCAGATTGTTTTGAACTGGAAATTTGCTGAATGGCATAAAATGTTTGTGATTTTTCTTTTTAGTTTAATGCATCATCATTTGTTTTGTATCATAGTAGACATTTCAGTCGGGACATAGAAAACATTTCAGTTGAGTTGTCATTGCAATAATGCCACTTCAATATAAGTGGCTCCCTCAGTGACAGCCAGTGCTTGTGCTTTTCTCACCAGCGGCCCTGCACCTTTTAAAGATCCTATTCTAAAAGTGGGTCACACCACAAAGTAGGTGTTTGATTGGGCGGAAAAAGTGAGGACTTGAGCTGGGGATGATTTCATGCTGTAAAAATGCCAGTGGGACAAAGAAATGTTCAGCCCTCGTGATAACAAGTGTGCCATCCTTGGACATCTAACGCTCTTTTACCACTCGCATACACACCCATTCACCACTCTCAGGCTTTCCAGTTCAAGGCCCTTCTTTCAATGGCATGAAAGGAAACCCTGAACAAAGTGTGTGTTTGTGTGTGTGTAACACAGTAACTAATGGGATGCAAGGAAATGCTACTTTTACTACTAGCCTCCTCTAATGTGGTTTGCTCAGGTGTGAACAGAAATAAAAGTATTCACTGGCCACTTGTACCACCAAGCCAAAGAATCTTGATAATGTAAATATGTTTATCATTATACATATACATTATATTTACAACTAACAAACATGTTTCAGTATCAAAAAACACTCAGATGTTGCTTCGAAAAAGAAAATGTTTATTAAATTTTTTTTTATATATTTATAAGAACACTTCCAGTGTGGTCACTGTGATTGCACCCTCACCCACAATAAACCCACTGATATGGTCCCACCTGCTATTATGCGATCTAGGCTATATGACTAGGTACTGTTTAGCTACTGTAGTGATAGCCTCTTGGTGTAATGCCAGCTTAATGTAAGTCCTTATTTTACTTGATATTAAAACTTTAGCCAGTGAAACAGCATCTGCAGTGCTAGGCGGACCAGCTTGGCAGGACCACTGTGCCATCACCTTAGCCATCACAGTGGTTACCGCAAACGAGTTCTGACAAAATCTGATTTTATGCAGTCAGTTCTATGTATGACCAAAAAGGTTTATTAAAAATGGGAAAAGAACACGTTTAAAAAATCTTTACTTGACCACAGGCTCTGCATTGTTAGCGGCCAGAATGTGAAATGTTGTGGCCAGGCACACTGGGCAATAGGCAACACTATAGGCTTTGTTTATTTTCCAGTTTAAACCTTTGACATTGGACCACCCAGTTCCTGCCATTTTCTATTTGCTTAGTACTTGTATCAAGGTCAGGCAATCCCAGTAATTGACAGCCACAGCATAAATAGCTCATGAGTCAAATCAGAGTACACAAGGCAAAAGAGCAGTATTGTGCTGTACTGTGACCATACAGGATGTGTAATTATTGGACTCTCTCTCTGAATGCTATTCTTTAACAGAAGTTAACCTAATCTCTCTCTCTCTTTCTCTCCTCAGGGGGAAGTTTGCAGTGGTGAGGAAGTGTGTAGAGAGAAGCACTGGTCGAGAATATGCTGCAAAGTTCATGAGAAAGAGGAGAAAGGGCCAAGACTGCCGAACAGAAATCATTCATGAGATTGCTGTGCTGGAGCTGGCAGCATCCTGCCAACGAGTGGTGAACCTGCATGAGGTTTACGAGCTTCCCAGCGAGATGGTGCTTGTTTTGGAGTTGTGAGTATTCACACCTGGAAATGAGTGGTTATGAATTGATGGATGAAAGACTGAGGAAGGATCAGGTGATCCTCATGAACCAATTAACTAGTTAATTCAAAGCACTCTAAAAAATTAGCATGTCAGTTAATTCATCAGGACAGGAAAAGCATAAAAAGCACACACAAATTACAAAATCATAGCTCCCTTTTCATTATGATGCACACACTGTAGCAGAATTATATCATCCCAGTAAAACATCCAGTGGTGAAACTAAGATAAAATTTTAATCAGAACAAGAATTTAGAGAGATTCAAGCATGAATTTCAGCATTGGCCCAATATCTCATATTGTGGTGAGAATATATTGGAATATGTAAAAACTAAACCACTGGATACAAATTCAGAGCAAAGTCTGTGAACAAGACGGCTAGACGAACCAGAGACTGTCAGTTGCATAGGATAAAGATGGAAATGGCAAAAAGGATAATAGAAAAAGAAGCATTAAAATGAGAGAAAGCAAGAGAAAGAATTCTTCTGTAAAGCCCAGAGCGATTACGAACACGCCTCAGTGAACAGTTGATATTCCAGAAACGTGCAGCACTCCTCTTGTTCCAACCCACATTCCCTCCTATGAACCACTGTACTGCCTCTTACTCACTTAACAGAGGCATGGGTGGGCTCATTCGGACAATGTATGATTAGGTACTGACTGGCATATTCGGTTCCCCCGCAGCCACAAACACAAACATTCTGAGCTGTTGAGTGTTTCCAGCCTCTACAGACAGGAAGGTTCATCACGGTATATTGCAGCTGTTGTCTCACCCACGCTTTATACAATAGGGACATTTGAAGATCCTAACAGACAACTTTTCTCCCCATCCACCTGACCTAGTTTCTTAGCTTTTTGATAACATGTGAAGCATGCCTATATAACATACAATGCTGTGAAAAAGTATCTGCCCCCATCCGATCTCTTCTATTTGTGCTATTTTGTCACATTAAACAGATCATCCAGCTAATTTTAATGTAAGATAAAGACACGATTAAACACAAAATGCATCTTTTAAATGATTATTCCATTTAACGTTTGCAATAACTTGTGATGCGTCTTGTACATAGCTGTGGCGAAATTTTGCCCTCCTTCTTCTTTTGCAGAATTGTTTTAATTCAGATACATTGGAAGGATTTCAAGCATGAACTGCCCATTTAAGGTCTTGATACAGCGTCTCAAAGGGATTCAAGTCAGGATTTTGACTTGGCCACTCCATAACCTTCATTTTGTTTCTTTTGAGCCATTCAGAGGTGGACTTCCTTGTGCGCTTCGGATCATTGTCCTGCTACATAACCCAACTGCGCTTGAGCTTAAGGTCACAAACTGTTGGGTGGACGTTCTCCTTCACGATTTTCTGATAGAGATCAGAATTCATGGTTTCATCAGTTATGACAAGCCGTCCAGGTCCTACAGAAGCAAAGCACCCCCAGACCATCACACTACCACCACCATGTTTGACTATTGGAACGATGTTCTTATGGTGGAATGCGGTGTTAGCTTTACGCCAGATGTAACGCGACCCATGTCTTCCAAAAAGTTCCACCTTTGACTATTCAGTCCACAGAATTTTATTCCAAAAGTCTTGGGGGTCATCTTAAAGTTTTTTGGCAAATGCGAGACAAGACTTTGTGTTCTTTTTGGTCATCAGTGATTTGCGCCTTGCAGCTCTCCCATGGATGCCATTTTTGCCCAGTATCTTTCTTATTGTGGAATCGTGTACACTGACCTTAACTAAGGCAAGTGAGGCCTGCAGTTCTTTAGGTGTTTGTCTGGGTTCTTTTGTGACCTCCTGGATGAGTCGTCGATGCTTTGTAACCCTTTCCAGACTGGTAGATTTCAGTGACGTTGTTTTGCATCTGTATTTGAATCTCTTTAGAACGTGGCATCGTGTGTTGCTTTTTGAGACATCCTAGGCTGCTTCACGTGGCCAGACAGGTTCTATTTAAGGGATGTTTAGATTCAACAGCTTTAGCTGTAGTCGTGCCTGGGTGTGGCCAGTAAAATTGAACCCAATTGTCAGTTGAATTTGGTTAACCGGTTGATTTAGTAGCTAAGGCGGCAGTTACTTCTTCACATAGGGCCAGGTAGGGCTGAACAGCATTAGTCCTTCAATAAATGAAATCGTCATTTAAAAACAGCATTTTGTGTTTACATGGGTTATCCTTGTCTAACATTAAAAGTAGTTCGATGATCTAAAACTTTCAAAAGTGACAAACATGCAAAAAATAGAAGAGATTGAGAAGGGGGCAAAGCATTTTTCACAGCACTGTATACTTTTCCGCTCTGTTTTTTTCTTTCATAATGTCAGCATTGTCCTCATAACAAGCTATAAACAGCTCAAAAGTAGAACATTCATGTAATGGTCACCTTTGACAATGGCGGTCATCATTCAAAGTGTGATTAGACTAAAATCACATTAGTGTATTTAAAGCTAAGCTTCCATGTCGTGGTTATTTTTATATTGTTTGTTTATTGTACTTGTGCAGTTTGTAAACGTTCAACATAGCCATAGCCTTTTATAGGCTTTATATCCTCAAATATGTGTCAGCCTTAATATTATTCTTATTATTATTATTATTATTATTATTAACAACCGCCACCATCAGGATATGGCCATGTTGTGGCTTGGAAAGCAAGAGAGGACCTTGGTGTAGATCCTTGGTGTACACCACAGAGAATATTTAGACTTTGAGAGACGTTGCTACTGAGACTAACAAAGGATTATTATTGCTCTTTGGTATTATGATTGGCAACGTGGTGCATAAGATATCAGCTGAAATGTGGAGATGAGCAAGTTTGTAAGTGCAGCTGCCATGAAATGTTACAGCAGATGTTCTGCGATACCATTCACAGAATATGCTCTTGCTGCCCTCATACAATTGTTCCTGTTCTTCACAAAAGTCATGAAGGCTGTGTTAGGGCACAGCAGCATATTTTGTCTGCTGCTGCTGCACTCTCCAAGTCTTTTGGCTTAACACTGCAGTACTGTAGTGTTTCCTCGGCCATTTGACCAACTGTATAGGTTAAAAGAGTTAATTTAGTTTAATTTCCAATAAACAACAGATCCTATTTAAACAGACAGGTTCATCGCTCAAGTTGCGGAACGTTTTTGAATCGTACATACAAGGAACACTTTTTAATATTGTGGTATATTAATACAGAATTAATGCAAAGTATGTGTATATAAAGTATTTTACAGCCAGTCAAAACTTGAACTACCTGTTTTGTAGTTATTTTGATGATATTTTGATGGATCATGTCCTTGATTTAAGACTAGCATGTTAACAGTTAATGGCCGACTAAAGTTGGTCGGTTTTCAGTTAAATAAATTTGCCAAGTTTTGCATCCCTACCCCTGGTTAAATTGAATAAGGTAGGCTTAACGGTAGAGATAAATGTAAGCCCAAATCCATGAAGAGAGACAGGCTGTGAGAAACCTGAACTGGAAATTTAAACCCAGTCCAAGCCCAACAAGAATTTGAGAAATGATCTGTGAACCCAATGGGACCCCAGTGCTTGCGGTGACTTCCAGTGTTCAGACCTGTCTTCAAACCCCCTGGCCCCTGTGCAGGCCTGGTTCAGAGGGCAGGATGAGCGAGGTCACTCTCATTTCCTCTCACCCACCAGTGAATGGCATGTGCTCAGTTGGCTCAGCTTCAAACCCATTATCTGCCCACCCTCATAACCGTCCCCCAGCAGCAGCTGGACTTGTGATGAGAGCTGTTCATCAAAATGGAATTTGGGCTTTCTAGAGTGCCATTGATAAAGCCAACTGTACAGCAACAAATCTGTTTATAGCCCACATCAAGAGACTAGAATACTTCTAGGCGTTGTTGAATGTATTCATTTGTGTGAAAGAGAGAGTCAATTCAAAGGATCTTTAGAATCTTTAGGAGACCAAAATGGGTTCTATGATATCATGCCAAATAACCCTTTTAGCACCTTTATGTTTAATAGTGTAAGACAGTGGAGAAAGGGCAGATGCTTTTAGCTTATACAGTGATGTTTGCAGTTGTCGTTAAAATGTCAAGAAAAAAAACTGACAATCCAAGTGAGCCAGAGTGGTGAGAGAACATTTAAGATTCTCCCAACAATCAAATACAGGCATGGAACAGAACCCAGTTGTTTGTTTTTGTATTTGTTTGTCCAGTCACTGTACTTTTTCCTTACCAGTTGTTCACTCCCTCACTTTCCTTGTTCAGCAACTAAAGTGTAATGAAGTGTTTTACCCAGAGAAAGCCTCACTGCAGAAATGGTGTGGAGCACAGATGCCACAACCTTCAACACTCAGACTTAAAGTCCAGAGCACACTAACTGAACAGTGTCTGTCAAATACAAACCAAATGGTTGGTGTCATACCTGTGTATGATTGATTGAGTTTTAGAGTTTAGAGTTTTAGAACGTTTTTCCCCCTTTACCCCTTTTCTTGTTCATCAACCTGTCCTAGGATGTTCTTCCCCCTTGAACATTGTTCAAGAATGCTCTCCCCATCTACACAGTTCTATAATGTTCTTTCCTGTTCAGTTTTAGAATGTTCTGCCCATTCATACTGTTCTAGCATATTCACATTATACTATATTATACAACAGTTAGTTCCGGCCACACAGGCTGATTGGTTGAGAAGTGTTCTAACTGTGCTGATATTTCGCCATAACATCACAGGTTTTTCACAAACACTCTATCACTCCGCTGAGACGCTGTTGCTAAGCAACAACTTTGACAGCTGTAGGAGACGTTCAAGCCATTTGAACGTTTTTACTTCTTACTTTGCCACAAAAAGAAAATGGATACTTTTAAGATCACATTTGGCCGACAGCCGATTTGGTCAGACTCTGAAGATGAGACTACACTAAATTCTGAAACTGTCAGTTGGTCTGTGTAAGGAGCTGAAGAACGTACTGCCGGCTGTGCGGCGAGTGAGCGGAGCTCATTACTCTGACGTAGCAACAAGCTGCTGGTTAAGGAACTATAATTTGGCGGAAGGAACTGCTAACATTAAAACATATTAAATGCCACGTTTACGGTTCATTTATTTCTTACTTTATTTATTTAACTGTTGTATAAAAGCAATAGTACACTCGAGGTCGTGTATTATCGCGAATAACATCACGCGATAACACACTCCCTCTCGTGTTCTCTTGCTTAAATATTCTCTGCATTTTGCCTGTTCTAGAATACTCTTCCCTATTAACACTATCCTAGAATAATAATCTCCAATCTTCTCTTTATTTGGCTTCTCAGTTGTGTTTTCAGTAACAGTTTAAAGCCGACTGCAACTTTAGAATTAGAATTTGTTAGAGAATGTTGGGTCACTGTGCCTTGGGCTTAGATCTCGCCGTGTAGGGGTGAAGGCATTTATATGCAAGCATAAGTAAACTTCACTGGCTTTTCATTTGTGAACACTGACCTAGCCACATCACAAAAAAATGTTAAAATAACACTGAAGTATCTGAAAAATATAGTAGGTGGAGGATATTGTCACAGTGTTGAACTGACGTCATTAATCCAGGCCAGATTAGGTCAAATAACATCGAATGGCTGAAGTTATTTAGCCTTCTGGTTTAGCAGAGACGCAGGTCTTTGGTGCTCAACAGGGCTGTACCTTCATAACAAGTTAAAGTCTAAAGAATCAGAAATTGTAATGCAATGCTGTGACCTATTTCCATGTGAAACACAGTATCAGAGAGGGTATCTAAAACAAAAAATGTCAGTTTTAGTTTGTAACCTTATTGACATATTAGATTGATAGAAGTAATGAATAGAGTAAAATTAAATTTTTGTTTTTTGTTCAGCCCTAAATATCAGGGAACTAACAGTTTGACGCTGTCTGATAATGCAGGAAATCTGCTTTGGATTGAGCCTGGGTGGGGGTTCGGGAGGCATTATTAGGAGGATAACTGATTGCCTCTGCAGATTAGCATTTTAAGCCTAAGCCAAGGGCAGCTTAACTTCAGCTATTATATCCAACAGAAGTGTTTCTACTAATGAAATGCAGACTATAGTGCTGTTAATGGCTAATTGTTCATTTTGTTTGTTGTTTTCTAATTGGCATTGGCTGAAAAACATCCGTTCACCTTACCTACAAAACAACAATCAAACGTGTCGGACTTTGATAGGTTTGTGTGATACCTGTCAGATTTGGTTTTAAAGGGAATTTGATAAAGCTGATTTCCTGTAGCCAAATGACATAGGTGCAAGTCAGCATTACTGAGATGGCATCACCACTGTGCTTCATTACTTCTGCAGGATTACATTTGTAGCCTTGGCTGTGTGCATCATGTTTGCTGCTTACATTAGTATATAATCTCTCTTATAAATATCCATTAATTGCCATTAGATTTTTCTACAATTATGATTCAGATTCAGGAAAAGAAAATGAAAGAGACAATAATAAAATGGAGTTATTTCCCACTGCTTTTTGTTAGCAGTGGTCACTGATGTTCAGTAGATGGTCGTCAAAGCCTTTTTACTTTTCATTTTTGTCCTGTTGGGGGAAATAGAGCGGAATGCATTCCGCTTCTGTGAAGATCTAGCATGCAGAATGAGAGCGAACGTAATAAAAAAAAACTGGTTGCAGACACTTTTCCCCTTTCTTTCATTCCTCCCTTTTCCCCCTCTTGTCTGTTTCGATATTTTGGGGCACTGGGGCGATTGGGGGAGCAGGGAGGAGGGGAGAGGATATGGCTTTGGATGGGGGTCAGGCCACAATGATAGAAGGCTATTCATGGTTAGCGGTGGCTGGCTGGCTCCGGGGAGGATGGGGGGGCTTCATCAGGCTTGGCTAAAGAACTCGCCCTCATTGCACTGTGGGCTCCAGCTGGGAGTTCATAATGTCAGTGTGCTCTACTGCAGCACGTGAGCACCCGAACCGTGGCCAGCAGCCGAGAGAGAGACTAAACGGAGGGGGAGTGAGGGAGGGTTTTAATCCTCAGAGCCAGAGGGGGATAGCCCTATTTCAGAGAGCTCATTTACTGTGGCTCTTAGCCATACGCTCAATTTGTGAATTGCTGGTCCTATATATTGTGGTCACTGATGTGGTCATACCAGCAAGAGTCTTATGTATTCTGTGGGGTTTTTGGCACAGTTTCAGATATCATTAAGCATTTCAGGCATTTTTTTTTTTGTTTAAGTGCTTAACAGTAGGGTGCTTTGTTTTGTGTTATCCTGGATTGCTTTGTTTGTTTGGGCTGTTTGTGCATTTATGCTCTGAAACGGTACACTATACGTCAACAGTTGAGAAATAAAATAATGTTTTACGCTGAGTTTATTTGTTTCAGTTCAAATATTTTTACAGTGAAATGAGGTCACTGGTTTGGGCTTGGGCAAGCCGTCTCTTCTTTTTTTCTGTGTGGGAAATGGTGGCAGATCAAAGATGGGTCGATTTTTCTGTCACGCCTCTGCCATTGATTTATGAATACAGGGCATGATAGATCCTGTAACATCTGTTTTCAACCCACTCAGAGCTTTTATGATGCATTCCATCGTTAAAGACATTGGAGCCTGTTTTCATGGATGTGCAAAGACTGGTGTTCGGACCAGAGTGACGGCATGAAATATCCTTTGGTCGTTTTATGCTATGAGTTGACAGGGTTGATGGAAAGCAATTCCACAGTCAGGTAGCACAAGCGAAGTATTGCTGTATTTATGAAGATTTAAGATATTTTGCTGACACACATTTTTCAAAAACAATGTCTAAAATGCCGCTCAATCTTTTGGAATACAATGGCACAAACAAAATTCATTTTGGAAATATGCAGCAATTCCAGTGGGTCATGATGGGCCTTGACAGTACTGTCTAGCAGTAAATGGATGTGGTCAGTAACTCAGCGATTCTGTCCTATTGGAGACTTACATGGAATGTGTTCTAACGTGTAACTAGCTTCACCTTTACCTGATGTACGTACCAAGGAAGGCATTTACCTCACAATACTGGAACCTCGTGTTCCATAGCACAAAATAACCTGAGACAAGAATAAGCAAGTTCTCTTGCTTTTGACTGCATTGCACACACTCAGTTTTGACTACTAGATTCTGATTAACAATCTATCTCCAGCTAATGTGCTGTGATTTAATACAGTAATGGTGAACATTATTGGAAGGACGATGTGCAGCGAGGCTGCTCCTCTGTCTCCTCTTTAGTGAAGCCGCCTTGGCGCTACCTTTACTGCTCTGTTTCACTGTGTAGGTAATGCTACAGTGCAGCTGGTTGAGATAGGTAATCTTATTGACAGAGAAGATCCCAGTTAATCAACACATCCTCCTGTTTCAATTCCGCTTCCCCAGCCTTTCGCATCAGTACGAACGAAGTGCATGAAAATGCAGTATGTCTTTTGGACATGCCCTCACGACTTTGCCCCATGTAGTAGCAGAAGATGAAAGATACAAAACAAATAATTTTAATTCAATAAGTAGTGATCTTATGTATGTAAGTGTACTCACTTAACCATTTCTAAACTTCTCCTCATGGAAGCCCAGTACTATTTGTAGTTGTTATCCCAGTAGCTAGTGGCAAATCCGTGTTTCATTAAATTAAATCAGCTGTGCTCATAGTGGAATTTAACAAATGCAGTGCAATGGCTGGGGACATTGAGGAGAAGTCTGGAACCAAGCCTGTGTTCTTCTAACACACGATATCAAGTATGATTTGTGTTTATTTGAATTTATTCTTATGTGTTATGGTGTTTTTACAAGCAAAAGCATGTTTACTGCTGAGATGAGTGTTTTTAAACTATTTGCTTAAGACTTTTGAACACTTTACCAAAGAATGAGCAAAACTTACCTCGTAGCAGCGTGAAAGGAGCAACATTCAGAAATGTCTGCTTCTGCATATGATTCACTGTTAAGCAGCAGTATTCACATAAAGCTGTGTAAAGCCTGTCACTCAGCATAGTGATGGAGCTACATAGTAATAAAACTGCAGCCTCAGAGTCTGAGCATCTTGTTTCAGCTGTTGCCTCCTACACAGTGAGAAAGCAGAGCAACTGCAGCCCACAGGTGATATCTGAACCTTAAAGGAGGCCGACGGCATAGCCCAGAAGAATGCAGTGGGTGTACAGTCGAGGAGTTTCGGCTGGGTGGGGAATACCCAAACATGGGCCACACCCAGAGACTCCAGGGTTTTGACCAGCTACAGCTGCTTTTAGTCCAGTCCTGCTCTGACCGCCTGTCTTGTGGGCCGTTTCATTTGGGATATTGTGTCAGGATGTGGTGCGCTATAATGGTTGTACTGTTCCCTGTGAGATTTGTTTATTCTCATAGAATTCATGGACGCTGTTATTCCTCACTACTACAGCGCTGAGTGCCTTAACTGCAGATGTTTGGTTTCAGATTCACTTTTTCTTTAATTAATTGTTAAGTATTTATGATTTCTTTACTCAAACGCAGATTTCATTATTTAGCCTGACAGTCTTTAACCCTTTAATCCAAAGTGTAAAAGTGTCTATTTCTTCCTAATTTACTTTTTTTTGTTAATTTACTGTACAATGCAAAAGTCTGATACCACCCCTTATTTAATTAACTGCCCTTCCCAAAGGACTTTAAGTTACAAGTTATTGAGTTTGTAGCATCAGGAACAAAAGCTGTAAACATTTAACAGAACATCACACAGAAACCTCTACAGCTAAATATGCTATCATTATTACAGCCTCACTTATTTTCAGGTGACTTTCTTTAGTTGTTTAAAGAAATCTGCAGAGATATTTTTCCACACCTCCAAGTTCAGTTTCAGAAGTTGGTTGCATTTTCTGATTCTCGTGATCCAAGTAATCCCAAACATTAGCTATATTAGCCTTAGCTCCAGTGCAAAACTAAAGAAGCAAACTTCGGGCACCAAACATGCCTTGATCAGTTAACCTTGGGTTAAGGGGAAAATTGTATGAATAAGATTTTTTACTGAGCCGTCCTTTAAGACATTCAGTTCTATATGCAGTTTAGAACAATGTGGGTCACGAATGGTGCTGTTAACAACTCAGCAGTGGACTGAGAGAAGAGCATTTCCCAGCCTATTCTAGCAGGGTTACTCAGTGCAAAACCACTTGCTGTCATAGCACTGGCCTCCGCCTAGGAGTCCTTTGATATTGGCCTACTTCTAATTAATTAGTCAGACAGGCTCAATATGCTGTAGTCATTTGTCATTGAGCGGTAGGTTCTAGAAATAGATTGGCTAGTAAAAGCTTGCTGCTCTGTTTAATCTGTAAGACATATTCTTTCCCTCATATTTAAATGAGGAAAGAAAGGCCCCTCACAGGGTGGGTACTTGTGTGTTTGCCTGTGTGTGTGTGTGTGTGTGTGTGTGTGCGTGTGCATGTGCATGTGTAGTAAGTGCCCTCAGATTAGCGAGTGCTGACCCCACACTGCTTTAGTGTTGCGGGTGCCCAGACATGCCCTCACCCAGCCAAAAACGTGACCTAGTTATGAATCGGCCAGATTTTAGATTTTACCCTTTTTCCCGTTTCCTGTCCTTCCAGTCTAATGTTTAGAGTCTAAAGGGTTTGGCTTGGCATTTCTGTACTGTAATTACTGCAGCCTCATAGTGGAGTCTTTGCCTTTTCCACATCTTTAGAGGGATAGGAGAGGAAGCCAGCTCTGAAACCCATCAGAATCTACAGCTGCCCCAATGCTAATGGCTTTTCCGTGCCAGTCCAGACCGTCTGTGTTAGGGAAGGTTAGAACTGGGGTCTGCCGTTCTGTTTTGCCGTTTGATAAACACTGCGGTACCTCTTAGATTTTTCATGTAAAGGTTAAAGCAGTTTAACTAGTGTTTGAACACAGCATATTTTAAGCTGATTTTGCTCATCCCATTAGACAGCTGCTTTGAATTACTTGAGATTAAGCTCATTACTAAGTTTACTAGTGGGCTTTTGAGTCTACACGGGTGGCCAGAATATTGTTGCATGAACCGCCCCATTGTTCAACACTCCATCCTTATTTACTTTAATCAGTATTTCATGTTTGTCATTAATGACTTCTATTCTTAGTTTTAAAGCCATATTTAGGACTCACTGCTAGTGGTCAGCCATCAGCAGCTGAGGACGGTACTTGCTGAACATTAGGGGTGGGAGAAAAGGTCAGTACAGTATAATATCAAAATATATTGGATTGAAAAATCGTATCAATACACAGAAGCCTAAGAAATATTTACTTATTTATATTTCTAACATATATTAAGCCCATTGTTGGAGGAATAGATTACCATGCATTTCTGACTCAGTCCACAAGATGGTGCTGTTTTTTTCTAGTGAGACAAAGGTTGGTTTTAGTGGAGGCAGAGCAGTGGATAACATGCTCACCTCGCAGACGGCGGAGCAGGGTTCAGTCCTCTGTTCATGAAGAAATCGGTCATGGGGCGAGACTCCTAACATTACATTCACCTGCCATTGAAAATTGCACTAGATGCAGGCTTTTGTTATATATTTAAGCATGTCAGTTCATTTGAAGGATGTTATGACAAATTCATCATGTCACATCCGCGCTAAATAAATAAATAAATAAATTATTACCAGTTCTCAATATCAGTTAAAATGTACTGTAAAATGTATCAGTCAAAATAATGATGTTTGATGACTTACGATTTCATATTCTGTATTTATTTGATAAGAGTTCAGGGAGAGAGGTGCCTCGTCCCTGCAGTAAGATTCTTTAGTGAGTGAACTAGATTAAAGCTCTGCAGAATTTGGCACAGAATTAAACTGAATAAAGTAACTTAATCTTCTGCTCACAGCTTTATTGAGCCAGTTAGCTGGCTAACCAGGCATTCGCAGTGTAGTTCCCTGACCTGGAATCGGCCTGTTTCTTGTTAATGAAAGTGAAGATGAATCCTGAGGTACAGAATATGACACTGGTTTTTCCATCATTGTAATCCATTACGGAGAATTACTCTGTTACCTCTAGAGCATCAGTGCTCCTCTTTCTCTCACAGCCAAGGCTGGGGTTAGGGTCACGGAGAGAATCCTGCGAATAGGATTACAGGCAGTGCAGGGGAGAAAACATGCAGCCAGGGTTATTATGTACCATGTGCACACATAATCTTACACACAAACACAATTGAAAAACAATGCCACACCCGTAATATTTTACTCAGTCCTAGGGGTTCAAGCATGCACCTGACTATTCAGTGTCTGTCTTCATCCAACTATGCAGAAAAAATACATTAACATACATACATACATACATCAAAACTCATACATATGTTATTCATAGAGGATTGATTCTGAGTTAGTATTCTAGTGCTCTGTTTTTTCTGTGTATTGCGTGTTTTCTTTGCCATCTAACCATCAGTTACACACTGCAAAAAGTGGTGTCTTTGCAACTGAAAACATCTTAAATGTTGTCAGTATCTAATATTTTTCATTTTGAGACTGTTGCAAGAATATTGTAAAATTATTTTACTTATTCTAAGTACTTTTAAGTAAATGTTTTAATGTTTTAAGTAATTTTACCCAGAGAAATTGTCTTATTCTTTTTTGCTTGTTCCAAGAAATTAGAATAGAATGAGACAATTTAAGGTACTTAAATAATCTTATAATATTTTCACAACCAGGGATGTACAACAATCATCAGATAACTGCTTAAAAATACATATCAGCATCAGACAGATATTTAGATTTGACAAATATTTCAGTCTGATATTTGATGATGTATTTACTGTACACTTGAAGAGTATATTGTTTTCAACTTGTTTACTGTGCTAAAATGTCTGTTTTATTCATTTTACTGTGCTTGTATCTCTCTCTACAAATAATTGGTATATTTCTGCTCAGTGCTAATCTAGGTACATGACACACTTTCTAAATGTTTATGTTCATATCTCAAGTGGATTTTAGATGATTTCACACCATTGTTTGCAGTGCATCAACAGAAAACAGTGTGCAGACCCCACAGCTAGACTTCAGCTGCGTGTTTGAGGTCACTCATTCTCTCCTGGCCATGTTGTAATTGAATTTGACATGCTGTCTGCTCTTGAGGCAGGAAAAGGAGAATCATCAGAAAACATGTGACTGTCTGGGTTGTTTTGTGGACGTGTGCCTTTGTTTGCAGCAAACAGCAGTTCCTAGACTACTGCTGACTAGTATGGTGTTTCGCTAAAGCATTAACATGCTGCGTGTGCCTGTACACCTAAGTGTGGGCAACATGACGGCATCTCTGTAATCTCTCTTTAGGCTCACTGTGTGTGCATGCGTGTCTGTCTACTCCCACTTGCCCTCATCTGAGGACACACACGATGATTCACGCTGAGGTTGACACGGGGTGAGAGGGTAACAGCGTATCTGACAGATAACAGATGGATATAAGCTTTCTCTCTCATTTTTTAAGGTAATAGTTCATGCTAAATGTGTCAGTGTAAAAAGGTTATCACTGAAGAGCCTGCATACTTTTAGGAGAGGTAATTACCAGGTGGTCCTGAGGCAATAAACTTGTCTCCCTGTGTCTTAAGAATGTTAAACATAACTTCACCACCTAAAACTAGAGCTAGCTGCAAACAGCTTTAAAAGTTCATTACCCACTCCATCACCATGAACCAGTAGGGCTTGGATGCATCAACAGCTAAATTTCATATTTTTGTACAAAAGTAATGCACAGTGAATGCTTTGCATTTAGGCGTATAACTGGGAGCACAGGCAAGTGTTTAAAGCAGGGAGACTGAAATTTACACTGTGACTTCATGCTAAATACTATGTGTCGACCAATCAGTTTGTTGATATGAGGCATGGAAACCGCTTGTGTCACGCCTATAGTCAAGCCACACGCGAATATCAAGTTGAGATTACAGTGGTTGAAAAAAATGGATGGCAGTTCGAGATAATTATGTTTATCTGAAAATGCCTTCAACTCCTCCCTGAAGCGGCCAACAGTTGGCGAAGGAAGTGCAAGCTGCTGAAGATTTTGAACATTATTTAAATAAAACAGGGAAAAATGCACCCTACAAACTCCACCCTACAAAAATCACATATTGGTCTTTTCTAGAGGTGGGTGATATGGCAAAAATACAATATTACAATCAGGAAATTTTCACAATACACAATATCTGTTTTTAATTTTTTTAAGCATTTAATTAGGTAGAACAGAGAAAAAAGAACCAACAGTGCTACATTTTAGAATTTACTATCAAAAACTTTTACTCAATATTTGTCATACTCTGTTGCACTAAATTCAGTTAAACGGGACTGATTTTGCTCTATTTGTGATGAAACATGCAGCTGGTCAGTGTTATACAAATACTGACAATATCAACAATATGTTCAGAAGAGCATATTGTATTGTGACATAATTCATCACGATAACAATATATACTGTCATATTTCCCAGCTGTAGTCTTTGCTATGCTCAAAATGTTTAATAATTCAGTTTCTTTGTTATTTTTCCATTTATGTTTTTAGCAGTTGCAGTTTACACAATCCTGAAAACTGGGGATGTTACAGCTTCTCGTATCCCTGCATATATCATTCTAATGTGAAATGAAAGGAAACATGTTTTATTTGTTTTTTTTCTGTGTGTGTCTGCACGTATAGTGCTGCTGGTGGGGAGATCTTTAACCAGTGTGTGGCAGAGCGAGATGAGGCCTTTAAAGAGGAGGATGTGAAGCGGCTACTGCGACAGATCTTGGAGGGCGTTGCCTTTCTTCACAAGAATAATGTGGTTCACCTGGACCTCAAGGTGATTTGTAGTCCCTCTTACTTTTTGTTGTGACAAATTCATTGCATTTGTATCATGATGCTTTGTACAAAATGCTGTGATCATAGCAGGGTTTAAAAAGGTAGCTGGGCCACACTTGTTTTAGGAAGCCATCTAGTGGTTGCTTGAATAAAGTCCCATATCATGGAAAACCGGATTTTCTTGCTTTTTTGGACTAAAGTGTGATGTAGTATGTAAACATTGGTACATTTTGAAAACTTAACATTCATTCCTCAGTCCATACAGTCTAAAAATGGAAACTATGCTGCAAAAAACAGCATATTTTGAATTGTCATATAAAAGTGATTTACATATATCTGCTTATTCAGCGAGTGTCAGTTTAGCCCTGCGTATTAGGCACAATACAGGACAGCCAGGTTTATCGATCTTAAAGGCACAGTAACCAAACAGACATCAACTTTATAGGATTGTGCCATGCACTCTCAAACATTCACTTCAATAATCAACACACTTTGTAATAAAGTGGCAGTTAATATAATAATACTGGTAGCAAAAACAGTATTTCTTGTTTTATCTCTTCATGTAGATCCATTAAAGTCTTAAAAGCAGCAAGAGGAGCTTTGACCCATTTAATGTCCTTTTTGTTTTCCAATTTTCTTCAGCCACAGAATATTCTTCTGACCTGCAATAATCCTCTTGGGGACATTAAGATAGTGGACTTTGGCTTGTCAAGGATGGTGAGCAATAACCAGGAAGTCAGGGAGATCATGGGCACACCTGAATATGTCGGTAAGTCTCACTATTTGACATAATGCACTGAATATTGAGAGAAATGCGGCATAAACAGATAAATACTAGCTGGAGTGGGTGGAAAAACCAACCGTGCCAGTGATTTTCCATCAGCTCCTTTCTTTTTCTTTCTAGCCCCAGAAGTTCTAAATTACGAGCCCATAAGCACAGCCACTGATATGTGGTGAGTCATCTCTCTAGAGCTCTTTTCAAGTAGTCACCACTAATGACGCTTAAACGATACCACTAATGATACTTAATGCACTGTATAAACTACAACATGCTGTCATTTTGTATGGTAGCCTTTTCAATAAAAACATACTGACTGAGAGCACAGCAATGTGGCCAGTACTCATGAGCAACTCATGAAATCTAGTATCATACAATTTTTCTGTCTCTGGTAGGAGTATTGGTGTCCTTGCCTATGTGATGCTGACGGGTATCTCTCCGTTCCTGGGGGATGATAAGCAGGAGACCTTCCTGAACATCTCCCAGATTAACATCAGCTATGCAGAGGAGGAGTTGGAGCGACTGGACAAGGCTGCCATCCACTTCATAAAGTTGTTGCTCATCAAAGAGCCACAGTATGTAGAATGAGACACATCTAGCATGTCATGACTAACTAAATAGATTAAAGAACTATTCAAACTGGATTTGTTTTGCCAGAAAAGGTTTGTTAATGTACAGGATTTAACTGACTGATTAATATGGGATACATTATATGTGCAGTTTACCATACACAGCCTAGACTGAAACATCTTAACAGTTTTTCTCTTCTTTTCCTAACTAAGATTTCACTTAAACAGATCCAAGCACAAATGGCCTAACTCTCAGCTAATGTGACGTAGAAGAGCATTAGGCTCACCCAGTTTACCAATGCTGCCCAACATCACTTTGCCTTATGAGAGGTTCTTTTGAGGGATTTCTTTCTCAAGCTAACTACAGTCCTATGGGTGCTCCTGGTCAAATTATATTTCTTGTTTATTTTGCAAGGGAAAATACATTAACACACCCTTTACAGAGAACACACCTCTGCACATTTGAATGCACAATTACTGTTTATTAGCTGAATTTAACCATATTGGAAAAAAATAATAAAATATAAAATGTCACCTGTACCAAACTTACGGCACATTTTATATTGGATGTTTTATTACTTTACTAATATACTCAATGGAAATTATACAGTCAAATTTGCATATTTTCCATATTTAGTAAAATACCATATTTTTCTCTGTAGAGGATGCATTAATTTATCTTCACTTAGAAAATCAAAAGCACATGTAATTTGAACCAAGGGTGTTCAAACTTGTGCATATGACTGTAAACAATCATTAAAATATTTACAGTAGAGCTTTTCTGAGGATAAAGGAACTACGTCTGGTCTTGCTTCATTTTAGCAGTATACATCTAGTCATGGCTGCCAAAAATTGGTGGTGTTGTCTATGACAATTTTTTTTCTTTATTAAATTAATTTTAACAAGATTACTATTACTGAGGGAGCCTCAGGTTTTGCCAGGGTCATTCCAGAATCATTTGATCAGCTGCAGCACTGCTGATTTGTACTGAATTAACATCATGGATGTTGTCAGTGATCTCTTAAACTATGGTACACTATATGCCCAGACACCTTAAATTATGGTACACTATATATCCAGCTCTTATAGTTTATTAAAATCTCTATAGAAAAGAATTGTCAATAGAGTGTGATGCTCTGGACCAGCCTCACATGAGCCAAAGGTCATCATGACCAGTGCCAGTGTCAGCTATTCATCTTGTTTTGCTCAGGGACCGTGCTACTGCTGAGGAGTGCCTGAAACACCAGTGGCTGCAGACGCAGGAGAAAAACTCTGCGGAGGAGCTGGTGAAGCAGAAGAGTGCCTCCACCTCCATCCCTGAGCCAATCAGCACAGAGATCTCTTCCCAGCAGAGAAAGGAGGAGGAGGAGGAGGGAAGAGTGACGGAGGAGCTCATCGTCATGGCCGCCTACACTTTGGGTCAGTGCAGGCAGTCCTCAGACAAGGAGAGCTTGACCCCAGACCAGAAGGCCATCTCCAAGCGCTTCAAATTCGAAGAGCCCTTCCCAGCTCTCCAGGAAGTGCCAGGAGAATTCATCTACTGAACCACTCGTTGGCCATCCAGCCACTAAGCTCCAACTAACGCCGCACTTCAGACAAGAAAATCTTTTCTTCTCTACTTTTAACCCACCTCATTGTTTGACCTTGTAAGCCAAACTGTATTTTTTTGTTTGTTATTTTATTTTTTCTGTCTAATGTATTGTGCTGCTTCACTTATATACGGTTATGTTACTGAAGACTAAGCCTTGCTGTGGTACTTGGTTGTTCTCCCTCTTTCTCTTTTACATTTTTTTTCTTTCCTTTGGTGCCATGCTTGCAAATATATGACAATGTGGGCCATGAACTGAATCTTATGACATTTATGCTACCCTCTTTTCATTATGGCTTTTTCTTTTTTCTTTTGGTTACATCTTTGTAAAAGTGAATGTTGCTTGTGTGTGTGTGTGTGTGTGTGTGTGTGTGGAGGGGGGGTGGGGTAGGGCTGAAGGAATTATATGTAAATGAAATAAATTTTAAGAGTTATGTGTATACTTTTTAAAAAGCCATTTATGTGTTTTCAGCATTTTACAGATTTGTTCTTGTCAGGTGATTCTTTGGGTAAAATTTCTTGCAATGTTTTTTTTTCCTTCTATATTACACAGTGTATATGAATGCATTTCTTTTTTTTAATGCCCATTAGTTATGACTGTAAATTGATTGGTCAGCATCTTTTGAATGACAACACATTTGAAAGTGACTGTCCTGATATTGTAAATAAAGCTCCACTGTAAGGTTTCTGAGGATCTTCATTGGGAAAGCAGAAACGTGATGATGGAAATCAGTACAAAAGAGCCTGAATGAGCCCACAACTATATGGGTGACTATAGTATGATCTACGTGGTCAGGTCAGCCGTAAATTTACATATATCTCAAGTAAGAAGTATTGCAGACAAGAAGGACAGAGGCGGATTCCCTGCTTCTCTTAATATTTATTTACTGTTTGTTCTGTCATCATACAGCTTAAATGTTAAAGGGTAAATGTTTTCTGTGTCTTTATCGTTAGTTTTAGCATATTTTTTCCTATGCACAGATTTTATCTAACTGCAGTGAAACTCATTACAACTGAACTGTAGGGTGCACTTTGCTAAATGCCCGTGAGATGGCACTATAGAAGCTATTCATTAAAATGTTTAACTATTTACTTGAATTTCACAGCAAATATATTAACAAGATAATTATTGTGGCTATTTACTGTCCAGTCTGACCCCAACTTTTTTTAAAAAAAAATTAGGATTGGTTTGCTTAATATAGCCCTACCTCTTAATAGCATGACAGTCTATATATTGAACCATTTTAAGAACCAAAGCTCCTTGTAAAAGCATTCCTCATACCTTTAATAAGCATCGGAGTGTTGGATCATTACTGCCCCAACGTGGCTTTGGGTTTGCAATCTAGCAGCGCAGCGCAGTTACCTGACCTGTGTTTCATTTACTTTTTCGTGGTCATGGTATAAAGAAAGCCAGAGTTTGTGTTTATATAACAAGTAGTCCTCCAGTTATTCATGTGAATCAATGTAAAGTCAGGGGCAAAATGTATGCTGATCATCTGAAGGGCCCAAATCAGGGAAAACTGACATTTCCTCACCTTTTTAAATGAAAGAGATTAAAGTATTGTGTAAATATTGTTTCAATATTCACCATTCAATTTCTGTCTCAGTCCTTCTGATCTGTATATTGAAACTAAGCTGCAAAACAGATCGTTTTTCTTTTGACGTCACACAAAGTCGTTTGCATATATCTGCATATTCAGCCAACAGCAGTTTAGCTCTTTTTAAAATGAGGCACAATGCAGGGCAGCCAATCAGAGCAGAGATCATTTATACGTATCAGTCTTAAAGGTACAGTAACAATAATTCATTATAAGCAAAAGCAAGAAGTTAAGGTTAGGAAATGCTCATGTAAAAATGAATTATGAACGTATTTGGAACATAAACCCCCACAAACGTCACAAAGTTGGAAAAAATAAAAAGAATTGTATCACTAGAAAGAATGAAGGCCCACAAAAACAAACAAAAGTCAACTTTTTTTGTTTAAAAAATGGGGGGAACTTTTCTTTCAACACAGCTAATTTTCGGTGCCGCAATACAAACATAAAATATTGACTTAGTAAGTAGATCGGGGGGGTGGGGGGTTGTGTCAGTTAATTTTTCACTAATTTTCATGACTGTTACGGGCCCACTATGGACCACTGACCGCTCTGTGATCTAAATAAACTGTAAAAACTACTAATTACTAATCTGGAGGTCATTTCCATCCTGGTTCGTGCACGAGGCTGAAGCTGGTTTCCTATTCGCCAGCTTCTTGTTCGAATTGTCCCGTTCCACCTTAAATGGTACAGCCGTTACATTGCGCCAGAATGTAACTAATGAGCCGTTTAAGGTGGAACGGGACAATTCGAACAAGAAGCTGAGTTCAGCTGGGTGGTTTCCGCAGGCTGCGCCGCTCAGAGGTGAACTGAGCGAAGGACTGGATTGGCTGTCCGGACAGTAGCAGCAGCAGCAGCAGCAGTGTGCGCTACATCCATGTTAGAGCTTTCCGCCGGTGAACTCTCACTGCGTACCCGGGAAGCCAAACAGCAAAGGCGGCTAACCATGACCAGCACCCGCGGGCTGCGCTGAATCCTCCTCTTTTCTCCTCCTCTACTCTACTCTCCTCTCCTCCTCAGCACAGAGACTCGGAGAGCATGGAGGAGGGCGAGGGCTGGGCCGAGTGCCTGGACGTCGCCGTGCGGATCGCTCGTACAGCGGGGCAGGTAGCGCCAAAATCGGAGCCTGGGGGCAGCTACTTTGACCGGGGAGCTGGTTATCGTAGAAACTGGGTCGTGTGTCGCGGTTTAGGCTGCACTTTTGGCCTTTTTTAGATTGTAGTGGATGCGAGGCTATCATCTAGGCTATCAGATAACGGAAGGGCAATGTAAACAAGCTAGCTCGGTGTGTGTAGGTAACGGTAGTGTGGCAGTGTCGTTGTCGGACGTGCTGTCAGGTTTCAGTCCACCTTAGCTAAGGCTAAAGTAAACTCTCGTGCTTTTACTACAGCTATAACTTACATCGCCCAGTAACAATATATCATCAATTACTTTGTTATTACAACACATTTCTTCTGTAATATGCTAGCAACATCTCATGAACTGAAACAGTGGTTTGCTAACTTACATTAGATAAGCCTACACTATTGACCTTTTCCTTGTGTCTGCTCTGCTGATATAAATAACCCTTCTGTTTCTACTGATAAATCCTAACAGACTACACACAGTAAAGCCACCGGCCTAGCTGACTCAGGCAGGGCTGACTGTGTACTGGGTGCTTTTCCTGTTCACTCTTCTTTTTGATCACATTGTACACCGGCCTGTGTTATGATAATGTTATTACAGCACACTTTTGTTTAACTATGCTTTATTAGTTTCCTATCACACTGTCAGACAGTGCTGGGTATCGTCTAGGTATTTTTTTCTACGTGTGCTACATCAGGGATGTGGAGCTCTAATTCTGGGTTGTACAGTGTTGCACCATTGACGGTTTGTGTCCAAAAGTATCTAAATAGTGAAAAAGAAGCTTCACAGCTTGTATAATCCCCATAGAAAAGCAATGACAATAGAATGGGATGTGCTGAATTAGCCATACATGCGCCTAAAGTCACCATACCCAATACCATGCGTTGTGCTTGTCCTGGGTCACCAGGAATGGAAATGAGAAGCCCTGGCCCAAGGTCACCATGCCCACTGCTAAGCATTGGCTACAGGGGTATAAAATCCCCAGTCAGTTGTCGTCTAGCTGACAGAAGTATTCAATAATCTCCATAGAAAAGTATTGTCAATAGAATGAGACAATCTGGAGCAGTTGCACATGAGCCTAAGGTCAAGATGCGTATCGGCAGGTGTCAGCTAGATGGGCATAAAGCCCCCCAGCATTGTGGACCAGTGATGGAGCGCCATCCAATACCTTTGGGATGAGTTGGAGTGGTGTTTGTGATCTACAACTAATCATCCAACATCAGTACCTGAACTGGTGTATGCAGACAAATCCTCACTGTAGTGTGTACCAACATCTTGGCAACAAACATTTGGACATGTTTTTTGTTTCCTATTTTAATGACATTTGAGTCTTCTAGGGTTGATAATGTGCTGACTAGTTAAATTATTTAGAGTTGAGAAAATATACTGCAAGTCTCGTGTCACTCATCCCTGGCGTAATTAGTTTTGTAAGGTTTGGGTAAGGGCCTATCCTCAATGATGTCTCTCTCTCACTCTCTCCCTCTCTCTCTCTCGCTCTCTCTCTCTCTCCCTCCCTCAGATGGTCCAGGAGGCTGTGAAACAGGAGAAGAGCGTGAGCAGTAAGAGCACACCCACAGACCTGGTGACGGAGGCTGACCAGCAGGTGGAGGACCTCATCATATCCACCCTCAGGGAGAGGTTCCCCTCACATAGGTACCTGATTGATCGAAGACTGGTTGGCTACCAGATGCAACTTATTCATGCAGAAATATGTTTTGTCTGTACTTTTTTGTTTTGGAACAACATCTTAGATGATGTTTAGAAACCTACATGTGATGCAGTGTAAAACAAAATAATCTGCAAAAGAGAATTTACTACTATTATCACCTGGCTGTACTTTGCTTTGGCAACGGCAAACAAACAGTTTTACACTGTTAAATAGTCCTTCAGAAACAAGTAGATGAGCTCTGGTGGAACATGTTGACTAATGATGTTTCGAGATTATGCTCTCACAGCAGTCACTAAATGGTATTCAGTAGTATGTTCTTTGCTGAACTGTTGAAGTTACAGTAGGTATGTTTTCACATTTTTCCTGGCAGACAAACTAAAAGTCATTGTCACTGTTTTTGACCTCTAATTATTTCATGAAAGGCTTATTTGGTAAGTATTTAATGCACCATCAGTCATTGTGTCTGATGGCGTGTGCTGTAGCTCTGAGAAACATCCTTTCTTTGGGCTGTAGGAGTAAGGGTGCTGTAAATTCGAAGTATTGTGAACTTGAAGGAATAGTATATATAAATGCTGTACTGTAATGGTTATGAAACTATACAGTATAATTTGCTGCGAGTAATGAATAGAGGTACACAGATGTTTTACAGATTGTTTTATTACTTTTGTTTTAGGTTTATTGGAGAAGAGTCCTCTGCTGCTGGAGAGAAGTGTGTTCTGACAGATAACCCTACTTGGATAATAGACCCTATTGACGGCACTTGTAACTTTGTTCACAGGTAGAGAATGGCTTGTAATGCATTTGGAATTTGAAATGTTTTTTAAAATAATATTTATTTTAAGTACAATCATTTAAAATAAATTATATTTAAATAATTTAAAATATTTCGTTTGCAGTTTCCCCATGGTTGCTGTAAGCATTGGCTTTGCAGTAAAGAAAGAGGTAGATCAATGCCAAAACCCCAATAACACAAATGTAGTCTAAATGTTGATCCTGTTGATTTTTGCAGTCATTATCTGTTGGTTGCATGTACTTACTAAGTCAGTCTTTACCATGATTGTGCTGTAATAACATTTTCTGTAATCTATATTATTCAAAGTTAATTTATCATTTGCATTCCCCTGATTTACAGCTTGAGTTTGGGGTTATATATCACTGTTTTGATGGGACTTTATATACTGCCAGGAGAGGCCATGGGGCATTTTGCAATGGTGTACGACTTCAGGTTTCAAAGGAGAAGGGTGGGTGCTATCTGTCATCTTTTTTTTCGGGCTTGGTTTAGACAAATTAGTGCAGCCTGAACTTTGACTTAGACATTAGTGAGTAATTTAAGCTTTGTCAGTGACATGCTTCCTTCTTTTGTCAGATGTGTCAAAGGCCCTCATTCTGACAGAGATTGGGGCAAAGAGAGATCCTAACACACTGGATATCTTTTTGGGGAATATGAAGAAACTGCTGAGTGCCCCTGTCCATGGGTGAGACACGAGTTCACCTGTTTCAGTGAAGGGTTTATGGAACCCTATCAAAAAGGTCGAAAGTCAGTGGACCCTCATTTACTAATGGATCCTCACTTGAGGGCTTGTTTTCCCAAAGTCACAAAAGGGGTGTTAACAAGATAATTGAAGGGCCCATATTATGGAAAACCTAAATTCCCTAATGTTTTTGAAACAAGAGTTTGATGTAAACAGGAACTCTCTTAAAGTTTCCAAATGCACCAATCAGTGCAAGCAGACCATACATATAGGCTAAACTGCAAAAACAGCCTGTTTTGAATGTTGGAAAATCAGCACATTTCCGTATGTCTTCCTACTCAGCCTACATCAGTTTAACTCTGTCCATTCATAGTGAAGTTATAAGTAATCTTTTAGCCTGAACTGCATTTTGAGTGAGCCACAGTATGGGACAGCCAGTCAGAACAGAGGTCATTTACATATATCAATCTTAATGGCACATCAACAAAAAGAACCTATTTAATTCTGAAGGATAAAGAGAGGTTGGAAAATAACTTGTTCGAAATAAATTATGATTGTTTTTGTTACATAAAGACACACAAACAAGTGGACATAAGTTTATATTTCAAAGTACTTCATTTGCGATTTGCTTTGCAGTGTATTAAAGGCACAGTGGTGAACCCATGTGAAGACTGGTCTGCATTATTTTTGAACAAAATGATTTGCTTTCTTTAATCAAAACACCCAAGAAACACTTATTTGGAATAAACCAGATTTGCGGAGCCAATACTGTGATAAATGTTAAGAAACAGTATATTATGCACTCTTGTGTATGCTAAACTGGCGAAAATGATGCTAGGTCCACTTTATGACTGTTGCCATATACTTGGGAGAACAACCTATTCTGTAAAACTTAAAGCCAGCCTGCTGTTTTACACCAATGACCTTTCTGTCTGCTCAGGGTGAGAATCATTGGCAGCTCGACTTTAGCACTGTGTCACATAGCCAGCGGAGCAGCTGAGGCCTACTACCAGTACGGCCTGCACTGCTGGGACATCGCTGCAGCTGCGGTCATCATCAGGGAGGCAGGCGGCTGTGTGATCGACACCACAGGTTAGCTCTGCACCCACTTCTCCTTCACACAAAGACATTAAGTAGACTTTCCCACCAAACTCTGCTCATTATATTTAACTACAAACCAAAAAAGTGATCATGACCTCAGTCCGAACCAGGAAAAAAGATTTACATAGAAATGTTTGCCAGCAGTGTCAGTGTGGATTATTCAGTTTAGGGTTGATGATGATTAGGATTGCTTTTTTTTGTTTTTTTTTACAAAACATCAAATTATACAGTGAAGGTATTTATAGATGTCTGTTATGGGATTTCCATGTAAGGGTGGTGGATTTTGTTTGAACCTTGCACACACGTACAATAATACCCTATTTGGTCAGCACTGTTACACTGATGGTGCGTGATTCACTGAAAATCTAAGACATAATGGAGAGATTGGCTTTCTGTTAGACATATTGCTATTATTCAGACAGAACCTGTAATAATCCTTTTCCAAATATTTCACTGGGTGTTGAGCAACTATAAGTGGATGTGATTTGAAATTTCTCTCTGTGGAACAACAGTGCTGTCCAACAGATGTACAAATGTTAGATGGTCAAGATAGTTTCTAAGGTTTTTGCGAGTGTCCTCAAAGCACCCATTGAAGAGTTATGTGTGTAGTGCTGGTCTTAAAATAGCACCACTAAGTTATGACTGCCTGTTATGGTAACCGTCTATTTATCAAGCACAAATCAGCACATGTTATTTGTTTGCGTATGAATGCATATGAATATCCTAAGGCTTTTCTCTAGATTAAAAACATTCACTCCATCCCACATGAAACTTTGAAGCTAAGTATGTGATCAGATCGCCAAGAATAGCACTGGCTGTGGACAAGTCAGATCATACCACTGGCAGTTTTGGGAATTTGGCCTGCATGTGTTTTGTGGACCTGTAATTAGGCCTGTCACAGTCATGAATTTTTAATGGGCTATTTTTTTTGTGTGTGTGCAAGTATTAGGGTACACGCCTAACGTGGCCAAATTGGATGATTAGCTATGTTGCTTCTCAGCTATCGATACTTAGTACAGGGGTGTCAAACTCAACCACTAAAAGGGACATATTATAAAAACTCAACAAATCCATGGGCCAGCTGTGTTTTTTCATTTTATTTTTACTTAACATTTTGCCATGACCCCAACTGGCCATTGTTTGTTCAAAATATGCCAAAACTACAACAGCAAAAAATAGGCACTGAATACGTGAACAATTTAAAAATAATTGAAAAACAAATTGTTTTATATAAAATAATAGACCACATTAGCTGTTAAACTATTGAAATGTCCCCAGTGTACAGCAGGTTTTTTAAAACTGTCCATTCGTTTGAACTAGACACCTGGCATCTTTTTTTTTTTGTTTAACTTTAGTGGTGCAGTCACATAGATTGTTGCTGGGGAGGGAATGGGAGCACACATTATGTGCAGTGCATGCTGGGAACTGTAGTGCAGTTCATGGTGAAATGGGCTAATATTTATAGAAAATGAAAATAATTTTGCAGCCGTATAGGATAGGAAGTCAAGCCCCTGGGCCTTGTGTTTGACACTTGGGACTTAGTAGCTCCCAACTTGCGACAGACACAGCTCGAGCTCAATTAAACAAACATTACTCACTGCTGCCCTCTAAAGGTGTTATAGTGTCAAATCAGAAGTTAGAACTTTTCTAAAACCCATGACATCTCAACAAATGTGTTTTCTGCTTTCTTTTATTCTCAAGCACATGCCACAATCCAGCCGCACTACTTCACATTCTGTTTGTTTCAGCCTAAACATATGATTGTGAAGGCTAATAACTATGGAAAATAATTTCAGTTAGCTTAAATGACCGTGATAGGCTCAAATAATTGTGATTAGGTGTTGAGGTCATAATTGTGACAGGTCCATTTGTATTATAAAAGCCATTATGCTCTCATGTGTTTGGACAGCATACAAGTCTTCTCTTATATTCCCTTCTTGCAGTGCCTTGTTGCATACTTGAGCTGTTTGTGAAATTGTGTGTATTTAGTGGAAGGTGGGCAGCAGGCATAAGTCGCGGCAGGCCAGTCTGTGTGAGAGTGCACAAAGAGGCACTGTTGGAAAGGGCAGTGAGGTCATGATCATGTGGTTAGCAAATTGTTTTTTTTTTCTCTGTCAGACACAGAGAGAGAAAATTAGGAGAGAGAAAGTGAGATAAAGAAAGAAGCATAACTCATTGAGCAACTTTTTGTAGCATGTTCGCCCCTGTCTGTGTGCTTGAGTTGGACTAAATGTTTTGTCTCTCACTGTGTCACTCCTTTGATCTAGAGAGATGCTAGCTGCCCTCAGGCTCACCCTGTTAGCCTGTGAGCGTGGCACTGCTTAAAAAAGCAGCCATAGCACTTTGTATTCAGCCAGTACCGTGAAAGACATGAGTGTTCCATTAGTGAGGGCCAGCAGCTGTGAGAGGGCTGTGAAGTTTCAACACTCCTGGTCAAATTGCATGTTTTTTTTATTTTCTATGTGAAAATAAGTTAGCACATCCTCTACAAAGAGTGCACTTAAATATGGCATTTTTCTGTTAATTTATTCCCTGATTTTTTGTTTAATTTGCTGAGTTTAAATGTGGGGAAAATGAAAACCTACAGTATAAAATGTGCTATAACTTTTGCACAGGCCACATTTGATGCTAAAATGCTGAAGTTAGTATGTTACAATCAGCAAATAGACAGTGTTTTTATTTTTTAATAGGGAAGAGTGGAACCACCTAACACATTTTGTTTTTTGTTAAATAATTTTAAAAAATGTAAAGCGACCTTTTCATTTTTGATTTTTCATTTTTTAACTTTCACATTTTTGCTACAATTGAAAATTCCAACTTTGTTTCTAGTATCTACCATTTAAGATCAATTCAGCGGAAAGTGACACGAGTGAGAATGTTACAACAATAGTCCAAAGTCCATAAGCGGGGTAAACTGTAATGGACTAAGGGGCTTGTAATATCCACTAAAAAGTAACATTTTGATGTGCATCAGAATAAATATGAATAGTGTAAAGAGGCTGTGTAGCATTCATTTTTGCCACAAAGTGAAAGAGCTAATATTAAAACAATAAAATTTAAATACATTTTATTTACATGATACCTGTAATGCATTTTTGCACTTTAAATAAAAAAATCTAATTGAATTTTTATGGGGGGATATAGACTTCTCTCGCTGTGTTCGTTGGGAGGCTTATTTGTAACACTGTGTTGAAAAAAATAACCCCACCATGTAGAGGCTGTACTTTAGTCTGACTAACTCTCACTGTGAGTTGTTTACATGCTTCAAACCATTGCTGTGCTTTAGGCACAACAAGGGTGTTTAAAATAATATAGATGTGAAGTCTGTGCCTTATAATCACAACTCAGTAATGAAACAAAGATAATAATGAAAAACTTTACTTTTATGCTACATAAAAAGTCCATGTTATATTTTACCCCACGCTAGTTTATACCCCACTCTCCCCTACTTCTGAATTCTGCTGAAATAATCTAATCAAATCGTGATGAAATTTAAGATTTCATGATGCATTAAAACATTTTCTAAATAAGTGTAATTGGATAAAATCATTGACAGTTCAGAGATTTACGCTTCTAATAAAAGTTGAAGGTTTTCAATATAGCAAATTAAAGCAGCACATGTCTCTGAGGTTTGGGGTATGTGAGGAAGTTTGTTGTTGCATGTGTTAAATGATCCTATTCTTTTTAAAAGCACTCTGTATGCCACAAAAGCCCTTCCGCCCTGATGTAGATATAAAGTAAACATTTTCTGTTTTTTATGTTGAAGACAGGCTGTATTGTGTTGTCACCACAGGCAAGACTGCAGCATCTATTACAGGGGTCTGTTTTACAGGATTAAGCTGTGTATGTATGTGTGTGTAAATGCTAAGCTCTAATGTGCTTCTGTCCCAGGGGGTCCTTTGGATCTCATGTCCCGCCGTGTGGTGGCTGCTGGGTCCCAAGAGATAGCGGATTATGTCGTCCAGCAACTCCAGCCAATTAGCTACGGGCGTGATGATCATGACCCCTGACCCAGTGGCCTGTTCTGAGCCCTCCAACAGCAAATCTTAGCCTTTTACCTCAGCACCCTACAATCCTGCCATTTCATCTGCAGTGTCCTTTATGCAATTCTCTGTCTGTGGGCGTTATGTTATTATGTCACACCGCTGGAGTACAACCTGAAGAAATGCCTTGTATTGCAGGGTTTTTTTGCCTGAGTAAATACAGTGGTGTCCAAAAGTTTGAGACCACATTGAAAATCTTTTTTTTTTTTTTTCATTTAAACCTGGAAATAAACAACAGAAAGTTTTAGAGTCTTACATTTCAAACAAAGTAAATTTATAACAAAAAAAATAAAATAAACAAAAAAATTCTGTTATATTCTTAGGTCAAAATTCAAATTGAAGCAAATGTGTGAAATTGACCTTTGAGGCATTTGTACAAAAGGGTCTGATTTTTTCTTCCTGTTCTACACACATATCCCTCCCAGCACTGGTGGCCCCATGCAACTGGCTGTATGGCTGCAGGTATGGCCCTCGGCCAAGTTCTAGCCAGATATCCCAGCCGGCCGCAAGGCCAGCAGCAGCAGTCCCTGTGCCACTCACTGTATGACCATCTCTTGGATCATTTCTGTCATTTCCTCTGCCCACATCGCTTTGGTGACAGGGCTCCTAATGGCTTCCCTGCCTGCCTTCGACAGTTAGACAGTTTAGATCGAAGGATCTCGGGCTGGCAACACTGTCTGAAACAGAGCGCCCCAACCAGTGTCCTCTAATCTGATCTCTCACAAGGGTCTAGCAATAATAGGCAAGTTAATGCATCAATGGTCAAACAAAGCATCAACTGCAGGGCTTTCTGTTCATTGGACCACTCACTGGAACATGCTACATTACCCCCTTACAAAAGTCCTCACCCCCAAGGACCAAAATGTCTTTGAACCGAAACAGGGGCGTGCTGGGGTAAGCCTGGCAAAAATTGTATTCTTAGACTTTTGGACCCCATTGTACAAGAGTGAATTTCACATAAATCGTTACTGGGTTTTACTTCTTTAGAGCCTGGTAAGGATTTGACTAGTATACAGTACCAACAGTGACTATTTACTCAGAACCTCTTTGTAATTTAAGGCTGCAACTGTATGGAAATTCATAAACAGTATGCTCCTCAGAGTTGCACCAACTAAATGACAGTGGAAGCAAATCATGATGGCATTGGAGTGAGCATAACTGATAAGGTCATTTATTAAGAGTTACATTATTGTATACAGTGTCAGATTTACTCTAGCCGTGTTACCCAGGCAACTGTATCATCTGGATATGTTGCACCACCAACCTGGAATCATCCAAGGAAGGGGAAGGATACAGTGTGCCCAAAAAATATTTAGACACTTTAACCATTTAACCATTGGTTAACTTTAATGAAGTTCTTTAATTTATTCATTTAATGTTTAACAAAACGAGAAATTTACATCAGAGAAAAACAGTTTCAGCACAACATCAGACTGATGGTGGACTCTTTATGTGGAGAAAATCTGGAGAAGAAATCCAACCAGACTGCAATAAGAGTTCTGTATAAGACAGACATGGAAAAGTCTGCGTCTGTTTTTCTTACAGTGGTGTTAGTGAGCTTGTGCTCACTAACGGGATCATGAGCTCAGAAGAGTACAATGCTTGCATTTTGTAAATCTGCAGATGTCTGCGCAAACAATAACAATCTGGAACACAACAGCCGCCTTTTGAAAGAATACTTTGTGAAAAAGAAAATTACAGTCTTGGAATGGTCTGTTCAAAATTAATATCACTGGGTTTGACATTTTATATCCTAAATAATAAAAGGAATTGTGGCAAATACTTTTGGGGGCAGCTGCACATTTCAAATACATTTTTTTAACAAAACAAATTAGATTTTTTTGTCGTCCAGTCTTTTTCTATAATGCATAATGCATAAAACCATCTGGCCATAGAATACAACACAACTATCATCAATGCGAGCAAATATCACATGGCGTACTCAATAAACACCAGTCCTTGTGGTGCAACATCTGCAGCAATCCCATATAATGTGTAGGACTAATGATGGTTGGAATCAAGATTCTTGGAATCAAGATGTTCTTTCTGAGTTGAATTTGATTCATTTTCTCACACTTGCAATTATAATGTGTTCTATGCCACCATCTTGTTGCAGGTACATAGTGTAAACATGTAGTGCTTGTATATATGTGCTCACTTATAGAAAGTTCCAAGAGTGAAAATTCGCTATGGACAGAAGAGTTTGGCCTAGTTTCACCTGTGTTAGAACTAATTCTAGGCCCGGTTTTCCAGAAGTTGCATTAAAAGGGATAGGTAAACCCAAAATAGAACATACATGATTTTCAGATTGTGTGACAAACCAAGATAGCATTTATAAAATCCACATTTCTCATCACATCCGTTAGAAAGTTTATCTGTTGTGTTCAGCAAACCAAGCCCTAGACCGCATATAGAAGACATTCAGTAGAGATTCTCAAATAACTTTGCAGTTAAGTCATTATCTAAATCCAAGTAACCAGCTTTTAGTGCAGTGGACAACACTGTTTTAGTCTATCCAGTACTTGAGTCATGTTCAGTGATGAAGAGACTTTGTGGCTTTTATTTTAAGGGAATTCTGAAAAACAGCCAACCAGGTATACACTGCAGTTTTAATATTCACATTTTACTTTTTTATGTTTTTCTTATGATGGACTACTAAACAAGTATAGTTGTGAAAAAAAAACCTTTTTTGTCCACTGGTTATTTTTACAGTTTTTTTTTGTTTGTTTGATTATTTGTTTTGTTTTTTTTCCTCCTGCCGTGCTGGACCTCAGTGTGTGTCAGGTCAACATTCCTCACGGATCCCCTCACACTGTGAGTTATAATAAAAACTACAGACACACTGAAACGTGTAATGCTCTCCTCCTTTTTTTGTAAATTGCAACAATTAGAAAAAAGATACTAAGATGGTGTGAAGAACAGAGATTATTTGCTTGTTTGTGTACTTAATGGATACCTAAGATCATTCTGTGTTAAGGTTGCCATGTGTCAAGGATTTTTTCCTGAATTAATCAGGAAACATGAAAACTACAGTCCTTGACACGAAACGTCCCAGAATCCAAGCATTTTCATATGTTAGTATTTCTTATTAAGTTTAAACTGCTTTGTCCAATCAAATCATTACAAAGAATGGGTATGATTAGTTCAGATTACCTTTAATAAAAGTGGCTGTGATGTGGCGACCTTTACTAAAAGCGGCCGTGAGGGCTGGACCCTTACTTCCTGCATCTAGCAGCCCCGATTATTTTAGAATACATAACATATATTTTTAATCTCTCTGTTATATCAAGCAGAATTATAGCTCATGTAACTCCACTGTATAAAGGAGGTGAGGCGGCAGATGTAAATAACTACAGACCAATCTCAAAATTGTCCTGTACGGCTAAACGTTTTAGAACTTCTTGTAAATAGTCAAATCATTTCTACACGAAAATTCTGTCCTGTTTAATTATCAGTCTGGCTTTAGAGAAAGACACAGCATCATCTCTGCTACCACACTGGTTTTAAATGATCTCTGTATGGCCATAGACAGGAAGAAGCATTGTGCTGCCATTTTTATTGATTTATCAAAAGCTCTTGATACAATTGATCACACTCTTCTTTTAAGGAACTTACGAAAGATTGGCTTTGATAAAAATGCACTAAAATGGACCCAAAATTACCTTTCAGACAGACAACAATGCATAGCACTGAGTAACTACAACTCAGATTTTTTGGCTATATCCAAAGGAGTACCACAAGGTTCAATTTTGGGCCCAGTTTAATTCAATATATATTAATGAACTTGCTGCCTCTGCCTCAGACTGCAAAGTACACCTGTATGCAGATGACACGGTTTTATACTGTTCAGCTGAGTCTGTTTATGCTGCAATAACAAAACTACAATGCTCATTTAATGCTCTACAGGTTGCTTTGTATAAACACACATGAAGTTCATGCTGTTTTCCAGATCTACTAATACTGATTTTAATTCTGTAAATATCACTACCCTGATGGGATCCAACATCGAAAGAGTCACAGAGTATAAATACCTTGCTATATGGCTGGACAATAAACTCACTTTTAAATCCCATATTAATAAATTGGTTGGCAAATGTGGACAGAAGCTTGGTTTTCTATATAGAAATAAATCCAGTTTCCCCGTGTATGCTAGAAAAAGAATTGTTGAGGCAACCTTGCTATCTGTCATGGACTACGGTGATGTAATTTACAAACACGTCTGCCAGTTCCCTCAAACCACTGTACTCAGTCTATCACTCTGCACTGAGGTTCATTACTGGACACTCTGCACCGAGGTTCATTACTGCGATGTGGCGGCCATTAATAAAAGCTGTGCCCGTCACCCGGCACACAGAGATCCAACCCCCTCTCCACTTTTCTTTGTATGTGGCAAACTATAGGGCTGCAAGCTAAATTGGAATAAATCTGAGCCAAAATAAAGGTATGTCTCAATTAACCAACTGAACATCACTGATCTACTAAGTTGTTCAAGCCCATCTTTAAATTTATCCCACTTGATCTGGCTTATTAACTACATATGAACACTAAAGATAGCTGAGTTTGACGTCTCACAGTTTGTAGACATCTGTCATCTGTTTCCTCTAAAATCAAGGCTATTAATTGGGATTTTGTTCCCCTTTGCTGCAGTAACACTCAACTCTTCTAGGAAGTCTTTACACTAGATGTTGGAATATTGCTGTGAGGATTTGATTGCATTCAGCCACAAGAGCATTAGTGAGGTCAGGCACTGGTGTTGGATGATTAATTCTGGATCACAAACACCACTCCAACTCATCTCAGATGTATGTGATGGAGCTCCATCACTTCAGAGAACACAGTCCCACTGGCCCACAATGCTGGGAGGCTTAATACCCCTCTAGCTGACACTTGCCCATAGACATGGTGCCCTTAGGTTCATGACTGCTCTAGAGTGTCCCATTCTACTGGCAATGCTTTTCTATAGAGAGTGTTGCATACCTGTGTCGGCTAGGGGACAAGGGGATGTTTGTAGGTTTCATGCCCCTCTAGCTAATGCTTTACAGTGGGCAATGTGACCTTAGGCCAGGGCTTCACAATTTCACTCCTGGCGACCCCAGGCTCTGCACATTTTTGTGCTTTCCCTACTCTACACACATAACCCAGCCCATGATTAGCTTCTCCTGCCTTAGGCTGTTCCATTCTATGGCAATGATAATGAATAAAAGTTGCTACCTCCCATACTAAATGAGCAGTGTGAGTCATCTTCATGTTTGCTTGTAGGCCAAACTGTATGCACTGGTCAGGTATTATTCTAAAGATTATTATGGGCTGCATTCTAGACATGTAGCTAGACAAAAAAAAGTTCAGAGTAACCTCTGCCTTCTGCTGCTATCTTTTCTGATCAGAACTGATTTCAGCAGGATGAGCTCAAACCCACAATCTCCCACATCATAACTCATTTTTTCTTCTGCTGAGCTGAGCAACTCAAAGGCAATACTGCTCTTAATGTAAAACATCCTTGTCCTGAAAATCTTTAATAAGAGAGGACTGTGGGCTCATCTAAACCTTATTTGGTAATAAACTGGTCCTATTGTAACTCTTAGTAGGAACACAGCACTGTCAAATGTGCTTTATTTGGTCACCGCAAAAGAGGTTTTCCCAAAAAGGTCCAAAGAATCCATAAACTTAAAGTTTATAAACATGAAACCATTTTGGGGCTGAATGAATCGGCAAGAGAAGTGCAAATCAAATCCTCCTGAAGTGTCCTGCAGTGAGAAGGCGCTCAGCATGAAGAGTGAAATAGGTTTGTACTGATGATTAAGCACCATATTTCTACACTTTCATTCATACACACTGTATTTGTTGAAACAGTACTAGTACAGTACTAATTAACGTCTTGTTTTACTGTGTTGTGCCGATAGGTGGAGCTCCAGTCACTTTTCTGACTATCTACCAGATCAACACTTCTTTTCATTCTTTGCTTCAGTTGATTGCACATATTGACTAACAGGCATAAATGTAATAAATCCAATAAGCGAGTTAACCGGAAACAGACTGAGTAATGAAATAAACCTGCATGCATAACAAGATAGAAAGAAAAAACTGACTTTTGTTGATTCTTAATTAGTATACTTTGCAGTTACATATAGTCCTGTCTGTCATCATTTTAAGAGGCCTGCTGTTTAACATATTACAGCAGCTCAGCGTTCACTTACTTTTATGTTCTTTCAGCTCAAATGAGCTCAGACAGATACGGGTACTTGAGTAATTTTTTTGGAAGACGTGCTTTACTTGAGTGTTGTTAGAGTTAAGTACTTGTTCTTTTACCTAGTTACACTTTCAAGAGAAAATAATACCTTTTTCCTCCTTTTCATTGAGACAGATCTTATTAAAAGTACAAATCTCAAAGGCCAAATTGCTGCGAATATCATTTTCATTAAAATAACTAATCAAATTCATATCAGTATAAAAGGACACTGTCTGTGGTATGTGATCTGACCAGTGGGTGGTCCTGAAACATAGATCAATTATTCTTTGTTCCAGAACTGGTACCACCCAATAGTCACATCACACACCTCCATACAAAGAAATACACGCACACACACATATTCTAACCCGCTTATCTTTCTTGGACGTGGAGGGAGCTGGAGTGTATCCCAGTGGTCACTGGGCGGATGGCAGGAAACACCCTGGACAGGTTGCCAGGCTACTGCAGGGCAGACAGACAGACATATACATTCACACACACACACACAATCACACCTAGGGGCAATTTAGCGTGTCCAGTCAGCCTGACTGTGCCGCCCACAAAGAAATGTTCTAAGTTACTTATTTATTTATTATATTTTTATACTTAAATATGTTTAAATTATATCTTTACTTTTCAAGTATATTTTAGTTACATTATTTTTTGTTATTATTATTATTATTGTTGTTGTTCTTTATTTATTTGTTTGTTTGTTTTTTATTTTTGTATACTTCAATATTTTTTAAATGATACTTTTCAAGTATATTTTTTAGTTCCACTTTACTTGAGCAAAATGCTGATACAGCGCCCACACTTTCAGTTACTGTGTACTGTGTACTAGTCAGCTTTAAAGAGGACAGTGTCTATTACTTTACTGTTCCTCTCAGCAGAGCAGAAGAGTGAACTGAGTAGGATGCAGGTTTGTTCCACCTCTATTCCGGCAAGCCACGCCCTCCTGCGATAGGATTGGCTGGTAGTTCATTCTCGCAGTCCGTCAATCAATCACATTTGAAATGAAATTATATTAAAATAATGACATATAGGCCTTCATATAATTGCAAACTGGGTAGACTTCAACAAAAGTCTATTGTGTAGTTTAATAACATGTTATTGTTATTATTCATTTAAGAAAAGTGTGATTGTTGCTCGATAATTTGAATAAATTATGTAAGAATGAACGTAAGTGTCAGTGCCAGCTAATCAGCAGAAAGGGGAGTAAAGCGCAGGCAGGGACAGCAGCGCCGCTTGTATTGCTGTGTATGGCAGTCTTTGTGTAAACTTTGTGTACTGAGGTTTTTGTATGTGCTTTGTGATGATCAATGCAGACCTCAGTCGCCGTTAATGTATAAATTAATACACTGATATAAGACTAGCAGTGATTGTGAGCGACTATAACGGTGGAGGGAGGAGCCTGTCTGAAAACCGGTGGGCAAAAAGTGGACCTTCCTCTGCAGCTCACTGATTGGAGCTCCTAACTTTTCATTGAGGAGGACAAAAATGTGTGTGTGTGTGAGTGAGTGTGTGTGTATATGTGTGTGTGCAGTGCGCGTGCAGCTGTGTTTTTGCACATTAGCTCCACTCTCGGTTTCTGAAGCCTGACTAAAACAGCTGAGACTGTAGAGGAGTTTTATTCGCGGTGTTGAGGACAGTTCACTCCTCAGACTCGAGTCACCGAGTGAGTTTGCCTCTTGTTGATTGTTTATACTCCGGAGGCTCGTGCCGTCAGTCAGCGGTGACCCGAGCGATGACTTCTCCTCCTGTCAGAGAGGAATGAGAGAAAAGGAGGACAAGAGGAAGGGAAGAAAGGAGGGAAGGGCGGCGTTTTCTGTGTTCCTCCAGCGAGCGGCGTTTTACAGGTATAGAAGGGAAGGGAGGGTCCGCGCGCTGAGGCTCGTGGTGGATTCGTCTGTGGAAAGTGGAGCAGAAAGACGCTGACAGGAGAGAGGAGTTTGTTTTTCCCATCGAGCGGACTGTCATGAGGACTTAGAGGAGTTAGCAGAGCCAGCAGGGTGGAGGTGAGAGAGAGAGAGAGAGACGATGCCCTGTAGCCCCGGAGCTGGAGAGTGGACCTGAGTGCGGAGAGGGAGCAGAGCGACTGACCGACTGACCGATCAGAGCAGAGATGGCCTCTGAGGTGGTGTGTGGACTCATCTTCAGACTCATACTGCCCGTCTGCCTTGCCGCAGGTACCACTTCACCCCTTCCTCCATTTAACCTCTCTCTCTCTCTCTCTCTCTCTCTCTCTCTCTCTTCTTTCTTTCTTTCTTTCTTTCTTTCTTTCTTTCTTTCTTTCTTTCTTTCTTTCTTTCTTCACGTCTGTCGATTGTTTCCTTTTTACTGTCTTGATGTTAAGACAGTATTCTGGTCAAATTGTTGATCAAGCATTTAGATTTAGGCAATTTTTAACGAAGTTTTTCTTCCTCTTCTTCTTCTTCTTCTTCCTCCTCCTCCCTTTCTCCTCATTGTTATTAATTTTATTAATAGTACAAATGTCATTGTTATTTTACTGCAACATTATATTATTATTATTATTATTATTATTATTATTATTATTATGTCTGTTGTTGTTGCTAACAACAACAAAAATGTAAACAACAACCAACAATAATAATAATAATAATAATAATAATAGAACAAATGCCAATTTATTCTTGTAGATAATAATATTAAATTTAACTCAGAGTGAGCTATGAAGACTATTAGTCAGTCCATTTGACTGAAAGCACTGCATTACATTGTATAACATACTGATCACTGATTTCAAAATAGCCTAGTCATAATTCCATAAAATGAATTTTATTTTATTAGTTTATTTACATCCTTGTGTCTTAATTACTTAGTTCCTTCTCCTCAGCTGCTTCCCTGCTTAGTAATATAATCATTTCAAATGTGTATCACATTCTCATCTATAATATCTCTCATTCTCATCTATAATATCTCACATTCTCATCTATAATATCTCTCATTCTCATCTATAATATCTCTCATTCTCATCTATAATATCTCACATTCTCATCTATAATATCTCTCATTCTCATCTATAATATCTCACATTCTCATCTATAATATCTCACATTCTCATCTATAATATCTCTCATTCTCATCTATATCTCACATTCTCATCTATAATATCTCAACAAATAAGATCTCTAATCCTGACTTAAACATAGTGTTTTCATTATTTGTTAGAAATAAATGGTTTCAATAGTGGTTTCAATATTAATTAGACCAGTAGAACATGTCTATTTTATTATATAGTATTTTACAGTATAACTTTCTATTTTAAATATTTATATAATCATTTAAAAATATGGTAGACTGCAGCTGCCTATACAAGTGTGATATACACTGACTAAAACAAGTTATCCTTTAAGAGGTCAGAATAATCTGTATAGCTACAGTATCATAAAGCGTGAGAGAAAAATGTGTGAATCAGCCCAAGTGATAGTGTTAGTTACATAATTGCTTATTCTTATAAGATATGATATATGCACTTTAAGCACTATAATTCTTAAAGATTAATGTTGGTCATTTTATTTGAATGTAACTGATAAATGAACTCTATGAACTGAATCTGATAGTCTTCTAGTGTGTTATGGGTGGGAGCTGTCTTCAGACGCCCCTGGGGATCAGTTGAATGTTTGCTTTCTACCAGCTGAGACTAATACAGAGGGTTAAGCAGACTCTGGATCAGTGCTTGAGAGAGTCAGTCAGCTTTCAGTCGTCTCCAGGACGTCATGGTGTTGGTGTTTGGTGCTCTGCCACAAATTGTGCTCTGGACTCTCGCTGTAGACGTCTTCATCCAGGCAGCACAATGGCTTCTCCTCATATAACTGAAGGAGTGTCTCGGTTATAAGAATTCCACTGGACTTGTTCCTGGGCTGTCTACGTATAGCATGTAAACATCAAAACCGCAGAACTTCAGAACTTACACAGGCGCCCACGGGTGCAGCGCTGACTTGTGTGGCTGTAAGCCATGCGCATGCAATGGTGAAGATGTTTCTCATATGCACAATTTGGTCTGAAAAGTGACAAGAGCTCACTATGTGTAAGTAGGACTGGGAGCACAGTAGGTTAGAGCTTTGTAGTCATTGTCGTAGAGCTGCTGAAGAGACAAAGACTCTTTCAGACTTTTTCTGGCTGATGTGTCACCAAAGGTTTTGTGTGTGTGTGTGTCACCAGGCTTTTTGGAAGTGGTGATTTTGTGACTTTGGCTGGTATTTCCAAAATCATGTATTATTTCCATCTAGAGCTAAGGGCATTGGGTAAAAAACAAGCACAAAACAGAGCTGTTCTTTCTTTTTCTTTAAACACATTCATTGTGTTCTAATTCACATGTGACTGCTGTCATACCAAAAGCTTGGAACCTCAATTTTTCCTGTTTTTCTCTTTTTGGACCATCTGAAAATACCATCTGTCTTTCATATTGTGAGAATACTTAATAATGAATGAACCAACAGGAATTTACCAAAATTACAGGGAGTAAAACTTCATTACGTTAAGTTAATAATGAAGTAAAGGTATAAATAAATATATAAAATAAATAAAGATATTATAATTACATTACGGTGCAAAAACCCCTTAAAATTCCAGGCTCATTACTAGTGCACAGGTACTTGAGTACTTGGTTACCTGCTTGAGGTGTCAAAATTCAAATACCCAAATCACTGTTTGAGCATCCATTTCATTTCATCACTGGAAGGCAGAGCAATATTAAGGCTAACAATTCAGTGATTTTATGTTTTGAACAGGACAGTAATCCAGATCAGACTCTCCATGCCTAAGAAAAACAATCTGAACCATTGTTTTGTAGGTACAGAACAGGACCGCACACTAATCAATAATAATAATAATAATAATAATAATAATAAGAAGAAGAAGAAGAAGAAGAAGAAGAAGAAGAAGAAGAATAAAGTAGTGCAAACATTTTGGTCACACAAGGCCTTCTTCAGTGCATAAATACTCAACACAACATAGTGATTTTATAGTTACGTGCATGTCTTGTGACCCATCACACAAGTTACATAGAAACCACCACAGATTAGATACCTATACATACAGTCTGCAATATAAAGACTTTACAAACATTACTACCCACATAAAGCATAAAACATACAGTAAGCCCAGGTATAAATGATCACTGTTTTCTCTGATACTCTTTATAAACTGTATAAAAATAAAGCTCATTGCCTGGAAACATGATCAAACTCTAAATGTCCATTTGAGAAAATTATTTTCACTTACAAAGTCTATACATTCATAACCACATAATCCCTGTGGTTGCCTGAGAACACAATCAGGCCAGATCTACTGGGCCTTTTAAAAATAAATAAATAAATTTAAAAATCAAATTTAAAAAATAATTAATAAATAAACAAAAATCACTTACAAAGAGTGTCATGCCTCTGGTTAGCTAAGAGCTGTACAGACAGTTATGATTGTTTTGCACTCAAAAACAATTAATTATATCATGTATTATATAATATTATACAGTTCTCCTGTAAAGTTGTCATTTTGGAGATACAAGGTTTTGTTCAGACAACAGATATATATATATAATGCAGGTTGCCGAGGATGTGTCTAGAAGGCAGAGATAGCGTGGTTGGCTCTTGTGTTGCTTTTTCGCTAACTTATTTGCTCTAGCTGATGTTATCTAGGTCCAGAGACAGTGAAAAGATATTTCTCCAGCAAACTAACCTGCTGGCACATTGTTCACTGAGGAGAAAAGACCTTGTGTGGAAGATGAAGAGTCCTCATTAGCATCCATTGTGTTGATGAGCTCATAACTCGTGAAGAGGCAGCCTCTGCTACCCATCCACAACAAAAACCTGATTTCTCTTATTTTTGAATAATAAAACATATTTTCACATATTAGCCTCCAAAAAGTAAAAAGTAAGCCTCCCACTCTATGTTAATTTTGGCCAAAGTACTTTTTTTCCCTTTTGTTGTTGACTTTTCCTTCCCTGTGGTTAACCTGATGTCTGTTCATTAACTGTTACGGATACTCAAATATCAAAATTAGACAGCATGCAAATCCCTACTTTTTACATACTAAGGCTTTTTATTCAGTAACTACATGGATAGGCTGAATTATTTCTATGTTATAGAAGTGTATTAGAAAAGTTTGGACCTGCAGGGAGGTCCTGGTCATTTGAGGGATTAAAAGTTAAGAACATTTTTTTTCTCCTCCTGAAAAATTACCATTTGGATGTTATAAAGTTTTGTTAAAACAGCGTTGGTATGTTGTTGTCATTTTTAAAGCTATGTAAAGTTCTACACATATAACATGTCACTGTTGTTGGAAGAAAACCTTGTATCTCCAAAATGAGAACTACACAGGAGAAAGAAAAAAACCTTCTTTAGTTTTAATGTAAGTCAACGGAACCAGACTTTTTTATAAGTCAATTTGGGTCATTTCTTTTAGTCCATTCATCATGAAATTTACAAACAATGTAAAGGACAACGGATACTTTTAAATTTTGTCAAAACCTGAAAAATGTCAAAAGTGGGCATACGAGGTTTTCTTCTGACAACAGCGACATGTCAGTGTTAATACAAATTTCATTATCACCTTGTTTGAGTTGTTCCATCATACCAGGCTTTCTGCCTAAAGTGAGTGTCCATGCTGTGGTCTGAGAGAGACCAAAGGGTTTCTGTATCAGTAGCTCTTCCTGCCCCTCCTCACAGTTTCCCTGCATGTCATTCTCCATGCTGTCAAATACAGAGCTTATCTGTTTTTTTTATTCACATCCTTAATCCTCTGACTAGACAATTAAGGATGTAAATCTTGAAGACGCTCCGCTCCTCTCTGTCCAGATAGCAGTGATTGTCCCCTCAACATCTGCACTGCATGACTCATAGGTTTTTATCTGAAAGACTTGTTTTTGCAGATACACTCTGGGCCTGGCCTTCTAAAGCCTCCCACAATGGAGATCCTGAACAACTGAAATCCTGAAATTTCCCACAACCCAAACGCCCTGGAAAGCCTCATTTACAATAGCCACAATGACTGTTTATCTGTGATAATACTCTATTAGTGGCAGCTGGTTCTGGGCACATCAAAGAGTTTACCAGCCGAGTCTGGAAGATCATGTAGTGGCCACATTTTTCTTTTCTTTTTTTTCTGTTCTACATTTTATTCAGTCTGAGGAGTGTAAGTGTAAACGCCACTAATGCAAAGCTGCTTTTGTCTCGGTAAAAGAAATCAGCAAGTGTTGAGAATGATTGCACATAGATGTGCCTGGAGAGGTTAGCCAGGGACTTAATTTTGTTATGGTGAGTGTGATTAAATGCAAGTGAATTTGTTTGAAAATTCTCTTTTTCTCTGAGTTCTTTGACTGCCCTTTAGCCTTTCTGCCTGCCACATATCCACTCAAGCTCAAGCTGCTGATTTTCTGTGGAAAGTCCCTTTTTTACTCCAACTCGAAGCATCTTTTTCCGGTCTTATTCACTAAACAGAGAATTTATAAATATTAGCAGTATGAATGAAAACTTCAAATCCTGAGTGGTAAACCCAGGCAGAAGGTGCTCTTAAGTTTGTGACCTTTTCTTTAAACTTTTTACCCTGCAGTGTGTCTCTCTTTTGGGACCAAAACCTGGACGTGTCTTGTTTTGTTTTTCTTTAAGTATTTTATTGCAGTTTTCACTTTGTACAAACATTTTGTTTCCTCTGGCTCAGGATGTATACAGAGACTATAAACTTTACATAGAGCCACCTAATAAATAGAACAACACGCATGGACAGGGAGCCCCAACATATGTTTGCACATGGAAGCATTGGAGTGGAAAGGCGAAGTCTCTTAAAGGTACTCTGTCATAGAAAATAAAACAGCAATCATGGAAGATGTTTGAAGGGGTTTTTCAGGATTATAGCACGCAACAAGTCCATGAACTCTGTAGAGTCATTATTATGGTCTGAAGGGCCTCTAGTCACAGGTGGTAGCTGGATGCAGAAGCACAAGTGAGTGCAGAGGTGCCTGACCTGACTTCACCATGGAAGCCTTTTGTGTATTTGGTTTGATGGCTATTTTTTGCATGACATCTAGAATTAATGAGGCTGTTTTTTGTGACTGATATATGTAAATGGCTTCTCTTCTGACTGGCTGCTCTGTATGGTGCCTTATTCAAAAAGCAGTCCACTCCTTATAACTCCAGAATGAATGGGCTCGGCTGAACTACTGTGGACTAAAATGGTGTAGAAATATAAATATAGTGGTTTTCATATATATATATATATATATATATATATATATATATATATATATATATATATATATATATATATATATATATATTCAGTGTGAGAGAGTGGGGCTAAACTGCTGTAGGTTGAATAGACGGATATATGCATTGGTTTTCGTGACATCACAAAAACAACCAATTCACAATGGGCTGTTTTTGCAGATCTGTTTCCATATTCGGACTGTATGACTGGCAAGTGAATGATATGTTTTGAAACTTTAACAGAGTTTATATAGTGCATTAAACATTTTTTTACATTTATTATTAAAAATGTAAGGGAATTTTGTTTTTACAAAGGTATGGTAGTTAGAAGTCAGTTTGAAAAGACAGTTTGAAAAGTCAACATCATCTGCAGTGAACACAACTAAAGCAGTTCATATCCTGAAGTCATCTCCAGCCCTGAGCTGCCTGTGCATTCAACTGATAATAGCCCTGTAGCTTCACAGTACTGCGATCTGTCACTCATCACTGAGAGAGTCTTAACTCGCTGATAATGGCACAGACTGCTTTTCCAGTCGTGACCCATTTAGCATGGCTTAGTCACAGACTATGCATCTTCTCTTTTAGATATGTGTCTGAATGCTTTGTGTTCAGGCGGGGCAGTAAGCCACAGCAAACAGCAGACACGGGCCTTCAGGCTAAAAGGAACTAGAGGAGGAACTGGAGTCCATAAAGCACTCTCAGTGTGTCACTGCTAGAGTGATATGTGGTGCAAAGAGCAGTATTACTTCAAAGCTTTGATGGCAAAAACGCCACTCCGTCTTCCACACAGTAAAAGTTTTTAGGTGCCATTCACAAAGTGTTTAAGAAGTGCTTGAGAGGCACAACTAAGCAACCAGCAGCAGATGTTTATAAGAAAGTAGGGAGTCTACAAGTATCTGCAGACTGTGGCCTGGAATGAACCATCTTCAGTTAGTCGTAAACGTTTGAATACCCTGGTCAAATTACACTTCGTTGATGTTCTAAGTGAAAATAAGTTAACACCTTACTTAAATATGACATTTTATACAAATCTTATTGCACAGTTTCTATTTATTTGCTGGGTTTCACATATTGAGGAAAGAAAAACATAAAATATAAAACGTTCCTTAACTTCTGCACAGGCCACATTTTATATATATATTTTTCCCCATATGTTAATTTAGCAAATAAACAGTAATTGTCCATTGAAATGTGTAAAAAGTGTGTTCACTCCTTTGCACTTAGAAAATCAACAAAACATCATTTGACCAGGGGTGTTCAAACTTTTGCACACAACTGTGTATGTCCACAGTGTGTAGCATTTTCTAGTGTTTCATATAGGAAATTGTCAGCTGTGGTAATAATCCACTATATAATTGCCATAAAGCTTGTAAAATTAACCCCAAGACAGCACTTATCACAAGGCTTAATTATGTAAGATACTATATCAAATATATTACACCATATTTCACTTCACAGGATAGCCGTGAAATATCAAGAGTACCGTGCCAAGCATATTTGAAATGAAAGAAATTTTGATCACACTTGTGTTACTTCTGGGTGTTTCTTTTTCTTCTCGGCCCTCATAGTGGCACTATTCATACCATTTTATCTTAACCGTTTCCTGTCTGTAATCTGACAGTTCAGCCTCTGAAATACACTCAGTCACCTGAAAGCACCTTTTGTGCTCGCTCGTCCTGCTACACTAAATCCAGAACGTTTTTTCTCTCTCCGGCAATTAAAGAGAGGCTACCAGAAACAGACCAGCTGTATATCACACCTCTAAGAGCTCATATAAAAAAAAAAATATATATATATATATATATATGGTGCAGTTGGTTGCCGTCTTATAACCTCATTTTTTCTGTTTAGAAATTACATTGCTGCATTGACGGTCTTCTCTGGACATGGATATTCATTTTAGGTTATATATTAGTGATATCCCATAAATTATTTAAAAGCATCCACGTTTATCTGTGACTATACAGTACTGTGCAGATGTCAGAGTTTTAAATTCCCAGTCAGGATGGTCATTAAATATTTTTTGTAATTCATTTTTCAGCATCAGTAAGAAAAGGCAGATAACATAATTTACAGAAAATTACACAGAAGCCTAAACATCTAAAGATAATATCCATTTTAATCAGTATTAAGTGTGTCCACTTTTTGCCTTTATTGCAGACTTGCTTTCAGTATTTCAAAAAAATCTGAAGGGATATTTTTCTCACCTCCAAGAAGTTGGTTGTAATTTTTGATTCGATTTTCGAAATGAAGTCATACCAAACACATGCGATAATGTTGAGGTCTAGACCCTTGGGTGGTCAGTCTATTGTTCTGAGAACACCAACAGCTTTTTTAATCCTTTTTTCTATTTTCTTTTCTCAGTAACAGCATCTTGACGGCTTCACATCCATATCGTATTCACTTATTTCATTTTCCTCCAGTGAAAATGGCCATTTAGTAGAAGTTATTTGTTTTTCAGCACCAAGAAAAAAAGAGAAGACACATATTTAACAGATTTTTTACAGAAAATGGGCTCAACAAGTAAAGGAAATATTTTTTAATATTCAGTGTGTCCACCCTTCACCTTAGTTGCACTTTTCATGATTTTTTCAGGACCTTTGCTTTCAGCTGTTCAAAGAAACCTGCAGGGATATTTGTTCACGTCAAGTTCAGTCTTAGAAGTTGGATGCATTTTCTACTTCTCACAATCCAAGTAATCCCAAACACATTCAAAATGTGGTCATCAGTCTGGTTTTCTTTTTCTCCGTAACAGCTTCTTGACAGCTACACATCCTTTCAGAATCATAGTGTTGAGTTGTCTTCTCAAAGTGGAAGGATGGACAGAAACACCTGTGGATTTATTAGGATCTGAAGTAAGAGTGGAGCTTCATTTTTTCCTCTCTCTCAAAGACAAAAAGTTAAAGCACTATTTATCTGATGGTCTCCCAGCTCGGTTATTAAAAGTCCCATTTTCTCTGTATCTTTTAATCAATTTTTGATATTTTGGAAACTCCTGTTTTTCACTTATTTTCCTTTGACTTTCCCTTCCTTATTCAAATAGTCTATCTATCTACACAAAAATATCTCCTGAAAGTGAATAACTTCTGCTTAATGGCTGTTTTTACTAGGAATTAAATAAATGACGGGTGGTTCCTTGCAGAGTTTTGCACAGTACTCCACATGTATTTTTTTAATAACTTCAGTAACATATTCATATTCTTCTTCTCCAGAATAGCAGTGTTGAAGCAGCTCCTTTTTGCTGGTGTTCTTGGCTGATGTGTGCTGAAACAGCCTGTGTTCCTCCGTGCCGGTGTTGGCTGGAGCAGACCGGCCGGCTGCGTGGTGCAGCTGCGATCCCTGTATGTTTGTGAGACGTGTTAATTGACGAGCGGACGCTGAAGGTTAACAATACAGAGCTGTTGCAGCATGGGCTGCACTGAATGATACGTGAGACCTTTGGTTCCATTTGCAGACAAAACAAACATTGCACCGTGCTAGCTGCTGCTGTCATCTTAACTGTACGCATATCACGGAACAGTAAATGTCACTGAAGATGCTCTTTTATTTAAATTAGCGGTGGACAACGTCAAGATACATTAGTACAAAATAAATTAGATGCATTCACTTCAGCGTATCATTCTTCATATGTCTGAACAGGAATGTCTGCCAACTTCATTATACATTCATCTAACAAGATTTTAATCTTATTTATTTATTTATTTCCAAGTTTTAAGTACTTTTGGACTATTTCTCTTTGCCCCATTTATCATGCATGTTCCTACAGTTCTATGCAAAAGTTTGGGCATTTTTGGTCAAATTGCATCCTCTACAGAGAATGCACTTATGCGCACTTAATGTTTGTTTGCTGAATTTAGCATATTGGAAAAAAAAATATGGAGTGTGCAAGAGTTATGGCACGTTGCGTATACACACACACACACACACACACACACACATATATATATATATATATATGTGTGTGTGTGTGTGTGTGCCATATCCCCCTCTATGAAATTGTGGACTAAGCCATGCAGAAAACTGTCATATTGTTAACTTTTTAGTGCAGCCTTTGTTTTAGAAAAATACAAAACAAAAAGTTTCGTTCAGTTTCGTGACAGTGCTTTGTTGGTTTTGTTGAGGGCTTTGCAGTCAATTCAAGTTTAATTCCACATTGCTGTACATGATACCACAATACTTTTGATGCTAAAAATTTAACGTCCAGATATTTTCAGTGCTAGACTCCTGTTATCCCCTAGTCTGTTGCCATTAGGCTGGTCAATTCTTAGAGGTCTGGTGCATAATCTTCAGTTAGAGTCTTGTTAAATACAAAAGAATCTGTTATTTTCTCTGATTACAATCTGCTTTGCCTCTCATTATGGTTTCTCATAAATGTACACTGAGTCAGATGGCTCAATGAACTTTTTGCATAGATCTGAGTCATTCTCAAAATAGCATGAAATTCTAACCAATAATCTTTCTGCATTGTCAGCCAGTTTATTCATTATTTATTTTCTTTCTGACCACTGATTTGACTGTAACTGGAAACAACAGCAGCTACAGGGTCGTATCAAACCTGAGTATTTGGGTTATGAATGCAGAGAAAGTTTATATTCTTGTAATACTGAAATCTTCTCCAAACAATCCACCACATTGTTCCCTGTGAAACCGAACCTCTTATAATGTGACCACAATAACATCATAATCTAGCCGTTGGCCTCTTTCTTGACCAATTATTGTTATTATTTGAACATGGAATTTAATTAGACTACTATTCATTTTTATTGGCTGATAAAGTAGAATGGCATGCCGTTATAGTTTATCCGCCTATTAACAAGTATAGAAGACCAAATAGACTAATACAGTTTTATCCTTACCTAGTGATGAAGAGCTTGTTTACGAGTGACAGTGCCCATGTCCTCCTCCTCTCACTCAGCTGAAGAGGATTCTCAGTATAACAGGGTGGAGGAATCTCCTCTGATGTGGAATACACTTCAGATTTATGTTAACACCTTGTCAAAGTGTCAGCCCTACACTGTGTGAGTCATATGTTGTGGCTGACCTTAAGTTGTGAATAATTCTTTGGAATCAATCTAAACAGAGAAGTGAAATAGCTGGAGTAGACATGATTGCGAGGGAGGGGTTTAGGAAGTGGTCCACGACAGTCTTTCCCTACATACAAACATTTCACCTTTTGCTGATTTCAGTGATGAATATGGCATTGACATGTAGAGTTTTAATTTTGGAAGGGGGAGGAGGTTCTGCTACCTGCAGGGAATTCTGAGGAAGAATCTCTCCCCTCATTCCGAACACAGCACACCAGCAGTTAACAAATTATCATTGTTTTCAACTAACACTTCATTTTTGTCTGAAATTTGAAGATCTTGTTGATTTCTATGGACTTTTGGCATCCATTTAGAAATTACATCACAAATGGCGATCATCGGGGTCCAAGCTGTGGTTTAAACTGTGATTATTTTCTATACATTAAGCTACAGGCCTGTTTTTGGACCATGACAACCAGCATATCAGCTTTTCTGGCTGAATGCTAGACTGCCAGTTAGTTGTGGTTATGCTGTGGCTGCTTGGCTGCTTATGATTGGTCATCTACAGGTGGTTCACAGACTGTTTTTAGGTTGAATTTCAGCATGTACAACTTGCTAAGTAGATGTTGAGGATAATGCAGGCTATAATAAAAATTGCAGCTCTACCAATTTGCAAATTTCTCTTTAACTCTCTTTAAATTGTGATTTCAATATAAAAAAGATTAGACATATAAAATATAAAAAAGATTAGGCCTTTTAGGCCTAGTAAGCAGCAGATTTTTAAGTAAGCCAAAATACATAGAAAACAGTAACATTTTTGTATGACTTTTATTGACACGAGTGAATTTCACAGTAACTACCCCTGTATTTTTGTCTCGGCACTGAAAAAAATGGTTCATGATATTATTGTGTGGGTGATAGCGCACAAAGAGAATATTATATTAATGCAGTATCTTTCTTGAAGTTTACTTGTTTTGGCAGTTATTGTGTTTGTGTAATCCTTCATGTGCAACCATCTGACACAGTTTAATCTTGACCGTCCAAAGCACCATTTCTCTCAGTGAGAGTGCACAAGAACCCACCAGACTTTTCATGTTAAAATCACTAAAATGTTTTCCTTCACTGAAATAAAATAGTTCATGATTAAAATGTGTCAAGAGGGCTGCACACAAAGAAAATGTATTACATCAACACAGTTGCTTTATTTAAATTAGCTTGTTTTGGGAAGAATTGTGTTGGTGTAGCACATTTTATTTGTATAAAACTACTTGCCACATTTCAATCATGTAAATTCATTGTGCCATTTTTTTCAGTGTAGGAACGATGCCGCTGGACTCCACTACAGGAGACTGGTTCCTGAACTTGTCACCTTTATTACTGCTTTCATGTCTGTTTTTCATTCATTTATCATCTGTTTTTAAGCAGAATGCAAAGCTGGTTTGAGCAACAGGCACTGTGCAGTCTAAGAAGTAAACAGAATGTGAAAAATAATTCAGCCAGTTATTTGTGAAAAGAGACTCAAGGAACGTTGAGTGTGTGGGCAGCGCTGTGTGTGTGTGTTAGTAGAATCAGCAGGACTTTGCGCGCACACACACACACACACACACACACACACACACACACACAGTCTATTCCTGCCTGAGGTTTCTGTCCTCTCAACCTCCCATAAATTCCCCAGCATCAATGAACTGACACATTTATGCTTGACATTAATATTTAGCTCTTGTATAAAATTTGGTATTTTTTGGTATTTTTAATATTTTTTGGACACATTTTTGTCTGCTTTGGTATTATTTCAAAGTCAACAGCAATGTATTTAGTTTGGATGTAAACGTCCGCATCTGGAATGTTGGAACCTTCTGAGCTAACAGCTAACCAAATAGAAAACTTTAGCCTTAGAGGCCAGCTTGAAATGCGCCTATATTTTCAGGTAAGCACGTTTCATATTGGAGCACAGTGCTATCTTCTTCAGGACAAAATGCAATAATTAGTCTTGGCTGGAGATTTAATGCCTCAGTTCACTGAAGTGATAAAAATATTTTAAGTAGAAAGTGCATTGTGGGTCAAAACAGGACACCGCTTTGCAATATATTATTGGTTTATGTATGAATGTTATGGTATTCTGTACATAATATATGCACCAACAACGAGAAAGACAATTCAAAAAAGGGTAGAGTTTCTTGGGTATTAGTGATGTTTTAAAAAATATTGACACATCTATAATTTTTGGTAACACTAACTCTAGTGCCTAACGTTGATGTAACCATGCCATAAACATGCCACATGCATGTCATGACAGATTTTGTTCAGTAATATAAAAGTGTCATTTTACCATTACCAGTAATTGTCTTTACAGATGCCATTATATTTGATGTTATGACAGCTTATCTAACATGTTAATAATTGTTAGTTTGCCGCAGTTACATCAAACATTGTGGCATCAGTCATGACACTTACAAATAATGATGACACTCTTGCACAACTCTACATGACTTGTGGCATCTGAAATATGGCATGTGCCCTGACATGTTTATGGAAGGGTTATGTCATTGTTATGGAGCAGAGTTCAAGTAAAGTGTTAATTTTTATATGTTAATCAGAAATAACTGTTCTTATTCAGGAAGTAGTCTGGTCCCTTTTGAAAAATATATATATAAAAAAATATAAAATGTATTTTCAGCTGTGAAGCCATTATGAACTTATATGTAGCTTCAAATATTGAAAACAGAAATTGATGAATTCATAGGTTTCCTAGAAAATTACATAAAAGACTAATTTTACACAAAAACAATTTAGAAAACTGACTGAAAGATTAAATTTTAAAGATGAAATATTGCAAAATCGACATAAACAAGGACACATCGTGCCACTGATGCAAAGCCCTGCACTCATGAGGCATCCTTTAATAAACAAACCTGTTATGGACCTTTAACATGAAACTAGTTGTTTTAAAATGAAATTTAATATTTGAAATGAATATTATTCGTATTGTTGGATTTATATCCAGTTAATATTTAAGTTCAGTTCAGTTATCCTGTAAGCAGATAAACATAAATAAATATTAAATATTTAAGTTGCAGTTTAGAACTTGATGGAGTAAACTTTAAAAATTCATAATTTAAAGAAACTGCTTTGAATTTTTTTCTAAATAGACATTCATGATGTGACCAGACAGGACCGGTATGAGTTGGTGTGAAGTGACCCATATGTCTCCACACATACCTCATGCTTTTAATGCAGATGAAAAAGAGACCTACTTTTGGCCACATTGTTTCCAATATGGTTAGCGGTCTGTCTGTTGTTTCTGACAGACTTAAAGTTTTTTTTTGTCATTTTGGCCGTAATCTTGGTTTAATGACTCATCTGAATGAAAGGGCACCGTGGCCTGTAGAATTGCCAAGAGGTTTTGAAAGTTTCTCAGACACTGTTAGAAGCCAGAGCTCCTCCACACATGAGCCACATAAACGAGGAACGGCAAAACTATTCTGACTCACACATAAACTGAAGAGAACCATTGAGGTCTGAAATGTTAAACAGCCACTGAAAAGCCAAAAGGGCTGAAATTAGTTCACTGGCTTTGACTGTGTTTATGACGCGAGGCTTTCTGGGGGCATGTGACAACTAAAACGCTGTGATATTATTGAATTATGATGTGTATTTCTCCGTTAGTTATCTGAATTCGTGGCACCTCTAATCGAACACACATGTTTCTGGGGAAAAAACACATGAATCTTAGTCACTGCAATATTTTGCGAAGATTACTACTGGCACGTTTACACTAAGTCATAACATGCTATAATGAATGTCAGTCGTATACATCCTGAACACACTGCTGTGTACAGCGCTTTGGACCTGCTTGAGACAATGGGCCCTTCTTATCATAGCCATCGCCGAATCGCAAGCCACCTACATTCAAACAAACCTTTCAACTAAGGCTTAGAGTTACTGCTGAAAAATGAAATGAATGTTGTGAAAGTATACCTCCCACTGACACAGCTACCATAGAAGTGCACTTTGTTTTTTCATTGTGGAATGGCTCATCTGTCATTGCCTCGCAGTAACTGATACTGTAGCAGTTCTCTTGAGTGCCATGAAATGAGTGACTGTTAGATCAACAACAGCGCTGCGCTGTCAAACTCTCGTCCCCTTTCTTTTCACCGCAATCGAAGATTAAGCAATACATTGTTTTCTTTACTCAGATGTAGATTACCTATCCATCGTCTCAATTAGGCACGGCTAGTGGAGCTAGCAAGACAAGCCGAATTTTACAGAAAACAAGAACTCTTGATTAAAGGCATTTCTTTGAAGTGAAATGTATACAAATGTTGGGAGTTCAGTCAAAACAGCCTCGAAGCATGTATTATATACCACAATTCATCTTAAACCCTAAATGGTGAAGATCTTGCACAACAGGAGAGATTTGGACTGAAATGTGAATTGCAGATTTACAGTATCCAGTCATGTTTTTGATTAATTATTCTGGCAACAGAAGCTGTTTTGTTTGCCAGAAAACTGCCTCTGAAATGCCCCTATAATGTCAAGCAGATACAGTAAAACTGATTTATACTGGTTTATAATCAGAGTGTGGAAAAGTAATTGTTATTTGGAAGTGATTGTTCCCAAACTGAGAAGTGGAATTGCTGGTTGCATAAAAAATGCTATAATTAGCTTTTTCGGTCATTTCAGATTCTACATGAGGGCTTTGCAGCTGCTAGCAGTCCTTTCTGCTCAATATCCTTTAATGGCACATTTTTTTTAAGACACATATTTATTAAAGGCATTTACTGCAACTTATGTGTGTTTATAGTTTTTCCTTCAGAAAGGACAGTAAATGGGTCATTTATCCTTCCTTGCACCCTCTTACTTTTTGTAGTATAATGCATTCTGTTGCCTACACTTCATGTTCACAGATTCAAGCCTGATCTATTGGCAAAGCTGGTTAGCTGTAAAAACAAAAGGATGGTAGATACAATACTTAGAAAATTACCTCTCCTTCAAGAGAGGATTCTTAGTTGTCCAACACATTATCAAGTTTTTTTTTATTTTTGGCCAATCATTCTAAGCAAAATTACAAGGCATATCAGCTTAAAGAACTCTCATGATACATGAATGCACCAAGATGTTTGATTGCAGGTTATTTGGATGCTTTTTTTATCATTATAAAAACATATTTATCCTTTTTTAATTTATTGAACAATTTTGAAGACCTGATTTAGGCATTGTGGCCTAGAACTAGCATTAAATATGTTATTTATTATGTTTTCTGTAGTGCAGCACTGCATCCTTCTGCCTCACCAGTGTGTTGTTTTTGTTCTTTTTTATCCTTTTTGTGTTTTCATTCACCAATGCGGTCTCACAACAGTACCCAGCATACATCATAAGAATATGTCATACAACCACTGCTGTTGACTCTAATAAATATAGACATTTTATTCAGCTTCATAGCGGTAGCATTTGATACCTGGTCTCCTTCTGCATTACTCAGCTAAAAAGAGAGAAAAAATAAAACACCCTCAAGTATCTGCCCCAAAGCCCTTGTCATTTTAAAAAGTTGCTCCCCACTTCAAGAAACATCATGAGAAGGGGGTTTTCCTAGTCTTTAAACTGAAAAATCTCACTCTAGAGACTGTGGTGGCACCACTGTAGAAAGCAAACAACCATGTTTACAATACACAGTAATAGTTATTCATTTTAACTGAAGTGCCCTTTTGAGTTTCTGCTTGTTTTGAGGCTTATTGCATTTGTGATTGCATGCATTCATAGTGGACTTAAAGTCAGATGATTTTGCCAATTAAAACCGTTCCTATTGCATTCCAAAGTGAAGTTTTGAGACATTTGAAATTATCTGATGGTTAAGATGCTTTTGTTCATCTCTGGTTGCATACATGCCTATGCCACAGTGTTATACAGACGTAGTGGATGTGCTTTAGGTCATGAGCACTTAATTCCTTCTCACTTTCCTTGTTCTGTTGCTCTGGTACAGATTAATCTTGGTCTCATCTGTCCATAAGACTCCAATGGCTTTTTATGTACCTTTTATCAAACATAATCCAGCTATTTTGTTTTTGAAACTTACCAGGGGTTTGCACATGGTGGTAAACCCTTTGAGATCATGCTGGTGTATTTTTCTGTTTATGGCCGTCTTTAGGACGTCCATGCCTACATCCTGGGGAGCGTTCTTGATCTGTTCAGCAGGTTTTTCTTGATGGATGAAACTATTCTTCTGTCATTCTCTGTTATTATCTGCTGTGGTCTGTCAGTTTTTTTGCTTTTGTTAAGTTTATTATTTCATTCTTACTTCTTAATAGTGTACCAATTGTACCAAGAAGCACTTAGAAAGAAGTAGTGTGACATACATCATGCTTTGGCTATTTTTTGACTTTTCCATCTCATCTTGGCCTGCTTTACTGACACTGGCCCTTTCTTTGCTCTTCACGTCTTTTGGTCTTGAGAGGCAACAGCCAGATGCACATGCCACACTTACAACCAACTATAGACTTTTTGTTTTCTTTTGTGCAAAAACTAATGATGCAACAACACACAGCTGGCCAAGAAATGACTGAGCAGCCAATTACCCAATTACTTTTGGTCCTCTGAAGTGGGGGGGCTGTGTATAAAAAGGCTGTGATTTTTCTGTGGTTCCACCAATATAGATCTGAAAGCTCTACTCTTTAACTTCATAGTCATTTGACCTCATTGTTTCGTTTAAACGTCATTGTTCTGGATTAAAGAGCCAAAAACCAAAAACTAGGTCACTGTCCAAAATTCCTTATAGACTGTGCTGGTACGAAAAAAGAGGAGAGGCGAAAGGCCTCGGAAATTAAGATGAGATTCAGTAATGGCAAAAACAAGTAATAGAATAATAGAATGATTCAGAACTCAGCAAAGATCCACAGTGGCATTGCTGTTGACTCAGAACAGCCAGCTATTTGATTTCTCCACACGACATGAATTTTGGTTTATTTGCACTAATTCTATTAATGCTTAGATAGGCATCAGTTAGAGACTCCCACTGATTCATTTCACCAAACAGCTGTGTAGCTGTGTTTTTCAATGTATTTCATTTATTACAGTGTAAGACAGAAGGTGTTTTGACTTAAGAAAGCTGGTTACTGGGCTGCCTTAAAATTTTGAGTTAATAGAACTTCTAAAAGGAAGTTTACAGAACAAGAATGAAATTATACTTTCAGCTTATTATTAGGTGTTCTTTTAATTCTTTTTTATTTATTTTTTTTAATTAACCTTTTTTTAAGTTAGAACACCACTTTTTACAGTGTACCTTTTAAAGTTGATTTGTGAACCAGTTAAGACACAAACCTGACACATAACTTGGCTGTCTAGTTTGGGAACTGGAAACATTGTGGACATAATTTATCACAAATTAAAAGATTGCTTGAATAAGGTGTTAAAGTTGGAGTTTTTTGATATGTTTTATAGTCAAATGTACTAGTTTGGCTTGTATTGCTGATCTAGATAGATAGAATAATTGGTGTGATATTGGTGTAAAAATCACTAATACCCAAAATCTGTGAGACCTCAGAATCAGCCATTGTTATTGGCCAACCACTATATTATTCTGTCCCTACTTCCAACATCAGTGCTCACATGCTCTAAGTTGTGAAATATATTATTGGATAAAAAATATATTTTGCGTTTGCCATTAGATAAAGAATATAAACATGCATAACTTGGGGGGATGGTGTATTTATGATGACTTGAGGCTTATTATTGCCACCTTAAACTGACAGTATGACCTGAAGACACAGCTGATGTGAAAGCACTGCCCCTGGCCAACACCTTGTGTTGCTGCCAAAATGAGGTCACCATCTGGGAAGTGTTAATGGCAGGCTAATCCCGCTAATACCGCAGAAACAACCTCCCCCTTGGAGATCCAAAAAAATCCCACTCGAGAACCCTGCTATGAAAAAATAAAGAATTGCTCATTGATATGGAAACCGTCTTGAAACCCAAAGCTGACATAATATTTATCCCTGTTCACAAGCACCATGTGGTGAGACTAAAGACATAAACATCAACAAAAATGGTCAGTTTGGATATGAAAATAGTGAATAACCTCAAGTGTTTTTCAGTTATCATTTTCTGAATCTTTTAACAAGAAGCCCAAAACTGACACAAACAACATACCTCCTCAAGAGTTATTGATGAGTTTGCAGTGAGTAGCATTCATGTGTGTACATTTTGGGAAGTTCTCTGTTTAGTCCTAGTCAGCGTAAAGCTGACGGAAGAGAGATTCATTTATGATAATGTAAAATTTATCAAGAGCCCAAATGATCCGTCTCATGCTAAATAGCACTGGATCCCCTGGTTTTCAGCGCTAGAGAAAACGTTTTTCGTGCGGTCAGCAGCAGGCCACAGGGGACAGTTGGGAGGTTGCCCATTACAGTTTAAGCTATGTTTAATTTCCAACTTTGGAAAAGCCAGGATGTGGCTTTAAATGAGACAAACCAAGGCCGCGCTTTCCTCGCCTGCCCTCACACAATTAGCATTGCGCAATTTGTCAGAAAAAAACAAGTCTTACGTTTGCAAGGAAATCGATGAAAACAAACGGTCCTTGAAAAAATACACAATGGCGCACAGCTCGCAACACTTCAATAGGAGTGGGGAAAAACAGAGCAAAAATAATTATCCCGAGTCAGAAGCCCTCAGCCTGTCACCTCCGCATTGCTTTGGTCGCTCCTATGGCCTCGGAAACAGGAAGTGCATGCAGTGAGTCCGTCAGTGCCTGTATGGCCTCAGCCTCATTTAGTCAAGTGCGATAGGCCTCATTTAGTCAAGTGCAGTTTGGCAGATCCTGCACTTGTGCAGTTTTCTGGATCATGTAGAGTATAGAACAGGGCCTTGCAGAATCCAGGGAGGCAGAAAGTGGCAAAAGGAAGGACTGGACAAACACTGGAGTCCAGTGGGACTGTGCTGGGAACATTTATCACTAAGCTTGCTAAACCTTCACCTCTAACCATAAATATGCTTCCCTAATATAACCCTCTCAGTAATCCTAAAAAACACATTGCAAAATGGCAGCGATTTCTCAAACCTAGCTGGAGAAAAAACTCTATCCTGCCTAACCAACAAACTTTTCGTGTGACCTCCGTCTGATTTCAGCGGAAAAAATATCCTGTTCTGGAGCATCTGCATCCTGCAACTATGATGTTTGATCAGCTTGTCAGCTCACCACAATTCAGTTTATTAAACTTGATCACATTTAGCTGTGTGCAGTGTGTTTAGCTTTAGAGTACTGTGAGGTTTACAGTTCAGGTGAATCATTTTTCTTCTTAGAGATTCAAATGCTTCAAGAACATGGCACATATTGTTGCTGTCCAAAGAAAAAGTCCATTTTCTTCATTTTCTTCATTTTCTACATAATTTGGACATGGCAGCTGTTCTTTATATTGTGTCATTGTGTCAAATTAATGATGAATGGACCAACAGAAATGCTCCAATATTACTTTTATTAATATCTTTCTCACTTAACCTTTACTCTTCCCCCCTTTATACCTTTTTTTGTCCTTCCCTCCTTTTCCTTCTCTTTTTCTTTTCCCTCTCCCCTTTCCCTTCCCCCCCTTCCCCTTGCCTCCCCCTCTTTCTCTCTTCACCCCTTTTTCTTTCCCTTTCCACCCTTTCCCTCCTCCCTTTTTCTTCCCTCTCTTCTTTTCCTCTCCTCCTCTCTCCCCTCCCTTTTCCTTCTTTTCCTCTTCCTCGTCATTCTTGCCTCTTTCCTCCTCCTTTTCTTTTTCCTTTTTTCCCCCCTCTTCCCTGCCCTCCGTCCCCTCCCCTTCTTCCTCTCCCCCCCCTTCCCGCCCACCTCCTCCTGTGTCTTCCTCTGCCTTCCTCCTTCTGCCCTACTTTCCTTTCTTCCCCTTACTCTCTCCTTCCCCTCTCTTTCTTCTCTTTCTTCCTCTTTCCCTCCCGACCTTTTTCCCTTTTCCTCTGCCTTTATCCCCCTTTCCCTCTTTTGCCCTCCCTCTCTTCCCTTTTCTCCCCCTCTGTCCCCTCCCCTTTCCCTTCTCCCCTTTCTCCTTTCTTTTTTTCTTCTTTCCCCTTTTTTCTTTCCACTTCCCTGTTCGTCTCTCCTCCTCCCCCCTCTTCCCTTTTCCCCCCTTTCACCCCTCTTCCCTCTTTTTTTTCTTTTTTTTCTTTTCTCTCCCTTTTCCCGTCTCCCCTTTCTCCTCTCATTACATATTTATGCAATGAAATACATTTGAATTCAGTTTAAATCCACTATGACAGGTTTGCATCTGCACTTCTGACTTTTTTCTAATTGTTTTCTGTTTTTTATTTGTTTTAGGGTCAGGAATTGACATAAACAAAGCAAAAATATAAAGGAACAAAACACACAAAACAAGACTGTACACACAATAACTTTTCATCAAATTCAAATCATAATAAAATATCTCCTCTTTTACTGACAAACAAACGTCTGGTGGTTTCCCGATCTAGTTCAAACACAAACAGAAGCAGTGCATTGTTTGAGGATGAGTCAGTACACATTGGTTACCATTAAAAGAAAGAAAATACAAATCATTTTTCAAAACATTGAGTGGTCTCGGTCAAGACCTGAGACTATATTTGGCCAAGTCCAAGACAAGTCTAAGATGTTACAAAAACGCCACTACAGCAGTAGCCTCAGTATATGACTATATGAATGTGAATATAGGAATGTTAATTAGAATTACTGTGTTTAATTTGAATGGTTTCATTTGTGATCACTGAGTCTGAATACTTGATTTAGACATTGCACGTGTCATATTTTAGAAACATGCTTCAGTCGGCTGAATGGAGTGTTTTGTGTTTTCAGTGATAACAGAGATGACATCACTCAGTCTTATCTATGTAATATAAAGCAATCTCTGCAGAGTTTATTTTTATTTGGAATAGGCATCAACAAATTGGAGTTTTTATTCTTGTCTTGGCACGAGCTTGAAAGTTTGGACATTTGCCCCACAGTGCAAAAGTATGCTGTCAAACAATGTTCAATGTCAAACGCTACATATGTGCCTTGCAGAGCTAGCAGCAGCAAGCCTGTTGGCTAACCTTCCCCTGTTAAAGGCCCTGAAGGGATTTAGCAATACTATGTATGATCTCAGTCTTTTAATCCATGAGTGTTTGGTGCTATTCCTGCCATGTCTAATTAGAGGCTCTGCTGTAATAAAGGGTTTTGATTTACTCTGATGTTAAAGACGTCTGCTGTTTGTCTGTGAAGGAGAGAAACATTCACCCTAATCTTCTCTGCTTTCTCTTTTGCTGTAGCATGTCTGTTCCGGTACAACTTGCTGTCCTTCGTCTACCTCATCTACCTCCTGCTAATCCCGCTGTTTGCAGAGCCAACAAAGACAACAATGCAAGGTGAGAATTCAACACCCACAAACCCAGAATTCAACACTGTGCCCCCTGTCCACCTTGAAACTTTAAAATGCAGGCTATTGGGTAAGAGATGTGCTTTAGTGCAGAAACAATATACATAGCAAACTCTGCACAAAAGAGAGATGCATTCTATCTCATTTTTGTTTATTAATGTTAATAAACAGATATTCAGTTAACCATAATTATGAAAAATAAGAAAAATAATGATTTTGGCAAATATCATTGTATCATAAAAAATATAATAACCTGTAACATAACCTTGCTACAGGCCAAATGAAGTTACTCATAATACACATGATAAAACATGATAAACTGGTGTGTAGCTATGGTTATTTGGTTACTAAACAGGAAAGGATTCTTACTTTTTAGGTGGCTAATAGTGCTAGCAGTATCATAAAAAAAAATCAGTAGCACAGTGAAAAATTTGGGATGCCGACCCAATAAGTGACAAAAATCACCTCTTTGTAAAATTGCTATTCATTCCCTTCGTTCATAGATTAATGTCAATATGGGATATCAGTTAAAATGCTTATTATACATATTTTAATTCCATCTATATTTGAGATTTACATGCCAGGTTGCCTTGGGTGTATTTTGATTACTCCCACTTCCACCCAGTTCTTAGAACCCACCATCTTCCCTGATTTTATTTTAACAATTTGACCGCTGTATATACACTCACCATGCACTTTATTAGGAATACTATACTAATAACAGGTAGGGCTTCCCTTTGCTCTTAAAACAGCATCAGTTCTTCATGGCATGGATTCCACAAGATATTGGAAACATTCCTTTGAAATTCTGTTTCATGTTAGCATGATTGCATCATGCAATTCCTGCCAGTTTTTCAGGTGCACATTCATACTGTGAATCTCACGTTCTACAACATCCTAAAAGTGTTCTATTGGTTTCAGATCTGGCGGCTAGGAAGGCCACAAAAGAACACTGAACTCATTGTCACATTCATGAAGCTAGTTTGAGACGACTTTTGCTTTGTGACATGGTGCATTATCATGCTGGACGTAGCCTTCAGAAGATGGTAATCGTGGCTATAAAGGGATGCACACGGTCAGCAAAAATAGTCAAACAGGCTGTAGCATTCAAGCAATGATTGGTTGGTATTAACGGGCCTAAAGTGTGCCAAGAAAACATTCCCCACACCATTACACCACCTCCATCAGCCTGAACTGTTCACATAAGGCAGATATTCACATAAGGCCTACTATCTGTGTGCCTCAGTCGAAATTGAGATTCATCAGACCAGGCTACGTTTTTCCCACATTCATCTGTCCCATTTTGGTGAGCCTGTGCCCACTTCAACCTCAGCTTTCGGTTTTTGGCTGACAGAAATAGAACCTGATTTGGTTTTCTGTTGTAGCCCATCCACCTCAAGGTTCAACATGATGTGCATTCTGAGATGCTTCTCTGCTCACCACAATTGTACAGAGTGGTTATCTGAGTTATCGTAGGCCTTGTATTATCTCGAACCAATGTGTCTGTTCTCCACTGACCTCTCTCAACAACAAGGCATTTTTATCCGCAGAACTGCTGCTCACTGGATGTTTTTCTTTATTGCACCATTCTGAATAAACTCTAGAGACTGTGAATGGAAATCCCAGTAGATCAGCAGTTATAAAAATACTGAAACCAGCCCGTCTGGCACCAACAATCATGCCACGGTCAAAATCACTGAGATCACATTTTCTCCCTGTTCTGATAGTTGATGTGGACAGGACCTGAAGCTGCTGGCCTGTATCTGTATGATTTTATGCACTGCACCGCTGCCACATGATTGACTGATTAGATAATTGCATAAATTAAAAGGTGTACAGGTGTTCCTAATAAAGTGTTCGGTGAGTGTATGCTAGATAGATTTTTAGAACATTTACACTTTATTTGTCAGTCCACACTATTGCTGGTGTATCATATGCAGGGTGAAAATCTAGCATCATTTTGGACATTTCCCTTAAAGTTTTATAAGTAAAACTTATAAAAGAGTATCATGCACTGTACAAATTACATACAAGTAAGGTCTAGACTCTTATTATTACGTAATATGTCAATTCATATCATAATAAATAATACCTTGTAGTAGTTGTTGAATAATGAGTCAAAATAGTGAGAGTTATTCACAGACAGACTTTATAGAACAGAACATCGTGGATATCTGCACTGAGTGGTGTGTGTAAGGGGGAGGAGAGTCCGAGCAGGAGAGGAATGCAGTGTGTGTCTCCGTTCTCCTCTCACCCCCAACACCCCCGCACATGTGTCATCAGTTCACTAGTTCAACTGTTGCCTCATCACGCCCGTTGTTTGAACCTCAGGCCACATCAGTGTATCCTGGATTTAAAGTGAACTTCTCCTAGTAATATTAGCATTTATTAATTGTACCCAAAAACACATTCTTTCATGTAATCCTGCTTCACTGTAAAACAGACATATTTCAGCACTGAGCAATGGAGTGTTATCTGCAGAACAGCACGGTGGCTTTTAGCCAACATCTCTGCTCAGCGTTTAATGCAACAGTGTTGCTCTTGAAGTCTGAAAAGTAGCATTACTCCTCCCAGCCTGATCTCCGATATGAAATATTTCAACAATAAGACACACATACAAAATACATCTTTGAATGCATGTGCCATAATTTATCCTTAGTTTATCTTCAGTTTATCCCATAATTTATCCTCAGCTTATCTTCAGCTTATCCCATAATTTATCTTTAGTTTAGTTTATTGTGTAATTTATTTTTGGCTTCATCTCCATAATCAAATCTTAGACTTCAGACACAGCTGCCATATACACTGTGTAGAGTCACAGTTGCTTTATCCTTGCTGATGTTGCAGTGCAGTGTGATTACAGGAAGAGAACATGATTAGTTTGATGAACAAAAATGATCAATGTTGTATATTTTGTCCCAGTTGTATCTGGTCATTTAGAGGTTTAGGGGAAGTGGAGTGAGATCATTGTTCTGCCTCTGTGTTCCTGCAGCACTGATTGATATATGGACTGTCGATAATGGTATAGTATTAGCAACTTACAGCGCAGATGTTCTGTCAAGCCAAATTTCTATATTCAGTCAAAGGTGTTGGATGCTTTTTTGACAAATCGTATAAAAGCAAGCCAAATATTTTTTTCACAGGGGATGCCCGCAGAGCTTTGTGTGTTTGTTTAACTGACTGATAGTATTAGAAGGGATGGCTAAGAAACCCCCGGAGGTGATGGCTGCTTCTCTTCTCTTTGACAAATATGTTCAAGACCTGTAGAAACATGTAGAACATGAGATTCCAGTCTGGGGGATCACCTTCTGCAGAAGTGCTGCTTATTCTCAAGCCAATAGGAGATCCCCAGAGTTAGTTTGGCCATAAAAGTTTTAGTGATAGTGTGGCGAAAAATCAGATTTACTCACTTTCTCCCTATACCCCAAATGTCAATCAGAGGACACATGTTTAGTGTTCAGAGTTTGCTTCTTTAGCTTTGAACTGGAGCTGAACAGATACTGTATGCCCAAATCATTGCACGCTTGGCTTAAACCATGTTGAGAAGTAAGGTAAACTCAAATAAACTAGCTTATATAGTTTCTAAATCTGTAAGACATACCAGTGATCCATAAAAATAAAGAACGATGAGAAAAATAGGAAAAAAAGAAAATGTGCACATTAGAACTAACACATGAATGGGTGTATTCATTAAACAATTGATTAGGCTTTTCTGACCCATAGAATTCAATGCCGTACTGTGGTGTTTCCCAACCTGGTCCTCAGGGCTCCCCAGACGGTCCACATTTTTCTCCAACCTAGCTCACATCACATCACCACAAAATGTGGACCGTCTGGGGGTTCCCTGAGGACCAGATTGGGAAACACTGACTTAGTGTATCAAAGCTGGGCAAGATACACTGTACATTATCCATAAAATGAGATATAGCTGAAATCTGTTTTATTTTGGGCTGGTATTATTTATTACTATGGGTGCGGGAAAAACTCGATTCTTAGATGCATCGCGATGCGGACGTGAACGAGTCTGAATCGATTCACAAATGTCAAAAATCGATTTTCTAAATATTTAATTTATAACGGAACGTTGACGGAACGCAAAAGGCGGAACTTGGAAGTGGGTAAGTGCAGCGCCCGGACAGTCTGTGGCGGCACATAACAAAAACACTACAGAATGAGTGAGAAATCCGACCGGCTGCCTCTGCATTAAAGCCAGGTTAGATCAGGAGTCACAATCCAAATGTTAATAAGAGCCATTTTGTCCTTTCAACAAAGTCAAACCACCTTGGAAGCCACAACATTTAATGTCCAGTATGTGTTAATGTCGTAGTATGGGCTAAAAATATAAACGAGAGCGCAGATTTACTTTGCTCTACTTTAAGCTTTAGCTTTAGCCGCTTTCCTTCCATCTCCACCAGAACACCTTTCTTCAAAACTAGAAGAGTTTCTTGTAAAATGTCTCAGCATCCGGCTGTTTTACGAAGCTGAGGTCGCTTCTCATTCGCCAGCTTCTCGTTCTAATTTTCCCGTTTCACCTTAAATTCTGCCTTAGGCGCCGAATGCAACTGCTGCACCATTTAAGGTGGGACGGGAAAATTCGAAAGAGAAGCGAGTTCATCTTCGCAACTTTTTTAACTCTCGTTGCAGATTTAACCAACCGCGCTGCTTATAAATGCGAATAAATCCTCCAAATGCAAATGTTCGTCTTAATCTCTGTTTTTTCGTTCGCTACTGGCGAGGCCAGACCTCGGTTCTGTGTGACCTGCTGTCTGCTGTCTGTTCTCAGTCGTTGAGAACCAGGGCTTTCGCGCTATGCTGCACACTTTGGAGCCGAGATTCAGCGTCCAGTCTCGAAAATACCCAACCCACCCCCCCCAACCTCTCTACAACGAGACCAAAACCGAAGTTATAAGATCACTAAAGAAAACGGGCAGGATGGCTGTAACGTGCTGCGTTGTTACCCATTACCACTGGATCTTATTTCAGAGTAACAGCGCATTTTATCGCAGATGAGTGGCAGCAGCGTCTCTGAATGAGAGCCTTCTAGTTCACTTGCCACATCACTTCCATTTGATTTATTAATAAAAGATATTTTAGATATTTAAAGCAAAGTATTTGTAATGATCCATAATGCATTTACATTATGGATCATTACAAATACTTTGCTTTAAAACTACCAAGTCCTCAGACAGTAGGAAGATAGAGATCCTGTATAGAGAAAAAAGATGCATCGATAATCGTTTTATAATCGCATCGCAGCCCTCTGAATCGTAATCGAATCGAATCGTGAGATGCCAAAAGATTCCCACCCCTATTTATTACTGAGCCATTGCTATACTATATGCAGTTTATAGTATTGTCACGCCATATTTGTCAGCTGATTGTATATAAACTCAAAAGCCTTCTATTTTCTTGGGGAATTTGACGACACTTTGGCTTTCAGAAGAAACCAAAGAGTGAATTGTTGAAATAGTTATAAGTTTCACAAACTTTCAAACATTTTTAGTGGTCTAATTAAATTTTTTTTTTGTTGTTCATCGAGGTACAAACAATGTAAGGTATCAAAATACAATAGTGATTTTAAGGTTCAGTTGTGAAGTGAAGAAGTCATGTATTGAAGGATAAGAGTAGATTAAGACAATTTTATTGTCTGCATTAGATTGTTAAGTCCAGTTTTAGTAGCTCAGTGTGCTTTCATATGAAGACAACTGAGTGCCCAGACATAGCAGAACTAAGTCAAGGAGACAACAAAGACAAAAGGCAATCTTCTCAGCTTGGGCAGAATTAGCTTAGACAACTTGATAGAGAAAGGGTGGGGGTAGAATAAGGACCCTGTTGCAGAGGGTCAGAAGGCCTTAGCTGGGCTGGGCTAGGCAGATTGAGACATTTCCTTTCTACAGCTGCTGTTGCTCCATGCTTCTCACCACTGGTCAGAAGAACAATGAATACATGATCAATACATCAGCCCTGAACATTATGTTCCACGTAGTGGTCAAGTAAATTTTTGTCCAGTCAGATTTAACCAATGCGAATTCAGCTGTGTTGAACATCTGTATTTGGGCAGTCTCCTTAAACATCATTTGAATCGTCATCAATCAGTTGTGCAAATATGTTTTGTTACATTTGCTATTACTTGTTATACCCAGTCATTCTGTCTTCACTGGAGACCACTTTATGTTGTATTTTACAACACGCAACCCCAACACTTTAAATTACTCCAACAGACCCTTAAACAGACATCTGCTAGACACCTTCACCCTGAAGGGTGTGAAGCACTAGATTTATGCTGGGCAATAGACCCAAAGAGCCTGTGGCTTTGTTCAGCTAGTGGCGTCTCGATGCGGGTGTTTGTTTAGTTACGACCCTCCAGTAGAGCAGGAAAGGAGTGAGTCAAGCTCTGTCGGTGCACCTTTGCTGGCCCTTGCGTCACCACCACCAGATGTTGGCCATTAATTATAAAGCCAAAACTCCTTCACCTCTCCTGAGGCAAAATTGTTTAAGGGTGATAATATGTGCCTGGGTACCATTGAAGTGAAAATTATAGGAGAAGTTTCAGCTGGTCCACCAGTTATGCTCCCAAAAATAAAGGTGCCAAAAAGGGTTCTTGGCCTAGAAGAACCACCTTTGGTTCCCTGAGGAACTTTTTGGTCTTACTGTTAGACAATTTCTACATAATTGCCTGATCTGTTCGAGCTGCTTGCAGTTGTTAGCTTTCAGAATCATATGTGTATATTACAACATAGAATGTGTGTTGGGTGCGTTTTCACCTTTTGAGTCAAGGCAAATGCATGTAAATAAAAGTAAAACAATACAGTTAGTAATGTTTGTTTACTTGAGCTCGAACTGTATCTGTCCTCAGTTAGGAGCTACTATGAATAGTCAGCTAGACAAGCAAGACAGCTAATCAGCCAATTCTTTTATACTTTAATAGTTGCATACAATGAAAAAAAAAGACAATTAACTTTTTAAGCGAAATTATTTATATATTATCTATATTTAAATTAAACGTCAGCTAAAATTTCATGATCGTAACAGACTGACTTACCATCCTTGTCTTAATTAACATGTACATCTTAAAGATTTAGGAAAGAAAGAAGTGATCAACTACAAATGTAGGTTCAAAAGTAACTGGTCTGTTAGAGTATCTATAATAGATGTAACAGACAAGGTTATCAAAGACATTGATCTTCTATTGCTTTTCAGCGCAAGAGTCAGTTTGGCACTAGTAAAGTCACAGCTCCCACTTCCAGATAACATTTCAATCTGTAAACAGTGACCAGTCAGAGTTTCCCATCCTAAAGTGAGGAAGACAGCAATGCTAGACTGCAAGGTTGTCCACAAGTCTCTCCTCAGAACAGACGTAATCTGTCCGCTTGAGGGAATGCAGGAGACAAGATGGCTTCCTGAGGAAACAGAGCAGAATGGAGAGGTCATTGGAGAGGGACCCCAACCCGTTTGGTTCTCCACAACCCAGCTTCACAGCACTTCCTCAGGAAGATGATGATTCATCAGCCTTACAAGGAAGGGCAGCTTACACTCTTTTAAACCCTGCTGGTTTCAGTGCAGTTTAGTCATCTACCTTCTTGAAAGTAAACACTCCCAAATGGTTCCTGGCTTGGGTGAAGAGCTCTAGCAAAAACTTTTAATTGGTATAGAACCTTAACAGTTCTTCAAACTTTAAAATAGTTCTTCTCTTGCACATCTCATATACAAAATGGTTCTTTAAAGGATCATCAGTGCTCAGTAGTAATGGGCCACATTGCAGTGCAAAAATCAAAGACTACCCTTTATTTCCTTTCCAGTCACGGATATGAGGTATAAGCTATTCAAAAAAAGCAGGACACATATTTAACAGAAAATGACACCAAAGACTCAACAACTAAATATAATAATAATAAAAAATCCTCGGTACTTAGTGTGTCCACTGATTATTTTTTTATAACAGCTTTCATTCTTTTCAGGAGACTTGCTTTCACTTTTTCAAAGAAATCTGCAGGGATATTCTTTTACGCCTACAAATTTCAGCCTTAGAAATTGGTTGCATTTTCCGCTTCTCATAATCCAAGTAATCCCAAACTGTACCCTATCAGACAGAGTCAGAAGTTTAATGTCAATGGATTGAACTGGAAACATTGTCGTAAAACAGGCAAGGGTCAAAACCAGAAGCAAGCATAAACCTAACAAAAGGGACATCAGAAGAGTAACCAAGAAAAAAAAAAAATAGGCGATCAAAAACATAGCTGTCAAAGCCAGACAAGGAAATACCAAAAACAGAGTCAAAATTACAAAAAGGGTTAAAAACCACAAAAACGGCAAACAAAAAATAATACTCAATACGCTCTGGGAAACAGTGGCAACACTTCACATAGTAAGTCTAAAACAAACAGTTTATGTAGGTTGGTGGTGTAACAGGTCAGTACTCCGGTGATGATGAGCGTGACCATGGTTTGGGATTGGATGCTGTAGACAAGGTGAGTGTCACATGAGCCCCTGGGGAATTCTGACAGTTGGAGTCCATGGAAGGACTGGTGTGCTGGGAGTTATGGACTACAGGGCCAGAGGGAGGCATGACACAAGCACATTCAGTGATGATGAGGTCTGGACACTGGGGTGGTCAGGAGCTTTTTTGTTTCTCACTTTTTTTCTTTGACTTTTACTTTTCCTTATGTATTTTATATCTAAACCCATCAGAAATATCAGAAAAATAAACAAATTCTTCCTAAAGGCTGTTTTAAGTAAAAATTAAATAAATGAAGGGTGGTCTCTGACTTTTGCACAGTACTCTATAAACAGTCTGGATTAAGTGATGATTACAAAAATGTAGTTCTTGTAGTTAAAGTAAGACACTTTATATGTAACCAGATTACAGTTACATTTTAAGGATTTCTGTTTTTAAGGATTAGCTAATGTTTGATTAGGCAGCATCAATTTATATATTTATTCTTAATTTATTGACTGGCCCATAAATTCAAAACTACCTGTGTCATAATGACAGATTACAACAGTTGATTGTGGTTTTGGGAGAATTAGAGCTGTGATTTCAGATAGTTTGTAATTTGAACAGTCAGCATTTGGTCAGTAGATGTATGGGGGAAAGTATAAGATCAGAAGTAATCCAAAAGTAATCTAAAAGATTGTATTATAGTTTACAGGTTTAGTCATGTAATTTGTCCATAAGTAACCTACCCAACACTAAGAATACTGTCGAACATCATACTTTTTCAAGCATTGAAATCTTCTTTAGGAAACCAAACATAATTCTTTTATCGCATCACTCCAAAGAGCGTTTTTTGATATACTCTTAAAAACAAAGGTGCCAGAAATTCTGTGTGCAGTGCCATAGAAGAACTGCTTTTGGTTCTGTAAAGAACATTTCAGTGGATAGTTCTTTAGAGAACTCCACATTTAGGGAGAACCCTAAATTGGTATAGAACTTTTACATTATGCGAAGGTTCCTCAGATTCATCTATTTACATTTCCAAAAGTGGTTGTTCTATGGAATCGCTAAAGAACCTCTCAGTTAAGCCTAAGAAGATTTTATGTAATGTTGCTTGTTTCGTTGGTGTACATATTTGGTTTTGTAAGAATTCATGAAAGTTCAACTTTAAATGGACATTCTGGAAGAAGCACATCTGGAAGAAGAAACATTTCTTTGCTAAAAATAAACAGTAGAGGAATTTTAGGAGGAATTCAGAGTATCCACCATTGTGCCTACGGCACAGAGAAATATCCTTTTCTGTTAGGCCATTTGGTTTTGGACTCAGGAAAGCAGTGGGTCTTTGTTAGCAATTCTGTGCTTCCCCCTCAGTCTCTCTCTCTCTCTCTCTCTCTCTCTCTCCCTCTCCCTCTCCCTCTCTCTCACTCTTCAAGAAGAGCACATATCTCAGCTCTGAGTCACATCATAAAATCTAATTAAGGGCTGTTTGAGTGTCTCCTATACTGGCTTCATATTTCATGTCAGGCACAATTTTTATATGATTTCAAAATCATCCAGACAAAATTAAGTTCCCAGGTTGACAGACGTAATGAAATGAAAAGGAGATGTAAAAAAAAAAAGACATTAAATTCGATGTCATGCATCATTATGATGAACTGAGGACACTTCCTCTTGGTGTGTTCCAGGGTGTTCCTCTTCAGACCTTTGCAAAGGTAGCATTTGCAGCCAAAATAATATGGTCTAGTGGAGGGAGGACTGTACTACATTGTTGTAAAAGAGCAACTGATAAGTTCATGTGTAACCGGAGTCTGAGTGGCCCTAAAACTTGACAGTATAATACATTTAGAGTGTTTTAAAAAGGAAATGTTAATGCAGTAGTTCAGTTCAATTAATGAGTCTGCCTCATGCTGCCTCTGTGTTCCAAGAAAATGAGTGTGCTGTCTGCTTCATTTTACATGCTATACCTTATGAGTTTTTCTTTCTTTCTTTTTTTTTTAGCTTGATCTAGTAGTCTGGTAAGTTATCACAAATCAGTTTTGCTAAATGACTTGCAGAAGCTGTAGTAGCTGTAGTGGAACGTGATTAATTTTGTTGTCGTCAAGTACGCTGGAGATATGAATCAGATGGAGCTGTTTTATCCATAAATGTTACGATATAATGGTTTTGTAATGAGTGTATAAGGATTCTAAATACTAAATCACACCCAGTTTATGGTGGGATGCCTTCCATTTATGATCTGAATGAGCTTGAATGCTCTCAGTATCTCAGGCAGACACCTTGGCCTTTAATGTTTTGGGGGCTGATCTTGAGGAATGCCTTTGCTGGCTGCTGTGGGTCTTTAATAATCTATGGAATGGCAGTTTTGGGTAGTGGCAGGGCTGAGGAAAGGATCTACCACACAGAAGTCTTACAGTGTGCACACTGTTGCAGTATTTGGACGTGAAATTCCTTACATGTTATGTTGAATTCTGCCATTGAAAATGCAGTGCTGGAAATGAAGTAAACTGTATAGTTTTTTGTCGTTATTGTAAGTAATAAGCTGTGAGAGGCCATGTGTTAGTGTGATTTTACCAGGAGTTAGGAGTGTCAGTGGGAAGAAGAATGCCAAAATCCCTTCACCTATGGTAAAATGACTGTAAGGCATGGCCTCCTTTGGCATGTTTGTATAAAACTGCAACAACATAAAACATGATAAATCACCCACTTTGTCCATGAATAATTTGTTATGAATAATAATTAACACAATAAACAATCCTTCTACCAATAAATACAGTTAATTTAGAATATGCAATTGTTGCCAAGCAACCTCAAAATGCTGAAGGACTAAAACTCAGTTGAAATCATTGTATATTAGTCATTTCATTAACTTTTTCATTTTTTGCCATTAAAATAATGAAAGTATCTTCACCTCATAAGTAGTTTTTGTTCACCAAATTACCCCTGCAATGATAATACTAATTTGCAGTAATGCCTGTGTGCAATTTCCCATATTGTGTTAGCATTTAGCTAATGCCACACTTGATTTAATCTTACTTAGATTAGATCTAACCTAAAACATGGACATTTGAAGGGCTTAAGACATTCAAGTAGCCTGTTTATTGCTGAACATACAGTTTAGCAATGAACTGTAGCTCACAGTTCATTGCTGCATCCCCAAATGCAAGTTAAAGCTCTACCATACAAAGAAGGAACCATATATAAACGAGATCCAGAAACGCGGCCGTCTTCTCTGGGCCAGAGCTCATTTAAGATGGACTGAGGTGAAGTGAAAAAGTGTCTGACAAATGAAATTTTGAATTTTTTGGACACATGGACACTGCATCTCTGCAAAGGGAGAGGGACCATCCGACTTTTCAAAAGCCAGCATCTGTGATGGTATGGGGGTTCATTAGTACACATGGTATGGGTGACCTGCACATCAGTGAAGGTCCTATTAATAACATGGCTCAGCTAATATGATTTTAAAACTGGAGATATCTGTTTTATAATCAGTATTAATATTTAAAAGCTAAAAGTGTTCATATGCAACTATCCTGAACTTCTTTACTTAGGTACTTACTAAAAATGGTTGCAGTCCAAGAATGAATTGATTCAAATCAATTATTTCAATAGCTGCACGAGAGCTTCTCCCAGCGGGGCAACATTTTACAGTTCATCTGATTTTGTTTGGCTCTCTCCTGTGTTGCGCGGACAGTATTGAATGTCAGATGAGTTATTCCTCATACGCCAGTAGCGGTAAAAGCTTGCACAGGCCATGATAGAATTACCAGATGACTGACGCTGGGCTTCCTCGGGCCATCAGTGATGTGTCATGGTAAAAGCTTTTTTTACAAGATCAATTGCAGTATAAACAGACCCTGTGTCTTTATTATTGCCTCCAAACACATCCTAACTAATGTTCGCCAACAGAAGCCAACTTATAATACAGATATCTCTGACAAGAAGGGGGGGTGGGGGGTAAATGACCTAACCAGCTCACTCCTGGGTTTGGCAAGCCTGAGTCGCTGAGGGACGATCTTTAAATACAATCAAGATGATGAAATTCCAGAATTCAGGATAACAGTGTTTGGGCTTTGGCATCTACATGGAGGTTCATACAACAAGTGTTCTCTTGGCTTGAGCAGACTTCCTTATGATCCTCACAGATGTATATAGAAAGTCTAAGCAAGATATCATTGGATCTAAACACAGGAATCCCTTCAATCATCACCGAATGGATGAAGTAGCCCATCAGAGGGAAACGAAATAAGAGACTGTTGCCCAAATGGTGCGCCATTGGGAGCGTACTAACACAACCTTCTTTGTCCTTGCTCTCCAACATCACAAACACATCTGGTCCATATTTGAGCTTCCTGTGCCAGGATTGGCCTCCAGCAGCCCATGGGTTTATCCTTAGTGTTTTTAAAGACATTTTTACTGCTGTATCTCTAATGCTTTTACTACACGGTTCCCTGCTCTCCCTGCTTGAAGTCATCATCAACACGTGTTCACATAAGCCACTATAATAGTGATTATATATGTATATATTTATTTATTAGGTTTTTTGTAGATTTGTTTGTTGTCCGGACCATAAAACATCTTGTTGTGCATTGTTTAAGATACTGTTTCTGGTGAGCAGATACTAAATATCTTTTGTCAGTTTGAACTCCTACTCAGTAATATGCTTAATTCATGGAGCAGTCCATGGCTAAGCCTCTGGCTGTAGTGTTGGATTTAGACTAACAATTGATTTGCCTTTTAGGTGCTGTTATGAATAAAACACATTCTAGTCATAGTCAAAGCCAAAGCGAATAATAAAAATGAACAATAAAAATTGTGTTGCTTGACGGGGCCTGTAAAACATTTTCACAACAGTAAACCATTGTAGTAAGCATAACACCTTGGCAGGCTTAGCTTGGCAACGTGTACTACATACTTTTCACGTTTCTCAAGTGATTGGAATATGATTACCAGTAGGTGTTAAAGAATTAATAGAGACACACACACTTACATATTATTACTTTCAGAAGGGCAGCAGCGCACAAAGCTGAACTGTGAATTGTATAACATCTCATTATTCATTTCAATCAGCAGAACGATGTGTAGCTGTAATAATAATCATCATAATAATGCTTTTGGCCTAATACTGCTCTCATTTTATTTAACGAAACCCAATGTGTTATGTTACTTCAACTTAATATAAAAGACCATTGTTGTTCTGATCTTATACTGTAAAAGTGTGCTTTGTATGACCAATTTTATTGATTTTTTAAACGCAGTGGTCACGCTGGGTTTTATAGTGAATCTGAATCAGAAATGCTTACGAAGGTTTTATGAAAAGCAAATAATCAACACTTTAGGCATTTGTCCATTTGTTCAGTAGGAGTAGATCAGGAGAGTGCATACTCTTAAAAACTAAAGGTGCCAAGTGGAGCCAGAAGGGATTCTATGGAGTGCTGCCATAGAAGAACCCCAAAAAACCTTTTAAATGATTTGATTCAATTTTCATATTACCTGTGGGCAAATGCAAATGTTTGGGCAGCTCTGGTCAAATTATTTTGTTAGTTTTCAGAGTCGAAATAAGTTCAAATCCTAAATCCTCTGCAAACTCGCCAACATGTTGAAGCAATGCCTAAGTTTGTTTACTACAGAAGATGTGTATGAAGGTTATTTCCTTCTCATGTAAAGTTACCAATTTGGAGATTTGGTTTTCTTCCAACAACAGCGATACATATTTTTGGCAAAGGTCTAAAGATCAATCATTATATGATCTTATCACATTTTATGAATGGTCAAAATCTATGTGGACTTGTGTATGTATGTAAGTGTTAAGAATTTATTTAAAAGTTTAAAGAGCCTCTCTTTCACCTTCCATATAGTTTTCCTAGAGACCATGCCCCCAAAATTGTAGTACTCTCTACTGCAGCTGCATTTTCTGCAGGATCTCTGGAGTCAGTAATTTAAGTCCAGTTCACCTTGAATGACCACATTCAGATCAAATTCTGAATGTATGAGGTTGCTACACACAAGAAGCTGACATGGTTTCAAAAACGCAAATGTATTTTGGCTTGAACGCTGCGTCAGCTTTGTTGGACTAGAAACATTCTGTATGCAGAAAAACGATGCTCGTGCTGTGCACCATAAAGGTTCAAACCATTTGAACTCCACTCATGTACACACCTCCTAGACAGACCTCCATCCTTCATCGTCTAATGTGTAAGCAACTGTAGCAATAGAATCAGAGATATGAGACAGAAAGAACATGCCTGTGTGTAAATCTGCTCTGTGATTGGATTCTGTACAGTGTTTGAGTGTGTCCTGTATTAATTCCATTTACGTATATTCCTAGCCGGCTGCCATGGAGGTTTTAGTCACAGGATTATTTATGAGTCCCTCCTCTTTAAAGTTATTGTGGAGGAGCAGTGTGTGACAGCTTGTTGACCCATGGGGCATTACCTGTGGTGGAGGAATGGAAGTGCTGCTCTTGTGGTGTTTAGAAGAGAGCTGGTCTGCACTGTGTCTGTGGTCTGACCGCCTCTTTCGTCCAGCCACACTCAAACGCAAAGCCTCACTTTCACTCACACTTCATACAGCGACCACATCACTGGAAAAAAAAGTAATGCACTGAATGTACTTGATTCAGATGTGCATATTATTTATATGTTACAATAAGTTATTCTTGTGGGAAGGAAGAATCAAGTAAATTCAATACAACACATTTTTCCAGTGTAGACAGTGCCTCTTTTTCACTTCAATAGGCCAGTCATCACTATCACTCATCACTATTTGTGGGGTCTGCTGTTTGCTGAAAGCACACGTATGGTTGGGCTGTCTGTCTGATGCAGAATTTGTTTGCTTTGTTAGCAGACATGCTAAATCCTCTTTAACTTGTTTCATGATTTAATTGCAATGTTCAAAGAAGAGAGGTTGACTTTCATGACATTACTGTGGGTTGTTTCTGCTGTACACTTTCAGAAAAAAGGGCTCTATATACTACTGAAGAAGTGTTCTTTGACTTGTAACAAGAGTGAACCCTTTTTGCTGTTACGTAGAACCATTTTTAAAAGTGTTCTTTAAAGCTGCGGTTCTCAGACTGGTTCTTAGAGACTCCCACATATTTGCTCTATTATTATGCATTGCAAGTTGGGATAGAGCAAAAATCTGGGGCACCCTAAGGACCAGTTTGAGTACCACTGCTGTAAAGAACCATATGCAAGTTTTTCACCATAGAGACGAATGACTTGACCATGCAAAGATGATTATTACTTAATCAGATGGCTCTTTGAGTGCTCATGGTTCTATATAGAACCAGTACCTTTAATAAAGAACCCTTATAATTTTTTTTAATCATTTGGAAACAGCAGCTGCTTGTTACACTGTAAACATTTAATGATAAACGGACCAACAGATATGGTCCGAATTGAGCAATAATGAATAAAATCTTGTTACATTGTCTTACATTAAAAGTTAAGACAGATGTTTCCTCTTCCTGTAAAGTTGACATGATGTAGATATGCAGTTTTAAAACTTTTAAAGTTTCTCTTTTTTTTACCAGTTTGGCCACAATTTTAGATCCTTCCTTCAGAAAAAAATTCTACACTCTTAAAAAAGTTGTTCTTTAGGGGTTCTTCAGCTAATGGATGAAGCTAATGGTTGTATATAGAAGCATGACAACTTTAAAGACTTTAAAGAGTCTGTAAAAAAGGGTTCAGTATAGAACCAAAGGCCAAGGACTCTGCTGTTGTTACAAGTCAAATAACCTCTTTTAGTGCTATATAGAGCCCTTTTTCTATAAGTTTTTCTTTGTCCTTTCTTTACAGAAACGTATTTGCCACCAGCAGTGTTCAATATCAGTCAGAGATGAAGACTAACCCTTCAGCCTGCCTTTCATTCGCCCACATTTAAAAAAACTGTAATTATGAATTGAATTATGCACTGCAGGCTGAACAGAGATTGAACGTGTAGGCTGATAGCGTTTATCAGAGCTCTGTTGGGACACAACATTATGACTCTCATTACCTTTGATATTTTGGATATTACTGTAAATGCTGATGTAATTTATGAGGTCTGAATTTAATCGAATGAGACGCAGGGGCTTATCCAGGCTCACCATTAGACTGCAATTTCAGACCCACTAATGTTATAAACTCAGATTTTTCGGTAATATTTTAGGCCTCGTTTTAAACCTCAGAGCATTAATGGTAGAGGAAATGATTCCCACACTGCTCTTTCCACAAAAAGGATATGTTTTCCAAATATGAAGAAAAGAGGCAAAAGCTGATTTCTCGTGGAATAATTACCCATGACTGAGAACAGAAGCTCAATCATGGGTATCCTCCTAATCTCTAGAGTTTGCTTTGATTGGTATTTTATTACTAATAAATGTCATTCTTTTATTTGCTCCTGTAGAACTGAATGGGAGTGGTCTCTATAAAGCTCTGCATTGGTCTGATTCAAACTGTTTCATGATGCTTTTCTTGCAGGAGTGATAGACCAACATCAGCGTCCGTCCCACAGCTATTTTGTCCGCTACTAGACATCACTAGAATGCTTATTTGTCAGCTGACAAATGAAGTCTAAGGTTCGTCCTGTGCCAGCAGAGATCTCTGTACTGTTTCAGTTGGAGTTTTCTGAATATGGCACAGGCGCTGAACTCAAACTGCGCCCAGTGGCCCTTACTTGACGAACGGCCCATAGGCTGCCAAAAACATCAGCGGTATATCACTACCCACAGCGAGAGAGAACGCCGTGTAGTACAAGGCTGCATTGCTGCTAATGGTGCTGGATTACAGCAGCACTTTCCTATAACGAGCAGACAGACAGGATCACCTGAGTGAACTTTCACCCGTACAATGGGATTGCTAGATTTGCCCTCTGTGTGAATACCCCTGCAGGACCAAAGACAGCCACAGGCCTGGCCAAGAGCCTGCAAGGCTCTATTACTATTTATCTTCCAGTGGCAATATATGAATTTTGTGCTGAAATATACTGGCTGACAAAAGACACATTGCCTTCCCTTTTTTATATTCACTTTCACTTTTCAGCTAAAGGGGAATTCCACCAATTTTTCAAAATTTCTTAAATGGTTAAGATGTAAACATTCAGAGTGTTTTTGTGAAATTTTACAGAAAGAAACAAAGCCACAATTATTTACAGTTGTAGTGATAGGAACCAGATGTCTGAACACTTTAGTGCATCTGATGACTGAAACTAACATTTTGAGAAAGTTTTGGCCCGTAATGTGTTAATCCAAAGGGAGAGGTGAAGAGGTACATGTAAGGCATTACAAGGCAGAATAGTCCCCAGAGAAATTGTTCATTTGTAAATTTATTTTTCCAGATGTACCATTATTTTGCTATTATCAACATTGCATAAAGAAACTCAGAGGATGCATTTAGGTAATTGGTTGTTCACTGGTCGCTGGCTATGACTTGATTAGAAATATTGGGTGATGTCTTGATTCTGCAGAGCTCTGATTATATACCACACAGGTTGATTTGGCTCAAAAAGGTAAACATTTTATTTGTTAGATTGCAAAGTGTCATTAAACAAAATAGGGATCTTGCAAAACAGTGAAACCTGTATATAACAAATGCGAAAGATACATAGGACGTACCCATTGTGGTTTACACAAAAAACAGTGAACAATAGGACACTGGAAGAAACTGAATGGAATCAGTTTTAAATTCTGTATATTTTTTTCAACTAAATGCTGTGGTATTGTTTTCCTTGAAATAAACACAATCTATAATATGTTATTGCAACCTAATAAAGAACAAATGCATAAATAAATAATTAGAAATTGTGCACTAAAAATTGCAGGAAAATGCCATATTTCTGTTTGTTCTCTGTAGAGGAAGTATTAACTCATTTTCACTTAGAAAATCAACAAAATGTGTAATTTGACCAGGGATGTTCAAACCTTTGCATACGACTGTATATAAGAAATGTTTTGTAAGGCACCTAAAAAAATTACCTGACTGCCACTGATTGATTTCAATGTGCATGAGTGTCCTGAGTTTAACTCAAAATCGTTTCTCCTCCAGGCCACACGGGTCGCTTGCTGAAATCCCTGTGCTTCACCAGTTTGACTTTTCTGCTGCTGCACATCATTTATCAGATCACCATCAACAGCCTGTTAGCAGGAGACAACATTGAGCCTGACTTCAACTGTAAGTACCTGCTCATTGCTAATTTCTATTCCAGCTCATTTCAAGTCATCCTGCTCCAGGTTTACTGCACCGCCATGTCGATTAAAAAAGAAGAAAAGTGTAATAAATGCAGTTAAACATGAGCTCAGCATGGTGGTCAGGGTGGGTTTCCAGACACGACTCTAATCCTGACTAAAACAAACAGCCAGAGAGCCGAGCGGCACCTGGACTGGGCCTGGCACGGGTGACCTGAGGTCAACACCCCTTGCCTGGGTCCTGTTACCCCTGACACGAGGGGGCTGCAGCACCAGAGCCCCACAGCACTGCTGGGCGTGGACCCAACCAGCACTGCTTGCAACAGGCACACGGCGCTGGCCACACTCTCCCGGCAGCTCTAAGCCACAACATCTGTGCGCAAGATGGGAATCTGCACATAATGAAGAGAAAAAAGTGCCCAAGCCCAGCAGAACTGCATTCAAATGCAGAATCTAGGCCTAAGGTCATCTGTCTCGTGTCTGTGTGCAGTCATAAAAAATGTGCAAATGATGACCAGGGGCCCTCGATCGAAAGTTTAAGTTTTCATCAGAGACCCTTGCAAATATTTATTTTGCTGTGTCATGAATGGTTCTTCAGTGACGTCACTGTGAAATTGTAAATTCGGTCTAGACAGGGCAATGCTGTGCTGTTGTAAATGTGTGTTAATGGCCTTTTTTCACAGAATGTTTGTTTGAATGTGAGCAAAGTTAACTGCCAGCTAAGCCTCACTAAAGATTAATTGAATGATAAGTGCATTCTTATTGAGTTTAACACATATAAAGAACAGTTTCTCAGAAAAAGTCTATGAGTAAGCGCTTAAAGTGCACGTTTATTACGCAGGTATAAATCTTATTATTCAGTAACTACTACAAATTATTTAGGGATTACTATGAAACTAATTTGCAGTTATGAGAGTAACGACTTCATGTGAAATAAAATATGAGCCCTTGGGGTTTAAGGGGTTAAAAACATACAGCATTCACTTATTTCATTCTCATCCTGTGAAAATGCCCCTTTAGTATCAAGAAAAAAGCAGAACATATATTTAACAGAAAATTAAACAAAAGCCTTAACAAGTAAATGACATATTTTTTAATATTTTGTGTGTCCACGCTTTACCTTAATTGCACTTTCAATTCTTTTCAGGAGTCTTGTTTTCATTTCTTTAAACTAATCTACAGGGATATTTTTCCACACCAAGTTCAGTCTTAGAAGTTGGATGCATTTTCTACGTCTCACAATCCAAATAATCCCAAACACATTCAAAATGTAATGGACAGTTTGGTTTTCTTTTTCTCAGTAACAGCTTCTTGACAGCTACACATCCTTTCAGACTCATAGTGTTGAGCTGTCTTCTCACAGGGGAAGGACGGACAGAAACACTTGTTGATTTTTTCAGATCTGAAGCAACAGTGGAGCTTGATTTTCTGCTCTCTCTCAAGATGAAAGCTGTACTGTTTATCTGATGGGGACACTTTTGATGGTCTACCAGGTATTGCATGGTTGTTAGGAGTCCCATGTCTCTGTATCTTTTAATAATCTTTTTAACTCCCATTTTGGAAACGCTTGATTTTTTTTTTTTCCACTCATTTTTTCTTTGACTTTCCTTTCCCTATACAATTATATCTGATCTCCTTCTGAAAATTAGGAACTTGTACTTAACTGCTGTTTTGAATGGAAATTAATTTAATGACTTTTACACAGTACTGCATCTACAGCCAAAGACTTTATGCCGCCATGGCATCCTTAAGGGTCCACCAGACCATCACACCAAATTGCACATAGATCTATAAAACTTGTGCTACTTTATCTGGTTTACTCATACTTTGAAATGCAAATGGTAAAATAAGCCAGCAGACACCCAAGACGTAATAGCTCTAAAAGTGATATATCTGTCTGGATGAATTTATATACACTGCCACTTGTTGGCGTCTACAAAGCCTGAATGTACCAGAAACTCAAATGATTTTATTCAGATTAAAAAATGTTTATGGTGAGGCACTAAATGTAATGACTTTTCTGTCTGGTCAAGCACACTGTAATTCAAACCAACCACATGGTGAAAAAAGACAGCAGCTGGCATATGAAACCACTTAAAGTGTTTGCTGTAATGGAGTCCAAGAGAGTTTTACTAACAAAGTTTATATCTGTGTATCCGTCAGGTCTTAGGTTTATGAACATCAGTAACCCTTGGTGTCAGGCCTCAAGCAACCATTACGCATTTCTTTCACATAAACTGACCTGTGAAGACTGTTATGCCTGAGAACGTAACTTGCACTCATAGACACAGTGCACAGATGAGCAAAACAATGAATCTGCAAGCAGTGTAGTGTTGGTACAAGTGAGCGTAGAGAGTGAGAAGGTTAATGGATGCAAGCTTAATACTCTTAGCAATAGAACATAAGAGGGATTGTGTTATTGCGAGCAACGTCATGGGTGAGTTTCAACCTCAGGCACGAGCTGAAGGCAAGTAGGTCATTGGAGCTGAGATTTCATTTGCAATAACACATCTCGAGTGTTTTATTGCTTTTATGTGACAGTTCTGCAAAGTAATGAAGAAAGTAAAGAAGCCCCAAACTTTGCGTCTAATGTGCTGTAATACAGACTGGTCCTTCCGCCGCAAAAACAGTAGCCTTTTGCAGATAAAGCCATAAAACTGTCAGGTTCAGCTTAGCTTTTTCAATATTTGCCAGATTAACCTGAATGCTGTTTTGTTCAGGCTAGGCTGTAAAGCATTTTACAGCTCATCCTGTTTGCCGAGTTGTATTCTGTTAGTTTCTGGCCAATTCTAGTTTGTTTAGTTATTCACAGCTGCTGACTGAACAGCTTACTTAGGACTAATGACAGGTTTAGATTTTGATGTAGTCCTGCTGTCACACGATTCTTCAGAATCTGACCAAATTGGCTGCAGGCCAAATAATGTCTTATAGAAGTTATGTTATATAAGTTATCTGGCTTCCATTTTCTGTGTTTGTATGTGCTAAAGCAGAATCTTGGTAACAGTTAGCTGCACGGTAAAGCGCGTCATTAATTAGTAACTGGTTTTCAGTGGAATGATACAGTTATTGTGAAAAAACTGTGCTGTTATCACAAATAACAGGGTGGACAGAATCCTTCTCAACCAATCAGATTGTGCCACTGGAACTAACTATTGTATAAATATACATACACACACAAAACACAGAGACACACACACAGCTCTCTTGCTGTGCCTTTGAAGAGGTTAGAGTTCAGGTCTCTGGGCAGCTGGGCAGAACGCAGCTGGGTGACTGGAGCACATGTAGGACAGATGTGCTGCATCGCTCTGTGTGGTGTTTGTTACGCTGCATGCCTGTCCCTTTCTTTATTAATATCACTCTCTTATACCTGTATATACAATATTTGTCCAAACAGTTGTAGACATCTGCTCATCCAACATTTCTGCAGCCCATCTTCTCAATTCAAAGGTATTAAAAGGGAGTTTAACCCACCTTTGTTGTAGTACCAGCCTCTACTCTTCTAGGAAGGCTTGATTACAGCTGGACAATAAGGCAATGTTTATCATTATTGTGATAAATTATGCCACAATATGGTACAATACTTTCCTGAGCATATTGTGGATATCGTCAGTACCTAAAAACACTGCCACACTCTATGTTTGATTACAAGCAGAGCACAGTTAGTGCAGTACAGTGTGTGAAATTTTGAACACAAATCTTAATATTCATTGTTTTTGACAGTAGTTTTTAAAATGTGGCTCCTGTTTGTCTGACAACTAATCAGACGTCAGAAAAAAAGAAATGTTGTGATATAATTGTGTCATGAAAACTGTAAAAAAAAAAAGATTCAGCATTTTAACTTAAAAAGTAAGTCACCCAGTTGCCTTCAAATTTTGAGTTTACTGAACTTCTAATAGTGAGTTAACAGAGCAGTAATCTGTGTTTTACAGTCTGTTAACTTATTTAAATTATTTAAAGTTCAATAATTTAAGGCAACCAGCTTACAGGAGTCATTTTTTACGGTGTTGCGGTATTGTGATAATACATTTTTGCCTTATTGCCCAGGTCTAGGAGTGATTGGAACATGGTGTGGGTTGTGGGGATTTGATTGTATTCAGTCTTATAAGCAGAAGTGAGGTCAGGTACTGATACTGGAAAATTAGTTCTGGATAACAAACACCACTCCAATACATCCCAAACATATTAGATGGAGCTCCATCACTCCAGAGAACTCAGTTCACTGCTCCACAGCACAACGCTGGGGCGCTTTATGGCCCTCCAGCCAATGCTTTGGCAAACATTGGATGAGCAGTTATCTTCAAACTTTTGGACATATAATGAATTTTATTTCCCTTTGCTGTAAAGGGATGAAAGAAATTACATTGTTACATAAATGAGACAAGCTATATCCTTAGGCTTTATTTTAGGCAATGACCTATAGAAATAAGAACACCCTTTATTTGTGGGGCTGTTGTTAGTTTTATGTTATAAAACAAATGTGATAAATTACACCAATGTTCAGTAAATAATTTACTACTGAAAATAATCACAGTGGATAATTATACAGTTTGCTGTGGAAGGCTGTGGTTGCCAAGAGACATAATGTTCAAATATTATTGCACGAACAGCACAATCGTTTTTAATAACCTGATGACATGTAGAATTTAGTTGATATGTGCAGTCATATGTGTGCATATCAAATATTATGCAATGGCTTTGAACATGGCTCAGTCAAACCTATGTTAGAACTGGAACAGTCCATGTTATACCAAGTCGTCTGGTTTAACTGTTTAGTTTAATAATCATTCTTGACTTTTTCTAGCAGTGGGAGTTTAATGTACATCCTTAAGTTGAATGGCAGATATGTTAATATTCATCAACCTTTGACCACTACATGAACCAGGTATGACTCTATTACTTTGTCCAGCCATATAAATTACTCACATTCTGGGCTTGATGAGCCTTTTATTAGGTTATGATTTTCCACATTATTTTTAATTCTCTTGACATAAAACTTCTCACCTTAAAGGTCTAAGGAATAAATTTAAATTGAATTTGTGTTCTGACCGGCAGATGAACTCAGTGACCACACTACATACACAGTGCTGTTGAACCAAGCAGATTTACTTCAGCTATATTACACATTGTGTAAGAATAATCATAGTTTTGTCCTGCTCACTCCACTAATTACTTGTCACATGTTTGGGCATGAAATATCACCACATCTGAACAGAAATTTGCTAATAAACCATTTTTGTTATTCAAATGTGTAAGTATGAACAACTTTTTAAGAATAAAAGAAACACCAGATAATGTTAAGGGTATGCTCTTAGAACTGTACCTCCAAGTCAAGAACCATTTAGAAATCTTTAAGTGTACGTTATGTGGAGGTTATTTGAACTTTCATACATCTCCTTCACAGCAAAGGTTCTTTAAGGAACCAAAAGTGGTTCTTCTATGGCATCACAAAATAATCAAAGCATCTTCACATCGATGGAGTCCCTTTATTCAGTACATACAGCTGTTCTTCCCAGCAGGCAAACATTTGTTCTGCTTCCACAATTAAAACAAGCACAGAAACTCACCAGTTTTACTGTTTCTGTAAACTTTGTTCAACATGGTTGTTCTGGTGTCTATTTGTGTTCCAAGTTTAATGTGGGTCAGCTCTGGAACATGATCTGTTCAGATTAGTGTCAAATACAGGCCATATTCAAAAAATAATGTGAATGACCAAACAACCAAATCAGATTTGGGCCACTTTTACCTGCAATCTGAACGTAGCCACTGCTTGAGTATCAACCTAAAAGAACAATGTCAACTATTAAACTACTGAAAACATGAACAGTGTTTTTAAATGGTGTCAGTTCAGTGCATTAAACTATGACTATGCAGTTCTCCACGGCTGTTTACATCTTCTCTACAGTTCTGAAATAATCATAGAGTGGTCTGGAAACTAACACATAAACAAGAAGCACTGTGTGATTGTTCAATGCTCTGGCACTGTTTCCTTTGTTTTAGTCTTGGTCAGCAGTGGGAAGAGTGACAATCTGCAGTCAGAACCCAGCTGGACTGACCATGACTTCCCATTTACTCAGCCAACTTTAAAAGGATCTGGTATCAGTATTAACACAGTTTCACATAATAAGGCATGCATACAGGCTGATCTCAGTACACATGCTAAGAGTCCAGTCTGTCCTCACCCTCACACTGTAGACAGGAAGTGGCAGCTGAGTTGCAAACGATGTTTGGAAACACCTGGTGTTTGGACAAACCACATTAGACGTATATATGCCCAATGTTAATGTAGGAAAAGAGATTCTGTCATTTTTAATCCTGTATTTAAACTATGACTTTAAAGCAAGACAGAGTAGTTGGTTGGTTTATATGATTTTGCCTTAAACCCTGTGTCATAACACCTTAAATTGCAAGCAACCATATACTGGCCCACACTTCTATCCCTCACACTCATAAGTACATAACTTACACATTAGTTTCATAGTAGTTACCTAGTAATTCATAGTAATTACTGAATAATAGGCTTTAAGATTAAAAACTGAATTAGGCCTAGAGTTCAAGGGGTTAAAGCACTTTACATGCTAACTTTAATGCCAAATAATCTTGCTAAAGACTAACAGTAAAAATTTTTAATAATTTTCAGTGATATTTTTTTCTGATATTTTTTCTGGACATCAGTGTTGGCTGATATCATCTTATATATCAGTCAGGCTTTAGTTAAGAGATTTGAAGTCTTGATTTGCAGAAAAAAATGCTCAGATCAGTATTCGGTTAATCAGTTATCATGCGTTAGGCTGATACGTTAGTCTAGTCAAGGTAATTGTCTAATAGAAGATTGTACATTGGCAATAGTAATGCACTGAATTTATCTGACTCAAAAGTGTTTATCATTTTCATGTGTTTAAAATATGTTATCAACACAGTTATTGCCAAAAGTAAGTAAACCTAAAGGCAAATTTGTGTTAATATAATATGTTTTAAATAATATGGATATGATGAACACATTTGAATCAAGTAAAATCCATGCAGTACTTTTTTACAGTGTAATTGGCTCACAATATCTGTTAAGCTAATTAATTACATTTTTTGCACAGTTGTATGTAAATGTTTGGGTGCCCTGCAAATTACATGTGTATAGTGAAAATAGTCTTCTACAGAAATGCATGTTAATACACAATTAATGTTTATTTGCTGAATTTAATGTATAACGGCCATAAAATATGACCTTTTCAAAAGCTATATTTTATGTTTTAATTTTTTTTAATATGTTAAACTTAGCAAAAATGCCATATTTAGATTTGTTCCGTGTAGAGGATGAGTTACTTTATTTTCACATAAACAAATCAACAAAACATGTAATCTGACAACTTTTATTTTGCATATGCAGCATTTACCTCCTTTCCAGACGTACTTCAGGGTTTGCAAATACATCTGGGTAAAACAAGTGCTGGAAGTTTCAGGCTCCTCTCTCTTACCAGCACACTACATGTAGCGCACAGACAATAACTCTTTATAAGCTCAGCACAGTTATTTGGACAGTGACCTACTTATCAGCAACTTCATCTTTCTGCTCCTGACATTTTTAAACTTCATCTCTGTGCAATGCTGGAAGCAAAGCTGGTGCCAAAGATGACATCTCCCACCCAATAGCTGTTGGCAGAGAATAAATTTGAGTGAGTCATCAAAAAAAGGGCCATATTCTTTAGCCATGCCTCCCTCTGAGCACAGCTGTGGTGAGGTGCAGGAAAACAAGCGCTCTTTCTGTGGATGAGAGCTGGGGAAGCCTACAGATGAAAGGAAATGAAAAATGACTCCCCAAAGTCTCACAGGGAGTTTTGTGTCAATCGCCAAGCTCCTGTATGAAGCAATCACAAAGTGTCAATGAACTAAACATCTCAAAACATTGCTCCACAGTAAAAGGCAAGTGCAATCGGAGGCTTATTGACAGGTACACTATGAGTGCCAAAAAGGGTTCGTTGAACTGATGCCGTAGAAGAACCACATTTGGTTTCTAAAGCAGTGGATCTCAAATCAGTCCTTGAGCCTCCCTGCCAGTCCACATTTTTGACATTAATTACTTCCCAGAAAAGGTAATTTCACTAATATATGCATATAATAGTTCAAGAACAGCTGCTTCAAAATAAAATCTAAAGCTTACAAATGTTAATCTTACAGAGCTGTTTTTAAATGAAAATCCAGTCAGACTTGTTTTGGTCAGATTGAAATTCTCTCTTCTTCAGCACTGAGATCTAATTACTGCATCACATGTAATTAGTGTTGTTCTATTAGAGACATGTGAGTAGCACAAGTATCTGCATCATTACGTCAGTAAAAGCAGTGTAATTGCAAGAGTTTTAACGGTAATGTGTTACACTACTTTGTTACATGAAAAAGTAATCATATTACTGTAGTGAATTACTTTGTATCATTACAACACTGTTCAGAAGTGTAAGTGTGAAGATACTTTTAAAGTGTAAAAATGTACACATAACGTAGAGGTTTTAAACGAATTAAGAGCTCTTTCTAGGACTGCACATCTAAAGCAGTAACAATTTAGGAACCTTGATTTTTTTAAAGTGTGTAAACAACATCCCTTTTAAACTGAGTTTTTAAGATTACACATGCTAATTGCCGTTGTTGGGAATTACTGTGAATTATCTGGATTTCTTCATGAACGACTCATATAATGTGATCATTTTCCCTTCTTAGTCATTTTAGTAAATATAACACTCTTATTTAATAAACAAGACATATTTTACTGTGACATCTCTTTACTTAAGTCATTTAAATGGAACATGGTGAATGTTGGAAGTTCTGTTGGAAGTTCTGTTTAGTAAGCAGTGCGCTTAAACAAGACTAAAAAGTGACAAAGAACTGTACAGCTACTGAAAGTGTTTGGGTTTTTGCTTAGAAGGGAAGTTCTATAAGTGACTTTGACTGTTTAAGATCAAGATATGGCACTATGTGCTATATTAGACTTTTGTTGTCGATACTGTCATTTTGCTGCAGGCAAACTGCAAATTTATTTAGATTAATTCAAATATATAATTCAAAACAATTATTTTATAAAATTATCTTTTAATGAAAAATCCATGTATAAACAATATGTTGTCTACCCGTATCCAGTGTACATTGCGGAGAGGTAACACATGCAGAAAAAAAGAGCAGGAAATTCTTTATCAACAGATACTAATGGCACCAATGCTATTCCAGGTATCAGCATTGGGCTGATATCAGCAGAAGGATCAGATTCCCAGAGCAGGGAAAAATCAAATGAATTTGATCCAATCCTGTAACAAATCTATCCTGAAATAGAACACACACACACACACACACACACACAAACATATTGTTGTTATCTGTGCATTTCTTCCTGTGGGGTGGTAGACTGTTTTGTTTGTGTTGTTTGTGCATGATAGTCTACTTTTAGATGCTCAAATCAGATCAGTATTGGTGTCAGCCGATACTCAAGGTTTCAAAATCAGTGTCGGTATCAGAAAAGAAGTAGTATCATGCCATCTCTACTAGTAGATCACCAGCAGCCAGCAGCAGAGCTGTTGTACATAAGGCAGCTGTCAGAAGACAATAGTGCAGAAAGTCTGTATTGTACTGTTTGTTGGGGTTAATCTGACAGCTATACAGTAAAAATGGCGGTTATCATGGGTAGCAGCCAGAATCAGGACATGTGAGGATCTTTAAAACGCAACCCAGGTTGAATAAGCATAATGTACTGCATGTTGTTGTAGGTCTTGCAATAAAAAACCCATCTACAAATCCAGAGCACAGGACTTTAAAATGATAAAGTGCTTTTATGATATAGAGTTTTCAGCGGTAACATTTCATGCAGCACTCTTGTAGGTTCACATATCCACCACATCGCCAATGCATCTGAATGCTGATTTTGGAATGTGAAGGCATTTTTTGTGAAAGCCCACTAATCAGACGTCACTCTGACTCCCACCTCACTGTGACCTCCTCATGTGAATTAATAAGCCATTGTTCGCCTTTCTGGCAGTCGTATAGCTACAGCAGCCTTGTCCTGATGCCAGAAGGCAGACATTTCATCCGTCGCCATGCTGAACTGAATGCCAGTAATAACAAATGTCCAAACGTGTTCCAGAGCGTTAGCGTCGTCAGTAACTCACGATAACGCACGGTAAGAATTGTCTTCCCCAGGATGCGCAGCCCACATGCTCTAAAAATACCCCTGCACTCTAGCCTGTATTTTTGCACAAGGCCTTTTAACAAAGGCCAGATTCAAATCTTTACCCACGCGAGGTCGGGGTAATGATGTAGTGCTGAATTTGTGCATCTTGAAAGGGTGGAGTGGTTTTGGATAGAATTTCATTGACAGAGACTCCACTAGCCTGTGCAGAGGTTTACAGTTAGCAATCTTCAAACCCCCTCAAGAACTGAAATGCATACCTAAGATGTTTTTAGCTGATGGACATGATTATTGTGTGATTGTGTTATTGCATGATTATTATTTGTTTGGTTTTGGTCTTCTCAAGATAGTAAGTTCACCAGAAGGTGAAGGACATACAGTGTAAAACGCAAAACATCTCGTCGTATTCTGTCAAATGTGCAGTTTCTAAGCTTTCAATATTTGTGTTTGTAAGTAGGAGATATTTTATTATGATTTGAATTTTACTTGTATGCATTGTTTGTCATGTTTGTCTTTTGTTGACATCAAAAGTCCAAGGCTACTTTCATATTACAAGCCACACACTTGTGTATGTAAGTGACCCCTAACTGTCTTTAGCGTGAACACACCTGTGCACTGAAACAACCCACATGTGCACATCCTAATCAGTAACATTAATAACATAATGATCCATGTTAATCATGAATGACAACAACAAATGACCAAACTAGCAGCGCAAGCCTTCACCACAATGATCATTAGCTCTGATCAGCTCTCAGCTGTTCGTGATTAGGGGAGAAGCTGAATAAAGGTCAGATGATTCAGTACTCCTGCAGTGTTTACTAGCAGAAACGTCAGTCTCACGCTGTGAACACGGGATGATGACGGTAATAGGCGTGCACAGTGGGGGAAAAAACACATCAGTTCTGATCTGACCATTCTCTTAAGGTCACATGGCCCCTAATCAGCCATATAGACAAACTAGAACCACATACGAAAGTGGCTCAGATCAGATTTGAAAAAGATCAGACTTTCGTTCCCTCACAGTCCTGAAATCATCAGATCTGGGTCGTATTAAAAAGGGGAATTCCACTGATTTTTCAGAATTTTTGCATAATCATTGAGATGTAAAAAAAAAAACAGAAAAATAACGTCACTCAGGGTGGTTAGACGTGAAATGGTTTGCTGTAGAGAAACTTGCCGTCTCAGATTTCTTTACACTGGTGGTGATAGGAAAAAGGGGTCACAGTGTCTACACCACAAATATAACCATAATATTTACTATCCAAATCAGTGAACCTACATGTTTTCTTTGGGTACTTTTTTGCCCCGTGATGCTCTCTGCCATTAATATATTTAAAAATAGTTTTTAGGCCTAACCTTTGTCTCAGAACTATAGTAAAACAATGTCTCAGACGTCAGGCAGTGTATTCATGACCATTTTGTGCAATATCTGTCTGTGAGGGACCTTTCAGAGGCATTTACCACCTCAGATGACTGGTTCCTATCACCACCACTGTGAACAATTCTGACTAAGTGAGTTTCTCTAGAAGGACACATTTCACATCGACTCTGTTTACATCTTATCCATTTAATTAATCAGAAATGTTGGAACAAAAATTGGTGGAATTCCCCTTTCAGGCTAAAAATTGGATTTGTGTCACTCCAGACAAGTAATATGAACATAGCCTTAAGTCCAGACTCTAACCTGTCAATACAAAATGTAAATCAAATGTAAATTCAGTTACTTACATATCTAACTATGTAATTAATCATGTAATTCTGTAATTACATTTGAATAAACTAATACAATAATAACTCTTAACTAAGGTTAACGATTGTCTCAGAAATCCACGTTGATGTATCTGTAGTAAGAGATGGAATGATTTGAGAGTTGGCAGATGTTTAGTGCTGAGCTTTTGTATTCTCCTTGTGTGGTTTAGCATGGTTGCATGGCTTGTTCTCTCTTACTCTCTGCCATGTCTGGTTTGAGTAATACTTTTGCACTTTCGCTGAGCTCTAGCATGCATACAGCTTTAAGAGCAGTGCAATTTTAGAAGTACAAACCAGAAAGTTTGGGTTATGCTTTCATTACTTACAATCGCAGCTCTGTTGCTGTCTAGAAGGCAGAGACTGCCCAGTTTATTTATCTCTCACATTGTTAGTCACCCAGACGTGTATGGTGGGGGAAATATTGTGACCTTTGCTAGCTCATCCTGATGAACTGACTGAACTTATATGTGAGGAAATCTGAAGAGCAACCTATTTATTTTTCTCAGGATCTCATTGGCATCTAATTTTATGTTCATTGTTTTCACAGAACATTATTAGTAAATCATCACACTATGAATTGAGCATTCTTTATTTAGAGCTCCTCCCCTGAACCTCATCCTGTGTGTAAGGCTTTCCTGCACTTTATTGTCTTTACATTCAGAGCGGAGGCCTTGAGCTGATCCTGCAGCTGCTCTCCACTGCCTCCCACTTCCATCTTAGCATGGCCTCCTTCCCCACACAAACACACACACACACACCTGAGACAACAGCACTCCTCAGACAGCAGCAGATGAGGAGAATGAAAGAAACAGAGAGCATTTCAAGAGTTATAGTTTGGTGTTTGATCGTTGCGCATTGCTTCCATGTATATTTTGGACTTCTAGGCAGGTGCAGATTTGCGTGAAAACTGGTTATAGGTCATGTTATGGAAACCTTGGGTATGCAGAGGCCTGTTGTGTAATTAAATTAATAATAATAAAGTCACTCTGGTACCAAAACAACAGAAAAGAGAAAATTACTATTTACCGACCTTGTAGAGATCCATGTAGTTAAAGACACGTTATGAGACACATTTCATTGTTGTCAAAAGGCATATTTTCATCTCTTCTGGAGATTTTCCAAATGGATGTTTTGCAGATCTTAACAGAGGCTCTGATTTACTAAGAGTTTGTGTGTAAAACACAAAAAAATGCCCGAAACTGATTTACTAACAAGATCTATTAGAGATTGCACCTTTTAAATGAGCAAAATAGTTGTCTGTTTTGCAGATTTGCCTTAATGAAAATGCAATTTTCTCTCTATTGCCTGAAAGCAGTTTTGAGGATGGTGATTGTGTGTGTAAGTTCATACCAGTGAGGGGCAGGTACTGAGCTGATGCTTAATAATTGTAGTGTTTCTTCTTTAGTGTCGTTTCCTTGTAAATCACTTGCAGATGCCACTAATTGCACATGCAAATAATACTCTTTATGTGGGATCTTAGTAAATCAAGCTTTTGAGACAACATACAAAACATTAGAGCTGTGTGCCCATTAGATGTGCATAATAGAACAAACGCAACACAGGACCGATTTTTGTGCAAACTGCGAGACACACAAGTTAGATGGCTGAGTCCTGAAAAGAATGGAAACTGTAATAAAAACAAAGAGTGGACACACTAAATACTGAAAACTTATGTTAAGTTGTTGAAGCTTCTGTGTAATTTTCTGTCAAATAAGTTTTCTAAAGCTGAAAAAAGACAACTTTATTTAATGGCTGTTTTGACTGGAAATTAATTTCAAAGACCTTACATTTCTGATAACCAGTAATATTGGCTGATATAATTTAATTTCATAAAAAATTTAACAATAGTTTTAGTCAAAACATCTTTACTACCTTACATGATTGCCAGTCAGTTGTGTATTGTCAGGAATGTTTGTCAGGTCTCAGTTGTCAAAATTCTTAAACTCAAACAGCAAACACTCGCAAGTGATATAAATATTTTAGTGTTGACTCTAACATGCTTTACACTGTGGGAGTCATGTCGGTCTCCATTTTTGTTTGAATATGTATGAAAGCTACAGTTTATTATTAGTGATTGTTTCACATCATATTTATTTAGTTTAGTGGTTACACCCTCAGCAGGTATGACAAGGCTGACTAGTTCATTTTCACACCTGGAGCTGGTAGCATAGCTGTAGCTCACTGAAGTTACTGTGTTGCCCAAATTCTAGAGCTCTAGTAGAGCCATTCTCTCAGTTCTGGAGAGGAAAACATAGTATATTGTTTGTCAATTATCACAATAGTTTTGCAGTAGTGATATCAGTGATTTCACAGAAGGCTGAATTATGCAAAGCACTCTAACCAAATCACAATGTATTTTGCTGTGTGCTGTGATCACAGTTGGGTTTTTTGTGGATGCTCTGATAAATCAAGATATTCATATAATTTAACAAAAGTAAACTATTTTGATTAAAAGAATAAGTTGATAAGTAAAATAAGTAATTTTGATTACATTGGTCAACTTATATGAACAATGATGTAGTATTTAAGTATTGTTAAAGTTCGGAAATGTGTTGTTCAGAACCATGCAGTCCATATATGGAAACCAAGCTGCAAAAACGGGCTGTTTTTTGAAACCAACACATTTACATATATGAGCCTGTTGAAAATCTCCATCCTTTGCCAGGTGTTATACATTTTATGATGGTCCCTGAGCATCTGAGGAAATAAAGCTGCTTTATAGTTCATGACAAATTGCCCAACTTATAAAATACAGACTGTAGATGTGTAATGATGGAAGGGATCATTATGGTGTCAGCATTAGAATTGAAATAGACATTAGCCATAAGCACACACGTCTAGGTTGGAGCAGTAGCCCTGCTGTGTTCCTGCAGAAATCGAAACTTTGACGTGCGAGGCAAGCTGACCAAAATGAGCACGCAGCACCAATAGAAAATACTGGTTGGACATTGCACTGATATTTTCCCATGTTCTTAAGTAAATCTTGCCTCAAACCCTTGCATTAATGAAGCGGGAATGAGTCCAAAATCAAGGTACCCTGTGGTTTTCTTTTAGCGCCATGTACAGTTTTAATGCAGCTCTGAGACACAGCACTATATAACTGTAAGAGAAAAGTGAATGATACACTCAGAGTGAGTGAGAGAGAGAGAGAGACTTCATATGCTCTGCATGTGTACGTTTTGGGTGCGCCTGACCTTAGCAAAGCTAAACTATCAGTGATCCTCCGAGAACACATGCATTTCACATATATTATTGTAGTTAAAAACAATATACAACAGAATCTTTAAAGATACCTTGAAAGCTCCCCTGTCAATCGTCCAACATCAACAAATCCTGGTAGCTTGCTTTGCTATGTCACAGGTGCCCATTGTAGTAGATAGCATAATGTCATCAGCGTAGTGTAAACACAGTACATAGACATGCTGCTGTTGGCGCTCGCTGATAATGACCCATGCAGAGAAGCATGTGCTCTAAAATACCAAACCAACACTCTGAAAATACATATATACATGATTTAACACCTGTCAGCAAAGTTCATCATATTATCTCAGCTGTGTTGTCTGCTTTGCAGAGCATTTTGCCTGTTGTTAATATATCACACAGGATTAAACTATTAAACAAGAAGTCCTGCTCCACACAATGGCACCATCAAGTATTCCGGGAACCTTTTCCTGTTTGGCACAAAGAAGCTTGCAGGCTTGGACGTCGCTCAGCTACCAGACAGTTCACTGCTAATTACAGATCTGTGCAAACGGCCATTAAGAACAAGTTGTTGATTTTTCAGGGGATTTTTTCTGAGGAAGTTAGACATAGTTTCACAAACTGGAGTTCAAAATATTATTCAAAATTATTACATGATCTTGTGAGAACACCATAAGTCTGAAAGGATGTGTAGTTGTCAAGAACTGAGGAAAGGAAATACGCACAAAAAAACGAAAACTTACAAATCAACGAAACTGCTGGTGTTCTCAGAACAATGGACTGACCACATCTGAGACCAGACCTGAATTTATTTGGGATTTCTTAGACTGTGTGAAGCAGAAAATGCAACCAACTTCTAAGACTGAACTTTGTAGGTGTGGAAAAATATCCCTGCAGCTTTCTTTGAAAAATTCAAAGCAAGTCTGCCAAAAAGAATAGAAGCTCTAAGAAAGACAAGGAGTGGAAACACTAAATACTGAAGAACATTATATTTAGTCATTGAAGCTTATGTGTAATTTTCTGTTAACAATAGATGATTTGATGGCTGTCTTGACTGGAAGTTGATTTCAAAGATCTAAAAATTCTGATAACCAATAATATTGGCTGATATAATCTGTTCTTCAATAGTTTTAATCTTAGAACTTTTGCTATTGCCTTTTGTCAACTAAAACCCAGACAGCAAACACGCACGTCTTAAATAATATAAATATTCCAAGAAATCTTAGTAATTTTGTTGGCTTCTATTATAATTAGCTGTTATATTTCATTTGTATAGTTTTTAACAATTTTAACCATGTTTTGTGTGCAAGTTTCCCAGATCAGTATGTATTGCTATCATTGAAGTGAACAGGTGCTCAGTAGTCTTTAAAAAGTAGGTAGTTTTATCTCACATCTAACATGATGTTAATGGTCGACTGATATATTGGTCAGGTAATAGTTAAGTCTAACTTAAATATTTGAAGACTAATTGAACTAATCTGTTCATTGCTGTTGGAAGGCATATAGTGCAGTTAAAATAGTCCATGCACAGCCCCCCGTAGGAGCTCAGAATACCTGGAAGTGTCCGTGTAAACACACATCTGTGGGTACACACTCACACTGAGCTTTAGTGGACTGTAGAGACTCTCCATCATGCTGCAGGAATGTATGTTTTGTGCGGACAGCTTGTTTCAGTGCTGTTATGCTTGCTCGATCACATTTGATCCAAAGCATGATGAAGTCTTGAGGAAGAGAGCGATAAAAGTCCAAACGCACTGGGTTTATGCATGGCATCCTGTGTGATGACGGCTTGTCTTTGACTCGTGGGGCTGCAGTGGTCCCATAGTGTGTGGTGTACTTTACAACACATGCCTTCTATCAGTGGAATGCTGTGAATGAGGTGTTTGGAGGCTGTGAACACAGTAGGTACAGTGTGTTCGTCCTGTAGGACTTTCTGCAAGTCATTTCCAGGATCTGAGGAAGTAGTCAAAGTTTGTACGCAACATTCTCAGGGTCTGGCAGTGCACAGCATACTGGAATTAAATAAGTAACTTTTTTAATTGCTTGACAATAGGGGTATAACCCAAAGTAAAGGTTTGAGATGATTTATGATCAGTATCATGCAATTTATTAAACCTGTAGAAAAAAACACCAAAGCAAAAACTACCAATTATAGCAAGAATAAAGTTAGCTTCTAAAGTTTATGACCAGACAATGTGTTTATTTTCTGAATTTAGATGTATAATGAGGAATATAATATCTGCATTGTATAAATATTACATAATAAATGTCATATGATGTCAGTATTTGAGCTTTTATGCACTGTAACCTACTCTCTAACTTCTTTCTGCTTTGTTGTCTTTTCCTTTTTTCAGGTTCATCATGGGAGAAATCAATAAGACAGCTGGGCTTTGAAAGGTAGGAGTGTGTTGCCTCCAGATTACAAATCAAGTTGGACACCGTTTACATGTGAACGCTGACAGCAAAGAATGTATTGTGATGTATATAAGACATTTTGTTTCACACAACAAGCCAGGAGGTTACACAGAAGAATAGTTCATCAAGCACTGAAAACAGAATTGAAAGAACATGAAACATTAAAACATAAACAAGGCGTAACTGTAACGGCCAGTGTGTACATTGACATTCCATCTCCTGGCCTTAAGACTTGAGAGAATTTGCCAAGTATAGCTCAGAAAACCTAAATAATGTTTTCTGCTTGTTGTCCAGACCCCTTTGGAGGAATAACTACTAATTAATCAGGAAAAGTAAAATGTCAAAATAGCCCTTTAGGTTTTCAGATTCTAGCCATAACAAAATGCTGTAGGGTCTGCACAACACTGATTATTTTTCTTTTCCCAATGTTTCTAATTGTGAATCCGTACTTATTTCTACACCTCTGCCATCACAGTAGTCTGATTTGTCTTTAATAAACTTTTGAGAGAGAAGAGTGTGCTGCTTTTGCAAGATTAGTCTTAGACTAAAGTGCCATGAATCACTGATAGATTCTTTATTTTGGGACTCATTTATATAGAAATATGTTACTTAGACTAGAACATCTTGTCTGAGGAAGTGTGCTATATTGTAGTTCTCATAGTCTCATCAATTATATAGAAGTCTACCATTTGTCAACACCTCACAGATCATTATAGTGAATCAATGTTGACTTCACACCATAATGTCTCTTAGAACTGTATAAAAAACATGCTGAACTAGCAGTCAGCAGAATCCACTGCTCTAGTGCAAGAGTCTCTGCTGGCCAGCATATCAGCAATTAAATTACATTCTAATGAATCTATGTGCTGCCCGTGTTTACTGTGATGTTCCAGAGAAACTGTGATCTAACAGTTTATTGGAAGTCCTTTTTAGTCTAGGCTTAAGCTTAATCTAGAGAACTGGCCTATATGCAGTCGACTGTGTATGCTTTTTATGCTGCTTTGACCATAGCCGTATTTCTGAGCAGTCAGCCAGTACTGCTAACTTCCTATACTGGTGACATATATGGTTTAACTGGTTTGTTGGTTATGCTTTAGCCTGTTCTCACACCTAACAGTTAGCTTGAGCGGTGATAATGAGATGAACTCAATACTTTAAAGTTAAATCTTACTGCAGCCTCTGGTATCATTCAGTGACTTATTTTCTGAAATCAAAGTAAGGCTGTAAACTGCATCCTCAGATTTGTCTCAGAGCAGGCACATGTGATTGAATTAGACGTTAGGACATGGTGGGTGGCATCATTCAAACAAAGCTTACTGTTATTCCTCATCTTGGTAATCATGTTTTCTGGCCATTATTTATCCCTGTGTGAGTCGTGTGTCTGTGGGCCACCATGGCTGCTGCTGGAGTCTGCTGTGGATCAGCTGTGCTGGCGGCTGCCTGGCCGCCTCCTGTTGAGTGGTGGGAGGTGGGAGAGGCAGGTGACTGATGCTGATGAATGCCAGTCAGCCAACAGTGTCTGAGCTGCTCGCTGAAAGATGACCTCCACTTACGTAGAGTAGGCTGTGTTATAAAGCAGAAGAGCTGAGAGCAGAGACAGAGCATTGCATTAGAGCGATTATCAGAAATAAAGAGATGTCAACTCTTTCAAGAAATATATAATTGGATTATAATTTTTAAATAATACAATTAAAAAAAAAAAAATTGAGAGTACTTTTCCCCAGGACAGGACGTGACAGTGTGGCCATGGTACATTAGTCCGGCTTAAAAATGAAACTATAAAAAAATATAAAACTGTATATAATAATACTGTGCAAAAGTCTTATGACGCATTTACACTGCTCCAGTGTGGCAACACACCTGAATGGATCCCATTCATTTTCTATTGGATGTGTTGGTCCATGGCCATGCAGTGCGTGATACATACTACACTGACTTTCTGATTATTGAAAAATCTAGGCTTTACTTACATAAATACTGACATAGCAAGACTAAATCAACCCTCTATTTTAATTATGTTTATTTTATTAAAGCAAATGATTAAACATTCTATGTTGTTGCTACCAAAATAATCAGAACACTAACAAATCTTAATCAAAAATTTCAGTAGTAACAATTTTAGCTGATTTTAAGCACATGAATGATTTTTTATTTGCAAATGAAGCTCATGATAAATCCAAATTTATAACTTTAAAATAAATCAGTAGGATCTTCAATACCTTTATATTTCAATACAATACAATACAAAATATAAACTATAAAATATAAAAAAGATATTATGTATTATTTTTATTATTATTTAGGGTTTTGGACAGGCACCTCCCAATAGAAAGTATCCTATAAATGATGATTTAGTATATGTTTAACTTACTACTCTCAATTAACTAGCTTATTATTCTCAATTAATGTCTTGAGTTTAAATAAATCATAATATAATTCTTATAATTATCTAAAGTCTGAATACTTAATTTATTATTTTTTTTTACTGTCTGACCGCAGTTAAGAAGTTATTCAGTAGAACAGTCCATATATTTTTTACAGAAGTTGATTCAGAATCTTTTTTCCATGTACTTTTGTAGTTTGCCATTTGCTTTAGTAGTGTTGTATCAATGCACATGAAAAAATAAATAAATAACAGTACATATGCACTCCATACATGGAGTTTTCCCCTATCTGTATACAGTAAGGAGTAAGAATTATTTAATTAAACAAGACAAGTGATTAAACATTCTATGTTGTTACTACCAAAGCACTCATAAAACTAACAAAACTTTATCAGATGTTTTAGTAGTGACAATTTTCAGAGCCTGTAATGCAGAGCTGGATTACAGTGCAGAAGTGTCCAGCAGCTGGATGTGGTTGAGACATGTCGCCTTTGGCTCTGCTCTGTTACTGACAGACACCTGTAATTTACCTGACTCTCAAAGAAAAAACACCGGAAGTATAACCACAACCAGCTTATATAACAAATGTCTGCTCCACTGTCTCTCACGGTTTTATGAGTCAGAGATTAGGCAACTTGCAAACATGTGCTATTCCTAAACAAATCAGCAAGAGACGAGATGGTTTATAAGTTTTTATGCTCTTGCTCTTACTTGTCAAATAAAGTCTTAGCTCTTAACTGTTTTTATTTACTTGCCATGATGCAAAAGTGGAAAATCACTATATTTATATGTTCCTCTGTTTAACCTTACTGGGCAGTTAGTTGTTCTAGAAGTCCTCATGATACCGAAATTGCCTGTCTTGGGGCCCTCAGAATCTAAACCTTTGAAACGAGCTCACATAAAATTGTCTTATTCTGAATAAGGGCATGGGAATTACTGTTTTCTTTTTAATGTATGATAAACAACTGCACACAAGACACAATAAATAGTACAACCTCTCTATAAAAAAGGTCTTACCTACAGGGCTCTGAAGTGAAATGGAGGAAGAGTGGCAAAGTTTGGTTAAGTTCCTTCTGCATGTAGATTAAACCGTATCTGATGCCAGAGCACGCTGAGACCGCAGGCTTTTGTGGAATCTGCTGTTTGGTTGTCTATGCCATGGCTGGATGTGTTTGCCTGTAATCATATCAGCATTTCCTATTTTGTTCTGAAGGCTGCTGAACACTGTGTGAATGTTATCAATTTCCTTCAATTTTACACTGGAATATTTGTCCAATATCTTCAGACAGGCTTTCTTGCACCAAATGTGTTGTTTTGTCTAACAAAAAGGAAAGACCCGAACAGCTGACAGGTCGTATATTACTACACTGAACAAAGGTTTGTACAGTCCAGATTTATTTAGATTTATTTATTCTGTCCCTCAGAGACCTTTTTTTAAGTGTTTCATTAACACATATAGTGCAAATATACCATATCATACTTCCATACAGTACTGTCCAAAAGTCACCCTTTATTTATTTCATTTCCAGTCAAAACAGCCATAAATATAATTTCATTTTTTTAGTGTGTAATATAGCTACGCTTTGCCTTTTTAACAGCTTCCACTCTTTTCAGGGGTCTTGCTTCCAGTTTTTCAAAGACATCAGCAGGGATAGTTTTCAGTGCTTCCTGTATACACTGCGGAGGTTCAGTCTTAGAAGTTGTATTTTCAGCTTTTCACAGTTCAGGTAAAACACATAATAAACACATTTACTGATGCTGAGGTCTGGACTCTGGGGATGTGAGGCCATTGTTCTAAGAAACACCTGTGGATTTTTCACCTGAGGAAGTGCTGTTTATCTGAAGGTGACAGTTTTGGTGGTCTACAAGGTCAGATGGTTGTTAGGAGTCCCATTTTCTATATGTCTTTAAATCATAACTCCAGTTTTGGAACTCGTCTTTCCACTTCCTCATGCAAGTGGGTTGTCTTATATCTAATCTCCTCAGAAATATCTCCTGAAAATAAATGACTTGTGCTGATGACTATTTTGATTTGAAATAAAAGGATAAATGAAGTAAAAATAAATTAATAAAGGGTCTCTGACTTTTGCACCTTACTGTATATGCTTTCTAACAATGATTAATTTTTTTGCAATGTCACTGAAAATCTAATAGAAAGATATTTAAATGCTGTATCAAAATAAGTCTAATGTGTTGCCTATTTAAATTGGGTGATTATGGAATAAATTAGCCATGTTTTTCTTGACTCAGTGATAAAGGTCATTAAAACACAAGGGAGAATGCAACAGGCACTTCCTTATGCCCAGTGCTGTGTGAGCTCTGAATCGTGCCACTGTGCTCCATGTTGTCCTTGGACAGAAAGCAGCCTAAAGCCTCAGTGGCCATTGCTGCCCCATTCGTGTGGACCCGGTCTTATTTGCTGTACAAATAATTAAGCAGTAATTACTGTCTGGGAGCTTCAGAGATCTTTATTAGGGATTAGGGTGGAAGTGAACATGGTGTTAATGCTGAGATCCCTACTTACCAAGCACATTAGCATTTCACCTGGGGCAAAGGAGAAGGCTTACTTTACACATGCTTGTCAGAATCTGAGGCTAGAGTCCTGTTGACTGAATTACTAAAGTCCTGGTGGTTGAGTTATTTATGTATGCAAACTAATTAGCATCGCTCAAAAAAGTAGTGTATAATGGAGATGAGTGATTCATCACTTCAACGTATTAATACTTTCCTTCCTTTGGGCTGTTTGAACCTTGTGAAATGTCTATGTCTAGGTGTTCCATGGTTTTATGATGCCAGAAGAGGTTGCTCAGAACCTCAAAGCTGAAAACAAGCAAGAAATTAAGTGTGTTTCTGAGCTGTCTGTGTCCTGAAGCAAGCTGCTGTACAGCACTGTGGCTTCGCCTGCCTCGCTGACTCACTCTGCAAACAACAGGGTCTAATGATTCACACTCACATCCAGCCAGTCCTCCATTTTGGTAGGATCAAGATGTGATAAACAGACCAAAGTAAACCAGGAAGTTAGGTTCATGAGTTAGGATAAATGTGAGCTCCAGTTGTAAGAAAAAGAAAAACTGAACCCTTGGGAATTGTCTGGATGTCTGGATGAAATGTGATCTGATCTTCATCTTTATGATAATAAATAAAGACTCTTATTTTGACAGCACACACCATTTTGCAGCGTCGTATCTTTATTACAAATGGAACAATCAAAGCCACTGATGGAAAATATGTGAACCTCTAGCATAATGACATTTTGGAAAAAAGGGTAGTGGATATCAGGTGTTCCAGTCCAATTCAGGATGGCCTGCTATTTTAAAAATAGAATTTTTGGCTCTTGTCAACCCTCAAGAGCCCCTTAGAGTTAAAACTGTGAAACATGTTGCTTACTAGCTTTATCAAATGAATATTACACTGAACTCTAAACAAAACTTCCAGTGATGTTTAGAGGGTACTGTTGTACACAAATGAAAGAAATTCAGCTCTGTTGCTATTTCTCACAGGAGCCTGCATACATTTAAGTTTAATGTAAGAAAAACACTGAACAAGGATGATCTTCAAGAGAAGAAGCCACTGATGAAGCCATTTTGTTATCTGTCTCAAGTTTTCTCAAGACTCCCTGTATATTCCACAGCTCCAGTGGAAGAATGTTTTGTGTTAGACAAATGTTGAACTTTTTGGTGCTTGGAGATAACAAAGCACTGCATACCTCCACCAATACCTCATCTCAGCTGTGAAGCATGGTGGAGGGAGTATAATAGTGTGGAGCTGCTTTGATGTATGAATGCGTAAGATTTCTGCACACATTGAGATATTTAGGTATTGTTCAGAATATCAATACAATACAACATCAATATCAATATCAGTACAACAGTATATCATGGATAATGTTGTGGCAAAACATATACTGACACAACCATAACTGTTTTAACCAATTTATGAATTACCTTTACACAAGGGTGCATGCTTGAGACTGATAATGCATGCAAGTCTGAAAGTGCAATATTTATAATTTACAGCATGTGCATACATGTGCTTAATAGTTAGTGCTGTGCCCTTTATTGTTATTATTTGTATAAGACTGAACTGGAGAAGGGAGCATTTTACTGTTTGTTCATTTTTGTGCATTACATTAAGGAGAAACTGATGTCAAGGCTTGTGTGTTACTTTTTAGTTGTGCATTTGAGTTTAGTTTCACTTTTCAGAATTTCACTTTCACAGATGGAGTGTTATGAATAGGTGTAGATATTAATGAAAGGTGTTATCATATTCTAAAACCTTGATTGGTTATGTATTATTATTGCAGCATTAATTTCCAAATGTATTGTAAACATTGACAAAATATGTCAGTTGTGCATCTGATGTTTTGCATCATTGTCTTATATTGTTACCCTTGTCTCGTGGTATGTATTGTACCGCGAAGTTGTTGCCAATACCCAGCCCAAATTGTATCAGTTCAGGTTCAAGCTGTTCGAGTTCAGGTGTCTGCATAGCAGAATGTTAGGACATCTGTCTGTGATCTAAAACATAAAAGAATTTGGGTAATGCAACATTACAATGATTCAAAACACAAGAGTAAATCAACAACAGATCGGCTAAAACTCTGTATGTAGTTTAGAGTGGGCAAGTCAGAGTCCTGACCTTAATTCCCCTCAAATAATGTAATGTGATCTGAAGCAGGCCATTTAATCAAAACATACTGAACATATACATCAGCTTTGCGTAGAGGAATTCAAAACAGGCTAAATACCTCTTAATTGCTGTGCAGGACTCATCAGCTGCAGAAAGTATTTGATTGAGGTTGTTGCCAATAGTGGAGGCTCTACAAGTGACTAAATAACAGAATTCACATAGCTTTTCCATAGTGACCTAGACTATTTTGTTCAGTGAAAGATATGCCACTGTAAAATGGGTATTTTATTTGTTACACATCCATCTGAGCCATTCATGGAGTAGTTCAGATAATTCCAAAGGGTTCATAAAGTTTTCTCACATGCATTAAACTATGAAAATAGCCTTTTTTATTACTGCATTGTTTTGTCGTTTAACTTCATACAACTTATATACATACATCCACCCATTCAACCTATGTCAATTTGGCCCCATCTACTCACACTGAAGTTATAAGTCAGGCTGGACTGGTTTTCTGCTTTTGGAATGAGACACAATACAGGACAACCAATCAGAACAGAGGTCACTTGCATATATCTTAAAGGCACAGTAACAACAACAACCTGTTTAATTAAAAGAGATGAAGGCAGTTTGTAAAATGGTCATGTAAAAATTATAAATTATGACACACAAATGTTCTGAGTGAACCTCAGGGAAAGAATAAAATATAAGAAAAATGTAGAACATGGGTCTTTCAAACCTAAATCTATGTTCACGTGAACCCAAAAAATAGCTAAACTATGCAATCTTGCAAGATGATGAACAGTATATCACACTTGAGCTGTAACTTCACTGCTCTGCTCTGATACTTATGTGCTCACTCTGATTTGGCTGTTAGGAAAAAGGATAGGGTCACTCTTTACTTTGTACCATTGTACTATGTCTGACTTGCATGCTAAACTCCTTTATGTATCAAAGTTAAAGTACATTGATGATCTGGAAAGTAATAGCTCAAGTTTTAATTTTGGAAACCTACACGTTTGAGTATTAAAGACAGTTTGGCAGATTAAATACTGGCTAATATTACCATTTAGCCTCAGAAAGCTTCCCTACTTTCACTACATTTCCAAGGCTGACTGGAAACAAGCTGTAGAGCTGGAAGGGCAATTATGTGCAGATTATTTCTCCCTGGGGATGCACCCTGTTTGAATATGGTCAGGGAATGGCCGTTGTTATGATTATGCATGTCACTGTTGACAGTGGAACGACTGGTGGCCTGACATCCATAAGCCAAATTGCTGAATTAGTCTATGAATCCTATTAGCTGTATTTCCACATCTAAGAAAGCGATCAGGTTTCAAACAGATTGGTAGGAAGAGAAGGAAGGTCAGTCAGTAACAGTTCACTCTCAGTGCTGACATGCTTTATCCAGAAGTCATTACATTGATTCGTATTACACTGGAACCAGTTACTTACAGTAATAAGATCCTACATAATAACAGCACAGAAAGTCGAATTTAAAGTCTAGGACAAAGATCCATAGCTTGCATTTTAGTTTCATTGTACTTACAAATAATTTGTAGTAGTAACTGAATAATAAGTCTTAAGAGTAGAAGCTGAATTATAACCCTGCATTTTAAGGGATTAAATCAGCACCAGGCAAAGCAAGAGGTAAGCACTATCACCAAAACAGTTTCAATGTTACTTTGTAAAACTGGTTGCTTTTATAGGACGTCTGTGTTTAGACAGGATTTATACAAACCCATTTCCAAAAAATTTGGGACAGTATGTGAAATGCTAGTAAAACCAGAAAAGTTACATTTTTTTACCTATATTAAACTGAAAATGATACAAAAACACAGTATTTCATGTTTTTCAACATCATTTTGACACATTTTCAGCAGGAGACAGTTCTGGACTGCAGGAAGGCAAGTCTAGAGAACCCACTCTCTCTGATAATGCAGCCATGCTGTTTCAACATGTGCAGAACGTTTCTTGGTGTTGTCATGTTGAAATAAGCATGGACGTGCTCGAAAAAGGCAGCACGTGTTGCTCCAAAATGTGTTCATTGTTAACGGTGCTTTCACAGGTGTGCAAGTTACTTACTAATACACCCCCCATACCATGACAAATGCTGCCTTTTGAACTTTATGCTGGTAACAATCTAGATGGTCCTTTTCGTCTTTGGCCTGGAAAACTCAACATTCAGTTTTTCCATAAACAATCTAAAAGTTCGAGTTGTCAGATCACAGCACGTTTCCACTGTGTATCAATGCATTTCAGATGAGCTTGAGCCCAGAGAAGTCGGCAGTGTTTCTGGATGTTGTTGACACAAGACTTCTGCTGTGCATAGTAGTCTTAACTTGCATTTGTGCAACAGATGGTGTTTATTGACAATGGTTTGTAAAGTATTCCTAAGCCATGTGGCCATATGAGGGATTGAAGGTCACAGGCATTCAATTTTGCTTTTCAGCATTGCCTTTTAATTTCTCTTGACACTATGAATCTTTTAATGTTATTATACGCTGTAGAGGGTGAAATACTCAAAACCATTGCAATAACTTTGCTTAGGAATGTTATTTTTAAACAGTTAGAGTTTTTGCTGACACAATTTTTTGGTAATATGGCTCCCTTTCAGCCTTTCCTCACTGCTCCCTTTAAACCCAAACATGACTGCATCGCCTGTTTATGATGTTTTTTGAACATTTAGCAATGTTCCCAGCCCCATTTTCAGAACAAACAGATATTTTTAAAAAACAGTTAAGTTGATAAAATAAAACTGGAAACATCTCTTCTTTTTACTTTTTTCATTCAAAAACTTCAGAAAGTATTTTTATAAATATCTGTTTTCAGTTTTTAGTTACATATTTCTAATGTTTTTGCAGCTGGGTTTGCTATCAGTTCCATCATTTTTTGTAGGGGTTCCATTTAAATTAATGAATTTACCACACTCTGTATGTAGATATCAACATGCTGCTCTAGCTTGCTAGTGTAGTTGTTCCCTGTAGGTTTTTATCCATGAATCAAGTACCTTATTTGCTCATTCTTTGAACCCTGATTGACCCCTAGAGGAGTCTTTGGCCCTTGACCTGAAAGGGGGCCTAGGGGTGCTCATAACTTTCCTCCCCTACAGCATGCAATGCTTCAGCCATGTTTGGTGTAACTGAAGACCCTGAGAACATCAGTGGAGGAGACTGGGAGAGGCCACTGGAAGCGGAAGGTTGGGGGTGGCTGTATCACCAGGCAGCGAAGAGGCTGGCACCAGCTTTAGTGTGCTGACGTGGTGGGCTCCACAAATGAATGCTTTGAGAGGAACACCCAGTCTCTTGGCATTGCATAAATAAAATGTAGCTGATTTCAGAGAAATGCTATCTATTTGCACTCAGGCCCCGTGAACCCAACCACATTATTTTGTCTGTGTGTGGTGCACATGATATGTCCTGTTATGAAAAATGCATAAGGCGTACTATATAAAATTGCTGCTTTACTGTAAAGTAGGACTGTGTGTGACTTTCACCAGACAAAAGAAGCTTGAAAAGGTACAATCTACAGAGTTTATGGAATAGAGTTTTTATAATATTTTGAAGAAAAGATTTTTGGGCAGCACTTTACTGGAGGCAGCAGTTACAAGGCCACGTGAAAGCTATAATAACCATGTGTGGTTTATAAATGTCTGTATGTATACATAGGTCAATGTGAAAGACCTATGTAGGTGTGGTGTAGCGTTATGAATGCTGCTCTTCAGTAAAGTGTTACCAATTTTTGTCATTGTTAAGATCTATCTAGCTTACACACGATACACAGACAAGCTGCTGAATCTTCTCAGAAGCACTGAGGATGATGACAGACCACTCTTATTGCGGATCTCTCTGAGAGAAAAGATTGGATTACGTGATGGCCAGAAGGCCAGCTGGACCTTTGAAATGCGTTTAGTTGTGAATTCAGCGCTACACAATTAAAGCTCCCTCATCATGTCGACCTGTTACGATGCCCACATTTTCTTGGTGAGTTTCCGGTATTTTCCAAGCCTTCTCTGGCCTACGGACGAGAAAAACTGGTGATTTTTAGCAGATGCAGAAGTGGATTTGGCATGCCTGATAATGTGGGCAGACATGCCTTCACGGAACGCTTAATTACATGCTAATGGTCAAGAAATGTCTTCGGTGGTGGAAATGCACACAAAGAAACATCCCGTTTACAATGAGCGACAAATTAACCGAAGCTAAACCTTTGGCTTTTTTGTTAAACGGGAACAGATCTGAGTTAAAAATCTGTTTAAGGTTATATCTCTTGGCAGTTAACAGCTGTTAAACACACAAACATTTTAGGCTATCAGGTTTTATAGATCATTCAACTGATTTGTTTCAGAGTTGAAAACACATTTTGGACTTTTAACTGACTTGGACTTGGACTTGGACTAAAATCCTTTTACTTCAAAAGACACAATACCTTAATTTAGTAAATGTAATTAAAATTAAATGATTGAACATTCAATTTTGTAACTACAAAAAAATTCATAACACCACCAAAACTTTACTAAATGTTTCGTTGGTGACTGTTTCGGTAGTGACAGTTTTAACTCAAAAACGCTAGCCAGTACATGACTAGCAAATACAGCCTTGAACAGTTGTTTACACACGAAATCATGCAATCAGAAATATCCTTCATGCAAACACAACAATAAGGTTACACACTGACTTTCAGACTTCAAGACACGTTTACTTCAAAACAATGAGGGCTATTAGGGAAGAAGGACAGGGATGCAATCTTACTTCCTACTCTAAATAGCAGGGGTGTGGCTAAAATAAGGGTGTGGCTAAAATAAGGCTCCGCCTACAGACTAAACTTTGTGTTTTGGATGTGGCATGAAAAAAAGTTTTTTTTTATTTAATAAATTAAATAAATGTAAGTCATTCCACTTCACTAGAAAATAAATTAAAAATATTTTTAAAACAACACTGAAAAAAAAAAACAACAAAAAAAGTAAGTAGTATTTGAAGTTTATGGGTTAGGTTTTGAGACAGCCACCTCCCAAAAAAAAATATATATATATATATAAATATATATATATTACAATATCTTGGGTTTAAATAAATCTTAACATAATCTTTGTAAAAATCTAAGGTCTAAATACATAATTGTTTTTGTAAACTGCTTGAATAAATTCTGTAGAATGGTGTAAAGCACAAACAGTTCTTTATAATCATTTCCAATCATTTCTCACTAGAATTCAATAAAATTGTTTATTATGAGTTAACTATTAAAGTGTTTTTGCATATATAAAATAGGAAAAAAACTTTTTTTCTTTTTGTTCCAAAGCAAAATATTCAGCACTGTTTATTTTTAGCTCAGGATAAATGCACATAAACCAGCAATATTCAAATAACTGTTGAACTGAATCTGTGCAGGAATGTGCTGGAAACGTTTACTGCTCCATTTAGTTTGTTTTTTAAAAGATCTCGTGCTTCGGTTTGTTTGTACAGTTTCATCTTGGCCGTGCTGAAAGCAGCAGATTCTCTCTACGTTTCTCTATTTGAGTGCTGGAGCTCCTCCATTGCATGCTGGAGAGGTGGAGGTATTGTCGGTATCGTCTGCGGCTGTTAGGTCCAAATGATGCAGTGGGGATCCATCAGACTGTTCATTATCCCCCGCTGATGTCCTGCGTGCAGTGCCAGCCGATGACTATTTCAAACCTCAACAGTATCCACTCACAGTCATCAAAAAGAAACCCAACTCCTGCGCAAACAAAAGTTCAACCTTTGAATAAATGTAGGAATTATAAGTGGTCAGCACCTTCTAAAAACAAACCCAAAACACACATTTTTCTGGGTCTCATTTTGGACTGCTGCTTTCGCTGTAAACTTTATCGGGTTTTGTTCTCTGAATTCTCTTTATGGGCCAAAGTTGCCCAGTTAACTCACCCACCACACTATCTTCTTCCCAAATCAGTGCCATCTGTATGGCCTTCATTTTGCCAGCTCACGCTTTTCTCTTTATTAGCATGGTGAGATGAAAGGCGACCTTAACCAATAGTGTAAACTGTTTAGATACCAGGCGGCGTCTTTTAAAGAGGCTGCACTAAATGGACCAATCGCAGCACTCATTTATTATTATTTTTTTCAAAGTATGTCAACTAGTGGCGTCTGCCGCTTATTAAATTTTATGCAGCAAACATAGTGTACTTCAAAGTGGCTGAATTGAGGCTAGTTGGCAGTGTTTCACTTTGAAAGCAGGAGATCATGTGGAGTGAGCCCTATGTGTATCCAAACATTTGTTTAGCGCTGTGTGCAACCCAACAGCAACAGGGAGAAAGCAGATTTACTGCTTAGGTTTTTGGTGAAGGGCTTTTCAATTGATGATCTTTTTTGTTTTGTTTGAGCTGTTTTTCATTTTCCTCACACTATTTGTAAAGGATGGATTTGTTAATAATATGCACCAATAGTGGAATAAAAAAATCATATCATGTCAAGTAAAAACATCTTAATTACATCCTAATATAATATATTCTCATCATGATGTTGTTGTAAGAATATTATGATAATTTTATCTACTAAAATGCCTTTTTATCAGCAAATACTTTTGCTTGTTTTGAAAAATAATGCTAGAAACAAGCAAAAATGTCTACAAATCAGATGCTTTCAGTAGATAAACTTACGTAAAACAAGTAAAAACATTGAGGAATGTGTTGAAAATCTTATAATATTCTTATAACAGTCTTATAATGAGAAAAATTAGATGTATTCACCACATTTAAAATGTTTTCACTTGCCAAGGTATAGTGTTTGCAGTGTAGCTCTATCTAGCATTACAAAGAAATATATATTTCTATAGGGTTCCAAATCCAATAAAATGCATCAAATGTAGTAATTTTAGTGCAGTAGCCCAGCATCGCCAAGACATTCTGCTTGTATGGAGTACAATAAGTACATCATCATAAATCAGTCAAATCTAAACATCTGTCCAATGCTGGTCATTTTTTTTTTAAATAATTAGCCAATACTGATATGATTCTGATATCAGTTTTTGCCAGTGCATAGCTATTATGAAGGATGTTTTCATGAGTAACCCTGCTGTGGCTTCTCCCACGGTGTTCTGAGATGAACCCTGTTTGTCAATGCAACCCGCTCATTCACTGTATATAACTCATTCCAGGCTGCTGAACGGTGCTGTGGTTTATGGGACTCTGAGCTCGTATCAGCTTTGTAATGTACTCCAGTTTTCAAAAAGACCCTCTGCTCTTAACTCCACAGCCGTGTAACCTAACCTTCACTATGTAAACCCTTTATAGATCTGAAAACGAGGCCCTTTGCAGCTGAAGGGTGCCTTAACGGACCCGGCAAGTATGAAACAAGTGGAGATTCAGTTTTCAGAAGGGAAACGTGCAGCTCTTTAAAGAGAAATCGGTCTGAGGATTGAATGGATTGGTTTCATTAAAACTGCTTGTGAGCCAGGGGACTCGAGCTGGGCAAACTGCGAAAACGCTGCAGCTCACTGAAGTGCGGAAATGAGAACCAGACGGGCTAATACTTTAACCAAGGATACTAAGAATCACAGGCTTTTATTGTGGGACAGGACGTTTTTGTGTGCATCGATATGTGTGTGTGTTTAAGAATTACTGCTGCTCATTGTTGCATTAAATAACATTTCATCTGACATCATTTGGCTTAAAGAGGGATTATGTGATTCAAATATGCCTTTTGTAATAATGGTATTTTTACACACAATACTGTGCCGAGACCACCCTTCCTTTATTTAATGCCCAGATTATGTTATTCATTTTACTTATACTATTACATATAATATAGACTAGAAATAAAGTACTATGTGTTAAATATAATGTACTCTACTTGCATAAGGAGAGTTTCCAAACTGGAAATGGGACTCCTAATAACCTGGTAGACCACCAAAACTGTCTCCATCAGATAAGAAAGCTTTCATCTTTGAGAGAGAGGAGAAAATCAAGCTCCACGCTTGCTTTGGATCTGAAAACATCCACAGATTTTCTGTCCATCCTTCCACTGTGAGAAGACAACTCAACACTAGTCTAAAAGGATGTTCAGCTGTCAAAAAGCTCTTACTGAGAAAAAGGAAACAAGACATATTTGGAATGAGCATGAACAATATATGGATGAATGATAGTTATTGAATGATAGTAATTATTAACCCTATAAAAGGCCAGGGCCTGCAATCAGGCCCAAAGTTTTATTACACACTTCTATAACCCAAGAATAGCTCAGCCGGTTTGCAATAAAGTCCCTGTAGTTACTGAAAAATAAGCCTTACTATGTTATAAGCCTGGGATTTTTTAATTGGTTAATTTCAATAGGTTTACAGAGATGAAGTCCAGAATCATTTGTGGAAGTATACAGTGTCTGAAATAATGTATTGACTACAAATTATAATCCTAAACAGTAACATCAGATGATGGCATGATACAAACTCAAAGTGCTATGTAGGCATGTTAAAACAGTCCCTTATAAAGGTCTGATACTGCTGCATTTATAAGGTGATGTTGAACTTCATTGTGCAAAAATGATTTCAGCAAACGTATCTGTGTTTGGTTACAGTGTCCGCGGGGCAGATGCAGGTAATGGCATCCGAGTTTTCATCCCAGACATTGGCATGTTCATCGCTGGTCTAGTTTCGTGGCTCCTTTGCTGCAGTCTAGAGAAGCCTCCAGTGAAGGACATCTCACAGCTTAACACAGACTTTGAAACGGACAACCAGGTGAGCACACGCACCTTTAACTCTTAGAAGTCAAGAGTTTTCTTTTGTAACATTATTCAAATGTAATTACTAGCGATGTAACCATTACAACACATTGTGTCAAATTGTATAGAAGTCTATTGTGTTGTGTTGTATTGTTGTATAGTGACTAGCAGAATCAGAATCAGAATCATTTTATTTCACCATTTATGTAACACATGCAAGGAATTTGCCTTGGCGAGTGCACACATGTGTCACATGTAACATACTAAACAAACCAGGCAAGCAAACAGATTGTTGACAAATATTGAACTAAAGGGAAAAATAAAATACAATACAATAAGAATAAGAATGAAGAATAATGAAGAGCCATGAGGAGCTAAAGAGAAGTGTGTATATCTGTACATATGCAGATAAGAATATCTATACACATGCAGGTCTGAGTAGACATGTACTATAAAAACTATTATATATAGAATATTGTGGAATGTTATTAACATTTGCAAAAATTCAACATGTGTATAGTTGCAAATAAGCATTGTGTTACAGAGGAGGGACTGTAATACTGTAGGGAGGATTGTTTGATTTAGTTTAAGTTTAAATCTTAAGTGTAAGTTAGCAAATTAGTTTCTGGTTAGTTTCAGATTCTGATCTTTCAGCAGAATTTCTCTATTTGTTTCAATGAGCTAAAATGACCTGCTTTTACTGCAATAACTCTAATGATTATACCTTTAATGCCTTTTATTAGCAGATCCTTTTTAGGATTTTTGAGGTTAAAGAGGGTTTCAAGTATATAAATTAAAGCTTCAAATTATCATACTGAATTCTGCACCATTGGTTGACATGGATTTCATCATTGATCTATAAATATGTATTTCTATAACAGTGAACAGTTCTAGGTTCTTTAAAGTAAAAGTGCATGTCACCTCCTTTGCACTCGTGTCAAAGCTGCTCTCATTGCTCTACATGGGTTTTGTTGATTAATACTCTCTTGGTGCATGCAGCCAGACGCCCACAATCCATCTTACTTTTTTACTGCGGGAGTCTGCTCCTTTGCAGGCCGACAGAAAGGCCGCTTTGACGATAAATTACGAGCCACGGCTCTAAAGAGGATAATAAGGCGCACCCATTACTGTCTGGATGAATACCAACCAGAGACATTTTCGTAGTACGAGATTTCTCCCAAGGCTGCTGTTGTACCTCCCTCGATAGTTGAGCCATGCTGCTCTGTACATTGCAGCCTGGAAACCATCCTCAATGAAGAGAGGCTGCCGTTGCATTTGATCAGCACACATACACTCGAGGAGAGCTTCTCCTGCCTCTGGAGGCTATTTATCAGTTATCTGGCAAAGCTCATGCACTGAGAGATAAAGTGTTCAGAAGGCTGTAAAGCCATGCCTGTGGTAACCAAACAGCTGTCAGGATTGGCATTCTCTCTGGTGGAACGTTCAGTTGTTTTCTTAAAGTCATGAATTTCAGGAAGCTCTTGTGATAGGAACTCAGAAATCATATAACACAAAGAGATAATGAGGCCCCTTGATTCAGGACTATTAACCAGGGCCTGACTGATACGGACATTTTATACAGATACTGATTTTTAGTAGCTAAAAATTCTACTAAATGATTTTAGCAGCTGATATTATTTTATATGAGCAAAAATGAAACAGGCTAAGCCCAAGCCAAAACTTGAAAAGGAAATGATTGTCATTTGAAGCAGCTGAAGCTGTTCAATTGTCTAATATTATAAGTTATATTATAAGTATTGGTGTCTTAGCAGTGGAATTTTTGCAGATACAGTAACTATAAATCAGCAACTCGTTGTTGAGTATTCTCTCACTTTTTTTTGCAAATTATGTATGTCAGGCTTAACTCTTTAAACACTGTTTAAAATTCAGTTATTAATCTTAAAGCTTATTTTTGCAGTATCAATTTCATGTCAATTATTCAGAAACTGCTGTAAAACTGCAATGTGAGGTTTGGTAGCAGTCAAAAGTTTATTGTTGATTTTCATAATCCTAGAGACATTTTTAATTTAAAGGCTTTTGTTTAAAAGTTTCAAAGTTTCTAAAACAAATGCAGTCGTATGCAAAAGTTTGGTCACCCCTGGTGAATCTACATGTTTTGTTGATTTTCTATGTGAAAATAAGTGAATAGGGGTGCGGGAAAAACTCGATTCTTAGATGCATCGCGATGCGGACGTGAACGAGTCTGAATCGATTCACAAATGTCAAAAATCGATTTTCTAAATATTTAATTTATAACGGAACGTTGACGGAACGCAAAAGGCGGAACTTGGAAGTGGGTAAGTGCAGCGCCCGGACAGCGAAGTGGATGAGCGAGAAATCCGACCGGCTCCCTCTGCGTTAAAGCCAGGATAGATCAGGAGTCACAATCCAAATGTTAATAAGAGCCGTTTTGTCCTTTCAACAAAGTCAAACCACCTTGGGAGCCACAACATTTAATGTCCAGTGTGTGTTAATGTCGTAGTATGGGCTAAAAATATAAACGAGAGCGCAGATTTACTTCGCTCTACTTTAAGCTTCAGCTTTAGCCGCTTTCCTTCCATCTCCACCAGAACACCTTTCTTCAAAACTAGAAGAGTTTCTTGTAAAATGTCTCAGCATCCGGCTGTTTTACGAGGCTGAGGTCGCTTCTCATTCGCCAGCTTCTCGTTCTAATTTTCCCGTTCCACCTTAAATTCTGCTTTAGGCGCCGAATGTAACTGCTGCACCATTTAAGGTGGAACGGGAAAATTCGAAAGAGAAGCGAGTTCATTTTCGCAACTTTTTTTAACTCTCGTTGCAGATTTAACCAACCGCGCTGCTTAGAAATGCGAATAAGTCCTCCAAATGCAAATGTTCGTCTTAATCTCTGTTTTTTCGTTCGCTACTGGCGAGGCCAGACCTCGGTGCTCTGTGACCTGCTGTCTGTTCTCAGTCGTTGAGAACCAGGGCTTTCGCGCTATGCTGCACACTTTGGAGCCGAGATTCAGCGTCCAGTCTCGAAAATAGCCGCCCCCCCAACTCTCTACAACGAGACCAAAACCGAAGTTATAAAATCACTAAAGAAAACGGGCAGGATGGCTGTAACGCGCTGCGTGGTTACCCATTACCACTGGATCTTATTTCAGAGTAACAGCGCATTTTATCGCAGATAAGTGGCAGCAGCGTCTCTGAATGAGAGCCTTCTAGTTCACTTGCCACATCACTTCCATTTGATTTATTAACAAAAGATTTTAGATATTTAAAGCAAAGTATTTGTAATGATCCATAATGCATTTACATTATGGATCATTACAAATACTTTGCTTTAAAACTACCAAGTCCTCAGACAGTAGGAAGATAGAGATCCTGTATAGAGAAAAAAGATGCATCGAGATGCATCAATAATCGTTTTATAATCGCATCGCAGCCCTCTGAATCGCAATCGAATCGAATCGTGAGGTGCCAAAAGATTCCCACTCCCTAGTGAATACAGAGAACACATGTCTCAACATTTTTAATTCACAATTACTGTTTATTTACAGAATTTAATGATATAACAATATACCATAATTATCTATTTACAGTAATTCTTCTTTACAGCAAGTTCTCTGCCTTGCGATTTGATTACGGCATCTCAAATACAAGGCATTCTGAATGATAATTTTGTAACTTAATCTGAAATTTATACAAGTTTCATGTGGGACTTTTAGAGAAATTTAGAGTCTGAAAAAGTAGAATTGGAAGCACAATCATATCATTCTTATTATTATGGGTTTTGTATTAAAAATTAATTAGCAGAATGTCTGTCCTCATTAATGTATTTCAACCAGTCTATTATGATGTGATAAGGGAGGGTGGCGTCAAAATGGTCCTATTTGGTCAACTGCCTTTTTTAAACACTTCAAAAACATTGTCTGAACCGACTAAATGCATTTTAGTGGATTTCTCTGTGCACACTGGCTATTGGAGCCAGTTCAGTAGATCAGTAGATCAGTTTGTTATCCTCTCTGCCCTATAAGGCAGAGACTCGGAGCAATGAAGGATTTTGCTGATTTGCCAGTATGTTTTCTTCTCCAGTATTGAAAAATAGTTGATAGTAGCATGAAAATAGTAGCCTGTCAATCATTTTATGTAGGCCAAATGCATGTCTGCCTCTGCCCTGTATGCGTTGACGTGAGTTCAAATCACCCACTGCAGATCCCTTTGGCATTATAAATACTTGAGAGAATGATTTTCTTTCTTATTGGCAGTAACCATACAGATTAAATTCACTTTCAGTATGATGTGTGTGAACAGTTAATTGATCCTGTAAGAGTGAAAATATTTCAAGAGCATCGATTTCCGTTAAGTGCAGCTTCTGAACTTGATCCTCTCATTCAATTTAAGATCCTCCAGTTCCTATCATAATAACTGCACCCCCGTTTTCCTCTGCCTCTTCTATTACACAACACAAAATAATGGCTCAAGGCATTTTTGCAAGTAAAAAGCTGGAGAGCTAAACATCACGCCAGCTAAGGAAAACACGTATTAAGGACTTTAACAGACAAAATAAAGCTCTGCTTGCTCCCAAGTCTACTCATGTTCAGGACAGTGTGATGGTTTTTTCCTCCTTTGCTGTTGAAGCAAGAATATTCTGTTTCTCTAGAATACTTGAAGGTCTGTCTTTTGTTGGCTCATAGGCCCCATCACAGCCTGCCCAGTTTTAGACTGTTGGCCATATTGTTATGAGAAGTTGAGTTGATGGCATGTTGCCCTAAAACAATACCAACGCTAGGCTCACTGCTACATTTAACAGTCACCCGACCAACAAACTCAGCTTATGCAGCACTTCGCCAAGGGAAGGGCCTCCAAGATCATTCCAAAATGGCCTGTTTTTGTACATGTGCTAAAAAAAAGCCCCACCCGTGCTCCACTACTCCTCCTTTTATGCCCGGCCTTGGTTTTCTTGAGCTCTGCCAGTTCTGCTTCTGTTTGCCCTGGCGGCAAGGCCCTGGCCTAATTTCCCCATCCACTTGGCATGGAATCTGTTTATTTTTGATGGTTCCCTTCCACCACGTCTTGTTTTGCAATCAGGGCCAGTATTTATGCAGGTAAATGGCTTGTTTGACATGAGGACTGATGTATGTGGAGTCAGGCTGAAGCACGCGCTCATGGGGAAACTGACAGGTGGAGCCTGCAGATTGATGAACTGTTTGTGAAAGAGAGGAAGTACATGCCCAGTAACCCTGGACTAATATCTATAAACCCGCTCAACATCTTTCTTGGGCCTAATATCTGTCACGAAAGGCAGTGCACTGCTCTGGTTCACTGGGCTGTTCTTCGCTGCAGTTCTGTTCGTGAGCATCACAGTCCTGACACAGTCCTGGCAGAGATTTGAGGAAAAGCAGAAATGTGTTTATCTGGATGCTGTTCATGGCGAGTAGTTTGAAGGTTTTGCATGATGTCATACAAAATCCCAGCGTACTTATGCATTTGTTTTAAATTCTTATCTTTGATCAGGCTCCAGGCTTATTTTTACTATAATTACATAATGTACATAATATAATTTTGTTATTTTCATTTTATTTTACCAGTAAACTTATTATCGTATAATAATAATAATAATAATAACAATAATAATAATAGTACACACACACACACAACTTTCAAGCAATTACATGTTTTGTTGATTTTAAAAATAAGTTTAATAAGTAAACTTAAAAGTAAAAATGAAAAAAAAACTAAAAAAAAGCAAATGTTGGAAAAAAACCATTTGTTTTCCATCATAAAATGTAGTGTTTGCAAAATTTATGGCACATTTTCTAAATTGATTATTTTTTCCAATATGTTAAACTGTGCAGTAAAACTTGCAAAATAATGCCATATTTGAGTTTAATAAGTTAATATATTTTCACTTAGAAAATCAACAAAACATATGATTTTACCAGGGCTGGTTAAACTGTTGTAATGTTGTCTGTAAATCTCCCTAAACTGCTGTAGTGGGTTTGACAGCATGTGATTTGAGTGTGAATTTGACCTTTCTATTGTTTCTATGTTCAGTGCAAATAAAAGTTCAGTTCTGTATACTTAACACTAATATACATACGTACAGTATACTTTATAATGATAATAAAATTGAAGGCACATTTTAATGAGTAACTCACTCATAGGCTATGATATGTAAACTTAAGTGCTTGTTTTCATCACAGCACTCATCAACTAAATTTGAATATGAGAAAGTTTTACGCGTGTAAAGCTTGTGCACAAGCATGTAAGTGCATATGCATGTGTATGTGTGCGCACGTCTGCATAAGTGTGCATGCATGCAGAGCTATTATATCCAATTATTAATTCTGTTCTGCCTTAACATCCGCTATGTTGTTTTCCATAAAAGTCCGACTGGTGTAATCTAAACAGGCCTATTCATTTTTTATTGCTTACAAATGTGAAACTTGGCAACATGACCCACAAACAGACAATGTGGAATCTAAAAATCTCATATTTGTCTATTAGAAAGAAATCACCTGAGAAAATTAGGTTTAAAATGTTATTTATCTGGTCATTACATACATACATATAAAAATATAATAATATTAGAATAAACACAGATTACCCCTCCTACATACTCCTCAGTATTTAAAGTTACCTTCCAATGTCTCGTTTCTAAGCAATACTTTGTTAAATTAAATCTGATTGCTGATTTTTACAATTCAGCAAATCCATGCAATGGCTATGGGAATTGAGGAGATGCTGGGAAGCAATTGTTGTTACTTTTTACTGCATTAATATTTGTTTGCATTTTTCTATTAATATATGGTGTTCACACTTACTGTATGGTTTTCAGCTATTTGCTTTGGTGCTTTTTAATGACTTTTGCACTGTACTGTATTGATGAGCTGATAAATATTTTCTGAAGTGTAACTACATGCATTACTGAAAATGTTTTGTAGAAAATATGATTAAATTTCATGTTAAAACATATAAGTACACAGAGAAGCATTAAAGTTCTGAGCTTGTATTCATTTTTTTCCCCTGCCGGTAACATATTTTTAATGTGTTTTCATAATCCCTTCATTGAGCTTCAGATCACATGTCAAAAGAAGGATCTGAATATAATGCTCAGTAACTGGCTCAGTGCATAATCAAACCATCCTGCCACTGAACTAGGCCCTTTATAAACTTGAGCGATTTTTGTTGCACGCAACATTAACCTTAGTACAATATTTGCATTGCCACACTAAGCTATGTGTGCAGTACGGCCACACTTACTAACCTCCCTGTGTTTTTTCAATGCCATTAACAATGAGTTTGCATTCCAGCGCTTTAAAGACTCCAGAAGGAGGACCACGTGTGTGTGTGTGTGTGTATGCATGTGCGTGTGTGTGTGTGTGTGTGAGTGAGTGTGTGTATGTAGGTAGGAGTGTGTGTGCGTGTGTGTATGTGTGCGTGCATGTGTGTGTGTGTGTGTGCGTGCATGTGCGTGTGTGTGTGTGTGTGTGCGCATGTGTGTGCGCGTGTGTGTGTGTGTGCATGTGTGGAGACATCTGGAACACATTAGCTGATGTTGTGTTTTCGGTGGCAGCAATGGTGCTAAAGTTACCAGGCCCCCTGCATCTCTACCTTTCTCTCTCTCCCTCCCTCCATCTCTCTCTCTCTCTCTCTCTCTCTCCCTCCCTCTCTCTCTCTCTCTCTCTCTCTCTCTCTCTCTGTCTCTGTCTGTCTTTCTCTCACTCACTTCTCTTTCTTTCTCTCTCCTCCCTCTTTCTTCTCCTTTTTTTCTCTCTTGCCTACTCTCTTTTTGCCTCTGTCTCCCCCTCATTTTCTCTCTGTCTCACCCCTCTCTTTTTTCCTTTTGCCTCCTCTCTCCCTCTCTGTCTCCCCTGGATCTCTCTCTCTCTCTCTCTCTCTCTCTCTCTCTCTCTCTCTCTCTCCCTCTCCTCTCTCTCTCTCTCTCTCCTTTTTCTTTCCTTCTGACTCACCCTTGCGGACACCAGAATGTGGCAGTAATACTATTGATCTCACGCAGTCGCTCACACATACAAGGCTTGGACATACAATTTCTCAAGCTCTATTATACAATTTATACTCTTATATACTCTGCTTCATATCTCTTGTTCTCTCTCTTACTCTGTCTCATATATCTTACCGTAGATCATATATCATACATCTCTCAGTTTTTCAGTGAACAGTTTGGTCAGACTATGCAGTTTAAGGACGGTAATTAGGTAGAAAGTCATTCTCTCCTATAAGAATTTTATAGCTTATAACACACAGATAGACAGTTCTGCCATATGGTGAAAAGCTGTGTATATCTCTCTGTATTCTCTATATTTTCAGTCATCTCAGAAGACAGACATTTTCTCTTCCACTATTTACTTTATCAATGATTTTGATTGTTCAGTCATTTGATTTCAGCACCATGGACAGCATACACAATTCAAATTTAATTAGAAATGTCATTTTCAATTAGGCTAGTTTCTTTCCAGAGGAGGACGTCTTTGAAAGTACCATTTAGGGCACACTGTGTTTTGCTGTCGCTGTAGGTCTATGAAGTGAAGTAGCCTACAAGAATTCACTGTTTTGGTATGTTTCTGAGTGTCTAGTTTCCAAATGTGAGTGCTTAATTAGTTGAACAACTACATGGTCTGTTCATTTTATAATCATTATTTTTCAAAACTTCACCCTATCAACAAAAATACATTCCCAAGTAATTGTGTAGCAGTGTTTTTATCCTCTTTTTGGAAGAATGTTTTGGTCTGTTTGTGGAAAACTAGCAAAATCATGCATTTTAATATTTGATTGTTATCCCTTTAAAGTTTAACAACCTGTATTTGGCCTAACTTTACACATTAGACTTACATATTATTTTCTTAGAAGGTACTGAATAATATGTAATATTTATTGAATGATTTGTCTGAAGAGTAAATTGTATCACAATTAATTGCATTGCTTTTTCAGTTGGAATTTTACCCAATTAAAGATAAAGATAAAGATTTAAGTGCAATGAGGTTATATTAAGAAGAATGGACACGCTATGCTTCATATAGAGATTCTCTATATGCACTATGCAACATTCTGCAGAGACACTATGATAGAACATTCTGTGTGATGCATAGCAAGAATCCGAATGGCAGCAGCCTCACTGCTGCAGTTATCTGTGCTGAGGGTGCTTACTTTGTTTTCAGTGTTCTACTGCTTTGCCACGTCCATAAAATGTTCAGCGCACAACTCAGCATGATGCCTCTGTTTTCATGATGGTAAAAGCATGTGAATGCAGTTTCCACTGTTCATCGATATAATAGGCTGTTACCCCGAGACAGCTGTGATTCCCCAGTCATATCCAGTAGTCAACAACAAGCATGACCATCGCTGTTAGCTACAATTGGTTAGGTAGTAATGCCTTCTGTACAGCTCATGTAACCTAGTGACAACTGCGGCTCTCGTAAGTTGAGTCGTTGGACTCCAAATTATGCTTCGTAGACCTTCATCCTCCATTAAAGAAATTGGCCTTCTAATACAATCTGATTCTCTTGCATTAGTGCATTATTATCGCATTAACTTTGACATTCCTACTTAAGAGTAATAACTGAATAGTTTAAAGGGTTAAACCAATAGGTGCAGTGAATGGATCCATCCTGTTCACAGCACTGGTTCATGTAAGTTACACAGCAAATCAGAGAAACTTTGTAAAAGCAGCAAAATCTGTTTTCTAAAGCCTCGGTTTAGCTGTCTCTTTCTCTCCACTCTGATGAATGCCACAGCTGACCCAGCTACACATGCCAGATGTCGGCTCCACAAACACAAACAAACCTTCAGAGTCACCAAACGCAGCTCATTCAATCAATTAGGATGCTCGGTGGTCTGAGATTAAACAGATCACAGCGGGTTTTTCTTCCTTTCGCTCAGGCACGTGAAATAGGTTTGTTTGCGTAACTTTGCCCATCCAGATAACTCCTTAATGGAGCCACACAGAGCTCTCATTCACTGCGGCGAGATGATAAATACAGAGGAGCCACACATGCTGGAGATTTTGCCCTGAATGGCCAGACTCCTTCACATAAACTACCGATTAAGCTGTGTAGTGTTAGCATTATTTCAGTTTCCAGCCTCTATTGAAATTGGAGCAGGCTGCCAAGCATTTAGAGACGCTTGAATAAAAATTCGACCAAGTGACCTAGTAGAAAATGTCCAGATTAAAAGATCAACAAGCCTGGCTTTGATCTCTAAGTGGATGTCAATGTGAACTGCTGAAGAACAACATTTTAAGAAAACCTTTCTAACAACTTTCAGATTGAGGTCTGCATGCACGGCCAAATGTCAGTAACACTATTAAGCTTTTGTTAATAATTCAGTTTGAAGAACTATGTTGTGAGTTGCATTTGGGTGGATTCATGCACACAACCATTGTTGTCAAGAGATGAGACCAAGTCAAGAAGACCTGGACAAATAAAGACTGAGACCTGGACATATTGAGTTTAAGTCGAGAACAAGCTTGGCCTCTGTGTTGTGACACCACTGACCTGCACTAAACAAGTCAGATTCAAGAGACCTAGACAAAATGAGTCCATGTTTGAAGCTTTGTTGTAGCTAAGACAAAAAAAGGAAAAAAAAACACAACAATAAAAATACAATAAACAATAAAAATTCATGTGTATTTAGCCTATTAACGTTACATTAATTAAACAGTTTGCAGAAGTTTGGGCACTCTTGCCAAATTACACATTTTGTTGATTTTTTAAGTGAAAAGAAATAACACAACCTCTGCAGCAAATTATCAAACAAAAAAGAACAGCTACTTTATATTTGTTTAATGTAAAAAATGGAAAAAAAATCTAAAATAGTAAGTGGCATGCAATAGATTGGACAGCCTGCCAGGTCAGTACTTAGTAACAACCTCTTTGACAGATATCATAGTCTTTCTCTTCTTGTTTTGGAATTTTTTATCTGCTCTTCCTTTCAGAAAGCTTTTAGTTAGTGACTTTCTCAGGCCGTCTTGCAAGCACAGCATGTTTAAGATCTACCCACAGATTTTCAAACATGTTCAAGGCACGCAAAGAGCCATTCTAAAAGTTTCAGCTTGTGTTTCTTGAAGTAGTTCATGGTGGATTTGGACCATTCTCCTGTTGTAGAATCCGGCCTCTTTTCAGCTTTTCTTTTTTCAGATTTTGCTATTAGTGGGGTCCATTCTTCTATCTACCCATGCAGAGTTTCCTGTGGCACTCGCTGCCACACAACCCCAAAATATAATAGATCCACCCTCATGCCTAACAGTTGGCAAGGTATTCTTTTCATCAAACATTACACATTTTTTCTCTAAACATACTTTTTGTGATTTTGACCAAAGAGTTCCCTTTTTATTTCATCAGTCCAGATCACCAAAGTTCAAAATGCATCTGGCTTGTCTAGATGTCGCTTTACATACCTTTCTGTGATCACATTTCTATTGAGCTTTGTGTATATGTAGAAAGTGTTAACCAGTAAATCTGTTTTTGTTTGCATAGATGTTTGCTTCTGTGCTAAGGTTGCAGATAATGTTTCCTTCTGATGACTCTTCCTTGTAGATCATTTATATCCAATAACACTGCACAGTAGAATGGTGCACCACCACTTGTGTGTGAGCTAAACCTTCCTGCAGGTCCTTTGCCGTCATTTGGGTGTTTTGCTTTGCCTTTCTGACCAGCCTGTGAGCAGTTCTCTCTGAGAGTTTTCTTTGTCTTCTAGACTTTGCCCTGGCTTTCACAGGTCCACTTCACCCCTTAAATGGCCAGGGCTCTCCTGCAGGCCCAAAGTTTTACTACACACTTCTATAACCTAAGAATAACTCAGCTAGCTTGAACTGTATTTCCATGTAGTTACTGAATAATAAGCCTTACTATGTCATAAGCCTGGGATTTTAAGGGGTTAACAGCTATTTCTTAGTGACATTTCAGACAGTGGGAATTGTGTACTGGAAACGCTTTGATATCTTTTGATAACCTTACCCTTCTTTGTAGGCATCAATTAGCTCAATTGTTAAGTATTCACACAATTTTTAAAGAGTCAGAGAATTTATTACTCATCAGCTGACATTTCGTATTAACAGTACTTAGCTTGCATAACCAGCCCGAATGAGTCAGTAAAATCAGCAAAATATGTAATTTTCCCTTTTTAAATGTCATTCCGTCTATGTACTAGTACACAGTGGAGTGAAATTACGTTCCTCCAGGAACAGGGTGCAACAAGGAACAAAAAGTACGAAGTGTGACGTGCAGACATAGTGTGCAAACAAAAAATTAAGCTAGAAACAATACAATAAATACAATAAATTAAACAGACATTAGACAAAGTAAACAGACAGGACAGTGCAACGCCTTTTATAACTTTCTGTTTGCCTGTATGAACTCTGTGTGTATTGATTAAATACCCCAGAACAGCTTCCTGTTGAAGTTTTGGTTCTGCCACGTATCAGTCCTCAAAGTTTTTCTGCCTCTGTTACTTTTATAACACGACTCTTGCAGTCAGAATTGAGTTTTGCTGAGTTATGCTCTCTGTGCTGATTAAATCATGTGTGCTTTATAGGACTGGAGCAAAGTCACTTTGGCACTGCTAAAGCCATTCAGGGAGATCAGATTTTACTTAGATTAGATTGATCAGGTACTGGGAACTTCTCCTTTTCAGAGCTTGGCCTCTGTGTTGTGTTACCACTGACATTGTAATGCAGAAGATGGATTTTTTCAGCTCTCCTTTATTTTCAGGGAATCAAGATTTGGAGCATATCAATCTGTCATCAAAAGATTTTTATGTGTCATGTTTCTAATAATGTTGGGCTGTTTGTGCGTAAAATAGTTAGAGATATAAATTCTTGCTATGTCTTCTCATAGAAACATGTAAGAGATAATAAATTGTCTGTGAAATCTTAGCAGACAGGCAGGATTTAATCAAGCACACAGACATTCATCCTGTTCTAGTCCCATAGGACGCATTTAGCCTGGCATAACTTCATAAGGGGGGTCTTTGGGGTAACACTTGTCAGTTTCTATCCCACTTTTGAAATGAAAATGCAAATAGTGCCCCCACTGCTGACCAGCAGGTCTGTACACAATCTGAGACATTTCAGGTAGCATCACTTTGTTGCCTGGCTTATTTCTATTTTAGGTGAATATGAGCATAACAATGTTCTACTAAATCATAAACAATTGTTATTTTAAATGATATGCTTTAGATTTATTTACTTAAATACTGTTACTGTGTTTACATCTGGATCAAAACTGTTCTACAGTTCTCCATTAGCGTTATGATGATGTTAGTGTTTTGTCTGTGCTCTTCATAAAGCACTGGATTTTAAGTGCTGTGTGTCCTTGGGGGAGTAACTTTAGGAAGGCTGAGTGAGATTCTCAGAATAATTGAATCAGGTTATTGAATAACATTTCATATTGATTTCTTTTTTGCCTAATGTATGTGGAGGATACAGTATATTGTTTTTAATTGTGTTGCATTGTTATTATGCAGTACAACATATTTGTATTGTGAATGACAGCATGTTTACTGAACTTTACTGAATGTTTGATGTTCAATCCTTAGAGTTATTACTGTCGGTTTACTATATTATTTAAATGCTATTACATTATTAAGTACATAGTTATATAATGGATTACTTTTACATACTATTCTGTTTGCATAAATAACAATTTTGCCTTAATATTTGTTTGTTTCAATTTCAACCAATCACAAACACATGGCAATATTTTTTTTTCCACAAAATAACAGTACGATAAAATCATAGACCACCCTTTCATTTATTTCATTACATTTTCAGTCAAAATGGTGATAAAGTATAAGTTATTCATTTTTAAGTGCCAGGGAAAAAGATGAAATATATATCCAACAGTAAATTACATAAAAGCCTCAACAACTAAATACAAAATCTTTTTTTTTCAGTATTTAAAATATCCACTCTTTGCCTTTAAAACAGCTTCTGTTCTTTTCAGGAGACTTTCTTTCAGTTTTTAAAGAATGTGCAGGGATATTTTTCTACACCAGAAAAAAAAAGTTCAGTGTTAGAAGTTGGTTGCACTTTCTGCTTCTCTTGATCCAGGTTATCTCAAACACATTCAGTGATGTTGATGTCTGGACTCTGGGGTGGTCAATCCATTGTTCTGAGAACACCAGCAGCTTCTTTGTTTGATTTGCAGATTTTGTTTTTGTCTATTTTTTTCTAAATAACAGCTTCTTGACAGCTAGTGTGTTGAGTGTGGTTTAGTTTTGATTCATCTTCTCACAGTGGAAGGATGGACAGAAACCCCAGTGGATCTTTTCAGATCTGAAGCTAGAAATGAAAGTTTTAAGTACCGTTTATCTGATGGTGACAGATTTGGTGGTCTACCAGGTTGCAAGTTTGTTAGGAGTCCCATTTTCTTTGTATCTTTTTTTAATTGCAGTTTTGGAAACTATGAACTGATTTTTCTCTTATTTACCTCTGACTCTTGTATCTAATCTCAGAAATATCTCCTGAAAATGAATAATTTACTGACTTAATTGCCATTTGTACTAGAAATTAAATAAATTAAGATATCTGACTTTTGCAGAGTAATTTAACTTTTCATTTATTTCAAATTGTAAGAACAAACCTCTTCTACTTGTGAAAATTCAAATTATGAAAAAATGGAATCCACACTTTCACTTTTAAGATTTAATGGCAAGAGTTTTGCTGCTGATGTGTTTGTTTGTTACCTGAACCTCAGCTGTCTCCTCTCTAATCGCTGTAGGAACAGGAGGATGAGGAGGAGGAGGAAGCAAAAGAAGAGAAGCTGGAGCTGGAGGACGAGCTGTTCTTCGAGGAGGACTCTGAGCCGGGTGATGTAGACTGTGAACTGCCAGAAGAGGAAGAGGAAGTTGAACAGGAAGAGCTAGAGGCCCTACAGGAGGAGGAAGAGAAAGAGAGCACTAAGATGAAGATCCTGCGGCAAATAGCAGAAGTAGCATCCAAACTCAAAGAAATAATTGGTGATCTGATTACGACCGCAGGGAAAGTAGTCGTAACCATATTACTGGGCCTTACAGGTATATAGTATGTATGTACGGTGATTTTAAGACATAATGACACATTCTCAAATGAAAACAAGCATAATGATTGTTCACTCTATTCTGCATCACACTCCAGGCATCATGCTGCCCTCCCTCACCTCCACGGTGTACTTCTTCACCTTCCTGGGCCTGTGCACCTGGTGGTCTTTCTGCCGCTCATTTGACCCCCTGCTCTTCAGCTGCCTGTGTGTGCTGATGGCCATCTTCAGCGCAGGACACCTCCTTATGCTCTACCTCTACCAATTCCAGTTCTTCCAAGAAGCCGTTCCACCTGGAGACACTTATGCCAGGTCTGTTCTATACCCATCCAGATGCATCCAAATACTGCCTATGGTTTCTTTTTGTTTATGTTGTAGCATATTAGGCACTTAATGTGTGTTCTGATTTGTGCAGCACATATTGTTTGTCAGTTGTTATCGCAATATTGGCATTTGCAATGTTGGTATTGGGTGCAACAAGTCAGTGAACCAAGGCCTGAGCTACAAGTAATTAGCATGTTATTTTCTTGTTAATAAGCAGTTGTGATTATTAATTATATTGCCTTTGCCACCGCCCCTGCAAACACACACACACACACACACACACACACACACACACACACACATGATCTACTGCATCATAGACCTTCTATCTGCACCACCTTTAGCTAAAATGCTTTTTTAACATAAACTGTTTTAATGAAAATCTTTGATGAAAGATTATCTATTTAATAATATAATATGGAATCACTCAGCATCTTTTGTTAATAAACTATTTCACATCTCATTTTGAAAGTTGTGAGCTTCTGCTGGTGTGGCTTTGTGTAGATGGTATCTTCTCATTAAATCATGCACATAGAAGTAAATTGCATGCTCATATCTCCTCCTTAGTAAAACATAATAAAGATAAGTCTGACATAATAAAATAACACACTGCTAGACATGAGAGTGAATGTGTTCCAAAGCCACTTCTGTTTGCTTTACATGTTAATAAAATACTGTTTTCCATTATTATAACAAAGATGGGTAGCACTTCATTTGGAGTGGTCCTGTGTTGATGATTAATAAAGTCTTAACAGAGTATCAGTAACACATCAACAACATATCAGTGAAGTAGCAGTAGTGAAGCATCTGAATATATTGAAGTAAAGATCTTGTACATGTTCTGTTGATACATTACTTACATTAAATAGATGTGTTGTTAATATGTTACGTCCATTACGCAAAACCTAACCTTACCCAACCTTACCCAACACCTAACCCTCAGCCCTAATCCTAACCCTAACCTCAACCCAAAACCTAAACCTAACCCTAACCCAGTCCCTAATCCTAACCCTCATATGTTTTTGTCATGTTACTGAGAGTCTGTTGAGTGTTTGTTTCATCTAAAAGGACCACTCAAAATAAAAAGTCACCCAAAGATGCTCTGGAAATCAGTTAAGGCCTGTGGGAATTAATGAAGTATTATATGTCCATAAGATTGTAGCTCATCCGAACTATCACGGCACCTAAACCATACAGATCATGCTTAGAATTTGTCAGACTGTATGTCTCTAGAAAACATGCAGCAGAGACAATGGGGAATTTGCTGTAATGGTTTATTAATGCTCCATTAATCAGTAATCCACTGTTTTCACATTAAAAGGGAATTGTACATTACATACAAATATTATTTTATATTATTTAGCAAGCTGTTTAAAATTTAATTAGTTCTCTCTATCATATCTTTTTTACATTACATTACATTGCCTTATCACACAGGCCTAAACACAGTTCACACATCCCTCTAACCAGTTACAACCACATCATGTTATTGAGTTACCTGTGCATTTTTAATGTATAGTAAGGCATGTTGCATTTGCAATATGCAGCAATGTAATCACAATACTGACGACTTTGCCCACATTATGCCTTTGTTCTTGCCTGATAATAGTTGTAATGTTGGCCTATTCGAAAGCCTTCTGCTGTACATTAGTAACCTCACATTTGGCAAAGCCTTTTCAGATGGTTTAGGTTTTGAATTACCAAATGTCACCTTTCATTTCATTTTAGAAAGCAGAACTTTGCAGAGTAGCATAATAAAGTCCATAAAACGTTTCGACCCTGGCAAGCTTTGAGTCAGGTTGATGGTAAGATTTATACGGTGATCTTTTTGCACATAAAAGGCTTTTCAGCCACGTACTAACGTTTATGGCATGAGCCACTCTCGTGTGGCCTATATCCCCATACTGTGACCAATAAGGTTACAAAGCCAGAAAAAAATGGACCATGAAAAAAAAAGAAATGATCCTGAATGGCTTCTGAAAGAGGGAGATAGAATCATACTTGGCTTGAGGGTGCCTGGCACAATGGCCACACAGTCATACTGTGTTAGGATGACAGAGTGTATGCAGTGTGGTGAGATGGATGTCTGATGTGGAGTTGAAGAGCCAGTGCCTCATTCCTCACTGAAGCATTCTGTACTGATCTGCTGTCAGTGAATGCTATGCTTCTTGATTAAAGGCAACATAAAGCATCTGAACCAGGCAGACAACAATGCAACAGTCTGTTTGACATCTGTGCAAGGCTGGCCAGCGTGCCATATTTCATCTGTCTAATTCTTTGGCCTAGCTAAAGTTGCTAAGACCTGAGCGTGGACAGAGGTGGTTGTAGTGTTGTAACTGTATTCATGTGCTGGAAAAAGACTGAGTACAGAGTGTCAGAGAATAACATAAGAATCTAATTATATGGAGGTATGTGATTAAAGATCTTTTTAGAAATGGTGCTTGAATCTGATTTTCATTCCTTGTATCTCTTGGCCTGCTGTAGTTGGTTCAGTGTCTTCTGTTTTTGCGGTGTCTTGTGAAATCAGAGTAGAGTTTTTGAAACCAGAATACGAAACGTGTTTACGAAACTTCAGCTTTGTATTGCTTGTGTACATGTATGAGTCATTGAAGCTATGCTTGGAAAGACACTCATGTCTGACTTTTTTTATGTGTCTGATATCTATCTGACCTTTATCACAAAATTAATAACATTAAACCAGACATGTTCTGTTTGGAGACAAATATACACATATTGATATTAGGACCCATTGGATCAGAACATTTTGTGGCAAATATCGATACTGATTTTAAAGAGTTATAAATTCTGATAACCAGTAATACTGACAGGTATAATTTTGTATTTATATTTAAAATTGCAATTTTATACTTTAGTATAATATTTTAATTAAATAATGCTTTACTGACTGATATGATTGTCAGTTCTCAATTGTCTGACTTCTTCAAATAAAAAAACAACAGAAACTCACAGTCTTAAATAATATAAATATTATTGCAGTGTGGTGGAACTACTCATAATTCTCTGTGGTTTTGGTTTCTGTTTTGTTATTAGTTCTCTTTTGAAAAAAAAAAGAAAAAGGTTTTTGTCTGTTATTTTCATGCTAAAGGTTGGATACATTTTACATGTTTTTGTCATACAAACCTTGATGATGTTTGGTAATTGGATTTAGCAGTTCCTCCCATAATGCTGTCAATAGTTATACAATAGTTAAACCACATTTGGCTACACAGTGAAGTTTTGTTCATTTTTATAGCTCATAGTAAGTCATACTGTGTTCTAAACCACATCAATGTGTCTATGTGTCCTTACTGAAGACTTACATGCAGTCTGAGTGGGTTGAGAAGTTTTGGCAATGTATTTATGGAAAAGATTAGGGTCACTATTGTCTTCTAATGTCTGTCAGCAATGTTAGCTCTGTAGCTCCAGTGCTAAGCTAAAAAGGCAAAATTTGGACACCAAACATGTCTTGGCTGATGGACTACATCTGGATAAGTGGAAAATTGTGTATATTTGATTTTTTGCCAGGCCATTCCTTTAACACCCCTGATTTCCGAAGAAACATGGGATGAGCAGGTTTTTGTCACATCTCCTATTCCCCAGAATCCTTAATGGTCCCAGCTTCATCATTTTTACAGCCCCTCTCATACCTTCAGGTCTTCTGGGGGATGGTGAGTCATTCAGTGCCTTGGCCACCAAACCCAGTGCCTTGGCCATTAAACTTTGGAATTCTTTACTTTAATCTTACTGTGACTTCACTACCTCTTCATCTTTCAAAATTGAGCTAATGACTATTGAAAGGGACTATTAGAATTCAGATACCTTTTGTGTGCATCACTGAAAGGAAGGAAACTGGTATGAAACTAAACTAGCAAGACCAGTGCTTGCGTTTTTTCAGTCCCCAATTGCATTAAATCAATTGTGTTAAATTAAAGTCTTGAACCTTACTAATCTACATAAGTGTATAAACACAGGGTGCATTCCATTTTGCCATCAGTCTAACAACAACGGTTTACTGACATTGGATAAGTTCACTTAATCAGAATCACAGTATTTCATCTAGACTGTGAGATGACCACAGACAAAAAGGCACCAAGATGGAAGAGTGGTGCATCTTATCAGTGGGTTTACCATGTGGGTTTAGGAAAGGCGCTATATAAATAAGCCATATTATTATTTAGTATTATCATTTTTGAAGCCTTAGATTGGCTTGTGATGTTCCATCACTAGAGTAGCTGTGAGTCACTATTTTCTTACTGAATAAACATTGACAAGTAGGATGTAATGGTTCAAATATCTTCAATGTCAGCTGTGGACAGCAGTATTCAAAAGCAAATGCTAACATCATCAACCAAGCTCCCACCCACCCCCACCTCCTTCATCAACCCACTCAGACCCTCTGAGCAGGAGAAAGAGCGACGGCCTGTAAAGGTCCAGGTGGTTCTCATTACTGCAGGATGCTTCTTGGCCTCTGTTGAAATTACACAGCTGGTTTCAGGGAATTCTACACGAATCACTGAGGGAAGAGAGAGAGAAAAAAAGAGAGAGAGCAAAAAAGATTCAAAGCCCCATGAGTAAAGTAGGTAGAATAGTTTGAAATTAGACCTTAATCAAAGTCTCTTACTGTAGAGGTGCTCAGTAAATAACTAGATTAGAGCCGACAGTGGGCAGGGCTGTACAGTAGAATATTCACTGACGCCTACAGCAAGGTATTTTGTGAGGGCCATTAGTGGTGGATACAGGACTAATTGTGAAACTGTTGCGTCTTGTTAAATGCTCTGCAAATGTACCCCCCACTGAAAAAAAGCTATAGCTGACAAATATTATATACCAGCTGCCTCAAGAATCCCAGAAGAATCCCTCCCAAAGCTGCTCTTTGTTTGAAGTCTTTTCATCATTTTAATTTGGGAGCTGTTAGCCAAGATTACAAAATGACAAATCATGTCTTGACCTAACAGAGCAAATAAACACAGCCATTTTGACCTCCAGGAAAAGAGGAACTTTAATGTGTTAAACATTATCACTTCGGTCTGAAGGCAATGCCTGTAACTTCATATGCTTTCAAAGCCTTCATAAAAGTCAGATATTTTACATGTGTCTGAGCTCCAGAATGAGGTTTTAAACAAGTTCAGAAAATTTGTGCAGTGAATGCGAAACAGGCCACAGGCACACAATGGGACCCTGTTATCTTTAAGAAATACAACAAGCGGTGGGGAATTAAAATGTGCAAAGAGAGCAAAAATCTGACATTGAGTGAAGAAATATGTTTAATGAAAAGCCATTAAATGATCATGTGGAACTGTTTTTTTGGTGGTTTCTCTCTTGGTCAAAACCAGACAGCTGTCTAAACCCCCTTGCGCCTGATTTTGGGAGGTAATGCCTGTAGGGATAAAACAAAGAGCTTCTCTTTAACAATTTTAAAAAGTATGACAATCACTACCAGCTTTGTGTATTATTTGTGGCAGGGACACAATTTTGATTGCACCCTCACCACAGAACAAAAATGGACTCAAATGTAAGCTCTTCTGGGCAGACAAATGCTAATTTAGAAAACCCTTATATTAGAAACAACTGGTAGGAGGTTGCAGAAAAGAAGTGGCATAATTATGGGCTTGATGGAGGTCTTCTACCTGACACCAAAAAAGGCTTTTCAAACAGCACCATACTGAAATCTCCCGTGTTGGTTCAATATGGAACTTTTTGTTTGTATACCACATCATATACCACATCATCATGAGGCTTCATGATTCCTGCAACTAAAATGAATTATTTCTCTATGGCCGTATGGGCTGGATGGTGCGCATTTGCTTTGGATGATACAAACAAAAGAGTTCCGTTACACTGAAACTTTACTTCATTTTAAACCTAAAGCAAACCACAGGAACTCAACTACAAAAGCTACACACTGGCGTATGAGGAGCATACGTTGGCCTTGCTCTCGCCTCTCCCTGCAGTTTTAGCCATACAGTTTCCTTCTTCACTGTGGTCATTTTTGTTTATACAGACATCCAATTGTGAGAAAGTGAAAATAATTCTGGTCATTTTAAGATGTTTGGTATCGAATAAACTGAAGGACCTTTGGAAAGCTTAATTGTGGCATTGTTCTCTTTGGCAGCTTTCGTTGTCAGCCCTCCACCCGTTTCTTCTCATTTTTATGCACTTAAACAGGAAGCTGCTGTTTTTGTTTTTTTTCTCAGACACTCCAACTCCAGAGCCACTGAAAGAGCAAAACCAAGTGATAGTAGCAGAACAGAGACTTTCTGTAGCTTAAAGAAAACATGAGAAACAGACTAGCGGAATCTAACAGCTGAATACACAGCCCAACACTGTGGTGTCATCACTGCAGTGCAACACAATTCTGAATTTCTTGGGTATTATGACTTTTTTTGTTTTATCTGATATGATAAGTGATATGTTTTATAAGCCTGTTCAGAAACATATTCTCCCCAATAGGTGGCAATTAAATATAGCTTTTTCTAATAATGTGGATTAACTGAGATGTAGATGCTTAAGTGCAAAATATCTTGACCGACATATATTCATGCAAAAGATTTGAAAATATTAAACTACATGTAATTTCATATAAGTTCACAACAGCCTGCTGGGTTTTGTTTGGTCAAAAAAACACCTACTTTGATAGGAAGGGACTGTGTGACTTGCAAAAAGACCTACTACAAACTACTACCACAGGATCTTTTTGCATGATGTATAGGAGCAGACGGCTGTCAAAATGGTGTTACAACAACAAACAGACCTGCAAGAAACAATGGTGTGCATCATCAAACACACAAGGATTTCTAATGCTAAATATATAACATCAAACTTTGACTTCTTTGCAATCCACTGTCTCCATCTTGCTCCGAAAAGCTCTTTGCTGAAGAGAAGGTAACAGTTTGGAAAGGTTTGTTCCCATCTGACTGATAAAAACTGGTGTATGGAGCTGCATTAAACAAAGCCATGCAGACAGGCAGTAAAACCTATGAAATTCTTATAGCGGTAAAAATGCAAAGAAAATCTCTATAACTCTGAGAAGTTTACAGCAGTGATTTGACATGTATATATCATCATTCATCATAATGAGATTTGTACAAAGATTCTTTGGCAGTTTGACACTAACAATGCACCAGCACCAACTAAATAAACCTTTGTTTGTTTGTTTATCTTATTCAGTCTGTTTGGCATCTCTCCGGTGGTGCTGAGTAACTGCTCCCACACGTGGATGTTTAAAGTGAACTCTCAGCTGGATTGGCACCACTTCGTCAACCCCATCATGCTCCTGGTGTTGTACTACACGCTGGCCACACTCGTCCGCCTGTGGTTGCAGGAGCCTGAGGACACGGTCAGTTTCCAGAACGGTTTTAGTCACAGGCTCTGTAATCAATGAGCAATGGCTGACTTCTCTAAAGCCATTTTCTAGTATGTTAACGGTCATGTCTTCCAGAGCACTTTGCAAAAATGGAGTATCCAGAATAATTCAAACTCTGTAAAAATGATTTACTACACCGTTAACAAAGGATATACTTACTTAATGGCCCTGCGATGGTTTTTTTTACTGTAGTATATTGGAATTATTTGACTCAAAGACTTCTATGTTCAATTCTTTGTGGTTAATTCTAGACTTTTGTTTCTTCAAATTAGTGTTTTATAATCGAGCTACCACACTCGCTTTCTGAAGATTAATTCTTAATTGCCTGCGATTGTCTATATATACACCTTGGAATGTTTCTTAACTTCCAGGTAAAGGAGAAAGATGGAGAGACTGAAGGTGCGGTGGAGCAGGAGCCTCCTGTGAACACTGATCTCCCTCACACAGCAGAGAAAAAGAGAGAGATATGGAGGATGGCGCACTATCGCAGAGATGACAAAAATGTATGATGGATATTTCCTGTATCTTATGAACTCTTTATAGACAGCCAGAATGTGTGTGCATATTTTTGAACATGAAGCACAGATTTTTATTGTAAGGTTGTGGCATCTATTTTCAAACATCATTAGATTTTAAAATATTGCCAACTGTGTAACTTTTAACAAAGATATGCGCTTGTTAATAATGTAGACTTACACAGAGTTAGTATGCAATTGCTTAACCACTTAAAATCCCAGGCTTATTACATATTACACTAAGGCTTGTTATTCAATGCAAACCAGCTGAGCTGTTCTTAGGTTATAGAAGTGTGAAATAAAACTTTGGGCCCTGGCCATTTAAGGGTTAAATATATGAATACATACTGAATTCCCTCTCAGGTATTGATTGTGACATCCAATGGAGGCCCTGTGGATCTGATGTCTTTGTCGTGTGAGAACGGGCCGTCTTCTGCAGAACTCTACTCCACTCCTGACTACAAAGCAGGCCAGGCTGAATCTGGCTCAGGTTAGTGTCCCCACACCTCACATAACAGTGGAGACATTTGAGTAATACAAGCCTTAAGCATTTAAGTGCAAATTCTCAGAAAAAAATATTAAATAGGATTCATAGTTATGTTGCTCATAAAGTTTGGTGACGCCTAACGTGTAACCATGTTTTTAAAGTCAGCTTGAATCAGAAATCATACAGCATTTGTCTTCTGCGCCATTTCTTAGTGAAAGGGAGATTAGTGAGATAGTGAGTGTTTTGCTTAATGAACAGTGATGTGGAAGAAGGGGGAGATGAAGACATGTGATATGATATTATTGGTTAATAATATTTTTCCCACTCCCTGGTGCACACTGATGTAATCAAAAATCAGAAGATGTTTGAAGGTGGGCAAAAGTCACTATACTTTGATCAAACATTATGGGCAAGTGAGAATTCTGTCTTACAAACGGCATGTTATAACGACTGCTTTATATGACTGGGTAATGAACTAACAAGGTGAAAATGCAATAATGTTAACTTTAAAACATTAACTTGGAGTTCACAAAAATCTGTGATTTTCCAATCCTAGTAACTGATCAGAGTGAGGGTAGGTTAGTTGCAATGGCAGCTTACTCTGTGACACTAAACTGCTCGGTAGCAGGTTTACTTAAACTAGACCAGAGTTACTCGCCAGCTCATCTGCAAAAGGAACAAAAAGAAAAGGCACAGTGTATCAAAGACATAGAATTCAGGAAAAAAAATATCTAAAAAATATCTAATATTTTGGCAATTTAGTTCTGGGAAATTCTGAATCACTAAATCAATTTATAAATAACTTTACAGTTTTATAAACTCGTAGGTCTACACTGACTAATTTGGTTTATCCAGAGTTTATATGTGCTTTCATTTTTCAAGCTCCAATGGAGTGATATGAAAAAAGCTTTTTACATATTGCCACTCACATCCATGTCGAATCCTATTATCAGAGATCAGCTGAGGATGGCTTATGTGAGATCAGCCAACGCAGAGTTGATTAACCTCAACCACTAAAACTATTCAACATTTCAACTCTTTAGGTTTAAGGGTTGTTAGCCCAGCTTTCTGGAATACCTGGAACACCCTCCATATTTATTTTGAAGAAAACAATATCGCACTTAAATATCTCTGACAATGTTAGTGACAATGTTACTTCACACATTTTATCCCCATGTTGTGATGTCAGCAATCATCGAGACTCAAATCTTTCCGTTGTTTAAACCGTCTTTGGCCCAAAAGAGTTTTTATTACAAAATTACAGTGAAAAATTTAAAATTTCAAAAAAAGGCACACGTTTAGTAGGCAGTGTATCTTCATCTGACTCCAGATAAGTGCAGAAAGTCTGGGTAACATTAAATGTACTCTTGTAAACCCTTGCCCCCTGTTGCCTATATATCACCACAGCACTTCCCTAAAATCCCCACAGTTCTGGGAAAGCCAGTGGTTGTTTGGAATCTATAGAATCACAAGAGCAACTGAAACCCTCTTTCATTTTCAAAGGCTAAATTATTAGATGATTCATATGATCCAGCCAGACTTACTAATGGCTCAGTCTCTCATCTTTCCCCTGCAGTATATAGACACACACATACACACATGCATATGTCTCAACACATAAACGCGTATTCCATTTGCAGAGAGACTGGACTCCAGTGTGTATGAGATCGGCCCAGTGCAGGGTGAGCTGCCCGGGGCTGCGAGCTCATCTGTGAAGGCTGTTCGAGTGAACGCAGTGGTTAAGACTTTTCGCTTCATCATGAAGCAGAGCTACATCTGCGCCCTCATCGCCATGATGGTGAGTTCGGGTGAACAGTTGGGTCTTTCAGTGAGAGGCCCAGCTACTCCTGTTTTCCCACATCAGCCAATTCAGTCATTTGCCTTGGCAGGTGTGTGTGCTTCTGGGTAATGTGTGTCACATGCTGGGGGCCTCTGATATATTGATGCAGACTGAAGGTCATCCACTGTAGGCCCATGATTCTTCACTGCATGATATGTGCCTGACGTTGGAGTTGAATTCCATTAAAGCTTGTTTGGTTCAGTTAAAGTTGTGATTTGGCCAAAAATAAAAAAGGGAACAAATTTTCCCATTAGCCCAAATGTAGTTAATCAGCCAAGACTTGTTTTTTTGTCTGAAGTGTGCTTCCTGAGGTTTGGTCTGGAGCTGGCTAAGTTTTGAAAGCTTACATCCCACCAATTATAAAGCTGAACAAAAATACAGACAAAAACTCTTAACTTGTTCATTTTTTATAGATAATAGTATGTTATATAGTGCCAGAAAGCCCATAATCACGTATACATGAGGTTACTTAACTCAATTTGATTTGAGACAAATGTATAATGATTTAGGCCTCTAGTTTGCACAATCCTTATTGGTGTGGTATTAGCTTCCATTACTGGTTAGCTAGATTAGCCTTGTAGCAAACTTTAGATGCCAAACCTGCCTTTGCTTAGCAAACTTTTTTGGGGTAAGGGGAAAGCTATGTATGTTTCACTTGAGGTCAAAGCAGCTTATAATTAGTCTGATTTACCAGAGCTATTTTGAAAGATCTCTTCTTTTTCCCGCAAGCAAAAACAAATTAATATCAAGGGCAAAGAAACATCAGAGTAAAAAAAAGTTTGGTTTATATGGTATGCAGCATGTACAGAACTATTGACTAAGAACAAACCAGATCCCAGAAAGAACTAGTGTGTGCTCTCATGGAAGAACAGGCAGCCTATTCCCAGATTACAGCCTGTAGTTTAGCTCATTTTATGCTGTTCTTCCTCCTAGGCCTGGAGCATCACATATGTAAGCTGGCTGACCTTCGTCTTTCTCATCTGGTCATGCACACTGTGGATGGTGCGGGACAGGAGGAAGTATGCCATGCTTACATCACCCTTCATGGTGTTTTATGGGGACCTTCTCATCGTGCTGCAGTACATCTGGAGCTTCCAAACACTGCAACCAGTGCCTGGCCTCTTCCTAAAGAAGGAAATTCCCTTCAGGGAACTGGGCTCAAAGGTGAGACACGTTACAGGGGCTGTGGTTGTGTAATTGTCTAAGTGTGGCGTCTGTTCTGGTGAGTGATATAACAATACAAAATCATTATCACAATAAATTAGTACTTACATCACACAGACCATCTGCATATTTTAATTAAAAAAGAGGTGTACAAGAGAATCCCAAGCACTATAGCTATTTAGTGTTTCTCTCTGTTGTACAGTCAGTAACGCAAGCAAACAAGCCAGCTAGCAAAATGCTATTTTTGTTCTCTGTAAGAGGATTTTTACATTTTTTTTTACCATGTTAAATGTTCTCCGCACACACAACACACATATACCTGCTTAAAGGGAGTTTTTGGGGGGAACATTTCAGCCATGGTAACTCACGCCATGTGTGTTGTTCATCGGACAATGTTGACAAGTGCATAATTTCCTACTTTGAGCTTTACGAGGCATTGGATTGATTTAAAAAATTTCCTGTCCACATTAAGCCCAAATTTTCTCATACATTCTCATTATGAGACCATATCTGGCCTCATGATACTAATGAAACCTCTAAAAAGCTGAATATGAAGATGCATTATGTGGCTTGTGAAAATGTCTTCAAGTGAAAATTTCTTCTAGTACATTATTGCCATATTGTCCACCTCTGAGTTGCAGTAGAGGTGGGTGGATCAAGAACACAAATGCAGTAGATTGAAGCATGTAAATATCTGACCTTAAAACAATTTGATATAATTCTTTAGAAAATTATTTGATCATTAATTACCATAAACATGTTGAAGATTAGCATTGATGTATCAGATAGAAATGTAAGCAAAACATGAAATAAATTATACAATTTGAATGCAATTCTATCATTTAAACATGTTAATTTTGGGGGACCTTGTACGAGACAGCATTTCCAGGTCAAGTAAAAATGTTTGTGTGTGTACATGTGCAGATCTTGTGCCTCCTGAGTTTCTGGCTATTGCTGAGACAAGCTTTGACCGAGAGGAGGGACAGACAGAGAGATGAGACACAGCTATCTGATATCAGGGTGGAGGATGGCTCTCAGGGTGAGGCTTTTTCCAGCACTTTTGAAACACGGTCATGAGTCACAACAGTTTTTGGGTGCCAAATGTATGTTTTAAATTCCTGTATCCAGGCTACTTTATGTCTGTTGTTGTAAGATTGCGTGTCAAGCAAATGCAGTTCATTCTACTCCCAGTGACTTTTATGTCCTTTTATTCTGATGTTTGTTGGCTGTGCACCTCTGTTTCACAGAGCTGTGGCCTTACAAGTTTGGATTCGCATTTGTGTGTGCATTTAATGCTGTGTTTGTGTGTTTATTACAGAGAAGGAAATGGAAGTGGAGGCTGGAGAGCAGAGAGAGATGATGGATGTGTTGGGCAGTACAGTCATGGCCATGCTGAATAAGTACTGGATCTACATCTGTGGAGGGATGTTCTTCTTTGTCAGCTTTGAAGGACGCATCGTCATGTATAAAATCATCTACATGATGATGTTTCTCTTCTGTGTAGCTCTTTATCAGGTGTGTGTGGAGCTTAACTGACAAATCTAACACAGACAATGAAACTTTCACTATAAACATTAATCATCAATAATCACACTGGTGCAAATATCAGGTGGGGGGGTTGTAGGATGGTTGTAAAAAACAGTAAATAGACTGTATTATTGATAACATTTGTTTGATAGTGACTTTTCCATAAAATCACCCGCACAGATCTAATCATTTTGTGATTGCAATCTAAAACATAAGTGGTTTCTTACCCAAACAGCTAGTCACTATCATTACAACGTTAATGTAATATATATATATATATATATATATATATATATATATATATATATATATATATATATGTATATACACACACACTGATAGCTCTGCTGTCTTCTGCAGGTGCACTATGAGCGCTGGCGCTGGATGCTGAAGTATTTCTGGATGTCGGTGGTGGTGTACACCATGCTAGTGCTTATTCTTGTCTACACCTTCCAGTTTGAGTCATCCATACATGTGTGGTCTAATATGACTGGTATGAGCAAGGAAAAGTGAGTAAAACTCAGTATGCATGTGTATAAATGTTGTGTGTTGTGTTACAAGTTTGTATGAGGTATGATGTAATGCTGCTTCCATTGATACAATGAAAATTAGTCTGTATGTTCATATTTGTGTTCAAAATACAGCAGGCCTGCAAGAACATGTTATTTGAAACTGTTACATATCAGTTTAATACATTTAGAACATTACCTTTAGTATAGACCTAATTCAACACATTTAAAGGCTTTAGAATCAATAAACAAAGACCCATTTTAAGCCTTACATGGTCTAAGTAAACCCTGTGTGTGTGTGTGTGCAGGCTGGAAGATCTAGGCCTGGAGAAGTTCAGCGTTGCAGCTCTGTTCACTCGGATCTTCATCCCTACCTCCTTCCTGCTGGTGTGTATTCTGCATCTGCACTACTTCCACGAACGCTTTCTGCAGCTCACCGACATCAAGTCTGTGGCAGACAAGCAGAAAAGCACCATCTCTAGGTGAGCTTTTTTTTTTAAACTGTATCGTACCTGTATACTCACTTACAGGCTCAATCTTGATGCCATTCAGTTTGTCTGTGCTTACTCAGGAAGCATGTGATTGAATCCATTATTTAGTCAATGTATTACAGGACCTTTATAGACATTTCTTGGGTACCTGCAATGCTATATTCGTTTGCCTGCCAAAATATTGAGAAAATCAAGTTTGTTTTCTCTGTATCATTTATATTCATTTTTCTCACATTTCTGTTTATTCTAACAAGAAAAACAATGCAAATTATAAGTATTAAGCTAATAAATAGAGTACACAGTAGAATAAAAATAGATTAAAAAACGGGCTGATAACACTAAAAATAAGCTGACAATGTATTTTATATCTCTTGTGTATTTCTAGACTTGCATGTTTTATTGATTGTTTGTAAGAAGTTAGGAAAGTTAAAGGTAATTAAATTAGACAATACTCAGCAAAGTTCGATTTCATTTGTATCTTGCTTATAAGCATCAAGATAATTCCTTTTGTCTTTGTCAGGCTCGTGCATCTTGATGGCAGTCTTGCAGATATCTCTATGATAAAGCCAGAGTTCAATGCCTCTATGAAGGAGGAAGAAGTGGGAGTGAAGGTGGACCTTGATGAGGAACAAGAAGACATTAAAATGAGGCAAGAGGAAGATGAAGAAATCAGCGACCTTTACTGCAAGACAACCAGCTTCACCTGCCACATAGCACCAGAACCGGAACCTGACCAAACCGATGGTAATGTTTAATCACGCTACATGATCGTATACCATATACAGTCAGGTCTATAAATATTTGGACATTGACAAAGTATTTTAGCTGTCTACCACAGTGTATTTGAATCAATAATAAATATGAGCTCCAACAGCAGACTTTACATCTAATCAGGCGAACAGTGTAGGAATTACAACCTTTTTCATAAATAGCCCTCCATAGGGGCTCAAAAGTCACTAGACAGATTAATAATATCATAAATTAAATTGCTAGTTCTAATACTTGGCTGCAAATCTATTCCAGACAATGACTTTCTAAAGTCCAGATGCCTTAGATATCACCAAATACTGTGTTTCTTCCCTGGTGATGCTCTGCCATGTCGTTACTGCAGCTGTCTTTAGTTCTTGCTTGTTTTTGGGGCATTTTATCCTCAGATTTGCCTTCAGCAAGTGAAATACATGCTCAATTGGACTAAGATCTGGTGATTGACTTGGCCATTGCCTTAATAAAGTTTTGGGTTGCTGTTACAGTATGCTTCGTGTCATTGTCCTTGTGCATTGTGAAGCACCATCTAATGAGTTTTGAAGGATTTCGCTGAGTCTGAGTAGATAATATAGCCATAAACACTTCATCCTGCTGCTTTTGTCAGCAGTCGTATCATCAAAAAATGCAAGGGGACCAGTTCAATTGGCAGCCGCACATGCCCATGCCATAACACTACCTCCACCATGCTTGACAGATGAGGTGGTATGCAGTTCTTTCGTCTTCTCCATACTCTTCTCTTCCTATCATTCTGATACAAGTTGATCTTTCTTGTCTTATCTGTCTATAAGATGTTGTTCCAGAACTGTATGGCCTTTTTTAGATCTCTAATCTCTAATCTGGTCTTCTTGTTTTTGAGGCTTACCAATAATTTACATGTTGTGTTAAACCCTCTGTATTAAGTCTGATGATGTCTTCTCTTGATTGTTGACTTTGACACAGATAAGTTTATCTCCTGGATGGTGTTCTTGACTTGGCTGACTAAAGGTGTTTTTCATCACCAGGGACAGTATTCTTCTGTCATCCACCACAGTTGTTTTTTGTAGTCGTCCGGGTCTTTTGGTGCTCACCAGCGCACTTTTTCTTCTTAGGAATGTACCAAACAGTTGATTTGGCCACACCTAATGTTTTTGCTGTCTCTCTAATGGGTTTGTTTTAATCTCTCAGCCTAATGATGGCTTGCTTCTCTGGCAGTCACAGCTCTTTGGACTTGTAAGTGAGATAATGAATAATGGAAGAACACACACCTGGCCATGGAACAGCTGAACGGCCAATTTGTCCAATTACTTTTTCAGCCCATAAAAACTGGGGGGTGGCTATGTTTGTAATTCCTATATTGTTTACCCAATTTGAATGTAAATATCCTCAAACTAAAGCTGAAATGTTCATTATTTAAAATAACCATGACTTTGTTGATGTCGTAATGTTTATGGATCTGACTGTGTGTGTTGTACAACGGTCTTATGACTAATGGTCAGTCATCAATCAGTAGAGCTGAATTGTTAACATATGCTGCATATAACAAGGAATTTACTGCTAAATAACAGAAATGTGAAGGGTAGTTAAATTGAGGAGTTGATCTGGATCCACCGTGACATTTTATACTTATTTTAATTAATCTTGAGCTGACCAATAAAGTCAGTACAGAGCTTTGCAGTAGATTTACTTGTACTGTAGTTCATTGCATTTCTTTTTAAACTGCTGTAGCTTAAAGGCTCAAAATTAAACTAGCTGAATTAAACCCATAAAAAGGCTAAATGAATGCAGTTCCACATGCTACAACAGAGCGATTGAAACAGGCTTTTATTGGCCTGACAGCACAGGACGGGGCCAGAGGAGTAAACAGACAGGAATAAAAGTGTCTAGACATGTTTGATGAGTAAATACACTCACAGACAGAGCAGAGAGAAACACTGTGTCTTCTCTTTCACTCCATTGTCTGGACTCTACACATACTTATTACTTACTACATATGCCAGACTTATTGGTAGCCTTAGTGCACTGATTAATTTGCATGTATTATTTTATGAATTATGTTTTAATGGTATTTCTTGCGTCCTACCCACATACAAATACTGACGAAACATATCCTAACATTATCAGCTGGGTGAGAATATGTGAAATGAGGCGTCTTGTTCCTTAAGTAGTTGCCTCAGTAGTACTTTACTTAACACTGACCAGCTGCTTTACAATGTCATCGAGTTTGGCTGCCTCAAGCTTGAGTTCCTCCACTGCTTACTTTTCATAAAATTACTTTGTAGCTTCATTAATCAAGATGTGACGTAATGTGTCATGTTGATTCATTTGTGTCTGAGGATCCTGCATGATGTTTTCAGAAATTTAGCGATTTTTTTCTTTGTTGTCAGGGAACCAGACTAAATGTTTTGCTCTTTAACAGCTGTTATCCTAGAGCCACTGTAATACGATTGTAACACCACTTTTGGGTAGTTATTTTGGGTAAATATTCTTGCACTGTTGTAGTCTATTGTGCTCTTTCACTGTTTGTCGCAGAGAACAGAAAAACATTGCTGTTGTGTTTCTTACAATATCTAAAGAAAGAAAAAAATGACAAATCTATTTATATAAGTAATAAACATTGATGACAAATGCATGATACTGCTTACACAAGGTGACAGATAAATTGTCCTAAGGGCACCAAGGCCCACAGAGGTTTAAATTTAGAGTATACAGCATGCATCACTCTTCATAGGTCAGTCATGAGTGATCTTTTCTTTATATTTTCCTGTTAGTATGTAATTTTTCTGTCACATAATAATTGCTCTTTATCTTTCAGGCTGAGTAGACCAAAGTAGATAATACACCTTGATGTATCAGTTCTTTACTGTTCCTGACTCTCAGACTGCCTCATTTTGTACAGATTTGAGGAATAAGTGGCATCTGGTGGTGGACCGCTTGACGGTGCTCTTCCTGAAGTTCCTACAGTACATCCATCAGCTGCAGCTCTTCATCTGGTGGCTCCTGGAGCTCCACATCATTAAGATTGTGTCATCTTACATCATCTGGGTCTCTGTCAAAGAGGTGAGCTATCCTGATTTCATCCAGCCAAACGAAAGAGGAGTTTGATTAGGTTGGCTGTAGGAATTTTCCAAGCTCAGCTGAATCAGAATCTTCATCTCCCTCTGTCACTATTACACTATATATCAAAAAGCATCCAGATATCCCTTCTAATCAGTGAATTCAGCTACTTTAAGGTGCACCTGTTGCTGACACAGGTGTTTAATCGCATATACTCAGCTTGTATAATATCCATAGGAAAGCACCGTCAATAGAATGGGACGCTCTGGGTCACCCGAACGCGAGCCTCACCATGCAGTGGAGCTACTCTGGAGTGATGGAGCTCCATCCAGTACCTATGGCATTAGCTGGAGTCATGTTTTTGATCCAGAACTAATCATCCAGCATGAGTTGGATAATAACACCTGACCTCACTAATGCTCTTGTGCTAAATGCAATAAAATTCTCGCAGCAATGTTCCACCATCTAGTGTAAAGCCTCCACAGAAGAGTAGAGGCTGTTATTGGAGCAAAGGGGGAGCAAAGTCTTTATTAATCCCCTTGATTTCAGAAAAAATGATAGATGAGTAGGCGTCTACAAATTTTTGAACATACAATCTACTTGAGCAATAGAGCTAAATATAAGTTGCTCCAGTATTATGTGTCATCTGTTTATTTATTTATTTATTTATTGTAAACTTGGAGTTAGCATTTATATTAAATGCACATGCACACATAAAAGATAGCAGATGCAGGATTTTTACTCTGAGAAACCTGATATATATTTGGACTAGAAGCTTAAGGATGTTCTTAAGAGACTAACTTCAAAACAACGGATATTTTTATATGAACAGTGTTTGAATCTCTCATGTCTTACAAAGTAGTTTCATCAAAGGAGCAATTTTCTTACATTATTCTTGTGTTTATTTTCTCTGAACTCTGCTAATCTTTGCATGGTTTCATGTGCCAAAAACAGTCTTAATTCATTCATCCATTTTCCGACCTCTCTGTATCCCTTTAGAATAAACTTGCAGTGTCTTTGAGACTAATGTTTACAAATGATCTGCCTCGTTCAAAAAGCAGTCCTAGCTGAAATGTATGGAACAGACTGTTCAGACTGGAATTCTTAGGAAATTGGAAAAATAACCTTCATTTCTTTGGGATGTCTGGATCCTTTGGAAAGCTGCAGTGATACATTTGCTTCCCAATAGCCAGCAACGGCACAGTGTTTAATCATTTTCCCCCCACATTTTCCACTCCAATTACTTCATATTACTTCAACACAAAAGGATGGGCTAAACTGCTATAGCTTAAATGAATATTACATTTAATTGTGTTTGTGGTTGTGACATCACAACTATAATGAATAAGACTGTTTTTGCAGCTTAGCATCCACATATGGACTGTATTGAGAGTAAATGTTACACTTTGAAACTGTTTATGTAGTGCCTCAAACTCTTTTTTTACCTGGATTTTTATGTCAAGATCTTGATTTAAAGGCTGTTCTGAAAACTAAGGACCACTTTTAGAACATCATGTACCCAGTGTCATATATTTCAATCAGCACTACTACACAGACAAGGAGCCTGTACTGAGAATTCCTAATACGAAGGTTGTGGGCACAGTTAGGGCCAGGATAAAGCCATACTTAATGCATGTATCCAGCAATTTGTAGTTTATTGGAATGAACAAAAACAGTTTGTCTAGTGTTGTACAGTATCTTGTAATTCCACAAACACTAACAATAGGGAGAACATATTGATATTGAAATATAGTCCTTAACATGCTGGTTTACTTTTACCCCTTAAAATCTGAGGCTTTTTACATTTTAAGGCTTATTATTTGGTAACTGTGCAAAAAAGTGCAAACTGACTGAATTACTCTTAAGTTTAAGGAATTAATATTACTATACAAATAACAGACTAACACTGCAGTTAGGAAAGCCATAAGAAAAGAGGTAATGGATTAAGCATTGTGCTGTGTTTTGTTGCAGGTGTCCCTGTTTAACTATGTGTTCCTGGTGAGCTGGACCTTTGCTCTGCCCTTCAGCCAATTCCGCCCGCTGGCCTCCAGCGTCTGCACCGTTTGGACCTGCGTCATCATTGTCTGCAAGATGCTGTACCAGCTCACCTCCATCCAGCCTGAATCCTACTCCAGAAACTGCTCTATGGTGAGGTTACAAAAACACACAAGCATGTACGCACACACGAAGTGCAGTGTTGGAAAGGTGCCAGAAGAATTGGAGGGTGAGGTTTGCTGTCCACAAACTTACACTGTCTCTTAATTATGTTTGCACTCTCCTCCTCTATTCATTTGTCTCATTCCCCACTACCTTCTCTTTCTCCCTCTCCTCTCTCAGCCTGATAACTATACAGATCTTAAAAGGTTGGAGATGGCCAGGTCTCTCCTCTACAGTAGCCCAGTAGACCCTGCAAACTGGGTTGGCCTCAAGAAGTTCTCCCCTTTACTGGAAAATCTAAGGGTGAGATTACACAAACATGTTTGTTTTTCTAGTTTGGCAGGACACAGGTGTCCTACATATATCCCAAATGCACTATATTTATTTAAGGACTTTTATGTAATAAGGATTTTCTAAGGCTAACTCTAAACCTAAACCTAAGCTTGACATATAATATGTTACTGTTAACATCAGTAACTTATAAGGGTGTAACATTGTGATATGCTATATTGCCAAAAGTATGTGGACACTCCTGCTAGTCATTGAGTTCAATGGCTTCAGCTACACCCATTGATAACAGGTGGATAAAATTAAGCACATAGCCTTGCAGTCTTGATAGACAAACACTTGCAGTAGAATGGGTCGTACTGAAGAGCTCAATGACTTTAGACGTTAGGATGACACCTTTGACACAAGTCAGTCTATGAAATTTCTGCCCTGCCAGATCTGCCCCAGTCAACTGTAAGTGCTATTATTGTAAAATGGATGTGTCTCAGCCGCAAAGCAGTAGACCATGTAAACTCACAAAGTGGGGCCACCAAGTGCTGAAGCACTTAATGCATTAAAATGCCTTGTCCTTTGTTTCATCAGTTGCTACAGAGTTCCAAACTAGATGCAACATAAGCAGAAGAACTGTGCATCAGGGGCTTCATTAAATGGGTTTCTGGACTCTCGAGCAGTGGAATCATGTTCTCTTGAATGATGCATCATGCCTCACTGTCTGGCAGTCTGATGGACAAATCTAGATTTGGCAGATGCAAGGAGAACACTGCCTACCGGAATGCATAGTGCCAACAGTAAAGTTTGGTGGAGGAGGGATAATGGTCTGGAGACGTTTTTCAGAGTTTGGGCTAGGTCCAAATTTGTGATAAGAGTTTGGGAAAGGGGTTTTCCAGCATAACTGTGCTGCTGTGCACAGAGTGAGGTCCAGAAAGACATGGTTTGATGAGTTTGGTGTGGTGGTCTGTACAGAGCCCTGACCTCAACCCAACTGAACACCTTCGCAATAAATTGGAACACCGATTGTGAGCCAGGCCCTCTCGTCCAAATCAGTGTCTGACCTCACAAATGCTCTTTTGACTGAATGAGCACAAATTCCCACAAACACACTCCAATACTGTGTATTCTATCTCTGTAGAATAACTTGCTGATGCTGGCCCTGCTGGCATTTGAGGTGACGATCTACCGTCACCAAGATTTCTACCGCATGAGAAACAACCTGACTGCTCCTGTAACCAGAACAATCTTCCACAACATCACACGACAACACCTTGACGACGGCATCATAAACTGTGCCAAATACTTCATCAACTACTTCTTCTACAAGTTTGGCCTAGAGGTACCACATTTTATATCTTCTATGTTAACCTGTGTCATCATTGGTGTGCTACACTTTCAATTGACCTTACATAATTATTTGTAGTTATTTTTATAATTAACAGTCATGTTATGGATAAAATTTACATTCAATTTATATTCTGTATGGAATATGCACCTAGCTTTTTTTGTTTATTAAAATGTCAAATAATGTCAGCAAAAAAAACAGCAAAAACTTATAGGATTTTTTTCCTTACTGCAAAACAAGACAGTGTGCACAATAATAACTTAAGTTAATAAGAATTTGTGGTGTTGTGTAATATTGCTCAACAGGAAATGAACATTAGTTCTCTCATTGTGATATATTTTTTCAGAGCTAATGTAAGTCCTTAATGAAGACTTATCAGACTGTTAAAATTTAAAATAATTAAGTAATACCTCCTTTCTGTAGACCTGCTTCCTGTTGGCGGTGAATGTGATTGGCCAGCGGATGGACTTCTATGCCATGCTGCATGCATTTGGGCTGATTGCAGTGCTGTATCAGCGCAGGAGGAAGGCAATTGCCCGCGTCTGGCCCAAATACTGCTGCTTTCTGGCCTGCATGCTTACCTTCCAGTACCTGCTGTGCATTGGCATCCCACCTGCAGCCTGCTCAGGTACTTTGTAGTACAGCACCCTGTTCTAATTGTATTTAAGAGGCCCATATCCTACATTTTTCTTGTAATGTGAACTACTGTGAATTACTTGAAATGTTAACTATGTTTGCATACTACATCAAACTTTTATTTAAGAAAATGCAAAAAAAAAAAATCCATTATATGGGCCCTTTAATAAATTCTGTGGTGGCTTTTGCAAAGGAAATATTTTTTTGTTTTTAAAGAGTGTTTTAGTGTTTCAAATAGCATACATTGGATTACACTGCATGCACTGTGTGACTGGTTGGCCTTCTAATGCAGCGTTGTGCTTTGATTTAGACTACCCATGGAGACATCCCTCATCCAGCATGGACTCCAATGTGGTCAAGTGGCTCTATCTGCCTGACTTTCATACCAAACCTAACTCTCTCTTTCTCATCTGTGAGTACTGGTATATGGAAGACAAAACAGTTGTAAACATTTCACATTTGGAATTTCATTACTAAGAATTTCTTTGCACATACTTTGACATAAACTGTCACTTTCCCACTTTTTTTGTATCTAGAATCTAGTCTATTTTATCAGCTCCACTTACCATAAATTACCATATATAACTGACGTGATGGTGCTGTGTTAGGGTGTGTTGCGCTGAGATGTGTGGATCAGACACAGCGGTGCTACTAGAGTTTTTAAACACTGTGTCCACTCACTGTCCACTCTATTAGACACTCCTACCTTGTTGGTCCATCTTGTAGGTGTCCATCTCAGTGTCACTACTGGACTGAAAATAGTCCACCAATCAAAAATATCCAGCCAACAGTGTCCTGTGATCACTGACGAAGGACCAGAGGATGACCAACACAAACTGTGCAGCAGCAGATGAGCTATTGTCTCTGACTTTACATCTACAAGGTGGACCAATGAGGTAGTGGTGTCTAATAGAGTGGACAGTGAGTGGACAGCACTGCTGTGTCTGATCCACTCGTACCAGCGCAACACACACTAACATACCACCGCTACATCAGTGTGCTGTGGGGGTCCTGACCCTTAAAGAACAGGGTGAAAGGGGGTTAACAAAGTATGCAGAGAAACAGATGGACTACAGTCTGTAATTGTAAAACTACCAAGTGCACCTATACAGTAAGTGGAGCTGATAAAATGGACAAGGAGCGTAGAAACAAGGAGGTGTGCTTAATAAAGTGGCCGGTTGATGTATTTATTCCTCAATCATGTAAAATATACAAAAACAAAACTAACAACATATTGTAAAAATCAGAATAGTTTTCATGGATGTTAATGTTTATTCAGGGAAGCAAATAGGGGGGCCAATGTCAGGAGGCTTTAGTCTACATCCAGCAATTCAAACATTCTCAGTCCAGCAGTGACACTGAGGTGTTTAAAAACTCCAGCAGCACTGCTGTGTCTGATCCACTCGTACCAGCACAACACACACTAACACACCACCACCACGTCAGTGTCGCTGCAGTGCTGAGAATGATCCACCACCCAAATAATACCTGCTCTCTGGTGGTCCTGTGGGGGTCCTGACCATTGAAGTATAGGGTAAAAGTGGAATAACAATGTATGCAGAGAAACAGATGGACTTACAGTCTGCAATAGTAGAACTGCAAAAAGGATCTGTATGGTAAGCAGACCTGATAAAAAGGACAATGAGTGTAGAAACAGGGAAGTGTACTTAACAAAGTGACTGGTTGGTGTATATTACACATATGTTTTAAATCTGAGAAAAAACATGTACATATCGTTGCTGTCCAAAAAAAAAACCTTTTCTCCATTTTTTTCGATTTTCATTTTTCTGTATCACTTGAGCTCACCAGCTGCCCTTTACGTTGTGTGAAAATTTCATATTGAATGGACCAACAGAAATGGTCCACAATTGCTCGGAATAAAACTATTTTCTGTTAACTTGCATTAAAAGTACGGAGCCTTTTTGCCCTCTCCTGTAAAGTTGCCATTTTGGAGACTTGTTTTTCTTAGGACAGTGATGATTTTTTTTCTTTTATGTGGGTGATGTTAAATGAGTAGTCTGTTAGATGTGAACTTTACTTTTTGTAATGTTTGCTATTTTTCCAAATATACCCCTGTCCCTTTTTAATTGCCTCTCTTTCTCTCTCTTCCTTGCTCTCCAGATGACTTCATGTTGCTGCTGTGTGCATCACTGCAGAGGCGTGTGTTTGAGGAGGAAAGTGACCCTGCAGTGCATTTGCTGGCTGGTGATAACATAGAAATCTGTAGAGACTTGGACGCTGCTTCCTTCAGCCAGCATAATCCTGTTCCTGACTTCATCCATTGCAGGTAACACACTGCAGTTCAAATAGACTGCTCAGTTACTGTTTACAACTCTCATTGTCCCATTCACTTTCAGATTACCAGTTCCTAATCTTAAGAGTATTCTAATCTTAAAAAGAAAAACAATCACAAACAGGCATTCTGCATGGGCTCCTTGGAGAAGAGCTGCAGCTCAAGCCAATCAAAAGATTCCAGCACTACTGAGATTTACTCATTGTGTACAGTGGGTCATCATCACTATGAAGAACATCCTCTCAGTGAGTGAGCCAGACTCAGACAGGAAGACGCTGAGGAAGGAAGTACGGTGCCCTCAATTGGAATGGATGAATAGAGCCAGTGCTGTGGAATGAGCCCTCCTTCTCGAAAGATGTTTGGCAGTTATTTTGTTCTAATAAATTCCAGTCGCATAGTGGAAATCTGAAAAACAGGGTGAATATTCAAGCAGAGATCCATGTTTATTTGGTAAACATGAACGTTTTGAAGGTTAGGCAGAACTTTATGATGACAGGCAACACACAACCAACGACTTATGCTCAGTTCCAAGGTGAAACTTTTCAGTGACCAGACCAGATGGTTCTTTGGCAGTGAAGGCCCCTGGTACCAAGACAAGAGGTGTGACTATGGACGGCGTTTCCATCTACACTCTCCCTTCTAATTGGATGAAATAGTCTGATAGTTTACTGAATTGCTTCTTACCATGTACCTCTGGCACAGTTTCAGTTCTTCTGAGAACTCTGAGGTCCACACGTCCATCTGGATCTAGTATAGCTTCTCTGTGGAATTTAGTAAAGCGAATGTGATTGGCAGCGTACCTGGACTGGAATAAAATACTTGTCCAGGTGATGTTTTGATGGGAAATCTTTTATGATTTTATATTGCACAGTTATAAATGTGGTGGGATTCTCAGGGACAACCTGTGCCTTAGCTGAGACTCCTTGTGGGTTGTCATTTTATGTAATAGTCTATAACACAGCATTGCATCCCTGAGCCTCAACGGTTTGAGAGAATTTGCAAATTTGGATGCTTTTTGTGATTTCATCTATCACTGTTCACTCACTACAATACCCATCATGCATTACATAAATATACAAGGCATTCTTTGGGAATCCCCTGACAGCAATAATGAAATCCTGACTGTTAACATAGCCAATAAATATAGACATTACACTCAACTTCCTCAACGTTAGCTACTAGCATTTCAAGATTAACATTCAACATAATCAGAGCAGACTTTTATCTGGGACTTTTTACTCTAGAGATTATTACATTACCACTGCAGGAGGCGAGTAGGCATGTTTACAGTTGTAACAATGGCTATTTTATTCTTTTATTTTGGCCTGAGCGCCCCTTTAACTGTGCATTCTTCGATGTTTAAACAATCCCTCTGTCCAAGCCACAATGACCTCTCCAGTCTCTGACCATCCTTATGAAATCCTGTAACCCAGGATGCTCTGGAAAGGGAACGGCTGTCACAACTCACCTCTCATGTAATTATATTGTAATTTTTTTAATCCACACTCATGTTTGGTGATGGCCCACAAGAACGAGACTATTTGTCCATGGATTCTATGCACGCTTATCCATCAATGTAGAAATAAGCTGATTCTGCACCTTTCAACTGTTGGAAAAGATAATGAGGATGATGATCTTATTAAAGGTTTTTGGTGTTGGTGTTGGTTCAATTGGAACATGTGGTATTGGGTCATCTGGTGCTTCTCTGTTTCAGTCACCAGGCTCGAGAATGTCCTTCAGATTAAATGCCTTTATACTAATCGGAACAAGATTTTCAATATCCTCCCTGATTCTTTGGATAGGCTGATTTTCTTAAATTGCTGAACAATCAAACATGCTTTATTTTTCTGTCCTTCTCTTTCTTTCAGGTCGTATCTAGATATGCTGAAAGTGATCATGTTCAGCTATCTGTTCTGGTTTGTCCTTACCATCATCTTCATCACGGGAACCACACGCATTAGCGTGTTCTGCATGGGCTATCTGGTGGCCTGCTTCTACTTCTTGCTCTTTGGAGGAGAGCTGCTGCTCAAGCCAATCAAAAGCATCTTGCACTACTGGGATTTTCTCATTGCGTACAATGTGTTCGTCATCACAATGAAGAACATCCTCTCAGTGAGTAAACTAGATTCATACAGGAAGGAAGGAGGTGCCATAATTGCAATTAGTAAGCGATACAATGTAGCCTGCGTTAATAGAAGCAGTGCTGTGGAATGAGCTCTTTTTCTCCAGGGATGTTAGTGTTTTTTCTAGTGAATTCCAGTCACATAGAGCATGGCTGAAAAACCAGGTGGGTTCATATATATTTAGTAAATGTGAAAGTTAGGCAGAACATTTTGATGACAGACATGTGAAGCAACTAGCCAAATACCACTATACTCACAACCAACTATATACCAACCAGTTATTTATTCGATTTCCTGTCATTAAATACAAGTTATTCATTTTTCAGGGTAAGTCAGGGGTCGGCAACATGTGGCTCCGAAGCTGCATGCATGTCTGTTACTGCCCTGTTGCGGCTCTGCAGCAGAATTAGATCCTTAAGTAAAAAATAAAATAATCCTCCTTTGCAGTAAAATAAAGCTCCGCTGATCGTTCTAACACAGTTTTAACAATACATGTTCTTAAACATTGGAGGTAATGTATATCTGCTAATTCACTCTTTAACTCTGAAGGTTGGCACACAGACTGCTGGTTTCATAGCGACGCAGACAGTAGCTAACAAAACAGCATAGAGAAAGATTTAAGATGAACATTGTAATTTGGAGATGAATGGACTTATTTGCATTTATAAGCACTCAGCTGGTTTCCTGATATGTTTCTCTGCAATGAGAAACTGCCAAACACTAAATAGTCTGCTGAAGTCAGTTTCTCTTTCGCCAGCTTCTCATTCAAATTTCCCCATTCCACATTAAGGGGTACCTGCTGAACCATTTAAAGTATAACGGGAAATTCGAATGATCAGTGTTCACAAATGATCAATGTTCGTCATAAATCTTTCTCTTTGCTGTTTCGCTACTAACAAGGTGAGATTGTTGTCTGCGTTGCTATGTGACCCAGCTGTCTGCGTCTCTCGAACATTGAGAGACATTTTACAAGAAACTATTCCACTTTTGCGGAAAGTTTAAGGCAGAGCAAAGTAAGTCTGCGTTTTAGTTTTTGTTAACATTAAATTTGTTAGTTTATACTAGTACTTTAGCACATACTAAGACATATTTACAGCCTAGATGGTAAAAAGGACATAAAATGTTGTGGCTTCCCAACGTGGTTTTATTTTTTGCTTAACTGCAATATAGTTTTTTAGTATCTGGTGTGTCCACACTTTGCCTTTATAACAGCCTCTATTTTTTTTTTTTAAGTTTTTGCCGCCAAAGATCAGTCTTAGAAGTTGGTTGAAGTTCTCACCATCCAGTTATTCACATTTACGAATTTAGACTCAGTCCATAAAACCTTACTCCTCATTGAACACAGATGACCAGTTTCAGTGTTCTAGTACAAATTGTCCTTTACTCAGTAAAGGCTCCTTGACCGTTACATGTCCTTGAGTTGTCTTCTGACACTGGAAGGATGGACAAAAACATCTGTGGATTTTTTCAGATCTGAAGCAAGAGTGGAGCTTGATTTTCTCCTCTCTGTCTCAAAGAGGATAACTTGTTTATCTGCTGTTTATCTGGTGGTGATGGTACCAGATCTTGCATGGCTGTTAGGTTGTTAATGCTGCCCTTAATGGCTGTGTAGAAACAAAAATAAATGTGCCATAACAAGCTTTCTCTTTAGGACAAACCAGACAATGCCCATTTTCAAGTCTACAGCTGGAAGCATTTAAATCTTTTATCTCATTTTTGTCAGTAAGTTAGCATTAAATGTTGTGTAGTGAAAAAAAAGTTGTATCCGTGTTTATGGGTCTGACTTTGGGCGATATAAACTAAAATGTTCCCATGGTCTGCATTACAATTACACACACGTACCCTGTGTTTTGGGAAAACATAATCTGTGCATCTAAACCAACACTTGTCTTGTGGTGCAAAGTCCAGCACAGTCAAGTGGTCTTATATCTAAAATAACTTTGCTGGGTCCAACCTCAACAATAGATTATAAACTATCATTAAACTTTTATAAACAAAATGAAAAAGAAAACCAGAAAAGAAGGCTGATATAAAGCTGAATTAAAAAGAAGACTGAGGTCAGTTGGACTCTCTTTTTTTGTGCAGTCATATATTTTTTGTTATAATGGTTACACATTTCCAGTTTTTCAGCAAGGCCAAGTAAACACTCATTCCAGAAGTCAAGAAAACCCTGTGTAAACCCTGAGGACCACATCTAGGCCCACATTTCAGTTTCTCAGTCTAATAACTACATAACTTGCATTTAGGTTTTATGGTAGTTAATTTGTAGTGGACACCGAATAATTAATTGTAAACTGAAAAATGGAGTGATAAACCTTCAGTTTAATAATCTATGTTTACATCTACTATTTCAGATAGCTGCCTGTGGATATATTAAAGCCTTGGTGGCTAATCATTGCTGGCTGATCCAGCTGTTCAGTCTGGCATGCACTATAAAAGGCTACTCACGACGTAAGTTAATCTAGCATGCAAAGGTTTTTTTTTGTATTAGTCTTTAATGATTACGAGCCATTTTTTTTGTATTTATGGTGCCGTCTAAAACTGTGGTATTAAATAAGCATTTCTGTCTCTTGCTGGGGTGATTAGCAGAGCAGCAGGCCAATAAACAGTGTGAGCTGCCCAGTGATGAGGCAGGCATTATCTGGGACAGCATCTGCTTCGCCTCCCTGCTGCTGCAGAGACGTGTCTTCATGAGTTATTACTTCCTGCACGTGGTGGCTGATCTTCGTTCCTCTCAAGTTCTGGCATCCAGGTACTCACACAGGCACACCTGTACAACCAGTATATACAGTTGTATGCAAATGTTTGGGCACCCCTGGTCAAACTACATGTTTTGTTGATAGTCTCAATGAAAATAAATGAAAATCTTCTCTACAGAGAACACACTGCAGATTTTAATGCATAATTAATTTATTTTATATTTTATTTTTTTCCTCAGTAAATATGTTCCAAATTTGCATATTTAAGTTTGTTCGCTCTAGAGGTTGTATTAACTTATTTTCACTTAGAAAACAAAATCTAATATAATCACAATGTTGCACAATTTACTAATGTGAGGCAGAAGGAGTGCTTGTGTGAGCTGATGATTGATGCTGATTGTTTGCAACTGCATTGTTATCATATAATTGCATTTGAATGAAGAATGTCCTTTCTCCACAATCCACTGTCACAGATTTGCATTGCTATATCACAATGTCACAACACATTGTTACATCCCTAACAGGTTTTGCCTTCTTCATTACCAAGGTATGTTAAAGCAGGATTGAGCGTGTGAGAAGCTGACCTAGATTTGAAAGTCTAGTTGTTTGTCCTCGACCACACTACAGCCAATTAGACTGGAGCTTGTGTTCAACTCATTTTGTAAACATAACAATTTCATTATGAGAGCATGCCAGACACACCAATCTGAATTGTGTTCTGTTTATTCTCTCTCTCTCTCTGTCTCTCTCTCTCTCTCTGCCTCTCTTTCTCTCTCTCTCTGTGTCTGTTAGAGGAGCTGAGTTGTTCCAGGCCACCATCGTGAAGGCGGTCAAAGCAAGAATCGAAGAGGAGAAGAAGTCCATGGACCTGCTGAAGAGACAGTATGTTTACCACACATTGAATAAAACTATTTTCATAATTCTAGTTATTGTCTCTCATTTTTTCTAGCTTATATTTGTGTATAATTTGTGTATAGTAATAGCAACCATTACATATTGATTGAAAACATTTTAAAGAGGCCCATTATACTGTATCTTGCAACCAGTGGGGCTCGAGGGCGGCATACAGTGTGCTCACTAATTATGGTTATGGGCTGTGAAAGTGTTTTAACCCTCTGAAGGCATGAATTATTGCTGTTTTGCTATACTTCTTAAATGTAAGTACGTGGTTGCATAAGTAATGACATGCAATGAATTACATTTAAATTCAAGTTATATTTTATATCGACAGGTTTTGAGTTTTCAGTTTCAAGAAAGATGTCTGTAAAGCAAGTACAGCAATAATTATTCATCAAATTCAGATCATAAGGAAATACACTGTATGTCCAATCGCTTGCGCATGTAACGTTTCTTCTGAAATCAAGGGTATTAATAGAGAGTTTCTCCACCTTTTCTGCAGTAACAGCCTCTACTTTTCTGTGACATCTTCACACTAGATGTTGGAACATTGCTGTGAGGATTTGATTGCTTTCAGCCACAAGAGCATTAGTGAAGTCAGGTATAGATGTTGGAAGATTAGGTCTGGATCACAAACTCCACTCTAGCTCATCCTAAATATATCACTTCAGATAACGCAGTTTTACTGCTCCACCACCCACTAGTGGGGGGCTTTATGCATTGGCTACAGTGACCTTAGACCCAGGTGTTCATATTTAGAAGGTGCATCCGGATATTTCCACCTCTTCTACAATGGAAAAGTACAACAGAATTTCTCTGCCAGTTTCAAAGAGCTGAGTGAGAAATTATTAGTATCAAATTACATCATGTTTCTGTTATCACTGGCAACAATAGTGACTGAGAGTTAATTGGTATACATTCCAAAACATTAGGAATTTGTCCCTCTGTAATGTCTCAGTCTCTTCTATAAACAGTGTGTCTGTAGTAGTGTTCTCTTAACTTTGTGTTAGAAGTGCCGCTCTGAGTCAGCACTAGAGTGTTTACAGGCCATCTGCAGCATGTTTGTGTGAGACAAAGAGGATCTTTCAGCACTGCCGGGCTCTGCCCTGCTTTTCTTTTCCTCCCGTTGAAAGATAAAGCACTTCTACACGTGCCTCGACACGAAATGACTTCTCACAACCTCTCTCCCCCATTAACTCCTACCGTTATTACTGTAATTGTGTCCAAGGGGAGAGCTCATTCAGCTCAACTCAATGAAACAGGACATAATACAGAGTCTCTCTTTCTCCCCACTCTCCCTCTCTCTTTCTTTCTCTCTCTCTCTCTCACTCCCTCTCTCTCTCAGGATGGACCGCATTAAGAGCCGGCAGCAGAAGTTCAAGAGGGGAAAGGAGAGGATGTTGAGTTTGGCTCAGGAAAGTGGTGAGGGCCACTCACTGGCCAAGGAGGAAGAGGATGATGAAGGTGTGCTGTATTGTGTGGCAGGATAAATATGGGACAGTTTTAGCAGAATGTATTTTAATATGTATTATACAGTATATGTATTTTGATATACTCAATACATGTTGAATTCCTTGCACACAAAATCTTACTACAAGCACTACTGTCGTCTTTACTTACAGTAATACATTTATACTGACTTTTTTGGTCTAAAAATATTAAGGTGGAAATGTTATCTAACTTTCCTTCTTTAAACAGCTTTGAAACAGCAGTTTTAAAGCATTCTGAAAGTTCAGAAAACACACAAGAGTTCGTAAATTCCACAGGTGCCTGAGCTTAACTGCTGCATTAAATGCATTGCGACTGAATCAAAAACATATGAAATCACACATACCAGAGCTTAGAACGAACTCTCTCTCTGCTCCGTATTGTTTTCAGCATTTCATGGGAATCATGTGTGCTGACCTGAATTGGTTTTTGCAGGAGAGGCGAGCAAAGAGACAAATAAAGGCAAAAGGAAGCAGTGGTGGAGACCCTGGGTCGATCACGCTTCTAGTGAGTGCTCACACTTTGCTCCACTTCTCCTCTTACTGTTGGCAGCCTTAAAGAGCAACAGCAACAAAAGCGAACCTCAAAGTGTCATGAAGAATGCAAACAATGGCGTTCTGTTTCTGTTTATACAATGTAAGTCAGTGAAACACTTGGCGTGTTAACTGCAGTCTGTTGTTGCAGTGGTGAGAAGTGGGAATTATTACTTGTTCGAGACAGACAGTGAGGAGGAAGAGGAAGAGGAAGATAAAAAAGAGGAAGAACCACCCAAAAGATCTGCCTTTCAAGTTAGTCATATGACACACTCAGCAACATTTGTTTCCTTTTTTTTTTGCTTTTCTGAATTTGACCTGTTGATTTTGGCCTGTAAACAATGTAAAAGCTGTAGTTTTAACCTTCATGGCTCTGCAGCACTAAGATCTCACAGTCGTTTTGTTCTCTCTGCACTTAACAATGTTTCTTTATTTGTCAGACCACTAATTACTCACTTCCCGTGTGGAAGCGTGGACCTGCCATAGTAAAGACTACTCGCCGTGTTCTTACTAACCCAGCCCCTACTTTGTCCTCCCTTGTAGAGAGCTATCCGAAAGTTTGCCTCTGCTTTGCTGGCTTTACCAAAGTCTGTCATTAAGCTACCCAAAACTATACTGCAGTATGCAATCAGGGCAGCCAAGGTACTTCCACCAGGCCTAATATATCTTTCCTGTCTCTGTACTCTGCACTATTGTACTGTGTATGACATCTCTCTGCTCCTTTGGCCTCTGCTAGCTGCTGTATTCTGATGCACACTGCATTTTCCATTCACTCCATTACGTTTCTATACTTACCTGTGAATTCTATTCTCACGGAGAGCTGGCTGAGCCCAAACGGCTCACCACTGAGGAACGTCTCGCAGCTCCACATGTCTGTCTTCCAGACAACTATGCAATTGGAGCCACATGGCCAGCTTTGCATGCGAAGGAAATGCAGTGTACTGTGCATTAACTGAAGGGGATGCATGAGAAGCAGCAGTATTTTTCAGGAGATCTTTGTTGTCATGGGTTGGGGTGTGTGTTGGTTGATGGGCGGGCTGTGTTTTTCTGCAGTGTAAACCACTTTTCTTTCACATAGCTAAAAGCATAAAACTAGTGAAATCCTCGTCACTGGATTAAAACACAACCTAAACCCGTTCTCACGTATTGTGTATACTCTTGCTGCCCACTGTTGACTGAATGTCTTTAACTCACAGTGTTTGCTTATTTTTACGTTTTCCGTTGTATTACACTCATTTATGAGGCTAGTTGTAGATCGCTCTGTAGTAAAGAGTGATGAGAGCTTGAAAATGACCCTTAGAAGTCAGGAGTTACAGTATTACAGTCGTTTTGCTATACCATTAATAAAAATGTGACCAAAATGTGAAGGATTTTTTTCTTTCTCTAAAACGAAACTGTACACACAACAATACATTTTCACCTCTACTACTTAAAGTACTGTGACAAAGTTAGAGCCCACCCAAAGTTAGAGCCCACCATTCATGTATTTGGTGTCTATTCAAAATGGCCATTAAGTACAAGTTATTAAATTTGCAGCATCAGGTAAAAAGCAGAAGACATATATTTAACAGAAAACCACACAGAAGCAACTATATATAAATGATTGTGTCTGTATTTAGTGTGTCCACTCTGTGTCCACAGCATCCATTCCTTTCAGGAGGCTTTTATTCATTACTTGTTTTTTTCAGTATTTTTCTTTTTTCCCTTTTCTCAGTAACAGCTTCTTGACAGCTACACATCCTTTCAGACCTACAGTGTTGAGTTGTCTTCCCACTATGGAAGGATGGACAGAAACACCTGTTGATTTTTTAAGCTCTGAAGCAAGAGTGGAGATTGATTTTCTCCTCTCTCTCGAAGATGAAAGCATTAAGTACTGTTTATCTGACAGTCATGGTACCAGATCTTTTTTTACCCCATTTTTGGAAACTCCTGTTTTTTCACTCACTTTTCCTTTGACTTTACCCTTCTACCCTGTCTAATCCCCTGAAAAATAAATTTGTTTTTGGCCATTTTGAATGTAAGGGAAATAAATATGGGGTGGTCTCATACATTTTGTAGCAATTTTTAGAATCCACACTTTTATATAATTTTTGGACTTTTATATTTAATGAGCTATGAGTGAGAAATATGAAATATCACATTATACCACCATTTTGTTATCATCAGTGATAGCAGCGACTTCTAAGGGTTCATTTTTCAGAGACCGCCAATTAAAAACTGATGAAGGAAATGAGCAATATTGTGTTGTTCTCAGCAACTCAATTCTTGGTTCTGTCTCTCACCTGTCAGTGTCTGTCCTTGGTAACACTCTGTAATGCTCTGTTTCTTTAGTTTGTGTACCATGCCTGGATTACTGACTCCAAAACAGCCATGAAGGAGCGCAACAAAGAGAGACGGCGATTCTGGCAGAGATATACTGAGGGACGCAAAACCAAGAAGGACCAGCGGGAAGGTACGCAAGAAATGCAATCCAGACATCTTGCAGGGGTGGACTGGCCCCACTCTCTCTGTGCTATACCATTACTGAAGAGGGATTCTGTCTGTTCCGCTCTCGCCTGCTGTAGCCATTTGTCTCTTTCTGTAGCTCAGTTTCGCTCCAAGCAGCATGCTCTGATCATGAATGGACATTTTGTATGTGTCTCATTGAGGAACTTCAAACGTGTCCTGATGGCTTCTCGCTGCGTTCTTTAAATGGAAGTCATGCTGTGACCAGTCCTGAATGTGGCCAACTCTGCATTAGCCCACTTCCTTCCAAGCCTAGGCATTCTTACAAGGGGCGTGCTGAGAAATGAAGAACGGCATGTTGCATTCGCTATGGTCAATTCATCCCATATGATGGCTGGACACAGTCTCAGGAGTCTCGCCAGTCAGCCAAGAACTTCAAATTTAGACTGAGTGCAGCAACTAAACCTAATAAAACCTTCAGTCAAAATACTAAAAATATGTAGCCTATTAGGATTGTATTCACATTTTTAGCCCTAGTCTGCTGAAAAAGTGCTATGCTGAAGTAAAGTCTCAAAGGAATAACAAGTATGTGGTATTTTTCTATTTTTGAGATGCTTGCAAATTTGAACTCAGCAGGTATTCAGATGATGCTGTATTAAGTTATTAAGGTTTGGTACGATTTGTATATAAACCAAAATATACATCGTACTTCCCTTTATTCATTAATAACTCTAAACTTTACATGTTTCCATCTTTCTAGCAGCTCATGTAGCCATTGAAGTGGGAGATCAGGAAGAAGATGTGGTTGAAGAAGAGAGATCAGATGGACCAGGTACATCAACCAGAAATTGCTGTTTTATTTATATGCTTACAACCAGCCCTGCTGGTGACATCCCATATAAATAAAAATAATGCCTGGCCACGTCGCATTGACGTGTGGGACAAGATCCTAATATGTGGCCATGACTTAGTAAGACATGGGAAAGAGACAATTAAGTCATGGCTATGACTTAGACGAGATCATGCCTTATTAAGGTATGGTCAAGGCTTAATTATCTCCTTCCCACATCTTACTAAGTCATGGCCATGCATTAGTATCTAGATCCCACACCTCACTAAGTCGTGGCCACAACCTAATTATCTCGTTTCCACTCCTTACTAAGTCATGGCCACACATTATTTTTATTTACAAGGGATGTCACCAGCAGGGCTCCGTTCAGTACTGACCACCCTTCATTTTTGTAAATTTCCAGTCAACACGACAATCAGATTATTCATTTTCAGCATCAGGAAAAAGCAGAAAACAAATGTTTAACAGAAAATTACACACAAACCTCATTTTGATAAACCACAATGTATTATCAAATTTTTCAGTATTCCATGTGTCCACAATTTGTCTTTTTTACAGCTTCTGATCTTTTCAGGAGTCTTGCTTTCGGGTAGTTCAAAGAAATCTACAGGGATATTTTCCCACACCTCCAAAGTTCAGTCTCAGAAGTTGGTTGCATTTTCTGCTTCTCATGATACCATTAACCCCACTGACAAATTTAGACTGATCAGTCCATGAAACCTTACTCCATACCTCAGACACTTGGTTTCAGTGTACTAATGCCAACTCTTCTTTTTTGCCTATTGCTTTTTCAATTTGTTGAGTTATCTTCTCACAGTGGAAGGATGGATAGAAACACCTGTGGAATTTTTTAGATCTGACTGGAAATTAAATAATGAAGGGTCTTTATTTTTAGTTAGTCTTTCGCTGACAGAGTACAGCAGCATCCTAACTAACGAAACCTAAAATATTATCTTTTTTCTCCTCCAGATAACATCCTTAAGCGTGTTTTTAACATAGTGAAGTTCTCCTGGGTACTATTCCTGGCTCTGCTGGACAGTTTTACAGCATGGCTCAACTCCATATGCCAAGAGCACATCGACATCTCCACTGTACTGCGCATCGAGCGCTGCATGCTCACCCAAGAGGTCAAAAAGGTACTGACATAAGCAGACTAGCCCTACTGAGCTTCACCAGTGTGGTGTAAATCAGTTGCTAGCTGAACAGATTTACTTTGGAAATACACAACACAATGTGCCTATTCAACTTGACTAACAAATATGGTGAAAATGCCATTTGCTTGGATAAACCGGACATCCTCCATTGAAGAAAAAGGAAGACAAATAACTAAAACAATTAGATTTTCAAACCATTTCTCAACAACTGTCACAAACAATGAGCCAAAACATTCCCCTAGCCAAAGCAAAGACAAGCTAAAATTTGCCACTTATTCCTGAAATAATAGCTTTAAACAGTTAAGAGCTTTATAAAGTTAAGAATTTTGGTTGCAGAGCCAATTAATGTCAGGAGAAATCATATAATCAACAAAGACCTGAGGTTATGATAGCACTCCCTGAAAAACAGCTTGCATAAATATACCCTACACAGAACAAAGTTTTCCATGTAGAGTATATTTATGCGAGGTGTGCACTTTATTCAGGTGTGCACAGTGCCCTCCACAAATATTGGCACCCCAGTAAAGATGAGCAAAATGGGCTGTAAAAATACATTCCTTTTTATTGTTTCTGATCCTTTTGATATTTCATTCACAATATTAACAAAAATGTCACCTTTATGTGAAGTACAGTGTAAAAGGTAGATGAAGTACTTTTCTGCATGACTGTCTGTGTCTACACCAAACCCATCTCTGATGTTTTTTTGCCAAAAACCTCTATTTTAGACTCATCTGACCATAGAACACAGTCCCACTGCAAGTTACAGTAATGTCTGCCAAACTGTGGGAGCTGGAGTTTGTTGGTCCTTTACAGCACAGGCTTTCTTCTGGCAACCCTCCCAAACAACATGTGGTCATATATGTGGTGTCAGATTGTAGTTCGGGAGACGTTCTGATTGCAAGACCTAACTAATGTCTGCAATTCTCCAGCTGTGATCCTTGGAGCTTCTTTTGCCACTTGAATCATCCTCGCTGTGCTTTGGATCAGTAAAGACATACATCCTCTTACTGGCAGATTCTTAACATTATATTATTATTATAAGAGGTACCCTAAACGTGGAAATGGGCATTTTCACCTGTTTACCTATTTTCTTGTAGCATTTCCTGATTTGTGCAGTTCAACAACCTTTTGTTGCACATCATTGCTTTGTTCTCTGATCCTTCTCACGGTGGTGGATGACTAAGGGAATTTGGACTGTGTGTCACCTCCATTTATACATCAGTGAAACAGGAAGTCATGGCTGACCACTTAAGTGTGCCGAGTCACTCAGGTGAACTTTAAAATGTGAATAGGTTTTTCACTTCAGTTCACTTCTTAGAGTTTTTTCACTTCAGTTCACTTCTTAGAATTTCTAAAGGTACCAACAATTGTGGCACACATAATTTTGAGAAAAATATTTATTTCATAACAACATTTTGTTTTTTTTTCTCCTCTGCATCATAGATTTTTGTCAAATTTGGTTTAAAAACCAAAAGGATAAACAGTAAATATTTTTTTTTACAGCTCGTTTTGCTCACGTTTACTAGGGGTGCTGATATTCGTGACAGGCACTGTACTTCATTTCTACATTAATGAAATATATCACTTTGGTATAATTTTGTCCCTTGGTTTATTTTCAATGAATTACATATTTTTCATGTTAAAATCATTATTTTTCATAATGAAGTGTGTTTACAGTAGTGCTGTCGCTGATGTGTGCAGGGGAACATTCCTTCGCGGGAGAGTATTCACATCTACTACCAGAGGCAGATGTGCAGAGCTGCTTCCTCTGAGTGTGTTCTGGAGGATACAGAGGGTCGGCCGTCCCAGGACAGCTTCATCCCACCTCTGCCCCAACAGCATCAGGCGCAGGGGTTGGACAGCATGGATTCTGTCCCCACTGGCGACAGTCTGTCCTGGTACAACACAGCACTGTCTAGCTCATACAGATAGATTTCTTCAACTTGACAGCTGCAACACTGCTGTGTTGTGTTTCTTCATTCTAACATAGTTGATTAATGTTGATTAGAACTGAGCATTCTAAAGCTCTGCACTGCAGGACGTGAGGAAAAAACATGTCCAGTTTGTGAACTTTGAGCTCATTGATTGTGAACGACTTAAAGGGACAAGTTATTTCTGTTGTTTGCTTCCTAACAGCAACATTAGCTATCTGCCTTCTTTCTGCATTTACCAGCTAACCAAAAAAATACAAAACCATCCAAACAGTCCCAAAAATCCACCCCAAAGCAGTTTTTCGAAAGTTCCTCCCACCTTAAAGACACATCATCAGAAGAAGGGTTTTAAACAGGAAAATCTCACTTAGATTTCTTAGGCACTGTTGTAGGAGGCAAGTAAGCATGTTTACAGCAGATGTAGTGATGGTTACATTTTGAATTTTGGCGTAAGTGTCCATTTAAAAGCACTTCAATTTATCCAAACTTTCAGTACACAGCCCAGTTTGTTAAAGCTGTGGTAACTGTGCAAATTTAAATAACTTATTCTTAGGTGGGACTTCCCCTCAAGTCTTCAACCTACCGTCATCATTAGTGTGATTGCAATTACTGTAAACGTGTCTGAAATCCTGGCACTGGGGACCACCAAGTTGTTGTGTAACAGAAAATGAAATTAATGGCAGCATAAGTCAAGTTTGTTTAAGTGTTAGCTTTCAGCCCAATTAAATTAAAGTAAGCTTTTGATTAGGTTCTCAGTCAGAGGAGATCCGGTACGTGTTCATTACAGCCTTTCTCTGCTGACAGAGCGCTTTAGCCACGTCTCAGATTTACTTTAGCTTCAGATTTACCTCCAGGGAAACCACTCTATTGTTGTCTCAAACAGAAAGCAAAGGTTTAGCCCTAAGCCTGACTTACGTTTTCTATAGAAACCAGTCATATTAGTCAGAATTCACCCTATTGTGCTCTAATTACTCCATTATCTCAACTTCTTCCACTTGGCCTCAGTTTTGAACAAGTTCTTAGATTTTCTGAATAGTGACTCTGTAACATAACAAGTCTGGACCAGCTGTTAGTTATGTTTTTTGCATATCTCTACTGTCAAAAAATCTGAAATGGAAAATTTATAAAAAAGGAAATGGCATTTATTGTATGCTAAAGGGGTCGTATCCTACGTTTTTCCTGTATTTTCTTGTACCGTCTATGAGTTTTATATGGTTTTATGTACCAAAAATTATCCTAATTAATTTTTACATGACTGTTTTCCAACCTCTTTTGTTACTGTTCTTTTAAGATTGATATATGTAAATGAGCTCTGTTCTGATTGGCAGCCCTGTATTGTGCCTCATTCAAAAAGGAGGCCAAATTGAAATATTCCTTGAAACTACAATGTGAATGGGCTGGGTAAAGTGCTGTAGCTTGAACAAGTGGACATACAGAAATTTGTTGTTTTTTGTGACATCACAAAAAACAGCGAATTCAAAATGGCTTGTTTATGCAGCTTAATTTCCATATATAGTCTGTATAGACTGTGGACTGAAACTGTAACACTGTTTACATAAAACATCAAACTCTTTCATTTGAAAGTAAAGTAAAAAGATTTTCTTATTTATCGTAAGGAATTTTGGACTATTTTCTATTTCCATGTTCATTTATATTCAAATAATATAAATAATAATAGTTACAAAGTTTTACTGTGACAGTACAACAACTTTACAAAGTGAAATGTACAATTATAAATCACCTCATTAAACTATGGTGCTTGTGTCAGGTGTGGTGGTGTGTTTGACGCTGGCCAGTCATAAAAATTTATTCCCAAACTGCTGAGCTGAAAACAACTAAAACAAGAAAACAGCTGAGCTGCACTGTGACTCAGCTGTAGCACTGTGTCTGATTTCAGTCATAATCATTAAGCCTTCAGTCACAGAGATGACTGTGGTTATAATAAGCCAGTTTATTTATACGAATGTTTGTGTGTAATTATGTTCCCTGAATGTTTTCGTAGTGTGTACACTGAGTCCACGCTGCTCTACACTCAGTCCACACTGGAGTCCAGTGAGGCAGCCACTGACTGCGTGCCCAGGACCAGTGAACGTGCTCGGCCAAGACTCTGCCGCCTGCCGGGTCTGGACTTGTCCTCATCCGCAGACAGTGCAGCCAGCACTGCCCCCAGGTAAAAATAATGTGTAGGAAGCTGTAGAAAATTTAGAAATTTCCTGAATGATGACAAGAGGGGTAAATGATTCGAAAATAAAAAAAGGTGTATAGAATTGAGAATGAATACAAAAATAATAATAAAATATTCAGAATGCTTCAGTAGTCATTCAGCGGTCAAAAACATATAAAAAGATCTTTTGCTGTCAGTTTATCTGCACTGAGATTTTAGAATCCTCTACATCTCTTCATCACATCTGCCTAGGCCTATAATGCAGATAAAAACATCTATAAATTTCATTCCTACCTTTTGAATTGGTCTTACAGACTTATGTTGTCATAATATCAACGGCAGCATTAAATTCAGGTGCATCACAAATCCATCACAGTTCCTAAGTTAGGAATCCTGTTTTTTATTACATAACATTAGCAATCCGGTTAGCTTGCTAGCTGATGTACTGCTGATTAATAACAATGACTAACAGAAGCTGTGCAATTATGTAAATTTATAACTGGCAAATTTGTGCATTGCTTATGACTGGATGCTAATGCAGTTCTTATAAATTACAATTTAAATTACTGATAACTTTTCAGCATTTTTTATCCAGATCAACTACTTCTTGTTTTTCCAGCTAAAAGCCAAAACAACAGCATAACATTAAAACCACTTACCAATATATTTTAGCTTTTCTCCTCATTTCTTTTTCTTTACAATTTTTGGCTGCAGATGCGTTTGTGCTATTTTGAGACATGATTAACCAAAATCAAATCAATTTTTTTTCCATCACTCAAGCATCTGAAACAACAGAATGGCACAGTAATAACCAAGAAGTTGCTAGGGGGCTCCGCATTGGCAATAGGGCCCTAAGCAGCTGCTGATGTCGCTTATTAGGTAGAGCCAGCAATGCACAGGACTAGCATATTACAGTCATTTTATACATTTGTCTGCTAGAAGTTTGGTTTCACTTATTGACTTTTTAACAGTGATTTCAAGGTTTTGAACAATGTAAAATTTGGAGCTGAAACAGAGCTGATGAAAAATGATGCTGCTTCATAGGTTTAGGGACCGCTCAGGACTGGTTTGAGAGCCACTGGTCTAAACTTTCTTCTTACACCGAAGTTTGAACATGCTGCCCTCTAGTGGTGCAGTTCTGTAGTACATCACATAATGCGTAGATACTGATAGACTTTAGTTCAGTTCTTTCGGACTGCTGAATTCTTTTTCCCTTTATTTCCCTGTTCTAGTGAAGTCACACAGTGCACAGCGCTGTGCTCTCGGCAGGGCACTGGTGACACCATTGAAGAGCCAGACGACCCCAGAGAAAGACTGCAACCTCAACCTCCGGGTGACATGTGGCCCAAAACCTCAGACAGCCGGCGCTGTAGCATCGAGGGTCAGACCCCAGAGGGTGCCTCAGCTTTGGACTGGGACAGCGCACTAGCCGCAGAGCAGGACACGTGGCCCCAGCTAAGCAGATTCCCCTCTGAGGCAGATATTCCTCCCTCCTACAGCAGGGCCACAGGACTGGACTCAGTGTGCGATATAACAGCTCACTCTGAGGGGAAGAGGCTCAGGATAAACACTCCTGATGACAGAGCTGCAAGCCAGGGGGACATCACCCTGCCCTCACTGAGCCATGAGCTAACAGCCAGCGAACTGCTGCACAGCAGGTAAGAACTACCCAAAGCAAATACTGACCTTAGATCAGACATTTTAAACAAACTTAATCCCTTAAACTCTAAGAACCTGATGACCCACACTTCAATTCAACACAAGTCTCAAAAACAATAACAGAATAATAAGCGCAGAATTTAAAGGATTCATAAATATGATACATTATAAACAGGCTGATTAGGCAAGAATCTTTGGCCTGAACCCGAATTCAGCCCAGGAATTGTCTGCCTGGCATTGTATTTCTGTTCTGTTCTGTACTGTATTTTTGATACAAATGAGCATGTTGTCTTCACTGATTTTCAATCTAGGTTAATTATGAGGAAAACGATATCACACGTAAATATTTATGTCAGTAGTTATGACAATGTTACGTTTCAGGTGTTTAAATTTGGAACAAAGTTTTCAGGATGTGGTTTTCAAAATGTGCTTGAAAATATAGTTTGAAAAATCATTAGTTGGCCAAAACCTGCACTTGATGAACACCTTCTATCACATAAAGTATTACTAATGATGTTTTCTGTTAACAAAACCAAATAGGAAAACTCAAATAAAGGCATTATCTCCAAACATGTTACATGTAATGTAAGTGTAACCTTGTCCTGTAGCACCCCCTAGTGGATATTTCTCTTCAAAACTGCAACAAAGCATTGGAGCAGTAGACTGTATAGTGTAGTTTTATAGATATGTATGGTAATGGTAGCAATCATCCAGCTGCATCTCATCACTCCTCAAGCACTCTGTGTCCTACATCTCACCTTGACTACAGTGTTTGATCAGTTATTGTGTTCCTCCTTCAGGATGTTCTATGATGAGGAGCTGGAGGAGTCCGAGCGCTTCTACAGCTCCCAGCCTCAGGTCCTGCAGCTGTGCTACGCTCTATACAACATGCTGGTGGCCCACTCTGAGATGGTGTGCTATCTGGTCATCATCCTCAATCACATGATCTCAGCTTCAGTGGCCACGCTGGTGCTGCCCATCCTCATCTTCCTGTGGGCAATGCTGTCCGTGCCCCGGCCCAGCAAACGCTTCTGGATGACCGCTATAGTCTATACTGAGGTACAGCTCCAGTAACACTCATCTGCATTCAGTAAACAAGATGGCTGTAATTTCCCTCAAAGTTATACCACAGTTTCTTTGTCATATTATTGATATTTATGATAAAGAAATTAATTAACGAGAAAGTTCATTTGCGTTCCACAAAGAAAATAATTCCATTAAATGGTCTGTAATCTGGTGGTGGTTGCTACGTTGCTAAGCAAGTGATACTTTGAAACTTTGCTGTTAGAGTCTGAATGCTGTTAGAGAGATGTTGGTGCACATATAATGCTGCTCAGCCAATCAAATTGTGAGGTCAGAACTATGGAAGAATAATTGTTGTTTTTAAATCACAGCTGAGATAACATCTTGAATATCTCTCTGTAAGTATGGATGAAGTGTGACTATGCATATAAACTTTAATTTCAGCTTTAACCTGTTTGTTTTCTTTTTTTTCACACCCAGGTGACAATCGTAATAAAATACTTTTTCCAGTTTGGATTCTTCCCCTTCAATCAGAACATAGAGCTGGACAAGACCAAACCCTTTCATCCTCCAAATATTATAGGAGTGGAGAAGAAAGAGGGCTATGTACATTATGACCTGGTTCAACTGCTGGCACTCTTCTTCCATCGCTCCATTCTTAAGGTAGTACAAATATCACATTTAAATATTACATCTGTACACTAATAAGATATTGCCATTGGTCTGCTGTGGTCAGATCTTGAGTTTGATCTTGAGTTTGATTACTGATATTTATTATTAGTTTTGAGGCAATGATGATGCAAAAGTCATCTATTAGCAGGTATTGTTGTAATAGCTGTCTTGTTTTTGCAGTGGTTTGCAGCTATTGTTAGGTTCCAGAATAAGGTGAAGTCATCAAAGTATCAGTATGGAGAGATACTGGCACTCAGAGAATTTCTGTCAGCCAATCACATTGCAAAGTCATAACTTACTGTGGTGTAATATTTATAGTTTGCTATCTTGCTGTCCTAACTGTATATTTGACTGTTCGTGTTCTTCTCTACTGTAATTTTTTTTTTCTCTAATGTAATTTGCCTTCATCCCAAACTCATCTTTACTATTTGTATTAGTTTTGGTATTCAGAGCATTATCATTTGAACAAAAAAGATGATATACATGGTCACCAAGTCAAATCGACTTGACAGCACTTCATAATATAACAATACGACAACATTATGACAATATTTATATAATAATTTGAACAGCTGTGTCACATCTGGTGTTTGTACTCTTTCTCTCTGGTTCAGTGTCATGGTCTGTGGGATGAGGATGAGCCCAGGTCAGGAGGTAAAACTGCAGTGGCCAATCACACAGACTCAGACAGTGAGGAGAGATCCAGAGTCCGGCCAGAGAGGAGCTCCCTCAGCCGTGAGGCTTCAGTGGAGTCCACACACATCCGCATGTCCAGAAAACGCTCACATACTCATTCTGCTGTCCGCCGACAAAGCTCCAGTGCAGGATCACACATTTCCCGCCGCTCAGTGCACTCCAGAGGAGGTGAGCATGCTCAGCTGGAATGGAATGTGGATAGTATGGGCATGGATGCAAGAAGCACACTTTTTGTATTGTATGGGCACCGTTAACTCTTTAAACTACAGGCTTATTATTCAGTTATTGATCTTCAGTGTCATTATTCAATTAGCAATCTTCAGTATTTTTCATGTATGAATCTTCAGGCATGTTATTCAGTAACTACCACAAATTACTCAGTAACTACTATGTAACTACAGTGTAAGTTATGCAGCTATGAGAGTGAGGAACAAAAGCCTGGTTATGTTGGTATTTTTTTAGAGTTTAAGGTTTAAGAATCTTCTCTCTTTTTGTAGAATTGACCCTTAAACAGTTAATCAAGAGCCATACTGGCTGACAGGGCAGACCAAACAATCACTCACCCACTCACCCAGTATAACACCTCAAATTCAACTAAAGTTAATTTTATGAATGACTTATGTGTTTACATTGAGTCCAGGCTATTAACTCAATTATTATGCATTGTTATTCAGTAATTACTGAGTAATAAGCCTTAGTATGTTGACGTCTGTGAGTTCTTTGGAGTTAAATAATATTTTAAGTAATATTTTAAATTTGTCTCACTTCCTGTGTTTCTGTCCTAGTTTCTGTAGGCAGTTCAGGCACAAGGTCCAGTGTGTGTCGTGCCGGCAGTGTGTTGGGTGTTCAGCAGAAGAGTCGTAAAGAGCTCATTCTGGAGAAACTTCGAGAGCAACTCATCAAAGCCAAGAAATTCACTGTCCACACGTAAATCCATCTCTTAAAACTTCTGTATAGTTCTCCATTCTCAACAGCTTCTCCATTTCTCTCAATTTAAATGCATTGCATTGAATCTTCAGTGATGCACTGGGTCCAACATTTTTATTTAGGATCACACTAAATTCATTTAGGATCACACTAAATCTTCTTCTCCAACATGTGTTTTGTTCCAGAACCCTGGAGATCTATATTCCTATCCGTCAGTTTTTCTACAACCTGATCCACCCAGAGTACAGCGCAGTGACAGACGTCTATGTCCTCATGTTTCTAGCTGACACTGTCGACTTCATTATCATTGTTTTTGGATTCTGGGCCTTTGGGGTATGTCACTGCATTTATCACAGAGCAACTGAGTGTGACAGACTAGACGCAAAACTGCACTGACAGATTTTTCCTGAGTATCTTGTTGAAGACAGAAAGGCGCTGAGCATTTTGATGGCTTATATATGGAGGCATAATCCACACTTTATTAAAACACGTGTTTGCATTTGCATTTTTATGTATAGCAATGTGAAGCAACATAATCCTTTATTTGAATTCAAACACTAATTAGAAAATGCTTATTGATTTAATAGCTCAAACTCTACTGCTCACTGAATTATTTCAAGGCCCTTAAATCCCATCTTTCTATATATACAGTTGTTTTCAAAAGTATATATTTATAATAATTTGTAAATACAGTACTGTGCAAAAGACTTTGGCATCTAAGCACTTTGTGTAAAACTAATTATCTCAGCAGTAAGTGTGTTTTGGCTTGTGAGCTAGATGTTGTGAGCTCCTGTAGGTCCTCAGCCATCACACAGTTTTATTAAATTCCATCACCAGCACACCTGATTTAACATTATCTCTCCATGTGGAGAGATTTGGAAATGGTTAAATATGTAAATGCAATATTTATTGTATTAATATAATTTGTATTTATTCTAATATTAGTGTAATAAATACTTAAAAACTTGGCTGCCTAAGATGGTACATTATGTCTCCATCTCTTTGTAGAAACACTCTGCTGCTGCAGACATCACGTCCTCTCTGTCTGAGGATCAGGTTCCAGAAGCATTTCTGGTGATGGTCCTGATCCAGTTTGGTACTATGGTGGTGGACCGAGCGCTCTACCTGAGGAAGACTGTTATGGGGAAGGTCATCTTCCAGGTCATCCTGGTGTTCGGCATCCACTTCTGGATGTTTTTCATACTTCCTGGCGTCACTGAAAGGCAAGCCTTCTATTACTGTAAAACCAGAAGTTCCTTTAAATTTGCTATACATTACAGACTCAAACAGATCACAAAATCACCCTTATGGTTTTAACTGTCCTTTTATTCTGTTAGGCGTTTCAGTCAGAACATGGTGGCCCAGCTCTGGTACTTTGTGAAGTGCATCTACTTTGGCTTGTCAGCTTACCAGATCCGCTGTGGCTACCCTACACGAGTGCTGGGCAACTTCCTGACCAAGAGCTATAATTACGTCAACCTTTTCCTGTTTCAGGGGTGAGAGCCCTGTGTACTTATTGTCAAACCAAGTTACCATGACAGAGCACACTTCTACATTTATCATCACATAAATGTGGGATTTCTGAAGGGAAATTCCACTCACTTAGTTCTGATTCAGAACAGGCTCAATGAGTTATGTTGGGTTAGTGGAAATAGTATTTATGTTGATTTATCAGACTCATCAACCAGATGTTATATTTCCATTTATTCCTACTTCATTCACTCATGTCTGTTCGGGTTTGCAGGTTCCGGTTGGTTCCGTTTCTGACAGAGTTGCGGGCTGTGATGGACTGGGTGTGGACAGACACTACTCTCAGTCTGTCCAGCTGGATCTGTGTGGAGGACATTTATGCACATATATTTGTGCTCAAGTGCTGGAGGGAGTCAGAGAAAGTGAGAAAGATTCATTATTAATTCTTACAATGTGTTTAATATTGTAAAAATGTTCTGTTCTGCTGTTGTGCTTGTTTTTGATTAGGTAAGAAGTACTTTGTGGACTGTAACTCACTTACTCATTCACTTAATCACTAACGTTTAGCAGGCTGAAGGTTCTCCACAATGGGGAGCTATTAGCACTGAAGTAGCTTTTGGTGCTTTATAAGTGGTGCTTCGCATTAGTGACACTGTCACTGCTTGTGTGCAGCACTTTGAGCTCCTTTTTATCCATGATGGTAAATAAAAATGTACTTATTCACCCATTTAGAAGCATAAAGTTTTTGTTTACTCACAGTTTTTGCAATGTCTGATGATCACTTTTTTATATTTAAGTTATAAAGTGACAGACACGGTCAACTGTCAGGATTGTGACACAGTATTTATGTGTGTATGTGATTTGTCAGAGGTATCCTCAGCCACGTGGACAGAAAAAGAAGAAGGTAGTGAAGTATGGGATGGGTGGTATGATCGTGATGTTGCTGATCTGCATCGTCTGGTTCCCCCTGCTCTTCATGTCTCTGGTCAAATCAGTGGCTGGCGTTGTCAACAAACCTCTAGATGTGTCCGTCACCATCACTCTGGGAGGATTTCAGGTACATATTCACAGTAGGCAAACCAGTGCATTATAGAACACTGCTCAGATTCAGCATCAGTGGATTGATTAAATTTGGAGAAGCTGGGAACACTTGGGAAAAGAAATGTGGTACTCACACTAATGATGTACACTGCATTATCTGAACCTGTAAGTTTGCTTTACTGACCTGTTTGCCGTGTGTTTTCCAGCCAATCTTCACAATGAGTGCTCAGCAGAATCAGCTAAAGGACATGACTGAAAGACAGTTCTTAGAGTTCATGAATTCATACAACTACATTCCAGTATGTTGGCACCTGATTTAGTTTGCTTTCATAGCATCCCCTGCTATCTCATTTCTTATGGCATCAAAAACCATACATGAAATCATACATGCAATACATGGATCCTCTTTCTTCTCCTCAGGGTGCAATGCAGTTCTTAGAGGCATACACTGCTGAGGACGTGACAGTAGCTGAGTTAGAGGGAAGTTCTAACTCACTGTGGACCATCAGCCCACCCAGCAGGAAGAACCTGATGGATGTACTAAGCAAAGAAGACCAATTTCCTGTTACCATGTCCTGGACTATCCAGAGGTAGTCTTCATAACGTCTTTTATGATTTGAGAACTTCCTGTGAACCATTACTGAGCTCTCTCATGACTGACTAGGTATACCTGGTTGTGTCCTTGGGCAAGGCACTTAACCCCCCACTGCCCCAGGTGGCGCTGCTCTGCTGGCGATGCTGTGCTGCTCCCCGATTGGGCATAGTTAGGCAGCAAAATGACAAATTTCCCTTATAGGACCAATAAAGTACATAACATAACATGGGCCTGCAGTCTTTCCTCATACTGCAGCGGGTTTTGGAAGGTGTGGTCCGAACTTGCAAAATCTTATTTTCTATTTTTATAATAATAATTATAATGACAGTGATAAACATTTAAACTCAGTAGCATTTATCTGCATTTTACTGATACTTTCCTTCAAGAGGACTTTCTCTCAGGCATGGTTAAGGTCCATAATAATAATAATAATAATACTAATAATAATAGTAATAATAATAATAATACTAATAATAATAATAAAAGATTCTCAGTATTTTTCTGCTTTTTGACTGACAGGAACCTCAGTCTTGGAGCAAAGGCTGAAGTTGCCATGGACAAGCATGTTACATACCTGGACACGAATACAAAACAGGAGTTAATAGATTTGCTAAATGGAACAAGGAACAAGGCTGTGTAAGTGAACTGCAGAGCTCAATTTAACCAGCAATACCACTCATGTGCGCAAAGGCATCTAATTTGTGTTGTATTTCGTTCACAGAGTAATAGAACAAGTCTTCCCCTGCTATATACGAGCACCCAGTGACTCCAATGCTAAACCTATTGATCAGCTTTATGGAGGTAAAGTATGAATCTAAAGAGAAGTATTACTAGCTGATTTTTTGGGGGTTACTACACATTTTTTCTCTACTTTTAATAACTTGAATTCTACTGACATAAGAGGAAGACGTCCACACTCTACAAGGAAAATGAGATACATTCTAGCAAAAAAAGCCAGACACTGACAGAGCAAATGTTTGAGCTTCTTACTGTCATTAGTGCTGATGAAGCAGCTCTGTAGGCCTACAATTTTTTAACACTCAGCCAAACTGCCATCAGCTTTACAGAAGCTGTTAAGAGCTTTTTAAAGTGACAGTACCTCAATATCAGAACATGTACTGATGAAAAAGATAAAACAAATACATTTCAGAGTTCTCTTCAACAGGTACATCATTTCAAACAATCAAAAGAAACTTCTTTAAAAAAATCAGTTAAGCTTGAGATCCTCTTACAGAACACAAGGACTGAAAGTCACAGATTCTTCAAAATTTCTGCATAATTCAATTGTTATAAGCAATTGATGTAAACAAAGTCATTTGGAGTGGTTTGATATGAAATAGTGCATTGTGGAGAAATGTATTGACTTTTTTTTTTTACAGTAGTTGTTACAGGAGTCATGATGTCTACAACACAAATATGGCCATTTTATTTTACTATTTACTATTACTTTTTACAACCAGTGAACTTACATGTATCTTCTGAGTTTGTATATGTAATGTTGGTAATGGTAAAATGGTGGTAAATCTAAAAAAATAAAGTTTTCTTTGGAGACTGTTTTGCCTTAAAACACTGATGCTGAACGCTTTCTCTCCACCATTAAATGGATTTTAAAATATATTTTAACATACCTTATCTCCAAACTGTCATAAAAACTTTCTGTGAAGTAGCTCTTTAAGGTATCAAATACTTTAGATGGGATGCCAGGTTCCTATCAGCAGCACTCTGTAAATTTCTCTCTTTCTTCTTAACCATTTAAATATGCAGGAATTTTGAGAAGTCAGTGGAATTCTGAGTTCATAAATCCACAAGGCTTTCCTCTGTAATCATTTTTTATCTTGATGTCAGCCTTCTATGTGCCAGGAACCTCTCAATGAGAAATAGAGAAACTCCTCCACTGTTGCACTGTTTAGATGGTCCCTTATTGAATAAAGCATGGGTGACATGCTTCTGTCCCTCTGTCCCTAAATGCAGTGAAGAACATTTTGAAATCATTTTAGACTTTTATTTCATGAGAAATCAAAGAGAGAAAGTTGAATATCCAGAGAATGTCTAATATAAATCTAACTTGGAGTTCCCTCACATATCTGGGCAACATCCCCGCACATCTGTCCTCCTTCATCTCAGTGTGGAAAAGGCTAGAATTAACTTGCTGTGTTGATTGGTGAGGTTTTTTGCTCAGTTTCTGTGTACTTTTGAGTCATTCTGAACTAAAATGAAAAAAAAATGTTTTCTAGTTTTAATTATTATTAATAATTATAATTTTCACCACTGGAAAAAAATAGCTTTTATTAAGTCATGATCATGACAAAGTTTCCCATAATTATGACTTGCTATCTAATAATAATAATATCCTATCTCATAATTTTGACTTACTATCTCATAATAATGAGATTGCATCTCAATCATGACTAAATATTATAATTATGACTTAGCAGCTCATAGTAATAACTTACTGTCATAATTATGACTTTCTCATAATTGACATTCTTTTATAATTATGACTTAGTATCTCATAATTCTGAATTGTTTTCTCATTATTGTGAAATAGTAAATCATTATTATGAGATACTATATGGTCTTTTTTGTGGGGTGGAAACGGATTTCCATAGGCCTGAACCAGTGATACAAGGACCCAACACTTCACTTTTTGTTTCATTTTGAGTCTGTTTTTTGCGTCACGCATCTGCAGCAATTTACTTCTGTCTGATTTACGGAGCGCAACAAAACCCTTCTTTTTCAGTGCATCTGGCATTCGTGCTTTGAAGAGATTAACCATGCTCTGTTTTCCTCATTGCAGAGGACGGTTATGAGAACATCCTTTTGGACCTGGAGCGGACCAACAACAGCAGCGGTGAAATCCAGGAGTGGTGGATTGTCGACCAGCCGTCAGAGGGGAAGACCCACATGAGATGCGGGGCGAGGGAGGGGCAGAAGAAGGAGGCTGGACTGCAGCTGTATGTCTTCAGTGATAAAGTTAGTCCTCCCAGTCTGGGCTTCCTCGCTGGCTATGGGTAAGAGGCAAAACATTGTCAGAGAGATATACACTGTATGAAAATAAAACTCAAATATCAAATATGAGGTTGTAGTCAGTTAAATCTCAATTCTAACAAATCACTGTTTGTTCAAAGAACTAAATTTCTGCTCTCATATTCTTAAAACATTATGTTGTCAAAGATGTCTTATTTTTGAACCAGTTATTTGAGTGCAAACCACCATCCTTGAAAACAGAATTTGATAACACTTATTTGAAGGCTACCTGCACAGAAACTTCATAGCACGTGTAAGCATTGAATATCACCTGAGGAAAAGCAGAAATCCCTTTTCTCTATTTCTACATCAATAACAAAAGTACAAAATTATGTGCTTTTAAATGTACTTTTTTTAAATGGACTCTCACTGGGGTGGTACCTTCAAGGACACATCTCAGGACCTTTAGTCAGGGAACATAATTGTACCATAATCCATTGAAATATATTTTCTAAGTTGTATCGACTCCACACACCCCGTCTCATCTCCATTTTTTTTTATTGTTCTGTTTTCAAACTTTAGGTTATAAAAAGGTACAAATACATACTTTCCACCTGGGAGAAACCTACTTAAGTTACACAACTGGACTTAAAACCACTGTTGTACCTTTGAGGGAACATTTGTTTGTACCTTGATAAACGAGAAATGTACCTGCACAGAACCTTTATTTCTAACAGTGTAGAAATCAGTAGAAAATGTACTGCGATTTTCTGTTATAAATGGAACAAATGTGCAGCATAAAACATCTTGTCACTGGCATAAACTGTTCATAAATACTCAAGTATCACCTCATAAACATATTATTCAATGAAAGTGTTACAAAGCCCCTATGTAGGTAGATTCATATAAAGAGTTATCCAGAATTTCTTTTTACTTAAAATACTGCACTGGGAAAAATTCCATGTTAACTTCTGCCTGAATTTTTTTCACGTAGGCTGATCATTTTGTATGATTCTGATTTAACTGATTTAAACTGAACAAGTCATCCCCACCCTTCTACCTTGCAGTATAATGGGCCTGTATGCCTCTGTGGTGTTGGTGATCGGAAAGTTTGTGCGTGAATTCTTCAGCGGCATCTCACACTCCATCATGTTCGAGGAGCTGCCCTGTGTGGACCGCATCCTCAAACTGTGCACAGACATTTTCCTCGTCCGAGAGACTGGAGAGCTGGAGTTGGAGGAAGACCTGTACGCCAAGCTCATCTTCCTCTACCGCTCACCTGAGACCATGATCAAGTGGACCAGGGAGAAGACTAAATGAGCCACAGAAGCTTACAGGGAACAAGAAGGCGGTGAGAGAGGACGGACACACCTGCCGAAGCTGCAGTGCAGAAGAGCGTGTCCACATATTCAGTGCGTTTGTAAGCTTGTGAATAAGAAAAGGCCTCCCTACAGGGGTCCCACTGCCTTCAGCAACGTGACATGCAGGCGTAGCTGTTCTACAGTATATGTACGTTATGTACTAACCTGAACCTGAAAAGCCAGTGGATTAGGGGAGTGTAGCAGCTGCCAGGGACTTGAATGAGAGAGGCTGGCTTCAGGGCTCAGCTGTACTCTACTGCCCCCTCTCTGCTACAAGCCTCTCAGATGAAATGCATTGATCCATGGGTTGTGCAATATGCTGTCCTGGGAGCTGGCTGTAAACACAAGCAGTGGAAGAAAAGGCACAGCAACTGACAGACACTAGCCACTTTTGACTTGAGACAAAATGATTTTCCTGATTCTGGAAGTGCTTGGGTTCTTCAAAAGATTGAGTGTGACATTCCACATGGGATTATGGTCTATGTTTGCTTAATGTTGTCGATTGTGCAGAGAACGAATACAAAAGAACCAGATGTGACCGCATTCTCAAGAAAAGACTCATCTCGTCAAAGCAGCATTCAGAGTTTGTTCTTCCACACGGGCCAGGGAATAGCCACAGCATGGAGAATTGGGTTCTTCCCTACTGTTAGGGAATGCTCTGCAGAGTTGGATGTAATTCAGTGATCTAAGCATAAAGCACATTTTGGAAACCCACAGCATGTTGTCTATGTGTTAATAATTGTGTCCGTCAATGACAAGTAGTAGTTAACGATAATCGTTATCATAAGCTGGGAAAGGGATCATTGCTAAAAAACATACATGCAGACAAGCAAGAATATTTTAGGTAAGGTTTTTGTTTTATGGTAGAATTTTGTTAGGGCCAAGAAAGTGTTGCAAACTTTTAGTGAATATATTGATTACAGCTGCTACATGTTGGATCATTTGCATGCAATTCAGAAACTTTATGAAACATTACGGAACATCTGGTGCACACATCACAGAGCACAAGTCATAATTAAAGTGGGAAATACAGCATGAGAGATATTTACAAAATATGTAACAAACAACATTCTCTAATCCTAGCAAACTAAGTCTATTAAACTCAGTAAATCTACTTCAAATAGAACTTGTTCCCTGAAATTTCAATGCGCACATTTTTTAAAAAACACTACAGAAGGCATATCCGCGTACAGCCAGCAATGTTAAGGCATTTCATGCACTTTTGCATATCATGTAGCTATTTAAGAAACTTTTTGATATAGCCTGCGGTTTCAAAATAAATTATTATAATAAGTAATTAATAGGTTATTTTGCAATAATACTTCATGCATTCCCTTTAACTACTTCTACTTTAAATTTTCAGGCACAAGTGTGTCTGAAGTATGAAGTAAACCAGTATTAAGCTTTGAAACTTCTTTACATCTGAAAGTGAATACATGACAAATCACTGTGTCTTATATCTTTGCACACCTATTCATTTTGCTCAGAAAGTAAAACAATAATGAAAAAAAAAAATGTCTAATAATCATGAAATCATGAAGAATTCATATAAATCAAACTTCCTCACACAACATTTCACCAAAATCAATAATACAGGTCCCATTAAATAAGAGCCTTCTGATTTAGTGTGTAACAACTGAATAACATCTTCAAACACTATAACAGTGCTATTATAAGTATATGTAAGAATTACGTCTTAAATCGAGAACAGTACTTTAGTTTGGATCCTATATATGTCTACATGATATGTACTTTAATGTCATTATGAATACTTACATCCAGATATGACAGCATTATGTATGTTTTTAAATTATAATTCTTATACTTCTGTAGGATCATTTCTTTAATCATGTATTATGTTTAGAGCCACACCAACCTTTCCTGGCCAATTTTAAGTCAGGAAAATGATGTCAAAAGTGTGTGACAATTCAAAATCATCACTGTGATGACTAAATACAGCAAAATCATGCTTATGCCTAGGCTAAATGTTCCTAGGCTGAAGGCATTAGGCATGGCCATGTTCGGTGCTAATATTTGGTAAGGCAGTTCAGCCATGCTAAGGAATGGAGAAAGTGCCCTCCAGTAAGTGGGAAAAAGGCGCAGAGTGGAAGCCATCCTTTCATGCTGACCTACAACCAGATACCCATACTGACAACCTTAAAGCTTCAATCAAGAATTGCGACAACTGGAACGCTAGTTTTTTATGCTGTAGCTACTGAGACATTCAATTAACACCAATGCTAAATGCTACAGGACAGTTCAGTTCTTGCACACCACACCCACTGCACTATTATGTTTGCCCTCAGAGCTAATTCTGGGATGGCTGCGGTATCACTGGCAAATTCTGATTGAGCTTTAAAGGTAAATAAAAAAGCATAAATAAAACGACATGTTTGCAACAGCTGATGTACAGTACTGGAAAATGTCTTCCTGTGGCTGAGGAAGGACACTGGTCTGGGGTCAGCAATCAAAGCAATTAACAGAGTCCTCCTGCGTAATCATCCTCCTCTTCCTCAGGCCCAGCAGCCCCACTATTCACTCCTCCATCTCCAGGAGCAGCAACAGCAGCTTTCTTCTTCTTTCCTCCTCCAGGCACATTCAAAGAGAGAGCCAGCTTAGCGTACTGGAAACAATTAAGAAAGAACTGGCTTTAAGGTCTTGATTAGCAGATTTAGAACTACAAATTTTCAAGCAGGAATGGACCAGTTGAGGTATGGGTGCAACAGTCAGTTTTAACACTCATTATATGACTTTTCCATGTGGGAAGATTTTGTGTTTAGGCAATACTAAATATCCATAAAATCTGACAGAGGGTAAGATCATGTACCCTACTAGAGCAAAGGCAGCTTTCTGAAAGACTGGGACACTGGAACTAAAACATAGGGAATCAGGAGATCTATAAATTATGTAATTACATTGAGGATACACTATATGTCCAAGAGTTGGACACGCCCTTCTAATTTTGGATTTCTACTACTCAAAGGTGCACCTATTGCTAACACATGCGTTCAAATGCACATACACAGCTTGTGCTTGGATAAACTGGGCTGTAAAGCAGAGGAAACGTGTTCTCTGGAGTGATGAAGCTCCATACTATATCTCTGGGATGAGTTGTAGTGACATTTGTGATCAAGAACTAATCTTAAATCAGTATCTGGCCTCACTAATGCTCTTGTGGCTGAATGCAATCATATCCTCACAGCAATATTCCAACTTCTAAAGTAAAGCCTTCTCTGAAGCGTAGAGGCTGTTACTGCAGCAAAGAGGGAGTCTCCCTATTAAGACCCTTGATTTCAGAAAACACATGAAAAGAGCAGGTGTCTATAGTCTTTTGGACATATAGTATTTTGGTGTGTAAAGCAGATTTAGGAAACGTATGCACACTTTCTGCTGTACTTACTTTGAATCTATTTTATAGAATTAATCTACAAACCACTAGGTTTAAGTAGAGTACAACAGGACAGTCGGGCAGCCAGGGTATTGGAAGTACTGTTGACAAAATGCCATACCTGCCAGTCCCTTAAGAGATGAATTTGAAGAGGCATGACAGCAGGTGAAGAAACACTGAGTAAATTCAGCAAAACTTTGCCTTATTTCACATGATTATAACCCTGATGACAACCCTGGATTTCTGCCTCTAAGATTAAGTCCAAAACTATGCCCTATTCACTATACAGGGCATGACTGTGGGAGTCTACAACTCCAACTGGTTAATTTCTGCCATTACTAGTGCTGTAACAGTGCATGGCAATAGACATGGAATACTCATGAGGCTCTGTGTGGTTTCGCCATTTAATGCAGAATATAACTAGTGTCTCAGACAGAGAAGCAAACCCATGTAAGATTAGCGCACAAAATCGTTTATCACAAAAACATTTATTTAATCATGAATCAACAGCTTGCCGCAGTCGTGGCATTTATGAGCTACTGATGAATAGTAAATATAACTTTAGAACTTTAGAATGAAGAACTTTCAGCAGCCCATCATTACATACAAGATTTTGTCAATGTATATGGTCGAATAGTTTTTAGTCATATAATTATGAATACGTTAGTGTCGTCAGCCTCTCGGTTTAAACAAAAGAGAGTTCTGACTTAGGTAAGTTTAATATGTTTTGGTGCCATTTTCTTCATATACACTCTTATGCCTGACCCCAACTATCAGTACTACCAGGTGCTGAAGTACTAATATCGGCTCTGGATTCAAACTGGGATTTGCTGAGGCAACATTAGTCAATGGAGATGAGAGTAAAGAACTTACGTCATTGTCCATGTATCTGAACAGCGGTGAGTTACACACAAGGGACACCTGGTCTTCGTCTTGCTGGTCATAGCCCTGTAAGAGCTGTTCCAAGGCAACACAGTCCTCACTCCCACTGAACCCTGGGATACTGTAGCTCTCCCGAACACACTTGTCAGCTGCTACAAAATCTCCTCTATGTAGGTGGACCAGCACCTGTGCAATAGTTTTCTGAACAAAAGAGAACAAAATAAATGACACATCATGATACACTTAATCAAATTAGAGTATTCATTTGAGTAAACTGAGAGGTACCTTAAAACACGTTGGGTAATTCTCTATGTCTCTATACATGTTCTTCTCTTTCTGGAGTGACACTGCTGCCTCATCAAACCTTAGAGGGGGTGGGGGGGAGACAACCTCTTAATTAGTACAAAAACAAACATTATATGGCCCATAGTCTCATACACTGAAAAGGGGGCAAGCTTTACTTCTTTTGTCTGACGAGAAGTCGGGACGCTTTGCCAAGCAGCTCCACAGCCTGTCGCAATCGTTCCTCATTCTGAAAAAGAATACATTTATGACACAGTGGCCACCGCAGAACAGGCCAAATAAAACCCAAAAACTGCCAGTAGTGGTGCTGTTAAAGAGCAAAGTTAATTTCTTGCCAGATAATATCCAGGCACTCACCTCAAACACTGATGCGGCTCTCTGATAGAGATCCACAGCTTTGGATAAATCCACAGGTTCTATCAATCTGTCAATTATAGTTATAATAGTTATAACTATTACTTTGAAAGTTTCAAATATCACAAAAATGGTAAAGCATTCTACATGCAACGTAAAAAAAACAAAACAAAATAACCTATACGATGTATTATGGTAATACAAATATTTAATAAAACTGAACTGGCATGTTTTTTTTTAACAACTTACTTTCCTGCTCTGTCAAGAGCCATGGCAGCAGTATCTGGTGTACCATTCTCTACATACATCATACTGGCTTTCTCTACGTACTGAACTGCCTCTGGTAGTCTTTGCATGTCCTACATAAGCAAAAGACAAATTTCATAATATTAATATTTGCTGGCATTTGGTTATATTTCCAAAGAGCTAACATTACAGTTATGTTTTATGCAAAGAAACCAGTCAAAAGTCAACAGCATGTAGGGACAGTTCAGTATCACCAAGTCACACACAACAAAAGTCCTTCCCAATGCAATTCATACTCCTGTAGACTTTACAAAAGCAATTAGCGCACCAGCGGTAGTACTATAATATTGTTTTGATAATGTGTACAGAAAGCACATTTTTGTCACCATCTCTCACCTTCAGCATCATACCTGCTTGTTCGAGGGCTCTGTAAAGGAAATTTATCGGGTTAGTATGAACTCCACATTAAAATACACTGTTACAGTATTACTGCATCAAGGCTACTCACTTTGCAGCATGGAAAAATCTGCAGCATGACTTAAGGTAAAACAGCTTGCATCAGTACAATGGTTATTAGTCAAGACTGTGCCAAAGCTATTACCAAGGCACACAATGTGTCCCGAAGTTTGTAAACAATGGCTTAGCCAACACATCTTCTGAAATCATGGGTATTAGTAGGGATTTTGCTCGTGTTTGCTACACTAACAGTATCTATGCTTCTGAGAACACTTTACACTTTACACTTTATTCAGCTACAAGAGCTTTAGTGAGGTCAGGTTCTGATGTTGGATGATTGGTTCTGGATCTGATTTTATAAAAATGCCACTTCAGCTCATTCTGAAGGTATTTAATAGAGCTCCATCACTACAGAGAAACCAGTTCAACTGCTCTGCACCCAATGCTGGGGTTCTTTATACCTCTCTAGCTGATGCTTTGCATTGGAAATGGTGCCCTGAGGCTCAAGTGCAGCTGCTCCAGAGTGTCCCACTCTATTAGCAATGCTGTTCTATGGAGATTAGATAACCTGAGTGCGCCGAACTGAAGGCCTGTGTCAGCAATGGGCAGAGTTCGGATGCAACGGAATACAAGTCTTATGGAATATATATTCAGAATACAGAAGTATCTGTATTCAGTCCATGTTACACGGCAGTATTCAGAATACAGACTCTTTAAGTTTTACAAAATAAAAAACAATCTTCGAAAAAGACATCATAACTTGTTTGTTAAGTATTTTAAAATAAGTGCAGCATGGCAAATATGCTCTACAGAGGACCGCAATTACTGAATACTTCACAAATACTTAAGTTCTTGCTAAAGCCTGAGTAAATAAGTTTTTCCCATGTACCTCATCAACATGTATTCTAAACGCATTCTGAATATTTTACTTTTGTGTATTGTAATGGAACATGTTACTGAACATGTTGCATTTCTGACAGTGTGTTCAGTATTCAGACCACTATTTTTTAAAAACTATTTTGCCCAACTCTGGCAACCACAAGTGCACCTTGAAGTAGCTGCCTTCACTAATTAGAAGGGGTGTCTGGAAACTCCTGGATGTACAGCGTGGTTCACATTACACAGCCACTACTTCTACAGAAAGGCAGTAATCAGGGAAAGGATACGATCTGTTGTTGGTGTGGGCCTCAGCCTCCTGCAGGTAAGCATCTTTCGCCTCTTCAAGTTGTTTGGCGTTTTTGAAAGCGACAGCTGAAAGTGAACAGACACGTATCTTACATTTAAATGCAAGACAAACACAATGCATCTCCAGCCATCCTAGTTACATATCCACAAAAATAAACTATCCAGTAGAAGATGATGCCTTGACTTTTAACGTTAACGTTACCTGCTTTCGCATATTCCGACGCAGCGCTGTCATAATCCGGCTTCCACTTCATAAAACTCGTCTTTAGGCTGAAAAATGAACGGAAAGGTCTCAACAACTGATGTATTCTGTAACTTGGCTATTACTCTTCGTAAAAAAAACAGATTAGCATTGCTGTGCTGAACCGAGATATGTTGTTATATTTATAACTATATTTTGAACCCGTCGTGGTAATACGAGGAATGTAAGAGCGACTAATGTCGGTGTCTGTGTGCTGATGTACTGACTGATGTTAAAAACCCTTATAAATGTTATTTTTCGATGAAAAGCGACCTCAGTCTAATGTTATGGTAAATGTCACTAACTAGCCAGGTAGCTAGGTTAGCTAGCTAGCTTGTTTGCTAACGTCATATGCTGTCAGAGTAGCTAACGTAAACAGCGGCCGGCAAAACTTACTATTTTTCAGCCTTGGCAATGTGCTCATGAGCTTCATTTATCTTCTGAGCCATGTTTCGGGCTCTTTTAGTCTTAAGTAGTTAAACGGCTGTAATGTTTGGTAGAGAAACAGGAGGCTGACTGGCTTTGTTGTTGTCGTGTTCAGTGCCGGGTCGGTAAGTTAACTCGTCCTCTCTGCGGTCTCTGCTGCTGTTAGAGCTCCGTGACTGCTGCCGCCTACTGTACAGTACAGCCGGAGTCATTTAAAGGGCCCATTAGTGGAAAAATCACATTTTATTTGCTATTTAAGAGTTTTACGTAGCTAATATGTAAACATTTTCGTGGTACCCCACATACAAAGGAAATAACTGTATATATGATTTTCAAAATGTGTATCATAATTTCGAAATATTTTCATATCTGGCATAAATGTAAACATATGTATTACATATACAAATACACTGACTGGCCACTTTTTTCAGTACATCTGCTTCTTTCTATACTGTATTAGCCCCACTTACATATAGGTGTAGCTCTACAATTACGGACTCTGCAGACTTTGTTACCCCCCTTCACCCTGTTCTTCAGTGGTCAGGACCCCCGCAGAGCCACATCACTGCAGTGACACTGTTTGTTTGTTAAGTGGCATGTTAGTGTGATGGCATATTAGTGTTTGTTGCGCTGGTATGAGTGGATCAAACACAACAGTGCTGCTGGAGATTTTAAACACTGTGTCCACTCACTGTCCACTCTATTAGACACTCGTTGGTCCACCTTAAGTAGCTTATCTGTTGCTGCACAGTTTGTTTTGGTCATCTTTTAGTCCTTCGTCAGTGGTCACAGGATGCTGCCCATATGACAATTACAAACTGTATGTAGTCCAGACTGTAGACTGACATGGTGGTGGCATGTTAGTGTGTGTTGCACTGGTCTGGGTTGATCAGACACAGCAGTGCTGCTGGGGTTTTTAAACACCTCAGTGTCGCTGCTGTACTGAGAATAGTCCACTAACCAAAAATATCCAGCCAACAGCGTCCTGTGGGCAGCGTCCTGTGACCACTGATGAAAGACTAGTGGATGACCAACACAAACTGTGCAGCACCAGATGAGCTATTGTCTCTGACTTTACATCTACAAGGTGGACTGACAAGGTAGAAGTGTCTAATAGAGTGGACAGTGAGTGGACACAGTGTTTAAAAACTCCAGCAGCACTGCTGTGTCTGATCCACTCATACCAGCACAACACACACTAACACACCACCACCACATCAGTGTTACTGGAGTGCTGAGAATGATCCAGCACTCAAATAGTACCTGCTCTGTGAGGGTCCATGGGGGTCCTGACCACTGAAGAACAGGGTAAAAGGGGGCTAACAAAGTATGCAGAGAAACAGATGGACTACAGTCTGTAATTGTAGAACTACAAAGTGAACCTATATAGTAAGCGGAGCTGATAAAATGGACAATGAATGTAGAAACAAGGAGGTGGTCATAATGAAGTGTCTTGTCCATGTATGTATATACACAAAATATATGTACAATGTACTAAGACATCATATATATTGAGATATTGTATATTGCTCATATTTTGAATATTAAGAAATATAGTCGCTATCCACAATAAAAAAATAAATAATAAATCTCCTTTTTTAGATTTTTATTTTACTACATCATTTAAGCACAACAGCACCTTTACATTTCATGATCAATGGACCAATAGAAATGCTCCAAACTTACTTGGAATAAAATCTCTTTACATGATCTACTAGTGCTGAAGATGATTTCTAGTGATTAACAAAGGGAGTATTTCACAAAACAGGATTTTGTTAGTAAACTAGATAATTTAAGCCAAATGCTAAACTCCCTAATCGGAAACAACTTTGCTCCTATTGGACAGACTGGCTTAAGGTACGGCTGACTGTAAAACTGTGCTTTGTGAAATGGATAGATATTGCATTGAAGTGTAGATATTTTCCTTCTAGAAAGGTTGAAATTAAAGGTTTAGTTTGTCAAAAAAGAGAAAGAAATGTAAAAAAAAATCTAATTCACACAATAAACCTCTTACCCCACAATACTACTCTGTACTGATCAGCCTAGACTTGGGTGGCATCTGGAGTGATTTCTGCTTCTTTAGTTTTGTACTCCACGCGACCCAGAAGGATAAGCGGCTTAGAAAATGTGTGTGTGTGTGTGTGTGTGTGTGTGTGTGTAGTTTTTCACTGGAGCTGTGAAGCTAATGTAGCTAACAAGTAATGAAATCTTTTTCTCCACCAATTAGCACTGTGCAAACTGCAAACCTTAACCTCAAACACTTATTACAAACCATGTTATAACAAATAGACTTATTTTCAAATATGCTTTTATCTATAAAAACTGACAAAATATGGACAAAATTGGGGTCTGCACCAATCAAGGCCAAACCTTTGAAAACCCAGTTCTGGAAAGATTTAAACCAAGTCATATCACAAACCACTTGTTTTATTCAGTGATATGCAGTGACGTGGCTTCTTTATTAGTTGTGCTTGACTTATCAGGTAGCCTACACCTACTGTGTACCCCTGTAAGTACAGTAATATGGTTTTATGGTTAACATTTAAAGATTGAAACTCATGTTCTTCTGCTACACAAGGAATATAAATGAAGTAAAGATTTTTGACTGACAGTAATGTCAACATTTGGCCACAAAGTAAAGAATTAACGTGTTATTTTAGTGACAAAAACTGTGTATATTCTTGGTCTCTCTCAGCTTGTTTCCTCTCAAAAGAGGAGGCTGACCTGCTAAGTGTTCAGTGGTGATGACATGTTACTGCAATTCTCCATTCTGCCAAATGCCATGCATTTTTTTTTGTGTGATGTTTCTGTTATTTTGTCCATCTCAATATGTATGTCCTCAAGGACACATGAAATTAAAAAAAAGGTTTGTCTTATTCTACATGTTCCTGCCTTTCATTTTCTGACACGACGAGGTTTTCCATCACCAATGATCCAAATTTATTCTAAATATTATGTCTCCAAAATCCATATGGCTCCAATCAACTCTTCGTATCTTGAGAGTCCATCTAGACAGGAGCGGTTTGAGACCAACAGAGGGCAGCACTGAAGACAGAACACAAAATCAGGCTCAGAGCCAGCGATTCTCTCGCAGTTGATCTGCAAGAACCTGGCAAGAACTTCCTGGCAATGAAGCACTATTGTTTTATTCTCTGGTTCGGAGGGAGTGCGTGCTCTGAGTTAGAGATACGAAACACAGTTGGTTCACAATGTTAGATGTATCATGTTGCTTAAGAAACGTACCTCTAGCCAGAGGAACGCAGTGAGGGCTGCAGTTGTGGTGTGAGGGAGGAACAGAAAACTGTACACACTGCAGCCTTTGATGGAGTTTTCTGAAATAAGATGAACCCCATGTTTTGTTTATCAGCTTGCTGTTTGTACAGCAATTGGGATATTTATAATTGTGTTCAAATACGTACTTTGGAAACGAAAAAAGTCAAATGTTTAAGGGATGTTAAATAAGTAGCCCTTTATTTGTAGCAGCACTGCTTTTTTCATGTATCATTTCTTCAAACCAACCCCCAGATAACTGTTCCCTTATTCTCTATTCCCGTTATCATTAGTGGCTATTTAACCAAAGTTACGTTTATACAGCTACATAAAGATGACACTTTTCAATACATTGATAGTGATTGTCATGGATTGTCAAAGATAGACTTTTAAAGTGCAAGTACCCACATAAAACACATCATTATACAGGCACTAGAAGGACAAAAGAACAGACATGCTCTCAAATACCCTTAAAGCCGTGTTTCTCAACCATGCTCTAAGAGTCCTATGCTGCACCTGTTGGCGTTCCCTCTGTTCCAACACACCTGATTCAACTATTTCAAATATGTGTTAAAGCAGGCAGACAATGAACTGTGCAGGGCAGAGGTTGAGAACCAGCGTCTTAAAACTTGGATTAAAAAAGGCAATGAAGTAAGTGGTAATGCTGCAGATCCAGCATGAGTCAGTTCAGTATTACAATTAAAAATTATGGAGATACACCATCTTCTGTCCTAGACAGACATATTAGACTGTTGTTTGAATACCAGCTTATATAGTAATGTAACCCTTTTGTCTGATAAATACTTTTACGCACATATTGGCAAGGACTGCATAACTACTAACAGAGGCACATATTGCACGCAAAGTAATCTTAAGCTCTATTTGAGCGGGATTAGTTCTATCGGAGAAGGCTCAGTACTATAAATTTTGTTGATTTAGTTGATTTGAGTGACCAATTTGTACAGGATGAGGTATCTAATTAGTACAGACAGGTGTTTAAAAATATTTAAAAATAATAAGAACATGGTGCATGGCCATTAGCGTGCAAAGAAACAAGCCTACTATTACTAATGAGTTTGGGTTCAGCCAGTCAGAGAGAACAAATAACTTTGGAATTATTAATTGTCAGACTTGTAAAAAATCCAGATTTTATCCAGATTTGCACTAGACTGAAATAAAAGTCAGTAATCACTTAAAATCCACAGATTTTTCAAAAATTCTGCATAATTAAATGGTTAAGATGTAAACAGAGTCATTCAGAGTGGTTTGATGTGAAATGCTCTGTTGCTAAGAAACTTACCGAGTCAGAGTTGTTCAGTGGCAGTGATACGAACCAGACATCTTAAGAGTTTAACGCCTCTAAAATCTACATTGCAGAAAATTATTACATGAAATGGTTACAAATACGCTGCCTGATGTCTGAGACATAGATTGACAGTAGTTTGGAGATGGGTCTAAAACTTTTTTTTTAAAATACCTTCATGGCAGAGAGGTATATATTCGCTGTTGTAAAGCAAAATAATCCCCAAAGTTATTTTTTCATCATCAGCATTACATATAAAATGAAGACTCACGTTCACTGGTCATTTTTTTCAAAACTAAATAAAATTGCGTTGTAGAAATTATGACCGTGGGTTCCTATCAACCCCACTATAAAGAAATCTCAGTTGATAAGTGTCTCTTCAATGTACCACTTCACATCAGACCACTCTGAATGATTTGGTTTACATCTCTATGACTGAATTATAGAGAACATCTGAAATCATTGGAATTCTCTTTTGAATTATAGCATCTCCCCAGATGAAACTAATCCAGCTCTAATAGTGCTTTATACATCATATAAATTCCACAGCAACTGACCATAAAGCTGCGGCTAAGTGAAATTATCCGCTTGTCAGAACAGAACAGTTCACTGCCCTGCACTCAGTAAAAGGCCGGGATGGTGTGTTCAATCACACAGCGTCTGCAGTGGCGTCGGACCAGTCGCAGTGCCTCCGGGGGCACCTCACACTCCTGTACATTAAGCATCTGCAGTTCAGGGCAACCTGAAGCCAGTGCCCTCAGCCCTCTCCCAGTTATGCTTTCACAGCCTCTCAGACTGAGTCTCCGGAGCCCCAGGCAGCAGTGCGCCAAAACCTCCAGCCCCATGTCCGACACCAGTGGGCAGCGGCCCACGTCCAACGAACGCAGCCTGGGGCAGCTGCGGGCCAGGTGGCCCAAGCCTTGGTCTGTGAGCCCCTCACAGCCCCGTGCGTTCAAGTAGCGGAGCCTGGGGCAGTAGCGGGCCACATAACGCAGGCCAACATCAGTAATGCGTGTGCAGTGGGCCACGCTCAGATAGCGCAGACGGCCCTCCAGGCGCGCCACCTCACGCAGGCCGAAGTCACCCATCAGCCGGCAGTCACTGAGGCTGAGCTCACGCAGGGCGGGGCAGTGCAGGGCCAGCTGACGCAGGGCCTCGTCTGTCAGCCGGCTGCAGCGCCGCAGATACAGGTGCGTGAGGCGGGGGCAATGTGACACGATGGCACGCAGACCCTCGTCCTCCAGAGAGACGCAGTCACTCATGTCCAGGTAGCGCAGGCCGATCTGCTGGCCATGAATCGGGGAGAGCTGCACTGAGGTCTCCTGGGTCAGGCTAATGCAGGTCACTTTGGGGCAGCCTGAAAGACAAGAAAACGGTTACAAGTTTCAAGTGGCTCATCTAAATTCTTCATCTAAGTTTTGAGCACTCCATTAAAAGACCCATATGACAGAGTTTTGCTTGCTTTTCTGAAATTGATGTACTGTGTAAACACTGGTAATGCACCATTCAAAAAGTCCATACATAAAAACTAGCTTGTGTTGAATTCATAATGGTTGTGATGTCACAACTGTGGACATGACTGCACATTCAGCCTATATATATATCAGTCTTAAAGGCACAATAAAGTACAGCTTAAAATAAAGTTGGTGTGTAAAACAAAAAAGTCATTAGCAGACTAATGGAATAATAAAATGTAAAAAAAAGAAAAAAAGAAAAATAAGGCCTTTTAACCTCTATAATAGTTAGTTTGCATTATCTTTCCATGTAGTTACATAATAATAAGCCTTAATATGTAACAAGGCTGGGAATTTAAGGGTTTAACTCAGGGGTGTCCATCTTATCTGAGAGGGCCAGTGTAGCTGCAGGTTTTCACTCCAAACAAGCTGGAGCACACCGTCTCCACTTGTTTAATCAGTTCATCTCAGTCTTCAAACGTTTGATCAGGTGATCTCCTGCTTTGTTGGAATTTCATACTAAGGCGTATTATTCAGTAACTACAGGGACTTCAATGCAAACTGGCTGAGCTATTCTTAGGTTATAGAAGTGTGTGATAAAGATTTACGCCTGTGGGCCCTCACCATTTAAGGGGTTAAGACTGATGTTTTTGTTTTTTTTTGTTTTTTTTTGTGATACATTTTGCACATGGATGAGAAAAAGTGTATATTTATATGAGCATGAGGCTGTGTTTAAGGTTGCTACTGTATCCTAAGAGTGTTAAAACATTTTAGCCGTTCTTGGTTGAGGTCACACTTTAGATTTTTCAGGGATTTAAAGGATTTTTTGCTTTTTTAAAATCCACAGACCAAAAGCTCAGTATGTCCAGGGCATCCGATGTGCTTCCTGTTCCTCCAATTGTGCCAAAGGATCAGATTGGTGGGATGGAGCCTTGCCATTAATAAAACACACCAAAAGAAAAGGTTATGTGTCTTTTAAAGCTCCAACATCTTGGCTCATGTTTAACTTCTGCTTGTGAACTCTGGGTGAAAAACATAAATACACTGGGGAAAAGTCAAAGCAAAATAAAAAGAAGTGCAGAGCAAAATTTCATATCAAAGGAAATGTTCCAGTGTCTGCTTTCCTCCCATGTGAAGTGATATGCCTTTTTTCACTCTGTCTCAGCACGTACAACCACAACAAATAAAGGCTATTTATGACAAAGGATTTACTTCCTTTTCTGAATGGTCCAACATTAGCTTTGCCCACCAAAGACTTTTCAAGTGTGTCAGTCCATTAATGAAAGCAGCAGACCGACCCTTCCACTCTCCTTGAGGTTCTGACTCTGAGAACAAGGCAGACCTCTCCATCCCCCAGGGGGAACTGTAGGACTGGCAGTAATCCCCCCATTCTGTAATGCTTTTCCCAGCTTTCCCAGAAAAGCAGCACTGCGATGAATTACTCTCCCAGCAAATCCACAAACTTACATGGCAGCATGATGTATGATGGCAGCTATTCCGCAATATAAAATACAGATTATGCTCAAGAGTAATCAATTGATAATACTTTGTGTGTGTTGACTACCCTGTGTTTGTAGAGTATGTCAGTGCATAACATGGAAATGCACATACTCTAGGAAAACTGTCACTTTTACAGTGCACAAATTAAATCTTTTACTGTTCTTTCAGTGTTCCCCACACAAAGGCTACACTTGGCCCTTAAAAAAGTATATTGACAGCCATCCAAGCATATTTCGTCCCATTTTTAAGCCACTCTGTGTTTGTTTTGGGGATTTGAAGACCTCTCTGGTGGAAATGCATAATTGCATGCAACGTGTAAGAAAATTTTGTAACCTTTTGTAACCTCCCCCAATACAAGCACACTGAAAAAGTAGAACTTGGTTAAAGAGTAACTACACCCTAAGACCTTTTGTTTTTATTAACAGCTGAAATGTACTGCTCTGAAATAATAAAATATACAGCCTTGCTTAAAATTTGAACACATCGTTCCAAACTGTAAAAATATAATTTTTATCATGGTCAGTTCTCTGGTTCAACTCTGCTATAGGCTCGGATGACGTATCTTCATACTGAAGTATGAAGACACGTCACAGTATGCAAATCAGTCAACCAGCGTTACTGCCCCCCTGATGATGCAGTAATCGTGCCGCACTCATAAATATGAAAGCATAGGAGTCTAGAGCGAGATAACTACACTCACGCGCTGAATTAAATACCTCCAGCACCACCTGTCACAACAAGACTGTGATATGCCAGCTATACATATGTGATATACAGTCTGTAACAACTGTAAATAACCCAATTAATCTAAGCTTAGTTTGTAATAAAGATGTTGGTCCGATTAAGTGAGGATTCCTGCAAGTCTGCATAGTCAGTCAGTGTCAGTGTTGCATCCAATTCACGTTTCCTTTCACAACTCAAACCCTCGGGCGTGTGCACTCACTGAACAGACATCAACCACCAGTTTATTCTACCACCAATGGCAAAAGTTGACCGCGATTTTTAACTCTTAATGGACCTTTCCTCTGAACTCTTTTTCACTGTTAAATATCCCAAAATCAAGAATGATTAGCTGTTCTTCTTACCTGAGACATCAAGGTGCTCCAGGTTGGGACACCGGGACACCACATCAAACACAGCCTCATTGGACACGTTATAGCAGCCCGCCACCTCCAGGCGCCGCAGCTCCGGGCAAGACTGAGCCACCACGTGCAGGCCGCGGTCAGAAAGCCTGCGGCAGCCACTGGTCACCACGGTCTCCAGGGTCAGGCACACATTGGGGGTGTCCTGGCAAAGGCGGTGGGTGAGGATCTTCAGGGCACGGTCAGCATGGAGCGACTCTCCAGTAAGCTGAATGGTTCTCCAGAGGCGCGGATCCCAGGCCAGGTTGTACCAGCGGCGGCACACTCGAGCACAGCGGCACAGCTGCGGAGTGGATAGGTGAGCAAAGATCTGCAGGAGAACCGGGTCTGGGAGGAAGTCAATCAGCGCAGTGTGGTGAGTCTTGGAGGAACGTTTACAGCCCTGTGTTCCTGGAGGGGCATGTACCAAAGCTACGGTTTCCCCTGGAACGGTGGGGGATGGGGATGGAGACTCATGGCCATTTGGGACAGTTTGGGGAGAGAGCGGGGAAGGACTTGGGCTAAGGATGAGAGCAGGACTGGGAGTGCTGAGTGTCCGCATGCTGAGGTCTGAGTCTGTGAAAGAAAGAGAGGGAAAAGTTAAGACATTTATTACTACTACAGCTTTAATTACATGTAATATGTAAACCTAATTGGCCTGATTAACTTATCATGTGTAACAGATCACACCTAATACCTTATTTATCTGTTAACTAATCCTATCTATTAACTGATCATTATGTGTAGAGAGAGAAGTAATCATACTGCTTAGGCTTTCATCAGTGCATCCTCATGTATTCTAATGCAATGTAAACTGTTTCCTTTACAGTGCCTGATTAACTTATCATGTGTAATAGTTTCAGCCTGGTTTACCATACAAGCATACAAAAGCTATCAAATCCTAAAGATATCAGCTTGCTGTACTAATGCTTTCAACACAGATGGTGTTAACTCGGCCCTTTCCATCATTTGATGTGCCTTGTTCTGTAAAGGCCGGTCTGTAGCACTTTTGTTGATGCAGTTCTGTGCTGATCAAGTGTCACTTTTATCTTGAGCATATTTGTGTGCACTTTCTCATCAGAGCATCTGTCTTCAAAGGCTAGACTTCGTCCGAACAGCTGCCATGGTTGGTGTTTCGTGATTGGTCATTATAAACACTGAAGCTCTTGCTGTCTGCAGATGTTTGGCTGATTGCGGTGAGGAAGCGTAGACAGCAGACAGCGTGAGAGTGCATAGCTGGATCTCATCATCACTACTGGCGTGAGATGTGTACTCTTGTCCTGCGTGCATAGAGCTTTTTATTTGATTCTGTGAGGCCTTCAAAACTGGCCCTCAAACCCACAGTGATCTTCTCAGATGCTATCGAAGGCATGTAGGAGGCCCCCCCATTGACAAGGCTTCACACAAGGCAATTATGAATCATAATACATGGGGATTAAGTCATTTGCAGCAAATAAAATGTTAAATTAATGTGATTTCTTAACTTCAGATATAGATCTTGATATACAGTCGAGGGGTAGTCAAGGTCATTGTATGTGCAGTATTTTAACTGTTAAGCCCTTCGCCCGTTTCAGGAGATATCCAAAGGTGGAAAAAGACTTCCTCCTAAACCATTCCTGTTTTGCATTCCCCTCTAATTCACTGTGCTGTCAGGCCTCCTACACAAAAAATGAGCACAATGAGTACTGTGATAGGAAAAAAACATTTCCAGAGTCTGTTTTGTAGATGCATGGATACTGACTCCACAAGCTCACAATAAATGTCCCCATTTGCAAAGTTCTGGGAGATGATCCTGGTGAGGAAACGAAGGTTTATGTGCGATGTGTTCGTACAGGAAATGTCTTTATTGGCGCACCTGGGCTCCCACTGTCATGATGTGTTAGCCTGGAAGAATTAGTAAAGCATCCCTAACACCAAGCCCAACGGCCCATCAAATTCCCTGCTCGCCTGCCATATTCTGATCATAGGATTGCATAAGGGAAACATTCATTCAGCTGTACACAGTGTACCTTTTCTCTGTGGATGAATTAGGGTCAGATTTTCATTCATTTTAATAAAGCAGTCTCAGCTGACTACTTTGTATCCTTTACAAGCATCATGATGTTCCACGCTTACTTCTTGAAAACATTTTTAAAGCTTACATCACTTTTAACTTGTCTGATCATTAGTCTCACTGTAGGTGCATTCATAACAGGGGTGGGAATAATCATTGAAGACCCCAGTATATAGCACTTGAGCCATGATATGATTTTTTGTGATATTTAAAAAAACTGTAATATCCCATGTATTGCAATACAACATACTGTGATATATTCAGATTTATCACTTTTGACTTTGCTTACCAAAGTCTTTTTTTGGAGCAAACCAGAATTGTGCATTCAGCGACTCAGCATTAGAGATCCAGTATTCTGTGATGATCAAGTGTCACTTTTATTTTGAGTCATATTTGTATGGACGTCCTCATCAGAGAATCTGTCTTCAAAGGCTAGACTTCATCTTAGCAACTTCAGCCTTATGTTTACATATTTAGCAAATTGCTTTTATTTGTGAAGTAGACAAACAACATTCAAACAGGCTTTATCTATAGCCATTTTAGCATGTCTTTTTAATCCTGGGCAGTTTACGGCAGGTGAGTAAGAATGTTAGTGGTCTTGCCCCAGCAGCTTTATATTTTAGTAGTGTTCCTGACATCTGCCTGGATGGGGAAATTGAACCCTGCTCTTCCATGGGGAGACTGAATTATCCATTATGCTATTCAACCACTCCTAATAATGACTAAAGACTCAGTCTGACCAGACAAATTACCTTTCAAAAAAAGTACTTATTGTGAAAACACATTTTATTAAGCTATTAGAACAGGCTTAATACATGTTAAACATAAAAATTAAATTGGCCCTCTGTTAGCACTGACCAATTAATGGAAAATAATTAACTGCAACTTTTCTGACCAGTATTCTGATTGTGACTCAAATGCTAATATTGTATATATGATTAAAATCCAAGACCACCAGCACATCCATTTTTTATACTTGAGGCTTGAATGCTAATTGTAATGTGCCAGACTGCCAGTTCACAAGGTCTGTATTATTATTAGGTTAAATGTCCCCAAGTAAAATTTGTTAAGAACATGCCAAATAATTGAAGATATAATTAAATTGCAGTCCTTGTGTTTTGAAAAATGCACTCTATAAAATAACATTTTCTATTTAAAAATGATTATTGTTCAGCTCTAGTCTCTGTGTGTCAATATAATTTTTAAACACTAAATATCACAATACTATGTTTTCTATCACGATTTATTATATTAGTAATCAGGCAATCTACTGTTATTAATTAAACAATAAACCTAACAAACCATGCATAGCCTTTCAGACGTTCCAAATGTTTTATTGTAAAAAGATAAACTAGAAAGCCATTGAAAAGAGTTTATTAAAGAAATGGGTAAAAATGCACATGAATGAGTCCATTAGGTTCTTTCTATCTGTAAGAAGATTAAAAGCATACACTGTCATCATGCAAAGTGACCGCTAATCATTGCAGATTTATCAAGAAGGTGAATTTTAATCAATTACTTTTTTTATTCTCCCAATCAAGGTCATGGAGTAATCATGACAGGCTCAATTCATAAGTGATTTTTTTAGCCACAGGTCAGAGAACACTTAGAACCCCTTTTCTCCTCCTGATTCCCAGAGGACTAGGCTGACTGTGGATAGAGACAGTGGCTGTCTGAGTGGCTGTCATGTAGATTTATGCATGAACACAAACAGACAGTTCTCCTCCTTGCATTTTAGAGCATAAATGACACACAAATTCTTCAGTGCCTCTGCCTTGTATGTCTCTGTCAGTAGTGTGTGTGCATGTGTGCGTTAGTGTGTGCGTGTGCACAATGTCATGTAGATTTGTATTCCAGACATGACCTGAGACCATGATGACTGGTAGCCAGGTCATGATGACATACACAGATACATTCCCCATGGAGCAAAACGTCTTCACTAGGACAGCAGACAGCAGACAGCCACGTAAAAATGCAACCATCTCTCAGACACACTGACAAACCGGTAATCCCCTCAGTACTACCTGGGGAGCAGTTTGAGACAAATTAAAACAAATTAGCTTTACGTAATATGAATAATCTGTTACTGTTTGCTTGTGCTTTATGGTTTACTGCTTCATAATTTTGAAACCTTGTTCTGGTCTTTCTGGCCTTTAAAAGTGAAATATAATCACAATATTTATTTTATTTTAAGTTTATTTTGTGAAATTGTTTATTGCATTATCCTGGACTAACATATGCAGTCACTAGGAACTCTATTAAAATGCATGTCTATTTTTGGACCAGGCCCAACAAAATAATCTTTGTGTTGCCCAAATGAAAGAGTCAAACATAATAGTGTGTAACTATTAAAAAAGAAACAAAAACTTTTAAATGTTCCTCTGACAGAGCTAATCAAGGGCTGGTTTTAGTATCAATGACAATACGACCTGCTACAATGGAAATGTCTGTCTCATTCGTTAGCTCACTATGCCTTATTTCTTTTGGACCTGAAAAACAAAGAGATGACTTTGGCCAGAAGCACCAAACCTCTGATGCCTTCATACATCCAGACTGTTATTCCAATCTCTTAATCGTATGCCTGTGGCACATACATTGTGTTATTCCATAGCTGTTTGCCCATTTCTGTTCAACAAGATCCTTTTCTGAGAAGGCCCAAAGTTTTCATAAGGGCTGAATAATTACAATGTCCATAAATTGAAAAATGACCTCTTTCGATGGCATAACCGCTTACTGGCCTACAACACTAAATCTCCATTGTGTAACAGCTAGGGTCAAACTACTAATGCAAAGCTGGTGTTGTAGAGAGGAATTTCAATTACTATTCTTCTACTGTTTAACTGCACTGACCTAAGTTTGGTCACTTAATATACCACACACAGAAAAGGACCACCGCGTGAATTGCTCCAGGACTCAATCCGTTTCAGTATGAAAGAGAAATCCAGGGAAAAGCCAGAGGATTGAAAGCGGGGAGAAGAGAGGGCTTAGCCTGATCCTTACTCTGTGCCCCAGCCCCTCCACGACCCAACTCTCAGCCCTGGGTGGTCTGGCCACGTCGCCGTTTCCCAGCGGACGTGTAGCGCGCAGCACATTCAACACCTTTGCACTCTGTGTACACAGCTGGAATTGGTCCTTGGGGAAGTGTGCTGGTTTCCACCATTGTGAGACCGTGTCCATCCCAAACTGCCAGGTACACATCACCTCCACCTCACGGGAGCTCCTTAGTGAGAGAGATGACGAAGTGACCACATCTGCCACAGGGTTTCATACATACCATACATGCCGAAGGAGTTCAAGATGGACATTTAGTCCCAGAAGTCATGTGTTTATTCTAGCACTTCATAAATAATGGAGTGTTGGCTCACGTCCAGCATTTGCAGACGTATAGTGTTAAGTCAGTACACTGACCACCAGCTTATTCTTCTTGTAACATCAATAGTTGAACAAGATACAACTAAAGATAGCACAGTAAGACTTTTTATTTTTTGATGCCAAAACCTTAAGTATCGACACCAACCAATGATATTTTTTCCTTTGAAAACTATCCAGATACTGGGTATCAAAACAATACAGATACTGGGTACCCAGTATTCTCTAGATACAGCACATAACACCCAGTCTGGATTAGGCCCTGCCTGGGGGCATTCAAACATAATGGCATTGTAAAAGCATGGAAGCCTGTATGATGAGTTATTGGATGTCTGATTCTCTACAGGGTCTGTGATCTGAATCTCATCTCAAAAGAGGATGGAAAAGACATTTAAGTCAGAACGACTCCTGGGCCCATGCCTTATTTTATATAGGCCCAGAGATTCTAAACACCCAAACCAAGTGCCCAGTGTAGCCTTACACTGCAGTCTATCCAAAGAAAACCACAGAACTGTTCTGTAACAGATGCTACTCTAAGTACTGGAAGTAAAATCTGAGCTGCACTGAAATACTCAGCAACAGGCACTAACAACTGTCTTACCAGCTCCTAATCAACAGAATGTGAACTTGACATCCACCCATCCAACCTTCAGTGGCCAAGAAGCAGCTTCCAACAGCTCTAATTAGTCTACATCTGTCCCAGATCAGGTGAATGTTACATAGACATCAAATCAGAGCGGAGATAATTAGCTTACATTTCCCCTCGACTGCCCCTCAGTCTAGTCTCACAGCAGGCAGGAACAGCTAAATGAACGCCGGCATTTGGTTTGTTTTATTTAACTCAGCACTGAGAGCAAGCACCTGGTTTTCTTTTATGAGGAGCGCAGTGTAGTCCTCAGTAGCTGGGGCAGCCAAAGAGAGGTCAAAAGGTCATTCTTAACTTTGATGAGAAAGAACAGGTGAAATCCCATTAGTGGTGTCCAGAAAGAGGGCTTTTGGCATCAGAACATGCCAATTACATCAGAGCGTGCCAATTAAGAGAAAATTATGAGCTCAGCCCTTTCAGATGTTCCATAAATGTGCCTGAAACCAAACACTGAAGTACTGAATCCTTTCCCAACCAGAAGCCGAAACATGCTAAAGTTTAACAGCATCTATTAGGGCTTTGTAGCTCGCTGAGAATAAGATTTGTAATTCAAAACCATGGCTGATTATCTATTTAGTCCCAATAGGAATACAAATCATAAACTAAACTGCATACTAAAACAAATACTCTCACGACAGACAAAACACAAAGGGCGAGCCAAAGCAATGTAGACAAAACATCATTCTGGGGGGAAAATGAACACGTACTGTGGACGGGTTATCAGAATCGAGACACAATGCAAATGAGATGTTACCAGATGACCAATTTTAACAGGAACAAAGTAGAACAGTTGTTGAATTATTCTAGATATGGATGGTTTTGTGTCTGGTGTGTTGTTCTACATCTCCTAATCAGTCTGTCGTTCATGAGCATATAATGAGGCCCATATCTCTTCCAGCAGTCTGACCTTGACATGAACCGCCAATGGCTGCATATGGTGGAGGAATCCACTGGTTTGAGATATCAGAGAGAAACAGGTTAAACATCTGGTCTTCGACTTGGACAGAGCACAATAAAGAGGGGAAAAATACATGTGAAAGAAAACCTTGCGCATTTCAAGTGGGTAACCACAGCAAGGCATTTTGGCTGCCACTATTTGCCAGTGATGAACAAACCAGCAGTGATCAGCATTCGGGCTTATGAACGGAGGTCCCTGTGGAGTGATCATTAGCTAAAGGCAACCATATTTCAGTGATTTGAGATGTAGCTTATGAAGCTGAAGATAATGGATCACACTCCATTAATGTGTCACTGAATATGACATCAAGTGGACAATGGTGGGAAAGTCTTTTTGCACTGCCATTTGTGTGGGGCTAACACTTTCAGGGGCAGTGAGAGGCTAATGTGTATTTCAGAAATATCCAGAGAAATGAGCATTTGAGATTCTGTTGATTTCCTAAATATATATATATAATAATATATATATATATATATATATATATATATATTTTGTATATATATATTTACCTTGGAAGTCGATTTAACTAAAAAATGCTCTTCTTTCAGTAAAACTCTTGCTTTGGCTCAATTCTTAACTGCACAAACCAATAAATAAGGAAAGGAGATGGAATAATGCAATAGACTGGCTACAGAATAAATGTCAAGCTTAATTATCACTGAACTTGAAGATCCAGAAAAGACTCTGAAAAAGACAAGTTCAGAAGTAAAAGGCCCTATTGTATTGTCACAGAGCCAGTGAATGTTATAAAACCAGTGGAATTGCTCAGAAGGGACGTTCAGCGTGATGATGAGATGAACCACTCCTACTGAGAACCTTCACAAGATCGAAATGCAACAAACTGCACTCATGCCAATGATCTAATGCATCAGGGCTTGGCTAGCTGTGTGCCAGCGCTCTTGTGACGAGTTCCTTTCCATCAAGGTTTTTTCCACGTGCTCGGCCCTGCCAAATGGTGTCTGCAAGCTTGAAGGGATGTGAGAAAGTTTCTGCCACTCGCTGCTAAACCCTCACTGGCAGAAAGAACTATGTATGTCACTTCTCCACAATAAGGTGGAGGGAAAATAAAATGTCAGGGAGAAAAATGGCATGATCTAGTGATGAATAAAACATTTCTAAAGAAAAGGAACAAAAAAATGCGGCCCAGTAATGAGGTCAGAAAAACAGTCTAATATGTGATAAAACTCACCCAAACAATCAAGCCTTAAATAAAACAAGGCCAAAAGAAAGGAAAGGAAGTTGTGAGTGACTTCTTGTTGGACGATGGTACTTTTACAAAAAGACGAAAATAGCATAGGTAAACACAAGCTTCTCCACATCTTTCATACAGTTTAAAGGGTAAGATGTGGGCCATCCTCCAAAACAAGCCAGCGGCGTTTGTTTGAATAAGTGGAAGCTCAGACATCTACATGGCACAGGCAGTGGTTTGCCCACAACCCAGTTCTAGCTACAGGAAGTTCACTACATCACAAGGGCCCCTTTGTAGCACAATAGAGTTTGAAAGTACATTCACTGGAGCAGGAAGGTGTGGGAGCACCACGTCCACACTGAGCATGTGCAGTCAGGGTTGGTCTCTGGCCCCTTTCTGGAGATTTTACCAAGAAAAACAACAGAGTCCTCTAGGTCTCCTTCAAGGACACATGATCCTTCGCTCACTCCTCTCTATGCAGCTAGACAAATATCTAGCAACTCTGCTGAATCTTAGACATCCAGGAATGAAAGTGGAGTTCTGGCCACAGATAGAAAGTAGAAATGCAGTGACATGGAATAATTAACCTTGTTGTGGCTGATACTGATTCCAATAACTGAATTTACTTTTAAAACATATTCACTACACAAGACAGACTAAAACTCTGAAGATAGAGACTGATTAATTTTACATGAGACAGCTAAATCAGACATCACAAATTACTGTGAACATTTACGTATCTATCAGACACTTTTATCCAGAGTGACTTAAAATAGTAGACAAATATGATAGAAGTATATATTTTGGCACTGTTCAACTGTAACTATTAGAGTTAGGTCTTCAGTTTGGGTCATAATTGTCAAACTTGCTCAAAAATGATGAAAAAAAAAACACCTCTATAATAACTTCTGCTAGCATCTATATGGGATTCGAGTAGTATGTTAGCGGTGAGCTAACAGCAATGCACATTAACATTTTTTATTTTCAGTGACTCTTCTAGTAAAAATGTATAGAGATGACATAAAGCTGCTGCTCTCCATTTCAAATAACGGACTAAGGCTTGGTTAGACTATGGCTAGTATTCAGTCAGTGATGAATGTAAGACTTTCAGAAGGCCTAGAGAGAACTTTTTTATCTCACTTTTGCCTCATATATCACTTATGTTAATGGTGAATCTGGCACGTTAGGCCTTCAGTTCAGCTCCTGGATTCCTAACCAGTGGGAGAGCTCATTTGGCTGCATCTACCTAGTTACCACAGAGGAAAAAATTGTGATTGGATCATTTTCCATTAGTTGTTTCAAGATCTTAACCCTTTTGTTGTCAAGGTGTTACCTTTCAAAGGGCATTACCTTTCAAAGCTAAGTTAGCTGGCTATTCTAAAGTAACTTTCCTTAAAAGTAAAAAAAAAATCAAAGAACAGCCTGTATACTTTATTCTTCTTGGTGCATGTTGTGTGTCTTTTATAAATCAGTCTACATCACTGCCTGAGACATGAGGAAGGTCCTCAAAACAACTTGTGAAGCGCCTTACTTCCATGTGTTGAAACAACCGGCAGGCTAACTGGATGTGTTTTTACCTGCTTTGTCACTATTTCCTCTTAATGTCATTGCAGTGTGAAAAGGGTCCATTGGCAGCCAATATACACATGCAGCTTTTCGCCAATGGGAAAAATGAGTTATTATTGGTCCACTATTAGAATTACTGTCAATACTTACAACCGATAGCTTGGCATCCTACTTTTGCTCATGCATGCACCGACACACGTATGATCTCCAGTGGTAGGTATCTCTGTTTCTTTTCAATATTTTATTCATCAGTTTTGGTCAAATGAAGCTTTAGAGTGTTAAAGAGCAATTGCCTTTGATTTCCAATGACAGAAACTTCATGATGTCTGCTTTAATCTTGCACATATGTGCAGCAGGCTCTCTCAAACATGCACATATCACGCACATCTCGCACACACTGATCGTAAGACCCCCTGCACTTGGTTATGATGAGAGGCAAACTGGGGTAAAACCTGTAATGTGGTCTCTGCTAGTGCAGAAACACATCTGGGAGGTTGAGTGTAAAAGTGAGGGGGAGCCTCGTATTTCTTAAGCAGGAGATCTAAGAAGGATGAGGTTTGGATATGTAGTTTTATGTCATGCAGATATGATTTTTAAGCTTTGCTCCAACCAAAAAGTTATGTTAGAACATTCCGTGATCTGCTGTCTCTGCACAGTAAATCTAAAACACCACGTTTTGTCCAGGAACCTTGGAATTGGCAAATCTCGGAGTGCTCGCCTCAGAGGATCAACTGAAGGAGAGTCAGATTCAACTGCTCCTGATTTGGTTCAGTCGAAGGGCGAAGGCTTTCACATGAGCTGACAGTTCCAGCGATTCCTTTGATGGTTCTGCTTTTAATAGGCCTGTGGAGGTCGCAGCAACAGGGTGTCCTCTCTGAGGAACGCCCAAACACAACTCAACCCAACACCACAGTGTCAAACCTGAGCGAAAGAAACATACTGAGGCCATACTGATGTCATAAAGACAGCCTGAGCCTATTTGGTCCAGGTGCAGGGGAGCCAAACCCTCACTTTCCTGCTGGCTTCTCATATTCCTCCTCCAAATGAAGTCGTTCCTGATCCTTGTCCAATAAGCTTAAGATATTGAGATGCTGAATGAGATGGCTGAACCCAAACCGTCTGGAAAGAAGGTCCGTTGGTGCCCCGCGTAATAAAACTGGTAGGTGTTACTTCTAACAGATTAGGGAGGTGTTTGAAGAGGTGTGGTGTTCAACTGAGCAATATGTCACTGTGCAATATTTTGAGTGTAGCATGCACGCACACATTGCCATAAGTACTTCTCAGCAAAGCTTACATTTTGAGTGGTTTCACTGCCTTTTAAAGAACTTAACAATACAATTTGCTGAATCTGTGTCCACCAGGAACTTCAGTGAACATGGTTGTATGGTTTGAATTATGAACCAGACCGGACCAGACTTGTATAAGGGATACATTTCGCTGACAGAAACTCTTTAGAGTGCTCAGTGCATACACAGGATACCATCTTTGCAGCTGTGTCATCTCAAACATGTACTTCCATAGGAATCATCAGATTACGTTAAAAGTCATCATAATGCATTTATTATATTAAGTTTATTTCATGTACTTACACAAGGCACGGTGCAACACCAACTATTTAGTATTCCCATAAAAGAAGCCTGTAACAAGATCCTCTTTGCATCCACACCGAGTCATAAAGAGAAGCCCTCCTGCTCACAGTACTTACTGAAGACTTACTGAAGTTGATCTTTGTGCCGTGTACTATTCATTTATGTGAGGGAAACCCCTCTCACTCCTTTTGCATTTAATCTACTGCTGGCTTTTTTCACATCTCAACACTCCAGCTTCCTTTCTAGAGAGAGGGAATGGGGGAGGAGAGAGATAGCTGAGTGAAAGATAAGGGGGCCTTGGGAAGGGAAAAGGAGTTGAGAGGATGAGAGGAATGGTTTCCCTTTAAGCTGTTTAAAATGGCTGTTCTTCATGATATTGTAACCAAAGAAAAACAACTCTATTTCCGCAGTAAAATCTGAATAGATCTGAATGAAAAGATCAGAATAATGAGGCCCTCTATGTTAACAACTTTTGGACAATACACTAAAAAGTATTGTATTAAATTTAGTTGATTCAAATTTGCACATCATTTTCATTGTATTTTTTCCCTCCTCCTATTAAGATACCACTTTGAAGACGGTACATGACATCACATTACATCAGATATCATTGTGTTGATATATTACATTAACACAATTTTGATCCCCCAGTGACATATTTGTACGTCAAGCTTAACAAACCCAAACTCACTTCCTAGATGTGCTATAAGTGAAACTGGGTCTGGAACTATTGCAGTATGAACACCTGTCAGCTGTTCCCACACATTAACAGCAGGTAAAGCCATTTCATTCTCCAGTATCACTGCTCAACACCTCTCTGCGCAGAGCTCAGAACATTAGGCAGTAGTCCACTGTCCCTGAGAGAGCCAATCACATGTGGTCTGCCAACTGAACTCAGTCTTTCACCGCCTCTTTTTTAATATTACAGTTATAGATACCTCCTGACATTTCTGAGCGGTGCAGGTTAAAGAGGCTGCCACTGAGATGCATTGGGTCATTCCATGCCAAAACCACTTCAGATCCATACACTGGCATAACTTCAGTAAAGAAACAAAGTCAAATGTTTGGATCATGTGGTTTAATCTGAGAAAGCAAGAAAATATTTTGAATATTCTCCAATCTTTCCTTCATAAAATGATATATATAAAATGAAAATAATATGAAAGTCTCTGGAAATTTGCTCGATTATAATCAGGAAAGGTTGATTTATTGGAATGGTTGGGCTTGGTTGTCTAATCTGCTGTCATTTAGAGCTCTCCAATAGTAATTTGTGCTGTCAGTTGGCCCAACATAAAACTCCATTAATTTCATAGCTGGTCTCAGAGGCACCGTATAACAAATATCCACTCAGTCCTTCATTTCCTGGCGAGGAGAAGATCAACACCGACACTCTGCGCACGGTATATGTTTGTGTGAGAAAATAAATGGAGGAAAACATGGAAAGCGTGGGTTTTTGGACTGTTTACAAGCAGCAAGCGCTGAATCGTTGCTATGTTGGAGATGTATGTAGGAATCCTGAGTGTGTTTAGACTGCTTCAACGTGTTCACCTCCACTGACCCTCACAGTACACAGAAGGGAAAAAGACGAGTAAAGGGCCTCGCTTATTATTCACAGAGAGGCAGCACGGTAGAATGAGCTTAATGACTCTAGATGGGAATACGACTAGGCTGTTGCCCAACGAAAGTAAATATCTGTCATTTGCGGTAAAATGTCATCCCAAAGAATAATCTACTTCAGTATAGAGGAAAACGTTCAGGCCAATCTCAGTATAATGTGGATGGAGTGCAACTATTTAAAAACTGTTAAGTCTAAAGGTGATTACATTAGATCATGAGCGCTGACATGACCCTCCATTAGAGGAAACATTCCTCAATATGGCCTTACGACACGATTCAAAAGCAGTCAGATTTACCGTAAAACATAAACTGATCAGCAGGATGTTATATATGGACCCATAAATATACAAATATGTACACTATTAGTCAAGTTTGCAAACGCCTACTACAGGTTTTCTTTCTTTCTTGTTTACTATTTTTAACATTTTAGAATAATAATAAGGACATTAAAACTGTAATAGTTCATATGGAATTACTCCAGTCAGAAATATTGGCCTTCTACTGAATAGGGCTATTTAGACCCCACTTCCCTTATCAACACACAACTGACTTGTTAAAATGGATCGGCGAGGACAGACATGCCACTCATTAACTTTTAATGAGATGCTCAGTAATCTGAATAACATAATGACTTCACTTTTCTCCAACACTACATTTCACAAAAAGTCATAAAGGAAAAAAGTTTATTTAAAACATAGCTGTTATTATATAACATTATTATTATTATTATTATTATTATTATTATAATGCAGAAATTTGCATTTTTTGTTTGTCTTAAAAACACATTGAAACTACAAAGAATATGCTTTTAGAATCAACAAAAATTACGTATGTCCAAACTTTCAACTAGTACTATCTTAAAATTATATATAGATCTGATAGCAAACCCTTTTCATAACATCATATTCATCAAATATATGAGAGCAAAACTCACTCTGCATTAGAGTCTTGAGGCTGAAAATACCTCTGATTCCTCTGAATAACCCCTCTAACATTTAAGGTTTTGGAATCACTTGTCATATTAATTATTGTTATTCAATAATAAGATGTTATGAACTAGACACTAAAATGCAATTAATGTTTATTTAGTGTTTAAGTGTTTAGGAGACAACAAAAAATTTCATACACACACACTACCTAAGCTGCTTAGCATAACGTTAGAATAATTATATATATATATATATATATATATCACAACAACCAAGTGTTCAGTATAGTCATTCATAAAAAGCATTTCCAATGCCTTGCAATTGTATATCATGTTGAGGAAATAATATGCAAATTCAAAGTTTGTAGGTGCTGACTCTCCTCTTTTTGTTGACTGTACTCGATTGGTTCAATGAAATAGGCGGCACAACTGAACTAATACAGCAATTTACTTTTTTGTGTGCAAAATGTCTCAGATCTGTGTCTCAGATCTGCTTCGGCACTAAAGCTGTCAGCGCAGCAAACAGTGTGTATTAATTTCAGTTTAATTCACTGGGCTGGGAAGCAAAGCTGTGGATGTGGTTGAATGTAACAAAAGCCAGCTTTGCTGACCACATCCCTGGGCTAAGATGTATTCATGCTTGAAACAGTTTAACATCTATAAAACCAGACATTGTTTGAAGCATTTGATTATTTCGCTTTACGGTCAGTACTATCCATTACAGCTAGATGGCTTCATTATGTTCAGTAAAACAGTGTTGCGTGTCTTTGTTGGATTCACATACCAAAACGTGGGCTCCTTTCTGTGACTGTTTATAAGTGAAGGACTTGAAGGAATGATATATGGTTTGAAAGCAGACACTAATGCAAGTAAACTGAAAAGAAGATCCCATTTTCCATGTTAATATACACTGATGAAGCAAAGAGCAGGTCATTTAAAGTCATCACATTGGTACAAAATGATGTGTAAGTGCACCTTCAAGATTATTTAATCAACTTGGTAGGGAATTCAACACTGTTGGTCACAGTTTACAACTGTAAAATGGGTCCATCTGGCCTTTGGGGAAACAGAAAAGCATTAACTACACATAAAACCTCTCTGTGTATCCTACCAAGTTGACTTTTCAACAGCTGTCAAATGGTTCACTTAACAATCCTTCAAATGCTGAGGAGAAAAAGACCTTGTGGTGCTTTGAACAGGGCTAATACTGACCCTAGACCCAAAGCAGCGGGATAATGATTAGGAGTTCGTCCATGTACGCTCTGTGGTAAAACACTCAAGACCATGCCCTGCAGCCACTAGCATGCCAAAGAAAACCATCCAGGGACGGCCATTCCTGGGCTAGGTCTGAACTTATATTGTTTATATTGAACTGAGTCCCGAGTGAGGAATGTGCAGCATAGAGCTTGGAAGAGGATCAGCCGCTCAGGCTAAGCACCTCTTGAAATTCTCACTCATAATGAACAGGCTAGATGTGAAGGTGAAAAAGTGCTGAACTGGTTTATTAAAAAACGAAGAGGAAAAAAGGAAGAATGCTATATTTGTCTTGAAATAGAACATCTCTGTATTCAATAGAACATCTGTTTTGGTAAACGTGCCTCCTCGTTTTCTCATCAAGAGGTCCGCATTCATTACTCAGTGTCGAGACTGTAGAAACGTGAAGAAAGCTTATTGCATTTCATGCTGTTCTTAAAATAAGCCCTCAGGTATCCGTGAAGGTTAGGATGAGCTGGGGTGGCCCACCTTCTGTTCCGTTCGCCAGCTGAACAATCAGATGCCATTGAGTGCATAACAGACTGAAACTGCAGGTGTTCAAAATCTGCGCTGCTAAGTTCAGCCGCAAAACTCCAGTATTCCATCCAGGAATCTCTGAATCATTTAAAAATGAGCTCGAGCGCAAGAGTCTCTTTTGGCTTTGCTGCTCATCTAAAGAAACCATCAACTCTCATTTAAGGCCATTGCTGCACTCCTACAGTTACTATGGCTTGTCACTGGATAAGGAAAGTATGGGCTCAGGAAACACGAGTTGCACATGCATGATGGCATATAGACAGAATAATTAGCTTGTAGCAGAGCATGAGTTTCCAGGTTGGATACGTATAGCACTGTAAAGCAATGTAATTACCCTGCAGCAGGTAGATAACACACTTGATGTCAATTAAACTGAAAGGGTGGGTTCAGGTCAAGAACTACTAAAGCCTCTCATGACTGCAAGTTAAAGGGAAATTCCACTGATTGGTCCAAAAACCTTGCATAATTAAATGATATTGAGTTCAGAGTGGTTTTATGCGAGTCAGAATTGTACACAGTGGTGGTGACAGGAACCAGATATCTGAAAGGGTTATGGTTCTAAAAGCTCCCTCACAAAAAAGTGCATGAAATGGCTATGAATATGTAGCTGGTACTACTAGTTTATGATGTTTTTTTTTAATCCATTCCTGGTTGAGAGGTACATGTAGTGCATTCTGAAGCAATATTACCAAATGAAAATCATTTTTGGCCATTTTACCAGTATCATCATGACATATAACAACTCAAGACACAGATCCACTGGTCATTTTGGATATTTATATATATATATGAGTGTGTGTGTGTGTGTGTGTGTGTGTGTGTGTGTGTGTGTGTTGCAGACATATCACCACTATCACTGATGAACCACTTATTTCTCTGTGATTAAATTATGCTGAAATCTGAATATAACATCTATGATTCAGAAGTGGTCAGGGAGGCTCCACCTACACTGAGTTCCAAACACAGCTCTTGTTTGGTCCACACTAGCTCTGGCTAGCCATTCACCACTTACCCTCACCCCTCCCTAGTCGTTAATCACTCCTGTGCTGTTAACCATGAAATGTATTTATATACTGCATACCCTTTGTTTTTATTCATTTATTTCCAAAGTGTTGCTGTAGTCTCATCATTACTCAGCTGTATGGCCTTATTTCTCAAGGTCCTGGTAGTTCTGTTATCATGCCCTGACTGTGTAGTTTGGTTTCTTTGTTTCTGAGTATGCATTCACCTCATTTGTTTTTGTCAGTTGGTTTGATGAGCCACTGCTTTTGATACTGATATCTTGTGGTAAAGCCCAAGCAAAGCGCTCTCTGGTTACCAGCTAATTCTGGCAGTATTCTGGCAGCTGTGTATTCACTGTAAAATGCATGTATAGTACATTTACACCATGCACACTGAAAACTGTCAAATGCTTGAATGTAAAAGGTTTTGTTTAAAATGCACGGATGTATTTTTCTCTAGCATGTGCCAAGTTTTTTCTTTGCTTTGAGACAGAATGGCACAAAACATGTCTGGAAGAAGATGCTGCAACCACAAAGCTCAAATATAGCCTCTCGCTGGGCTTCATGGAACACACTGACAAAGAGGTACTGGGAAATAGGCATGTTGTTTTGTGGGTATTCTTCCCATACTAGTAGATTTGATCTTTCTCTTCATACATAAATACACCATGCGTGCATATGTGTATGCCTACAGATGTAATTTTCAATTTAAGGAAAATTTTATAAAACTAAAAAAAGTCACTAAAGACTCTGTTAAAGAGTACTTCAACTGATTTAGGCATAATTTAATGGTTGAGATGTAAACAAAGTCATACAGAGTGGTTTAAGTGCATTGTACCTACCGATTCAGATTTCTTTAACCTCTTCAAATCCCAGGCTTATTACATACTAAGGCTTATTATTCAGTAACTACAGGGACGGGCTGAACTATTCTTAGGTTATAAAACTGTGGGCCCTTGCCATCTGAGAGGTTAAAGTGGTGATTGGAACAAATATAAATATAGCCATTTTATTTACGATCCAAAATGACCAGTGAACCCAGACATGTCTTCTGAGTTTCAGATGATGATTAAATAGTGGTAAATCTGGAGAAAACATATTTTCTTTGGGGACAATTTTGCCTTATAATGCCCTGCATATACATCTCTGCCATCAATGAATTTTAAAAATATGTTACAGGCCAAAACCTTATTTTAATACTATCATAAAACAATTTCTCAGTCAACAGGCCGAGTATTCATAACCATTTCTGTGAGGTAGCCTTTAAAGCTGGGGTGCCAAACTCACCACTAAAAGGGCCATATTAAAAATCTCAACAAATCCGTGGACCAGAGATTCCCTATGTTTTATTTCATTTTTAATTAACATTAATTAACTATAAACCAAAATGACCACTGTTTATTCACAATACGCAAAAACTTTAACAGTAAAATATACTGTAGTAGACTATGAAATATTACATGATTACTTGACATATTCAAAATTAAAATGTCCCTAGGAGATAGTTCTTCTAAACCTACCTATCTGCATAAACTAGACACCTGGCATCTTTTCTTTGCTGCAAGTTTGTTAATACGTGGGCTCAATTTCTGAGCTGCTAAGCTAACGTTAAGTGTTTATATTGGCTGAACTGTGGTTAGTGTGTTTGGTGATACAACTGATGTGACACTGTGTATAACTGAGGTGTAACCACTGTCCCATTATTGTTGTTGAGGTAGGAGAGTTGGAGCGCACATTACGCTGCAGTGCATGCTGGGGACTGTAGTGCAGCGCATTGTGAAACAACTAATATTAATAGAAAACTAAAATATTTTGCAGGCCGGATAGGATTGTGTCAGGCGTTTGACACATGGGCTTTAGAGGCATTAAATGCTTCTGATGTCTGGTTCCTATCACCACCACTGTGAACAATCCTAACACTGGAAGTTTCTCTACAGCAGTGCATCTTACACCAAATTACTCTGAATGACTTTGTTTACATCTTAATGATTTAATGACATAGAAATTTTGGAAAATCAGCACAATTTCCCATTTAAAGTCAACAAAACTGTGGAACGCTTTGAGCAATCAAAGCCTACTAGGCCTAATGAGGAACATGACCGACAGTGTCATGTTGCAGCACCGTGGTGAAAAGTCTGGTTCTCCACAGCGCCCAGGAATTACACCAACTACTTTTGCAAGTCAGCAGCCCTAACCTCTCAGTTACCTGCTGTCAACTGTGATTTAGAAATCTCATTTCAGCATTTACTGCATAACATCACATTTTCCTTTTCTACACTGTCTCTCAAACCCAAATAGGACTGCAAAATCTATTAGAGTGGAGAACATCATCCTTATTAATGCCAATAACGATGGTGCCAATAAATGCTGACTGTGAATACTATGCGTTTGCCACTTGCTTTCACACATGCCTACACATGTGCACACAAGATAATGGACAAGAAGTTTTGGGAGCAAAACAGAGTTGGACCCTGCCTTACTGGCACTCAGCCTTGGAAAATGGAGTGCCATAGAGTAATGAAAACAATGAACCCGGCTGGAAGGCTGTTTTCCAGTACCCTTCTAACTGCACCGTTACAGCCAGACCCAAAACACCATCTTCAGCCACTATCAACAAGATAGCTTTCATAAACACCCTGATGGTGGGTAAAAGGTGAAAAAAGAAACACTGTAGTCCTTGAAGAGCTTTTCCATAAGCGAGGCTGGAGGCAAAACAGGAAGTGTCTCTGCAGCTGAAGAGTTATAGGAGAATTTTGCCAGAAAAGGCAGCTGATGCAGACACCCAGGGGGATGCTCAGAAGCAGACCAGACCAAGGGATGCTCTAACTCTTCTCCTACTGTCCGGCATGCTCGCACTGCATGTCATCTGTGTGGTTAGAACTCCCTGAAAATCTTAAGTGCAAGGAAGACATGCAAAATGTATCTCCATTTTTTGATTTTATTTTTCCACTTTATTTGAACACAGTGGAGGTTTTTTTACATTGTGTGAAAGTTTCATGATCAATGGACCCGTAGTAACTCCACACTAAAATTTAAGAAAGTTTTTTCCTGTTTCTGTAAAGTTACCATTTTGAATTTTTTTTGTTGGACAGCAATGATACATATACAAGTTGAATGGATTTCATGTTCAAAACTTTATATACAGACTCAAAGTGACTTGCAACTGTCAGACACACTATCAAGGTGCCAAACTACTCCAACAATTAGACTATGATATCAATTACTGTTAAAAAGCTGATGCAGATTTTTATTATCGACACACTGTTACTTTAAAAAAGCGCTCTATTATGCTTTGTAATGTACGTGTAAAACACGACCGTGCTGATAAAGTGCAGTAGACTTCAGGAAGGGTCAGGGTAATATGTTTCATTGTAACACAAAAGAAGAAACTGTTGCACTGACAAAACTTTGAATGATGGCAGCAGTGAAGGGAGAGAACCTGGAGAGGGTGTAATGGTTAATTAAGGTGATTAATCAAATGATAGTTGATAGGTTAGTTGAATACGAAACTAATCAGTAGTTGTAGCCCTAGATCAAAAACTCTTTTTGGTGACCTGTTGATCTGTATCTGTAGCCTTCTTCTGCAGGCCCTCTGGGTGCCTTTCTGTCTGTTGAATGGAAATCAGTTAAGATATTTTTCATTAAATAAAATGGCCAGGGCCCACTGGTAGACCCCAAAGTTTTATTACACACTTCCATAACCTAAGAATAGCTCAGCCAATTTTAAGTCCCTATAGTTACTGAATAATAAGCCTTAGTATGTAATAAGCCTGAGATTGTAAGGGGCTAAGTAAAATATTTTATCCTGTAACTCAGTTATCAGATTAACTAGGACACTGTTGGCTCTTCATGTGAACTGTTGTGACTGTGCTGAGCTGCTAGCGAGCAATGAGAGGTGAAAGGGAAGGGGTGAGAACCCCCTGCTGTCAAAACAATTCACATCTCTCCACCAAGACAGTCATGCTTATTTAAAAAAGAACACAACAACCTCAGCTTCCTTGACAATTATGTACAACTGTCACAACAAAAACAGCATTTAAATACAATAAAAACATTTTTTTATAAATGTAGGCTTGCTCACCGACAAACATGACAATCCAGTTCTGGTTTTGTATATCAAACACATTTCCATAGATTCCAACATTACTGAAGAAATAACATAACAGTCAGAATCTACACTTTATGCCTATCGTGAAGAAGAGTTAAGCTATTTTTAAAGGCAGCTTTATCTTCATGCTGGTTCTCATCTCCAAAATGCCTTTATACATTCTAGACACAATTACGTTCAACAAGTAATAAAGCTGCTTACACCTGCCTGTTGTTCATAATACAAGCTAAACTGCTTGCGAGTAAATTTTTTTTTGTGGGCTCACAATGTTCTTGAAATGAAACACAACACCAGATTTATTGGATTTAGACAGGCCTGCATGAAAGAGTTGATATTCAAGCAAACAGATGAGATATCCTAACATATTAGATAGCTTTTTCAATGTTTACACATAATCTTACATGCGACCTCCCTTTAAGGAACCAATTAGGGACCAAAATAGTTTGTAGCACTCAGCTGGGTCCAGAATCTTCACCAACATTAGGGAACCTAATAAGAACACATGCGAAAGCTTTTTCTGAGAGCGCACACAGATAAAGTGTTGCAGATATACAGCGTTTTAGGACTTTTTTCAGGCCTATTCAGATGAACAGCCCACGGGTGCTTAACTCTTATGGGAACGGCAAGTTTGTTTTTGATTTCAGGTTATCCTAGGAACACACAAGTGCCTCCAAAAATAGTCAGCATTTCATAAGAGGGAGAGCGAGAGAAGGGGGAGTTGAGGAGGGAGTTTAGCCCATAATGAGGACCAGATGCCTCACCTTCACTGGTAGCCACATTCCTGGGAGCTTTGGTGGGCGTGTGATCAGTGCCGGAGCTCACGTCGGAGGAAATGCTGGAGCTTCCTTTACCTGTGTGACCAAAGAGACAGTGTAACATGGTTTTTCATGACACATGCTTGCTTATTTACATGGTAACATATACGTTTTCAGTACTGTGTCAGTGGGAGTGCTGGTGTTTGGTATCAGTTCAGGGTGAGTGTTAGTGTTTAGTTCCCACTGCAAGTCAATGTTACAACAGATGCAGTAAAAATGCAATCAGACTTCCAAGGCTTTGCTGGTCAGCCATTTTCCAAATTATTACCGGTGGCATAGAGACATGTCTTGTTTCTAATCCAAATCTGAGGTCTGAGGTTTTCATGATTAAGGATTTTGAGGAAGAAAAAAGAGTCAATATTTAATGCTCATCGTGAATGCAGTGGAGCTGAGCTAAACCCTTTTAGTTTACGTCTTCCTGCCAATGAAAGTGCAGCCAGTATCCGGCACTGGAACAATGCATGGAAGAAATTGCTTTACTTGATCACTGGCAGAGTTTTCAGTTGTGTTATGATGAAGTATGACAGCTCTGCCTGTGACACGTTCAACTATCTTTGGCCGTCTTTAATTCAGCTCCGTTAATTCAGTTATACAAGAATCAAACCTAGAGAGACCAGTTCGAGACAGTAAAAGAACTAAAACATCACAAACATGTAGAAAGACCATAAAGCAAATTGTCAAGCTTAATACAGAATTGCAAGGCTAGCTAAATCATCCAGCAACAGCTTGCAGTGATTCAAGGGCAAGAAGAATTATTATAGTGTTATAGACAAGTTGAAGTCCTTCTAAATCAAAAAGGCATTATGAGAGAGTGCTTTCTTACCAAATTACGTTGACACTGAAACTAACCAGAACTGTGATCGTATGTAACGCACTGAAAGTGACACATGATGACATTGGGGTCTTGTTACTTAAAGGCCTCTTTATACCATGACCAGTCCAATTTCAAGCTAATTGATATGAACTTTTGCATTTACTTGGAACTGTCTTTCAAACTAAATGTATTTATATTTATTATCTATAAAAATGACAGAGTTATGACATTTGTGTGGTTTTATGTATCAAAAACAGTCATAATTCACTTTTATATGACCATTTTCCCAACCACTCTTTAAACCTTCGATTTAAACAGGCTGTTTGTGTTACTGTGTATTTAAGACTGATATATGTAAATGATCTCTGTTCTGGTTGGCTGCCCTCTATTATGCCTATTTCAGAAAGTGGTCCAGGCTAAAACTTTCCTTATAACTTTAGAATAAATGGGCGGAGCTAAATTGCTGTTGACTGAATAAGTAGCATATGTGTAAATACTGTTTCTCATAAAAACAATTGAAAACAAGTTGTTTTTGCAGTTCTGGTTCCCGTATATGGACTGTATGGTCGACGAATGATATGTTTTGAATCTTTAATAATGTTTACATTCTACATCAAACTCTCATTTAAAAAAAAAAGAGAGAGAAAATCATGGTTTTCCATGACAGGGGCCCTTTAACAACCTGAGAGCACAGATGTTTCCGTGTAGATGCTTTGATTAAAGAAGAAGTAAGCTAAGACCCTCAGCAAAGACTCTGTATTCACCAAAGGAGCACTGCTGTATGCATGCATGTGTGTGTGACGGGGCTATTTTACAGCAGTTTATCCTCTGTCAGGTCATAAACTCAAACCACAAGTGGCTTTGTGCAAGACTGGCTTGTGCTTTTATCCCACATAAGTTCTCCCTGTAAACAAACCCCTCTTCACACGCTCTGAGTGTGCATCACACACATCACATGATTCCAGTGACACACTGCAAACACCCACCCACCCACCAGTGTCTAGCATTAGCACTGCTATGCGGAGACGAGATGATTCAAACAAGCCTCTGCATCACCAGTGAAGCATAGATGGAGGCGGGGCCCTCTTAGCGCCTCATTCATAACGACTACATAAAACCCACCACGCAAACTAAACTCAGTCATTTCCACATTCTCTCCTTTCCTAAACCAACCAGTGCAGTTAATGTGGCTAACATGAGGCAGGTCCCCTTCATCATTACCATTGTGACGACATGCTGTGGTGACATCACTGAGCCAGCACATCTGCTTCCATTTCCACATCAGGCCCCGGAATGTGACTCGCCAGGCGAGTGGACACAATTTGTTGCATAGTCAAATGGCATGAATTAAGACTCAACAGGAAGACTGTTATTTTGTTGCTATGTGAAGCTCCTGGGTAGCTCTGAAGTTCGGGACAGTGTCGTGTCGGATGGTGAAATTTATATTTTATTATTATGATATTGTTGCCTAAGGATACACAACAGTTTCAGTCCTTGGGATTAAGAACCAAAACCACAAAAGTCTGGCGATGAATTTCTCTCGTACAGTGTTACCACTTCTCTGCCTAACATCACCAGTGTGTGTTAAAGATAAAACCATAAAAAATAATAAACTGCATTCAGGAGTCAGAGTAGGATTCTGAAGAGTCAGCTATTTGTTTACCAGCTTTATCCTTTGAGTGCCAGTTTACCATCAAGAGCTAAAGATTGATCTAATGAACTAAAAACATAATGATTTAGTTTAGTGGCTGGCTCTTTTAACAGTTTCCTGCTTGACTACCAGCTGTTTCGGCTGCTTTTTGGATGTTGGAATGGCGCTGGAAACAAAGACAGTCCTTTTTCTATCTTTATGCATCCAAAGTGGTGTTTGGAGAGAGGAGTAAAAGCAGTCTATATGGGTTTTTGGTTATGTCATCATTTCATTATTACACAAACAGTGGTTTCAGTAAAAATTAATGATGGAAAGACTTAAGAAGCAGCTGATCAGTGTGGAGGAGTGAGCGACCCAGCTTTTGATCCTTCATCCGTTACTAATATAAAAGATCTTCTCTCTTTAATGGAGCATTTTAGTATTCTAGAGTAGGGCAGGGCAGGACACAAACTAATGCAGGGTAAATTGTAACATGGACATTTTATGTAGTTAAACTGGTTTCAGTAGAATGTGCTTTTAGCCATGGTCTCGCGAGTTCAGCAATTGGGCAGATTTTTCCAGATTCATCAAAGACTGTTTTTCTACCATATGAATAATTTTTCATTAAATGTGTTTTTTGTTAACTGAGTTCTGTGTATGACACAGAATTCACACTTCTTATTTCATTTGCCATATTCCTCCCATATAAATTCAAAACGGTCCATGTTTTGGACATTTTTATCCACAGATTAATCAAAAATGTGCTACAGATATCATGTAGATCAATATATTTCAGTTTTATTGTGTCAACATTAGGTCTTACACTTTGTGGTCAAAAATAAAGGTGGCATTGTTTAACACAACCAAACAACACAGTCTTATATAGAGTTAACTGTGTTTTGCATCAGTCAACCACTCTACCTTTTTAATGACTGTTACTACTAGCCTCTCCATCTGTTATAGTTTACCCCGCCCATGTGGTTCGATGTAACATTTGCACTCCTGCCAGTTTCACCTGAATTGTCCACAAACAGCAGGTGCTGCAAACAAACTGTTCGGTTTCAACTGTAGAGGAGACTGAATTATTCTCTCAGTTCAGTTAAAGCAGTGAAAGTCTGGCCTTTTTATCAGACTCACTTCATTAACAAGCCGTTAATAAATGATTCTTTGGCAAACCTTGATCTTCCAAATGATGCGTAGAATGTTTTGCCCTGTAAAAGCAGTTCCATTACTCAGGAGCTTAGCACCCATTGACAGCTATTTTCCACTGATAGCATGTGAACATTTTAAGCACACACAGAGAGAGAGAGAGAGAGAGAGAGAGAGAGAGAGAGAGAGAGAGAGAGAGAGAGAGAGAGAGAGAGAGACAGCTTGAATTCATAAAATCTAGGCTCGATTCTGCTTCTGTACAGAGACCAATAACACTGGCAGACTTAATGACTTCATGCTCATAATTTCTGTCAATGACTTCTGCCTTCTGCATAATTAGTGAGATGTCATATGGGGTGGTTGTAGTCGGGGTTAAAGTGGATCTGTTTTCACAGTTGTCATATTTCATTGCTTTCCTTTTAAAGCCTTTAAGATACAGAAGGCTGGGCTGCTTCCCAGACATCACTGATGAGGATTTATTTCACTGGAACCTCTCCTGTTTTCCCTTTGACTACCAGTCTATCCACCTTTCCAGCAGATACATCCATGTCACAATTGACTGAGAGGTGCAGAAATGAGAGAGAGATAGTGAAAGAAAAAGAGAATGAAAGCGAGACAAAGAGATCAAAAGAGCAAGAATGGTAGAGTGAGAGAGAGACAGAGAATCTGAGCTCTTTGAGAAAAAACAGAAAGAAGAAACAATGTAAGAAAATGAGAGTTTGTTGAGAAATGGTGAGAGGAGAGAGAGAAGAGAGAGAGATAGAGACAGAGAGAGCTCTGAGATGAAGAGAGAAAAAGAACAAGAGAGAGAGAGAGCACCCTTTGACAGACAGAACTCTGAGAGAGAGAGAAGGAGAAGATCTCTGAGTTTAAAGGAGAAAAAGAACGGAGGAGTGAGAGAGAGAAAGAGGAGAAAGCTGAGAGAGCGAGATAGAGAGAAACAGCTCTTTAAGAGAAAGAGAGAGAGAGAGAGAGAGAGAGAGAGAGAGTGTGTTTTGAGTGAAACAAAGAGAGATGGAGAGCACTCAGAGATGAAGAGAGAAAAAAAACAAAAGAGAGAGAGAGCACCCTTGAGAGACAGAAATTGAGAACTCAGAAAGAGAGAGAGAGAGAAGGAGCTCTTTGAGATTGAAAGAGAACGAGAATAAAAGAGAGAGAGAGAGAGAGAGAGAGAGAGAGAAGAAAGCTCTCAAAGAGAGAGAAACAGCTCTTTGACAGAGAAAAAATGAGAAACAAGAGTTCGTTGAAGGGTGGAGAAAGAAGAGATACAGAGAGCATGTTTTGAGCGAGAGAGAGAAAGAGAGATAGAGAGAAAGAGGGAGCTCTGAGATGAAGAGAAAAAAGAACAAAAGAGAGAGAGAGAAAGAGAGAGCACCCTTTGAGACAGAAACTGAGAGATAAACAAACAGAGAAAGAGAATTCTCAGTAAGACAGAGAGAGAGAAGAGAAAGAGCTCTTTGAGAATGAAAGAGCAAGAAAGAAAGGAGAAAGCTCTTTGGGAGAGCGAAAGAGAGAAAAACAAAGCTCAGAGAGTGAGAGAGAGAGAGATAGAGAGAAAGAGAGTGTTTTGAGCAAGAGAGAAAAAGAAAGAGACAGGGACAGGGACAGAGGGAGCTCTGGGATGAAGATAGAAAAAGAACTAAAGAGAGAGAGAGAGAGAGAGAAGAGGAGAGCTCTTTAAGATTGAAAGAGAAAGAGTATGAAAGAACGAGACAGAAAGAGGAGAAAGCTCTTTGGGAGAGGGAGAGAGAGAGAGAGGGAGAGAGATGGAGAGAGAAAGAGAGCTCTGAGAGAGAGATTACGAGTTTAACACCGTTGTCTCCGCCCCATTAAACTCACCACGTGCCGCCGACACTTTCCGAAGAAGTGAGCTGTGAAAAGCTGCAGGACTGAGAAGAGTCCAACTTGTTTACTTTTCTGGAAAACAACTTGTCAGAAACGTTCAGCGGTTTCCTGTGTCGTGCTTATGTAAGGTGCAAAGAGAGTTTAGCAGGGTGTTAGTTCTCTGAGTGAAATTCAAGACCAGGTCAATCTCAAGTACAGATGCTCGAGGCACAAACGGAGAAGAATAGCATACGTTTATGAACCCTTGATGAGGTATCACGTTTTGCAGAGATGCACTTGAAAGCCAAGTACTCCCTCCTCATTCGGCTCTGTAATAACGTTCAGCTTTGAAGGGCAATCTTCCTGCATTAACTAATTGAATCGAGCTGAAACGCACTGTGACTGCGGCAACAGCTGTCTTGAGAAAAGTACGAGGCACTGACCCAGACTCAAAAGCTTCTACATTCCAGCTGTTTGTAGATAATGTTCACTCCTCAGATCTGTAAATGAGCAGATAGGCTGACGATGTGCCAAGGGATACAGTACTCGTCTAGTTAATTAGCCAGAACAATATTTCAGTCTTCTTTTGTAAATCTGGTATTCTGTCAGTGATTGGATCCATATGATCAGCTTCTAGGCTGAATATAGACAACCAAATGGTCAAATCAGATTGGCATTTGTCTTTGTTTTACTGGATTCAAGAGTTTTGACACGCAATTGGCACGTGACCATTGGCTAAAATGGCGCACCACATTATGAATGTATGAACGCAGTCCAATCTGGAACTGAAAATATTTGGTTGGATGTGATTTTATGCTGCCTTGGGGAACACATCAGAGAAATATCTGATTTGACTGCCTGTAGCCTAAGACAACAATCCCGCTTAGCCCAAGTATCCCTCTGACACCTTTAAGCAGTTTATTCAGGAATGCAAAGATCTATGATGGGCAGTTCACATCTGCTATGGTATTCTTTGATTTTTGTGGCCATCACATGCCAGTCGCAGCCTAACTTAAGCATCCTTGTACTTTACTGAATGCAGTTTAGTCCTGAAAATGTTCAAATCAACATCTGAAATGTTCATCAAATGACCCGAAACAGTAAGCACGTGTTTGAATATAGCAAGTACACCTATATGGACAAAAGTATGGGGACGCACCTCCTAATTACTGATTTCAGGTGTTCCAGCCACACCCATTGCTAACAGGTGGATAAAATTAAGCACATAGCCTTGCAGTCTCAATAGACAAACACTGGCAGTAGAATAGGTAATAATGATTTATTAATAAAGTATGCCAGACTCTGGGGCAGTGAAAACATATTCTGTGGAGTGACGAATCACACTTCTCCATCTGGCAGTCTGATGGACGAGTCTGGGTTTGGTGAATGCCAGGAGAATGTTACCTGCCTGACTGCATTGTGCCAACCATAACGTTTGGTGGAGGAGGGATAATGCTATGGGGTTGTTTTTCAGGGGTTGGCCTAGGAGCCTTAGTTCCAGTGAAGGGAAATCTTAATACCAAGACATTTTGGACAATTCTATGCTTCCAACTTTGTGGGAACAGTTTGGTGAAGGCCCTTTTCTGTTCCAGCATGACTGAGCCCCAGTGCACACAGCAAGGTTCATAAAGCCATGGCTGGGTGAGTTTGGTGTGGAAGAACTTGACTGGCCCACACAGAGCCCTGACCTCAACACCATTTAACACCTTTGGGATGAACTAGAATGGAGCCAGGCTCTCTCATCCAACATCACTGTCTGACCTCACAAATGCTCTTCTGGATGAATGGGCAAACATTCCCACAGACACTCCAAAATCTTGTAGAAAGCTTCCCAGAGAAGTGGAAACTGTCATAGCTGCAAAGGGGGACCAACTCCATATTAATGCCTTTGAAATTAGAATGGGACATCATAAAAGCTCCTGTGGACATAATGTGTAGGTGTCCCAATAGTTTTGTCCATTTAGTGTACATACACAACACCGGGGGTCACAGATGTTATCCACAGGAAAGCACTCCTGATTCTACTTGTTTATTCAGTTAGTCTCACTCTTCAAACAATTTGTTAGTATGAGGTGAGTTTCTGCTTTGTTTGAATTAAACCTGCAGCCACATCAGCCCTATGTGGAAAGACTGACCCCTGTAGTACTACATTTAAGTTGAAGGTAGCAATAATAAGTATGAAGACAGGAAGATTGATAATCGACAGAATAATAGGATAATAATTTGTCTTTATTAATCTCTGCTATAACTAATAATCAGTACACAACCTCCTCCACTAAATGTTGGATAATTTCCAGACACTATGTTCAATGTTTATGGAAATACTGTACTGTTTACTACAAGATGTCTGTGACTTTCTTCTGGCGGTCTTAAGTGAGATAAATATCAGGCGTTCACATGCTGACGATGAATATCTATGTGTTGTATACAATACTGTGCAAAGGTTTTAGGCACCTAAGAAATTGTTTAAAAATATTTATCTTGGCTGTGAGTGAGTTTTTGCCTGTAAAAACACTATATAACATTTATAATAAATACAAATAAACACAAACACAGCAAAGAAAGTAGTTGATAATCCTGTGAGTTAGTTATAAGAACAGAGGTTTGGTTATTGACTTGTTGCTGACCTCCAGCCATCGCATGTCTTCGTTAAACTTTCATCAATAGCGCACCTGATTTAATATAATGAAGGACCAATTAGACAAACTAGGTATTGGATGATAACTGCAAATTATTCTGGGCAGCCTTGAGGAGAGGTCTGGAAATGGTTAAAGCCCCAGGGAACCAAAAATCCATGTTTTCTTTCTAAGTACACTCTTAAAGATGGTTCTTCTAGTGTTCTTTAGTAAATGAAATGGTTCTATATAGAACGATGAACACTCAAAGAACTCTTTGCATGATTATAGGGTTCTCTGCATTGTGAACGTTTTCTTCAGATTGATGAAGAATGTGCAGTAGATGGTCTATATATATATATATATATATATATGTGTGTGTGTGTGTGTGTGTGTGTGTGTGTGTATATACACATATATGTTCTACATAGCACCAAAAAACTATTGTTATAAGCCAAAGAATTCTTTGTTGGTTCTTTATAGAACCCTTTTTGCTAAGAGTGTAGGTTCATCTTGCTCTTGTAGGCACACAGTATACATGAATAAAGTATGTATTGTGGATAACTTTCCAGCATCCAATATATGGCTCCAAAATGTCCCTCTCTCGATGTCCTGGGAAGTCTTAATATTGGGAATTGCTTACATAAGCAGTACCCCTAAGGCAGATGTGTCTTGTCCCACCCCCACAGCTTTAACAAAACAGCGTTCCCCTGTGCTGTAGTGGTGTCCAATTTTAAAGGACCGGTGTGGCTGCAGGTTTTTATTCTGAAGAAGCAGGAGCATTCCTGACTCTGCTTGTTTAATCAGTTGGTCTTAGTCTTCAAACAATTGATCAGGTGCCTGCAGCCACACCGGCCCTTTGCAGATAAGATCGGACACCCCTGCCCTGTGGTCAAGTCCATCTCTCTGGTCAAGTCAGAGAAACTTAATAGCTTGTGCTGTTGTGTTTAGTTCAGTGATGGCTAGTAGTGTTGGACTTAAGGATGCTTATTAGGCCACGCCCACACAGTTCTCAGATGAGTCTGATCTGATTTTAAACCTGAATTTTATTATATTTTTATTTTTTTATTCAAACTTTGCTGGATGTTTAATGTAACACTCAATTTTAGGATCTTACAGACACTTTGAATGTTTAAAACTGTGGAACTTTAAACAAACACAGACATACATAAATCATTACTTATTGGATTTTCTAATAATATTTGTATTTATTCTAATATTCTCAGCTTTCAGCCCAGATAAATGACTTTTTAAATAATATTGTCTCAGATGACTAAGGCTTTTGTACAAAGAGAGAGAGAGAGAGAGAGAGAGAGAGAGAGAGAGAGAGAGAGACAGAGTGCAATGTGGACCGTGTTGTGCTGAGGTTCGCCTGAACTTTGAGCTGGACAGACATCTGTAAACCCACCATGAGGATCAGATCAGGATGACCAGATGTGGACTCTCGCCTTGACTGCTGAGCACAAGATCTAGAAGTTCTCAAGGCGGAAGAAACGAACCTCTTTATCTGGACTCGTTATCTCAGCCTGGTATGGCATGAAGCTGACTTTGACTTGACCACAGTAACATCTAAGCACTTGAGAAGTTCTGCTGATTTGGGACAACAGAAAGCAAATGTAGAAGAACAGAACGGCTCTCAGTCTCAGGTCAGACGTGCCTCTCACTACAGCAGACTGACCCGCTTGTTCCCAAACCACACACAGCACAGGAAGAATAGGAGAACAGATTCAGCGCAGTCTAAGTTCGCTTTTACACGCAGGCAGCTTTGTGAAAGTCAGCTTTTCTACGTACCTTCGCTTCCGTACTGTTTCCCATTGTTCGCGCCCATCCTGCAGAAGACATGGTCTATCCACACAACCCCGCGGTACACATGGCGCTTTACACACTAAATCAGCCAACACGAGCTCGAAAAGTACTTCCAACTCTTAATAGCGAGGTGAGGGAAAAAGCCAGAGGAGAGCAGCGTCGCGTACAGCCGTCCAGTCCGAAAGAAACAGCACTGTGCTGCCCAGAAAGGGCTTAAACCTGGTTAGAAGGCTCCATTGTGTCCGTCCACTCAGTCCTGCAGAGATGTTAGTCCAGCGCAGACTGCTCGGGGAGAGGAGAGGCTCAAGATCATATTCTCCAGCAGAGGGATGCAGGGGCTGAAGCACAGGGGCTTTAAAGAGACCGCTGGGTTTAAGGCTGAGCTGAACTTGACACTGCAGTGACCATCAGTGTGGAAACAGGGGCGTAGCTAGAACACAAAAGAATGCAGTGACAGAGAGTTTTATTGGCGTGGCACTGCTAAGATTAATAAACAAGTAAATAAATGAATAAAATAACCTCACTGTATTAAAATTATACACATAGTTTCTACACTTTGTCCATTTTATCAGCTCCACTTACCATATTGGTGCACTTCGCACTTCTACAATTACAGACTTTGTTAGCCCCCCCTTTTGCCCTGTTCTTCAGTGGTCAGGACTCCCACAGGACCACCGCAGAACAGGTATTATCTGTGTGGTGGATCATTCTCAGCTCTGGAGTGACTTTGATGTGGTGGTGTGTTGTGCTGGTAAGAGTGGATCAGACACTCAGATATTTTATGCAGTAGCAGTGTCACTTAAACACTCTGCTCTTCTGTTAGAAATACTGGTTATATCAGAATATCTGTCTGCTGCTGATACCGATGCACTGTGCATCCCTAATTTCATAATTTGCATGGTTAAATGATTCTTTGCCCCTATGATGTAAAACCGTCTTTATGATTCTTCACACATATTTTTTTAAAATTGTGATGTATATATGAACCAAAAAGGGTTCAGTTATTGTTAAGTCATAAAACCCTTCTTTGACATATTAATTAAAAAGGGCCAGTTCTGAACATTTGACGAGCCCTTAAATAATCCCACCCACCCTAATCATACTATTTTGCAAGAATTGAAATGCTGATTATTTTGATAAGAAAAAAATAAAATAGCATTTTTTTTTCAAAGTGAGTCAAAGTGATAACTGATGTCTTCATAAGACATTTCTGCAAATATCATAAGTGACACAAGCAATCAGAACAACATAGTTGCTGGGCTCTTTGTGGCTTGGGGGGATCTTAGCAACTGTTTATAAAGCTTGATATAAGAAAGAGCCTTGTTCATGAACGCTGGACAGAGGTAGATCTGATCCCAGATCAGCCTGCTAACGTAGAGCAGTTACACATGGTCTATAAACTGCAGGTTGCTGTCTGTAGTCTTGATGTCTGCTCCATTGTACGTCTCTGAGACTTCCTGTCCAGAATAAGGTGACTGAGCTTTATCAGCGGAAACTTTATTGTGATGTGAACCTCAAAACAGGAATCATGAACAACCAGCAATAGCGTTTTTGTAAAGGGATTGCTTCCTTGAAGTTCCTATTAATCACTCACACTACCTTTGTGGGGTACTGGCAGAAGGACAATGGCCATTATTGCTCTTAAAAGTGCCTGCTGGGGTTAAGTGCTGACATATTCAGGGTATTTCTACCACTGTTCCTACCACTAATAAACAATATGAGGGGTTTATTAAAGATAAATTTATGAAAAAAACCTCCAAACAAAGTGTAGAGATCTAATGTACACTGTCTCACCTTTTCATACTATCACTTACTTGAGCCACGCATTAAAAACTGTTTGAGAAAATGTTTGCAGTGTTAACTGTTTTTAACAGCTTTTTATTGGCTGCTATCTTTTACACAAGGAGTGCATTGTAAAAAGGCCAAACCACAAAATTTTTGAACTTTATAAATGTTTCTGGACAAACACAGTGAATCATTCATTCAGGCCTGAACTCAAATCTGGGGAGTATGTCTAATGTCTAAGAGACACTTTTCTGGGAGTGGGTTTGAGAAAGCGCTAGCAGAAGTGACCACGTTTTACTTGTTTATTTGGCTCGCATGGTACCAATCAGTGGTGTGCTGGCTGTCTGGGACAGGGTCAAATGCCAAGCCCCAGAAACCCTTAACAGCCAAACGCTCTGCTTCAGCGGTATGCAACCCAAGAATGCTATCTACTTCCTCTCTTCAGGGCAGCAGTGGAATTGAGGCCCAGAATCCAGCACAGTTTGACAATTTCCCTGCTCAGTCACACCTACTAAACCTGGTAAGCAGTTAAATCATGTGTGTTTGAGCAGAACGATTGCCAAACTGAGCAGTCCAGCCCTTCAGGACCCCAATTCCCCATCTCTGGTTTAGGGACTTAGATATGAGGAGGCTTAACACGAAAAAAATATATATGTTATGCTATTCTGTAGTGCAGCATTGCATCCCTCAGCCTAGAGTTCACAAGCTTGCATCCTTTTATTTTGTTTCCATCCTTCAGTGTTTTCTCACTATAAGACCTAGCATGCATTACACTTATACACTGTTGGGTTACTGGGATCCTTCTGGTGATATTCGGCTTCATAGCGGTAAGGACAGCTATCTGGCTTCCTTCTATATTAGCCAGTGAGCAGTAAAAAATTCAAACAGATTGCCCTCTACCCACCCAAAAGCACTTGTACTTTTTCAAAAGTTCCTCCAACCTTCAAGAAACATGATTAGAAGGGGGGATTTCTTAGTCTTTAAAATGGAAAATCATACTCTTAAGACGCCACTGTAGGAGGTAAACATGTTCACAACAGATTTAGTGATGGTTCCATTTTTCATTTTGGCTGAAGTGCCCAAACACAAAAATTAGGACTCAATAGGCATTTTTTTTACTTCATAGTGACAAACAAACAATGTAAAAATAAATTCTGATAGCCCATGCAATGATGTACTGACACTCAAACAGATGCTATTTACTTGCAAAGAGATTCAAAAGATCTGGATATACACTTCCCATCAAAAATGTAGGGGAACCTAGCTTTCAAAATGTTTTTAAAGAATGAGGACTTGAGTTTTCATCATAAAATTGCAAAATTTGGAGGACCAGTTGAAAAAATAAAAAAATAAATAAATACTACTTAGATAATAATGCCAAACCCCACACATTTTATCCCATTGTTGTGATCACATCTCAAACTTTCAGATGTTCAATCATGAAGTGGAGTGCTGCCAAATATATCCACTATCTATAAAAAGCTGTTTTAAGTTAATACATCCTTATTTAATTGAAAAGTTATATTATAAACCAAACATTACTCAGAATATATCAAAAGGAGCAATATTTCCCCAAACTTCAGCAGTGTGGAGAGAGTGCACATTTCTAATAATGAATCAGTTTAAGAATATTATCTTTATTAAATGTTTTAACTGCCTTAAAACGAATTTACTTTGTAGAAGCTTCTAAAAACAACTCAACCTGATCCACTCCTTTAAATCAGCTCTGCTGGGAGGCTGCTGGCCACCCAGTGTGAATAGACACCCACAGAGGCACAGGGGGAAGGATTAGCAACCGCATCTGTATTAACATCAACCGCTGGGGCGGCAGCAACAGACATGACATAGTGTCCAGGAGGAGAGGGGAGGCCATCCTCCTCCATTGGCTCAGGGGAGAGCAGGGCAGTGGGGATTGTGGCTGGGACGCTGTCTACTGCATGATGAGGAGTCGTGGAGGGAGAGCTTTCAGCCTTAAGAACAGAGGCAGGCTCAGAGATCAGGCAGGCTGGAGGCCTCATGCTGGCCATCCTCTTCCGTATGGCTCTCATAGTGATGGGGATGGACAAGCATCTGGAAAGATAAAAAGATAAACAATCACAGTTCAGCCTGACAACACTTTGTGAATGAAAGATTCTTAAAACTTCGTAGAGATGGCTCTGATTTAATACCTGATGACCTGGATATTGGATGAGAAAAAAAAAAAAAGAAGCTGATTTGATTTGGTGACAAATCTAGACTGATATGTGACAGAAGTGCTGTGACAGCCACACAAGACTTGCAGAGTAGCTAGTATTATACTAGAATTACAGTTTCTTTATTTTAAATAGTCCAATTTTGCACGTTTGCACTGTGGCATATGCACGGCTTAATGGTATGAAAAAAAAATGAGGTTTTGTCAGTCATGTGGTTGTGTATGCATTTCTTTCCATAGGGCAGTGGAGTGTTTGAGCAGTACTTAAACTATTAAAAAAAAGTTGTTCGTAGTTAGAAAAAATGGTATTGTATAGGTACCGGCCGAAGCTCAAGGTTTCAGTATCAGTATTGGAAAAGAAAAGGTATCATGCCATCTCTGAAACGTACTTTAATACAGACTGAAAAATAGGTTAGAAATAGAAATACTGTAAATACTGAGACAAACAATGAGTGCGTTTACATGAACCCGATACTCCGATCATAATCGAATTTCGGCAGTTATCCAATTATTCAAATGGTCAATCTGATAAAGAGGTTGGATTTTAGCTTAGTAATCATATTTCTCAGTGCATGTAAACTCTTATTAGGATTTCTTTCAGATTTCTCAGTCTGTGCGGAACAGACTGCTGTACCGGAAAAAGCAAGCAGCGATGCCGCAAGATGGCAGCAAAACACTTTTGGAGTGACGCTGAAACCAACTACATTCTGGACAAAATTAAGGATTTAAATAATTGGCAACACTTTACTGTAGGGTGCGGTTCATAAGGTTATACGAGACCTACATAAGCTAGTCATGACTGACAAAACCCCACATAAATGTTCATAAAGGCTTATTCCAATAGGTGTAATTCGCTATAAAAGGGTACATTTGCCAGTTTTGATCAAAGTTTGCCAAAGTAGCCTTTATGACAGATGATATCCATTGGAATAAGCCTTTATAAACATTTATGTAGGGTTATGTCAACATGACCCTACAATAAAGTACCAAATAAAGAGAAATATTCTTCAAATCTAATTTTCTGCAGTTATCGGATTATAAATGCATATTGACGTACTCAACGGTAGCACCTTACTTCTGTGGTAGTATGCTGTGTAAGTTTTGCATTTTCACAGTATCTTATAATTTCACTATACATATCTTTTTTGTTTTGACCAAAATGCAATTTCATCTGCAAACATGCGCAAATGTACCGTGTAAGGACTCTGGAAGCGTAATCATCTAGAGAGTGATCCACTAAACCTCCCGTTAGGAGCCTGCATTGCACTTGGCGACAATCCACCACAGAAACCATCACTGGACACCAATAATAAGACAGGACGAAAAGAAAAAAAAGAGAAAACGACAAGAAACGACAAGAAGAGGAAGTTGAGTATGCAGCATGTAAAACATGAAGTGTTGAAATCTTCACACAGGCCTCATCCGCCATAAGACGATTGTGTAAGCACATACAAACTGCCAGAGAGTCACTGTCCAGGAGGCTGAAGGCCACAGAAAAGCTGCAGTCAGACTCCGGGAGAATTTCACAGTTGAGGTCACACGCTATACCTGCCAAGAAGTACAGCACAACATTTGCAGGGTGACTGTGTGTATCAGCAAGTACAGAGATTAAATGTTAAAGCCAATGCGAGTTGGAAATCATTACACTTTTACCATGATTAATTTCAGAAGTATTAAAGAGGGTATCTGGGCTAGCTGAGCATTTTCTCTCAATGATATGTGGGGTGGTGGGATGGAGACATGAAAATTTTAAATAATGTCATAAGGTCCAATAACATCAGACCTTATAATGTCACGTTATTTGTTGGGTATTACTAGTTAATATTAACCAATAATATGATGCTCAGTGATGTAACCAAAAATCAGAAGACACTTTAGAGGTTTGGGCTTCCATGGTCAAACGACATTATGTTGATTTTCTAAGTGAAAGTAAGTTACAAATCCTCTACAGAGAACACACTTCAGTACATTTTAAGTCTTCATTTATTGAATTTAATATATTAAGGGGAAAAAAAAAAAAATCATAAAATGGGGCCTGTGCAAAAATGATGGCATATCTATTATTTATATATTGTACTACACATTTGTTGTGTGTCCATGTTGTGATGTTATGAATATCATGTCCTTAAATTATGCTGCAATCAAATGGCCATAGAAAAAGACAATAGAGATTGACTACTTCTACAACCTGGCTGGTGCTCATGGCTGGAAATGCAGCTTGCTAAGAGGATGTTGATGACTGACTGATGGCGAAGGAGCTCCAATAAGGCAGGCACATGGGCAGGATGAGTGAATGGAACTGTGTGAATTAGAGCTCCTTTCCACGAGTCACATTTCCATTCAGCATCACCGAACACATAGCTCTGAAGCTCAGTGTCAGGAAGAGTCTTATATAATAAATCAGAAGAGCAGAATCTGAATGAGTCTTGGTTACAATTAGGCATATTCAGTAGTTATGATATGCACAAGTATTCGTACAGTTTCAAAGCCTAAAAACAATTCATACAGTATTTCATTGGGTCAGTGAGAGCTTTCATGTAGCTTGTACATGTGGATCTAGTTACAGAAACAAATTTAAGAGAATTCTCTGCACAAAAATGCTTCTTAAATATTTAAAGAGCAAGTATAAAAATATAAAGCATTGAATTTAAATAAGAATGTAATATTTGCATACCTTAAGAAAGTGAGCATCCTTTCCATCACCTGACATCTTATAGTTCTTTTCCTCCAGTCCAGCCTGCTTTATCAGCTGAAATATGGGCTCCCCCTGCAGGCCAGTCTCTGGTGTAACATCTAGAGGACATAAATCAGGCTCCCTGTTAGTGTCCAGAAACAACTTCAAGGACATATTGCTGCAATGCAATAATGCAGTCAATTATTTGGTGAGAATAGAAGTGGGCAGAGCTGCCTAAATCAATACTCAGAAAAACATTACTTCTGTGAAACAAGTATTACAAAAAAAAACAAGTAGAATTACAAAAGCTTCAGATCAAAAACTACATAAGTACTGAGTTCTCTATAAAACTGCAGCAGAGCTTCTGGGCCTAGGAACCACAGTTTGTTAGGTGCTAATACTTTTTTTGATGCACGCTTGGTCTAAAAGAACATGACAAACTTCCAGAGCGAGAGATGTGATTAACTGCAAAGCAGCACTGAAGTAACGAATGAACATGTACTTTACTGACTACACCCTCTTCACAAATATATTTGAGCAGAAGTATTATAACTTGAAAATACTCACAGTAAAGTATGAATTCATCAAAACGTAACATGAGCATGTATAATTAGTTACTACCCACCTCTGGGTGTGTATATTAGTGCTGATTGCTAAGATAACGTTTTAATGACTAAACACGCAACACCAACGTTATTGCTAACTGCACTGTATGTTTTCGCACCAAACACTATTGTATCATCACAGTCAATCAAAATCATGTAACTCTATTTCCCCACATCACTTGAGCACAGTAGCTGCCATTTACATTGTGGTAACATTTCATAATTAGAATATTGATAATATGTATTAAAGGGCTCACATCCTACATTTTTCTTGTATTTTATTTTTTCCCCAGGGGTCAACTTATAACATTTGTGTGGGTTTACACACCAAAAACTCATAATTCTTTTTTACATGACCATTTTCAAACCTCTCTGTATCCCTTATACAGGCTGTTTTTTGTTACTGTGCCTTTAAGACTGATATCTGTAAACAATCTGTTCTGATTGGCTGTCCTGTATCAGGCTTCATTCAAAAAAAGCAGTTCAGGATGAAACACTCTTTATAACTTCAGCGTGAATAGGCAGAACTGAACTGCTGTAGACTCAATAGGTGGATATTTGTAACTATTTTGGTTTTTGTGACATCACAAAAAACAGTAAATTTAAAACAGGCTGCTTTTGCAGCTTAGTTTGCATATAAGGACTATATGGACCAGGGAATGAATGGTATGTTTTGAAACTTGTTTATATTTTATATCAGCCTCTGTTATTTAAAAAAAAATGTGTTTTTCCATTACATGGGCCCTTTGAAAGGAAAGAATGTGTTCCTTTAAATGTGAAAATAAAATGTTGGAGTTTTCTTAGGACAGTGATGTTATCCTCTATCCAAACCAACCACTGTTACATGACCAAATACTATCGTATTGACAGAGTCTTGAGTACTGCCTGGACCTGTGATTTGGCTCATCTTGTGGATGAAGGAGTTAAGTGTGGGCAGTGGTGGCTGGAGCTTGAGAAGGAAGAAGGCTGGCAGGAGCTCAGAGCTTGCTTCAGACAGCGGCCTGAACACAGGGAGCCTGCAAAACATACACCTCACACTCCAACACTAGTGGGAGAATTCATTTTAATACAGTATGCTGAGATTAATATCCAAAATGCAACTCTACTGCTGAGTTGAAACAACTACCATCGTCATGTTCTGCATTATACAAGTCATATGAACCAGGGGGTCGTTCACAAAAGAACAGGAGGGTATTCCACAAAGCTGGATTTCTCAGTTAGCCAGATAAATTAAACCCAATAGGAATGTCCCTCAGCTCGTTTTCTATTTGACAAGCTTGACTTTGGGCTTAAGTTGTCTGGCTAAACTGAGAAATCTTGCTTTGTGAAATATCCCCCAGATCAAATAGTCCAGTTATCCAGATAACTTAAGCCGCAAGTTTAGGTTTGTTCAATAGTAATATCCTTAACATCATGTCCTATTGGACAATCCTGACTTTTCTAAAAGTTAATTGAGGAGAAATAGGTTAAAAGAGAACCAAGTATATTTCTTTCAAAAGTAGTACCCCTACCAACAAAAAATAGTAATATTTTCTTACCTTAGCATAGGACACTTTTAACTAGAATACAAAGTATGTGATTGGTTACTAATTTTGCTTTAAATGGGCATTACAGCCAAAATCTAGCTCATCTGTCATGTTATGTAACATTCTGTAGAGCAGCAGTGCAAACCAGAACCTTATCAGTTTGACAGAACTCACGATTTTGGATCCTTTTATTCTCTATATTGTGTTCTCTCAATACAATACCCAGCACGCACTGCTCAAAAGCATCATACCATCAACGGGAATCCCCCAAGAGTAAAGAAATCCTGACTGCCAACACAGCCACTGAGGCTAATGAATACAGACATGATAGTCAGCTTCTTAGCAGTACTTTTATCTATCTGGCTTCCTTCTGAAGAATAACAGTTGCTCAAGTATCTGCCAAAAGTTCCTTCACCTTCAAAATACATCATCAGAAGGGGGTTTTCATAGTCTTTCCTAAACCAGACAATCTCTCTGTAGAGACAACTGCAGCACTACTGTAGGTGGTGAGTAGGCATGTTCACAACAGATGTAGTGATGGTTAAATCTGTCATTTTGGCCAGAGACTCCCTTTAAAAATCACTATTATACCTCTGTTTTATCTTGGGAGTGTCACCATGCTGGGCTACCTTCACATCATCACCCCCCCCCAGGCTGCAGAAGCACCTTTGACTTTGGCTTAAGTTATCTGGCTGCTAAATCCTGCTTTGTGAAATACCCACCTGATCATGACTGACAGTGACAAACTGACTAGCCAGAGACTCCTGAAGAAATAATTCCATTACCCACCCCACTGAGTCCACTTGAGGGGGAGTGGGGATCAAAGACTCCATCTGCAACCTGTGTGTAGTGCCACTGGCACCCACCACTACCATGGCAACCTGACCACGGCTGCTTTCACCTAGCAGGGAACAAATGAGTCATGTAAGGCACCATAAATGACAGCTAATATGCTGAATTCCAGTATATAATATCCACTCCAGTCTTGTGTCTTAATGTGTGCTTTAAAACTTAACATATACTTAGCAGTTGAAGTGGAACATCACCTCAGGATCTACATTGTATACCCTTATTACAGCCATGGAGAAGTAAAGGATTATCTTGAAGTACCTGGACATAACATCTCCATCAGAACGTCTGAGGGGCTGATGTAGTACTGGATGCTCATTGGGTTTCCTGACAGGGAAGTACTAATATTAATTGTCAATACTAACACCAGTGCAGCACTTAGCAGTATATCAACCAAAAACTAGCATTAACAGGAAAAAACCTTCGCAATACATCCGCTGAAGGTTTTCTTAGTCTTTAAACTGGAAAATCTCACCTACGGGACCTTATGTGGCATCACTAAGACGACAGACATGTCTTGAACAGATGGAGAATGGCTATATTTCTCATTTTTGCCAGCCTCTGGCCCTTTAAATCCATTGGCTGACACCTAATGGCACATTACATTTCCCCCATACCTTCTCTGCAAGACATGACGCTCCCAATTCTGCCATTCAGAACCATGTCAACATGCACATTGCTCTCTATCAAACGCCTGCAAGGTAAAGTCAAAATGAAATGTTTTCAAGAATTTCCTCTACACATGTAATATATGTGCACTGAAACTTTGGAGCATACAGTTTTCACACCTTGGTAAATTGGATATCTTGAGTAGGTCTTTCTGCAGATGCTGAAGGGACGTATACACCTTTATCTTTGTATCACTGTAAAATAAAATAAAAAAATCTGCATTTAAAACTGATATAAATGCATGATAAGTGGAACTAAGTACTAATCCACAATAAGCAAAGTAATACCTGTCTCCTGGTACGTTGTAGAGAGAAGCCAGGTCATCCAGCTTGACTGAGAATTCCTCAAACCTCTTCATCCTTTATGGATAAGGAAGGTTAGCTGACATGTGTGTCCATTTGGACCAATCAAGCAATTGAGCATCAATGGTTAAACAACAGAGAAACTCCATATTTTTCAAAAGTTCTTCAACAGGCGAAAAGGAACGACTGATGAAATGAGCAATGATTTCTTACCTTAGCAGCTGAAGGAGTGACACATTTGACTGGAATGCAAAATACAAAACTGTCACTACTTTTACCTCAAATCTCTACATCTGTCCTGAGGGTGGGTGACATGGCAAAAATATCACAACACTTTAGAACATTTTCATGATACACAATAAGAATATCAGTATTTTAGTTTGATAAGCTGGGACAGACAAAAAAGTACCACATTTTAAAAATTCTATCAATACCAGTACTATGATTTTTATTCAACGTTTCACATTGCACTGCTCTAAATCCTATTAAATAGCATTAAACATGCAGTTGGACAGTGTTCTTTGAGTAATAGTGATATCCACGACATGGTCAGAAAAACATACTGTAATATAATGTGATGGAATTTATCGCAATAAAAGTAGATTTTGTTATACTGCCCACCTATAACGTCCCCTACATTATACTGCCTCTGTATTTATCTCACCTCAGGAGCTTCACCATGCTGGGCTACCTTCACATCCTCCACCCCTCCCCCAGGCAGCAGAAGCACCTCCAGGTAGAACAGATCTGCTGTCAGATAGCATGCAGTCTCTGTGGGACTCCGGTGGGAACCCAGTCTAGAGAGGACATTGGTGCATCAAGTGAAAAAAAGCTGCATTCATCAGTCTGATAAAGACTAAAGATTAAAGTACAGTATTTCATCATTATGTAAAGACTGAAGGCATTTCTATGGCCACTAAGAGAATACTTGTTCTTAAGAGCACAACTATAGTGAGTGTGACATTGGATTGGACTGTTTTGTTCAGTTTTGCTTCTTTTAAAACACCAAAGCAAACCCCACTCCTGGAGATCTACCTTTCCTGCAGAATTTAGTTCCAACCTGCACGTAACATGCTTACTTAACACTAATACAGCTGATACGGCCAACAGGCACTTCTGAATAAGTTAATTAGCTGAAGCAGGTGTAGCAGACTGTGGTTGGAACTAGTCTCCGCAGGAAGGTAGCTATCCAGGTGCAGGGTTAGTGACCACTGCCTTACACAATACTGTAGATGTTAATGGGACAAAAATAATTTCCAGGAAGGAAACCTACAGGGCATTTGTTTTAAAAGAACATAAAGGTAAACCTGAATCACCCAGGAAATGGCATTCAATGCAGTTAACTGTCAGGTCCTGGACACGACGAGTAAAGTGCATGAAACAGAATTTACAAATAAATAAATAAAAACTCCTCGGCAACAGGGACACTGCTATTTCATGGGCATTCCATGACGGACATAATTCTCAATTTCTATCTAGTATACTGCAAAAACGTATAGTCAAAACTGAAAAGCAACACCACGGTATGCCAATACCACAATATAATACCCGTACAGACAATATATTGCCCAGCATTAAGAGCTAATACATAAAATAGAGACTTGTTACAAGATCAAAGTTTATAAAGCACTCAAACCCTCTCTGTTTGGCAATCATCTCCAGCCTGGTCACCATGGCATTCACAGAGGTCACTACACATAGTAAAGATAAGAAACATAAACAAAAAGGATGTTAAAAAAAGTATTTGAAATCACAATTTTAATATTTTTGATATCTAGAGGACCCCCCCCCCCAAATCATGGATGAAGGCTGATGTACTGTGTATTCTCACCATTCAGAGCTTCCTGAAGTTTCTGCATGCATTTCTTAATGGTCTCACAGGGCTTAGTGTCTGCTCTAGTTTTGTCCTGTAAGTACAGAGGAAAGAACATATCACGTAAAGAAGGACTTCATCCAAATATGCCAATGTTGTTAATAGTGAGCAAATGCTGCTAACAGGCAGTGAGCATTATGCTTTCTTCAGTTCCCACACACCAACTCTGGGTGGTCAAGCCAAATATTTTTGGCATGTTTGAAAATCAACAAATGTTGGTGAAAGTGGTGCCCAATGATTCAAACAAACTCTAACTGAGCATTTAATATTGCGCTGCATTTACAGCAATGTTGAAGTAACCACATGTACACCATGTTCAAACGTTTATCGGCACCTGCTCATTCTCATTCCTTAGACAGGGTATTGGGAGTTTGGTTTATGGTGACTGCTATGCCACTCCAGAGCGTCCCATTCTACTGGCAACGCTTTTCCATGCAGATTATATTTTTGAACATGAAGTGTCTATACAAGATCCTTGCTAAAAGCCCAGCAGGAGAATATTACGCCCTTAAAATAATGCTTCTCTGTTCAAGTCTGTGAAGTGTGCTCATGACTTTTTGGGCTTTAACCCAGCCCTTAAATCCCCTCTGGGCAAAAACACACATTATTCCATGGATATACTCACTAAAGTCCTCTTCCCAGGACCTAGGCCAACTTGGGGATCATACCCTATTCATAAAACGGCATAAAAGAGGCTCTGCTTTTTTGCTTTTTATGTGCTATAATTATAATTTGGACACCAATCAATCCATGAAAGACAGACACCTGTACCACACATCAACCTGCTCCTTTCTGTATCCTGCTTATGTAAAACGCCTGACAGTAATCCAGATTGGAAAAATACCAAGGCGAATGGATATTTTACAGCTGCTTGGGAAGAAATGCGTACATGAGCACGTAGAAGCTGTCCCTACGTCCAGAGAGAAGGCAGCTGTTTACGTATTAGTTTGGCACGGAACTGTTCCGGCCACAACAGTCTTGCTTAAGCTCTGCATCTGGAAGACATTTGTTAGGCCATGCACGCAACTTTTACTCAGCAGCACAGCAGTAGTGAGAGCAACATGAAATCACTCAAATAAGGCATGTAACATGACATGGAGGAGCTTAGGACTGCAACTGGCTGAGGGTCAATACTGGGCTCAACCTTGATCTGATTCACATCTCACATCATCCTGCTTTCTGCCAGATTCTGAATATCTCATGTGAGAGCAGAAGCCTTGAGGTTTTCTTACCATGCACCTACGCACCAGCTGAAAGGTCTCACTCCATGGTTTCTCAGAATATTTGGAGTATAACTCAGACATCTTCTTCCTGACTGGAAGGTCAAAGGGAGAATCACACAGTGAATGACGTAGCTTAGTTTTGTGGATTTGAACCTGCAGCTTTAAAGGAACAGCTCACATAGAGCTATAATCAAGACATGTATGTCTTCGAGGTATTATTGCACGTCAGAAACTGTTCCTCTTACCATTTCTTTCTGAATCCATTTCAGCCACCTGTTTGCTCTGCTGCTTTCTTCTAATGAGGAGTGAGGGAAGAGGTCATGTGCATACTCGGCTAGCCTGCAAGGAGATAAGTAAACCACCCACACAACGGCTTTTCGAGTTGGATATTCTTCCAAATACACTGAGAGACAATGTAATAACTTACATTCCCTCGCACTTTACAGCACTTCCTTTTATGAGGTATGAATTATCATCGACCGGCGCTCTTACTGGGGCTGGGAGTCGATCCCAAAAAGAATCGATTCCTCGATTGCAAGTATATTGTGGAATCGAGAGTCGACCCCAAAGCTTTGGACTCGATTCCACACAGTGATGTTCACGTTTGTCCGCACCCGCGTGCCCAGTCTGTATGAAAAATGCTTTCTTTTACAACTCACACATCCACAACACAGCTGTATTTCACTTTAGACAAAGTGGAAAACGAGGTCAAATGTAACATTAGCTTATAATGGCTTACAGTTGAACAACTTACACCCACCCGGCTGAATGAGTGCACAGAGGAGACTCAGCTAAGTTCATTTATCTAGCATTAGCTCTCCAAACTTCCCCAACATTAAGGTCAAATGCAATTAATATTCCCAGAATGCCGTGCGTCTCTCCGCAGCTTTGATTTAGTTAAGTAGTGCGAGGAGTTGGCTGTGTGTAATCGTGTCCCTCTGAAGTTAACTAACTTAGTGTGATGAATTGTTCATGTTGTGTTTGGCTTTTGGTGACCTGCCCAAGCTTTGATTTATCTTTATTTCTTAATTAATCTTATTGTTCATTCTGTCATGCTGGTTTACATTTTTATTTTAGGTGATTAAATTTCATTTTAACTTCTTTAGTCCGTTTAATTTGCCCGACTACCTCGTAAATTAGGGTCACCGTCAGTGTACTAACTTCCGAGTCGAAATGCAGATTGGTTGATTGGTTGTTACCAATTCAGGCACAGATAGCAAAGGAGTCCATATTTAACTATTATTTTTGTTGAAATCGGGATTATTGTGTTGATTTGTCTCTTGGAATCAGAGTCGACTCCCACAATTATGGAACCGAACAGCCCTCGCCTTAACCGCTATAGTCCGTGCGCATGCGCAGTCAGCCTCCCTGCCCTAAGTGCGGTGGTCTCCACAGCTTGCCTCAGTCCGTCTGACCAGCCTCTACCTTCAGACTCTGCTCTCTCTCACCACTCGGCTAATGACTGTTGGTCGCTGCGCAGGCGGCATATAAGCTTTTAGATTAAACGGATACTGGAGAAGCAGGTTTTGATGATCGCAGCTCAGGATCCGTCACCGTGATGTGGTGGCACTGAGGCTGAATCTGGACACGGCAGAGAAGGGAAGGGCTCCCCTCCCTCTCTCCCTCCCTCCCTCACAGGGACACAACTCCCAATCTGCTGAATTTACCTTTGTCGAGCGGCCACTGACAGACAGGGGTAAGTCTGAGCACTGTAATAATCTGCGGGGAACGGTTAAATGTATGACCCGAGGGTTAGAAATTGCCTTTGGGTGAGGAATCGCCGGCAGTTTCATGGAGAACAGTTATGTTAGCCACCTAGCAGGCTAGCTGAACAGTCAGCTTGTAGGCTAGTTAGCTAGCCGGCTAGCAAAACTCATAATGAGGATCCACCTCGCCTGGTTAGTGACTGAGCTTGCTAAGTTAATAATGTGATCATGACAGCCAGGTGGGCATCTGGACATCCAGATGGTCAGTTAACCGAGCTAGATATACACGGATCCGTTGGCTTGCATCGCTGGCCAACTCTCTCATAGACTGACCGTTATGCCCTACCCTTCTGTATTTGTATTGTGGGGATATAAAACCCTGCTGCTGCTGTGGTCGTTCCTGCTGAATGTGTGGTTTATCCGACTGTCTGCGCAAACACCCTTGAAAAAGACGGTTCTTCAAGGATTCTTTAGGAAAGGGAAGAGCTTTATTTAGAGCCACGAGTTCTGTCTAGAACCATTTCATGCTGAAATGGTCCTTTGCATGGTGAAGTGGTTCTTCAGATGTGTTGTGTATGATTCTATATATACAACCGTTTTGAAAATTGCTCTGTGTTGCACCGAAAAGGGTTCTGCTATCGTTATAATGTCAAGCTTGTAACAATAGAAGAACCCTTTTTGGTGCTATATAGAACCATTTTCAAAAAGGTTCTATATGGAACCATATACAGCACATCTGAAGAACCATTTAAGCATTAAATTGTTCTAAATAGAACTCATGGTTATGGACAGAGCCACTGCCTTTACTAAGAACCCTTGAAGACCTGTGTTTAAGACTGTATCTTGAGACGAAATGGGACATATTAGGCTCTTATGTTCTTATTTCCAGTGGTGAGACGTTGAAAAGACCCGGCCCCAGACGCAGCTTCTTATCAGTCAGTTTAGCTGGGCTGGTGGGAAACTCAGTGGTTGTCATTGATATGGCGAGACTGGCGGGTCTTACAGTAATCTTTTAAGGAAACTTGACAGTCATATCGTCTAAGCTTTTGGCCTCAGTCATAAGACTGTACAAGCGTTTTAGCTGTCTTTGCCTTAATGAATAGACAGGGCCTGCTCTTGTGGGGGTTTGATATGGATAAACAACTTGGTGGGGCTGCTTCAGCTTCAAGTCCAGTGAGAGGCTCAGATATTGCTGGGTTATTGTGAGATATGTGTGGATTATTTGAAGAACGTCTGCTCTCTCCACTAATGTACTGTCAGCTGAAAATGTTGCCACACTAAATATCAAATTTATTTCATATGTAATGTTCATTCAATAAGAACCAGTTTAGAAAAGAAGACTTTAAAACCTGCTTTTAATGTAGCTGCATAACATATGGTGCTACATTTAAACATAGCACAGCAGCAGACAAACTAGGCAAACATTATGATGTAAACTGCTCTGTTTAATATATAACAACTATACAACCATTAAGTACAGGACAACAGAGAAAATAGACCAGCTGTTGGTCCACAGCAGCAGTAATGGTTGTACATGTTTGTTTTTTAATTTATTTATTTATTTATTATTTATTTTTTTTAATCAGTGCACTGATCATTAACAATTATCCTATTCTGCTTTGTGTGCTTCACTCATGATATCCTGGACCTGGCGGTTAACTGCAGTGTCATTTCCTGAGTGCATCAGATTGTTTTAAAAGTGTTTAAAATTCATGAAAATGTTATAAATAGTACATTTCCTCAAGAAATCTGTTTTGTGTCTGATTAACATTTGCAGTATTGCATACGGGTCCCTTTGGTGTAATTTTAAGAGAAGCAGAACAGAACAAAACAGTTTGTCAAAACAAGCTGTCAGGTTTGTAAGACAGCGTAACGTAGAGCAGCACCTCTCCGGAAGAGCGGGCTGTGAGCTGTGATATATTCAGAATATTATGATATTGAATTTTATCTATATGGCCAACAATAATTCAACACTATCATTAACAGGAATGTTCTATTCTGGGAATATTGTGAAGACCATATCAGGAAGAAATATTTCAAGTGTGCAGTTACATACAGTGTGCGTTTGAGGGGGTCCCAAGTTGGCTGGCTGCGAACTCACTCGCGCTGTTTGGTTTAACAGTATTGGAAATGCTTTTTTCCAAGTTTGGTGATGCGGCCTTCCACGCATCGTTTGAAATCTTACACATCTCCTGTTTTGTCTCCTCTTTGAAAAACGAGTAACAATTCACTGCTGTCTTGGGAAATTGGGCTTTTTTTCAGATTTACGAGTGTGCTGTGCCATATTGTGAATTTTTTCAGGGGTATCCCAGGCATAGCTACAGTTGGTAGGCTATGAAGGACCAACTGGATGAACTGATTTGCTACAGCGCCACCCTGAGGCAGACCAAGGTGCTGCATCTCTGGTCAGTTAAGAATATCCAAGACAGAAGATCGCTGATTGTGGGAGAAGCAGCTAAACAGTGACCTTTCCCTGAATTTGTATTTGAGCATCTGTTTTACCCTAACAGACAGCATAATGTCAGAATTTCAGGAACCCCCTAGAATTTTGATTTTGAGACATTCAGGGAGTTCGAGAGGTTAATCAGGGGGTCTTGGACCCCCTGGACCTCCTATATATTGCACCTTGGTTACATGTCTGGTATGGACTGTTGAGGTTTGAGATTAAAGACTAGTGTGAAGGTGTACTGTACGCATTGTGTTTACAATTTTAATAGACTGTGTCTAATTTTGGTTAAGATGTCTGGTATTATTTTTAGCCACACCCATTAAACCCCATGAAATTATCATTATTAAAAATACACTGTGTCTTACATAACTGTCATGCCTGTAGTTTTGTTATAAATCAAACGGAAATAAGTATCTGTCCAGTCTTGGCTATCCCCAAAAACCATCACTGCCTATTATCTTAAGCCTATGGGAACCCACAATTGAGTATGTGAATGTTTTATAGACAGTGACTTGAATTTGGACTTGATGATGGCAAGATGACTTCACTACATCTGAACTGTATTAAAGTTAAAATATAAACTGTATAAACATTGTGGCTTCCTTGTAGGTTTTGGGAAAAGGAGATGTGGTCTGTTTTGATTTGATTTGTTTAATATGAACATATAAGAACTGCACAACAGTTGACAGAATAAAACAGTTACATCCTCTCAAAACCTACTGTTTTTCCTCATCTCAATATAGAATTATACAGACTGAGATATTTTGGGCTGTGCTACATATTGCATGTCATTCACATGACTTGTAACCTATTTTAGTGCATGCAAAGCATAAGCTGCTCCCCTTTCGCTCCCACTTTACACTGAGGGGATGCACCTTGATACCTAGTTTTGATCATTAGTTATGTTTCCATTTATTTTCAGTGCAGTATTGAAGTGATAAAATAAAAAATGTGCAAAGCCATTGCTGTATATTCTGCCCAGTAGCTTGTTTCCATCAAACTGACTTCTAATGGTACAATTGCTTTATGTAATGATGTCTTTCCTGACAAAAAAAAAAAGGTTGTTGCAGAAGTTTGGGTGTATTGATTAAAAGTAGCTGTGTTTGATTTCATCTCTAGTTTCAGGTCTGTGTGCAACTGTTACACACAAGATCATTTTTCTCTGCCATGTAGAGCAGTTTGGGTACTTTCCATTTAGAAAAGTTGTAGTCTTTTCTGGACGTCTTTCTGTAGGAGCTGGAAAGTGGCAGCAGTCCTTGTAAAAACTCTAGTCTCCTCCTCAGTCCAGGTGTACCTCTCCCCCTTGCCATTTATATTCGTTTACATTGGTTGTAAGAGGTATGTGAGAAATAATCTGTCAGGTGACACTAAGTTTATGTGTAAATGTGTTCTTAAAAACAATAAGCCTCATTCATCAGTATCTTCCTAAGGTGTTTCCTAAATGTGTTCTGTAGAAAGGTCCTAAGAAAAAGCCTACTTCAGATTCATGACGTTCTTAAACCGCAGAACCTTTGTGCTCTTATGTAGATTCTGTTCTTACCTAAGAATAAATCCCGAATAAGAAACATTGGTGAATGTCAGAATCTTCATGAAAACTGCGTAAGTGGAGTTTTACAAAGTTTTTTGACATTTCAGGTATCAAGAAACAATTTAGTGGAAAAAAGGATTTATAAACATTAACATTTATTAACATTATTAACAATATTACAATGTCCATTTCCATAGCCTACATTTTTCACAATCCTTTGAAAGGAAATTTAGGTACAGTGTGTTCCACAAAACTCAAATTCATATTATAGGCTTACTCTTATCCATTATCGTATGCTTCAACCTCAGACAACCGAAGTGTGGATGGGAAAATGGAAAATTTGATATAGTCTTTCAGACATTCTCTAACAGCTGCACAGTGTCTCCATGTTAAAAGAATACTTAGTGTTTTTCAACTTGATCTGTCACATCTGTATCCTGTACACACCCATGGCTTCTATTTTCGGTGTTTTTCAAGTGATGAGGTTTTCTGTTCTTTCAACACGTACAGAGAAATGTGTCAAAATTATTTTTATTACCTGTGGAAATGAAGCGTGTGCTACACGTGGCAAAAAGAGATTAGTTTGAAAAATACTAGAGTTCTCCTGTAGCAGAACGTTCCTGGATGATTACTGCTGTCAAATTTGATTTATGGACTAAGTTGAGATCCTTTCCTTACAGGTACACTTTTTGGAGCAGCACTCCAAAATCTTCTCCAGATAAAGAATCCACATTGCTCCACTTCACTCCAGTGACATTGAGCATTTCTTCCGACCTCTTCTTCTTCTTCTGGATCCTTCTCAACACTCTGCTAAACAACCCACAATCTGCCTATCTAACCTGACCCACAACTACAGTTACCATGGCAGCCGCCAAGCCAAAAGGGCAGAACTCACTGGCCCTACATAAGGTGATCATGGTTGGCAGTGGAGGTGTGGGCAAGTCAGCTCTCACCTTGCAGTTCATGTATGATGAGGTAAGAACACTAGCACTAAACATATAATGGATGCTTTTGTAACTTACATATGGAAAAGACTGTATTGTGTCTGGTATTTTCTCACCTAAGCGTGTTGTCACCTGTTGCCCACCTGTAGATCATTTTTTGGACTGTTCATAAGCTAATCCTGATGCCATTTTTGATGTTTTGGGGCTGGTGGCCATTGTTCATCCATGAATTCTTTTTGGTCTCCAAATTATCTCTCCAGTTTCACCAGTACAGACATAAATATGGAGCATGTGCACGTAATGATTTGAATGTAACTCTACAGTCTGAAGGTATTGACAGATTGCTATGCATTTGCTTCCCAACCAGGCAAAACAAGCACCCTAACATTGTTCGTTCTCAAAATGGTCTAGCAATAGTAGAGTAGGTGCAAGTGAGGCTACCAGAGAAAGCATCACCTGAGCTGTCAAGTTCAACTTCATGCATATTGTTGCTTGACAGGGTGAGACACAAACTGGACTGACATAGAGGCTGCCTATAAGGTAGTCCTCAGTGAGTGGGGGTGAATAGAGCTAAAGGCAAAATTTTAAATGAAACGTTTTTATCCATGTATGCAGTAACCTGGACAGTAGAAGGATGTTTTACATTTTTTTTTCATAAAATTCAAAGAAAACTTACCAATGTCTTGTTTTCTACAGCAAAAAATGCTTTGTGCAGCAGGACGCTAGCCTTGCTGTTACTGAGCACTGATTGAGCTGAGCAGCTCATTGGCTGAGGAAGACAGTCCATGCTCACTGGCGTCATGAACGTACAAAAGGCACTGTTAGAAAGTCCTATAACTGGAGTTCAAAAGCTCTAAAAAATATAACAGCAGTATTTTTTTTTTTAATAGTAGTAGTATTTTATGCTACTCTTTGTTGAGAAAATGTGTGAATTTTTACATATAAAAATGATTAGGTCTTTACAAACTATGAAAAAATGCTCCATAGGAACCCATTTGTTTAGGACTTGTTTAGAGTAACCCTCTAGAGTCTCACTGAAAACTCTGAGCTGCCTCATTGTATTGTTATATGTAGACTGTAGTAGTAGTAGTAGAAACTAACAGCCAAACACTTTGCTTGTCGTGCTTCTCGGCAGCAGACCTGCCTGCATTTGAACAGTGTACTGTTGCTGGAAGAGCTGAACACATCCAGCAGTTGGTTAGCTAACTGGCTTTAATACCAGTATTGTGGAATAGGAGTAACATTAGTGGAGCTAATTTTATGACAAGTTCTCAACCTGTTGCTCTCAGTTTGTGGAGGACTATGAGCCCACAAAGGCAGACAGCTACAGGAAGAAGGTGGTCCTGGATGGAGAGGAGGTTCAGATCGACATTCTGGATACAGCAGGTCAGGAGGACTACGCAGCCATTCGGGACAACTACTTCCGCAGTGGAGAGGGGTTCCTCTGTGTCTTCTCCATCACAGAGCTGGAGTCATTTGCTGCGACTGCTGATTTCAGGTAGAGTAGCATTTCTTTTAGAATGCTTCACTCAAGGCCGATAGTACTCTTAGTAACGTTTTTCTATCTGTGATGCTCTGTGAGTATTAAATCAAAATGTATTTTTGTTATATTTTCTGTAAGCTGCATAACAAACTGGGATGCTGTTTTTTTCTTTTTTTTGTTTTTTTTTACATGATTGGATTTGGATTGTTTACACAACCTATTATAATATGTAGAAATAGCAGTGTCAATATAGTGCAGTCTAACCCAGTGGAATTCCACCAATATTTCAAACTTTTACATAATTGAATGGTAAAGGTGTAAACAAAGTCAATTAGAGTGGTTTGATTTGAAATGGTTCACTGTGGAGAAACCTACTGACTCATTTCTTTGGGTGATAGGAACCTATAACTATTAAGTGATAATGCAACTATATACATTTGAGCCATATCATCTGGCAGCTTATTAGTGACTTGACTTTTCTATGTAATGTCTTTTAGTGATGTCGCTTGTGGAGTCTTTAAATTCGTCAGACATCTGGTTCCTATTGCCACTGCTGTGAACAATTCTGACTGAGTACATTTGTTTACAATGGAACATTTCATATTAAACCACTCTGAATGACTTTGGTTACATCTAAATGATTAAATTATTAACATATTTTGAAAAATCAATCAAAATTCTTCTTTTAAAGACCTATTCCTGTCTAATTTTTATAATGTGTGTTTAAACTTAAAAGAAGAGACTACATTTTTGAGTGTGTGTATATCTACTTAACGGTCAGTGTAAGCGTAACTGTAGTTAAATCGAAATGATGCGCAGGCAATAATGTGAATCATCTTCCTCATGCAGAGAGCAGATCCTGCGGGTGAAGGAGGATGAGAACGTACCCTTTCTTCTGGTGGGGAACAAATCAGACCTGGAGGACAGGAGGCAGGTGAGCGCGGATGAGGCCAAGGCCCGAGCCGAGCAGTGGGGTGTGTGCTATGTGGAAACATCCGCCAAGACCCGCGCCAACGTAGACAAGGTCAGTAATGTGTGATTAGGTTTGGGCTGAGAGCTTAAGAGTTCAGTTAATTAAACTCAGCTAAATGAAGAAGATATGCAGTATGCAAAGATGTGCAGGAGTTTTTGAAGTTGTGTAATTTATGTGTCAACAAGGGATGACCATTACTTAATAATACTTAAGTGTGCTTAAGCTTCAGTACATAGAGTTAATATTATTTATTTTAAGACAGTGCCATATTACTAATATCCCCTACACAATTTTCTTATTTTAACTTAACTTAAATCTAAATTTAAACAACAAAAAAGTCTTTACTGTGTTACCAGTAAGCCCAGTCAGTGTTTTAATATAGAAAAAAAAATACATTTTATCACTGATTCATAATTTATGTTGATACATTAACAACAGGAACATTGGTTTAAGTTTTTGCTAAACATTTGAACTATTATTAATAGAAATGTTAAACTTTTCATGCACTCATTATGTGCTGTTCACTCTAAGTCGACTTGACACCTAATCAGTCATAGTGTTTTGGTGTTATGGCTTCTTCTTATTTCATGCCAGATAAAACGTTTCAATGCAGATTTCATATTATGTCACACTTTGGATTGATAATTGCAACACTACCAATGAAGTAGAATTAGCATGTCTGTAAGACTTAGCTATGCCAGTGTAACAGTGTAACCTTTACGGCTTCTTGACTATAGCTGCTAACTCAGAGATGCTATATTTGGAAATGAGAAATAACATATCGGTGCTGTTGGACCAAAACCTCATATCTCCAAATATGGTAACTTCACAGGAGAAGAAATAACATTCCTAATTTGCAATGGAAGTTAATGTGTGTTTTTGGACCATTTTCTATGGGTCTGTTCAGCATAAAGTTTTAATACAGTGGAAAGGGTAACTGAAGTTTTCAAATTATGCAAAAAAAAAAAGGACAAAAATAAAAATACAAGGCTTTTGCATGACAGCGATAATATCTAAATCTTGTGTGATACTATCAAATGGGTTATTAATTTACTAAATAATCACTTTTGTGAATATTATTTATTCTTGCCTTGTTTGTTTCTTAGAATTCTGAAAAATCTCTCTTTCCAGCACCACATTTTAAACCAAACTTTCCATGGTGACTTTGACATTGTCATAAAAAGGATCCCTTTATGTAGACACAAATATCTCAAGATAAAACGTTTCTTTTGACTCAACACTCAGATAAAGCAGATGCTTGTGTACTGGATGAGGCGGCCAGCTTTTTTTTATCTAGTCTGTTTTTTTAAATATTTCACTTCAAAAGTGCAAGTGGGCTTTATTGCAGATTTACATTATATTTCTGACTAAAGTTACAGTGACATCTGATTAGAAACACTATTCAGAAAAGAAGACTAGCAGGGGGGGGATTTTCAAGCTGAAATAGACACATAAGGATGTAACTTGACTGCATGTTTCAGTGAATTGTCTGACTGTGTTTGTAAGAATTGTGTTTTGGATGTTTATATTAATGTTTGCTTATAAACATTTATTTTGTTATCCGGATGTCGCATGACAGCACATTGCAGTGCAGCATGACTGGAAGGAGTTGAGTTCTGTATGTTTACGTCAGTCTTTGTTTCAACAGGTCTTCTTTGACCTTATGAGGGAAATTCGTGCCAGGAAAATGGAGGACAGCAAGGAAAAGAACGGGAAAAAGAAGAGGAAAAGTTTGGCCAAGAGAATTCGAGAGAGATGTTGCATTTTATAGTAAATGGCGCGTTAGCAATCATTACCATGCTCTTCCCCTATGTTTTAAATATGTTTGTATCTATATGTTCCATATTTCACCCCATTGCCAACTAATCCTGGTCTGTGGGGTTTGCAGCATTGTCGTGGGGTTTGTGCGTCAGAACTGGAGTTGGTTTGATAGAGATGTATCTCGGTGAAGCTCCCAGGGAACTCTTTCCCACTTTTTAAAATGTGTTCTTTATCCAATTGCGTATCGGGAGTCCACAAAAACATGTGGAATGTCTGGTGGCAGTTGGCGACCTGTCAAGTTCGGAACCGTTTTCTCTATCTAACCAATGATTTTCACAGTGACGGCACAAGCTCCAGGATCCTGTTGCTCTTTTGAATCACAAACTGGAGCCCTGCAGTTTGTCAAACAAATGTGGACCACTCTTAACCATGACCCTTGTCTTGTATTCAGGTCTCCTTGGTCCACTGTCCGGCTGGGCTGTATGCAGATAGCCTGCCAGACTGGCCTCGAACTGCCTTAGTTAGAATGAAATAAGGTGACATTGACTTACTAATGGACTTCTTGTGGTTAACACACAAGGTCAGAGACACTGAATACAGATCATCTGGGGACTGCCGAGTGTCCTTGTTTCAAAAATTCAGTTGCGTAAATATGTTGTTAGAGTTAAGATGGTGTGCACTTATCGGTTGTCAGTTGTGATTCAGTAATGAGTAATTGTTGCCATGCAAATGAAAAGCAGTGACAGCTTTGACCTTCAGTTAATCACTGTTAACCCTGACGTTTAATAACTATCAAACACTAAAGTATTTCATTGTTGCCTGTGTGTTTATTTAACAGTTTTCCCCCGTAATTAACTTTGACTAACCATTTTTTTCTGCCAGCGTGTTAAGAAATGTGAATTGAAAACAGGAAGTTATGTTGGTTGAAAGCATTTTGGGTCCATTTGACTTCCTGATGCCTTCATGTCCATTGTGAATGTGAAGTGGACTAACCTGACAGTCCGAGCTCTGTGTTGACCCTCTGACGATTTGTCAAATTAGAACGGCAGATTGCCCTGTGCGGCATTGTTTTAAATTGTTAGCACTGTCTCTACAGGGCCTTATTATAGTTTGAAAAATGACCGTTTTGCAGTTTCTTCTCTGCCTTCATATCAGAGATACGAAAGAAGTCACAACAACTTTATTTGTATTTCCCTGTAAAATACCACTGCAATGTTTTTTTTTTGTTTTGTGTGTGGTATGTAAATGTGAAGTTGTGACTTCTTGTATGCTGTTTTCTGTATCTGTATTTTCTAGACAAATACACATCTAAACTCAAACCTTGTGATTAGGATAAGACTGTCAGTGACATGGCCAGTTGTTTACTTTTGTTTTTTTTGTTTTTTTTTAGATTATTTTGTCTATTTTTATTGCTGACTGAAAATTACAGTGATTTTATTTTAGCCGTCACAAAATGTATAATATTAATTTCAATGTACCATTGGATCTGTTGATATGTATACTAAAGACTTCTTTCTTCTTTTTTTGTAACCATACCTCTTTTGTATTGCTTCTTAGCACAAGGAACTTACGCCAGTCGCCTAGTTTACCAAAACCATGAGAATCAAATGTAGTGGATGCAAAAGGTTGCTGTCGCTTTCAGAACACTACTACAGACATAGAGAATCTGAACCCTGTGCTCTTCACTAAGTCAAGCTGCAACACTAACTAAATGAATTATGCTCTCTGCTTTTCTGTCAGACTTTGTTTATAAAATGAATAATTCAAAAATGGCTTGGTGTGGAACTAAAAATCTTAAAAACTAAATTTTTAAAGGTTTAAACTAGTACCTTTTGTGAAGTGACCCCTGAAGCACTACAGTCAAACTGACTCATAACTATCCAGTTTTATATATAGTAAAAAAATATGGCTGTTGGCAATTGATCACCTGAGATATTTAACACTAATAGCCACCATGGAGCCATTTATGGCAAACCAAAGTTCAGTAGGGCATAAAATATTGAACTGTGTCTCTTTGCTTAAGCTTAATACGTATGAGGGGTAGCTTGGGATAGCCTTGGTGGGCTTTCGTAGCAGAATTGCTAAGCTGTGTTTCGCCTGCTTACTTACCAATCCTGTCATGGTGCTATTTTTGCTTATTTACAATGGCTTAAACTTTGCTGTTCACGTGTGCGTATGTGTGGTGTGTGTGTGTGTGTGTGTGTGCAAATGCACACATGGGGTTTGTTTAAAACTCGTGGTCTGAATAGTGTACGTGTCCATGAAAAGACGATTACGGTGTTATATATAATACAGCTAATCTGAATTTGTCTGTAGTGTTCCGAGACATCTTTTTATCTTTTCTTTGTGTTTGTTATGTAACAGAGTGAACTGCCTTACGTTAGGATGGCAGCGAATGGCAGGAACTGCCATTCCCAGTTGTAGCAGCAGTGTTGCATTGGCAAAACCACTACACTCCCTGAAGATAGATGCTTGCGTGTTGAAAAATGATGCGTTGCATTTTTAAATAACTGCATTTGTATTCAGTTTAATTCTTCCTTTTCTCATCCCTTATCTCTCCTTGCTGCAGATGTTTAAGTTGTAAAGATGGCTTTTCCCTCTCGATCATGGCTTCACGCAGCCATTCTCTTTATTTAAAAAACAATAAAAAAGAAATGTTATTTTCTGTCTAATTAAATCAATAAGATGTAAACAACGTCATTCAGAGTGGTTTGATGTGAAGTGCTCCATTCTAGAGAAACTTACAGTGTCAGAATTGTTCACAGTGGTGGTGATAGGAACCAGACGTCTGAAGAGTTTAATGCCTTTAAAAAGCTACCTCACAGAATGTTATTACATGAAACGGTAACATACATTATATGATGCCTGAGACATTGTTTTCCAATTGTTTTAATATTTTATTTTGGCCTAATATTTTATGTATTTTTATTCTTTATATATTCATGGTGGAAAGGTACGTGCAGGTCGCTATCAGGGCAAAATAGTCCCCCAGGTTTTCTGGTCATTTTGGATAGTAAATGTCTATGTTTGCAATGGTGACATGGTGACCCCTGGTTCCTGTCACCACCACTGTAATGAAAGAGAGGAAAGAGTTTGTAATTTTCTCTACAATTAACCATTTCACATCAAACCACTCTGTGACTTCTTTATTTACACCTCAATTACTTAATTATGCAGAATTTCTGAAAAAAAATTGTGGATTTTTTTTTTAAAGACATATTGTTTTGAATCAAGTATACAGATAAATTACTCATTACAAATTTTGGCTGTTACATTAACCAGACCCCTGTGTACTTAAAATGTGTAACATGTGATGTGTGAGCCACTGGAAAAGAAAATAAAATTAAGGTGATGACCATTTTCTACAAAAGCAGATCTTTCAGGCTGTAATTTCTTCAAAGGTGCCTTCCAATATTGTTGGAACTCTTGGTAAAGATAAGCGAAAAGGCTATGAAATACTGTCTTTATTGATCAGCTTGATTTTACACTGAAAACATGACAAATGTAACCCCTCAGTGAGGCAAAATCTCTTTACTGAATACTTTGCCCACCTTCCATTCATCAAGATAACAGCCCTGAATCCGGTTTTATAATGACAGATGAGATGAAAGATAGTTTAAAAGATCTGAGATCATTCCTCCATACATCATCTCACCAGACCCTTCAGAACTTGTGGAATTTCATCTTCAGTCCACTTTAGTCCACAGGTTTTGAATAGGATTTGGGTCAGCGGACGGGGGACTGGCAAGGCCTTTGATCAAAGACCCATTTTTGTAAGGATTTGGTGGATTTGGATGTTTGTTTTGGGTTGTTGTCCTGCTGGAAGAACTGACCATGACCCAGTTGTAGCCTCATGGCAAGATTTTCACATAAAATCTCCACACATTTGATGGAGTTTTGGAATTACACATGGACACACAGTGTCACTGATGTGAAGCACCATCTAATCACTACTACCTGACTGCTAATGGTGCCCTCTTATGGAGATTCTTCACCTTGCTAACTGTGAGGAAGTGAGTAAGTTAGTTACAAACCAGGTCTATGAGATGCTTTGCATCTAATAAAAAAGCTCTGTGACATCAGATCCACCATCTTACTTCACAGTTGAGATTATTTTCTGTGTAACTTAACTCCTTTTATACCATACAGTGTTTTTAACTCTAATTTTGGATCATCTAATAATAGAACCTGGTTCTAGTCAAACTTCCAGTAAACTTTTAATGAACTGCAGGCCCTTATAATTCTGCTTTGTTAACTGCAGGTGCTTGGGAGCCCAGATAGTTTGTTGGCATGGTGGCATCTAATTGAAGTTTTGGAAACTTAGTGACCCAACTGTCCAACACTGATCCTTGGGCAAAGTTCACCTTCTCAGACCACCTTCTTTATTGTGTGAAGGCAAATTACACATGCGTCCTCTTCCAGGCAGATTTATTACAGAACGCCTTTGGAAATGTATTATTTCCCTTATAGTGGAGATGAGCATTTCAGGCTTGAAACTATTTTTATTGCCATTGCCTGGCTAGAAGAACAACCTAAAGAACAACCTTTTGTCTCATTTAAATTGTATATTTTCTGATCTTCAGCGTTCTGATTGATGATTGACGGTGTTCGGCCTGTCATCACCCCAAATTTCTAAAAGTGTGTCTTTAAGTAGAATGTAAATGGAAATATAGTGTCTTTTGAAAGTATTCAACCCCCTTTAAATTTACCAACTTTTTCTGGATTACAAATGACACTCCAACATGTCTTTTTCAATCTGTATTTTTGTAAAAACCTCAAAATAAGTTATTTGTCTTAAGAGGCAAAAGCATTCATAACTTTTAACATAAACAACGCAGATTTTGCCTGTAGCAGTGACAGATTTTATTCCAGGTTATTTTGGACCATTTCTGTTAGAGCATTAATCAGGAAAGTTTTTTACTGTATGTAAAGAACAGCTGCTGTGCCCAAATTATGTAGAAAATATTTTTTAAAAATATTAAAAATGGAGATAGAGTAACAATATGTATTCATAAAAATACTAATGTGAAAAATGTCTAACATTTAGAGTTCAGAAAATGTTGATAGCTTTTGAGGGGTTTAAATACTTTTGTAAGTATCTCAATACTTCAGGAGTGCATAAAAATGGAATGGGAAAAGTTTTGCCGGCACACTATATCCACTATATACTTTATGCACCTGCAGTAATCTACTTTGTATGTTTTATGTTTTATGCTCAAGAACAATCTTTGTTAATACCACAGTGCTGATAATTGTGTGATTTTAGGTTTTAAAAATGTTTAATTTCTTTAAACGGATATTTTACCTCACTGAAATATTTATCTTACATTTTCAGCATGAGATTTTTTGTTCATTTACCATTCCAGAGGGCACTGTAAAAGATGCTCTTCTGGTTTTTAATTTTGAAAAATTTAAATAAATTAGTCAAGTAATCCACTCAGTGACGCAAAAATCATTAGTTCCTCATTGGACAAGCAGTGAAGAAAACCAGTAAAGTTAAACCAGCAGAGAAGACTATAGATCTCTCCAGGTAGGAGATCTAATAGGTTTAATACATTCAGGTCCATATGTGAAATTTGAGATTTCCTTTGGTCCATATGTTATCATTTCTATGTACATAAAATAAATATAATATTTGGCATAGTTAAATTCAAAACTAATATAGACTTAATTTTGGTATGATTGATGGTTTTCCTGGGATTAAAAGGAAATTTCTGCATAACTCAATTGCTGGGATATAAATAGTCTTCGAAGAGGTTTGATGTAAAATGGTTCTTTGCAGAGAAACGAACCTGGATTTCTTTATAGGTGAGGTGAGAGGAACCAGGACACAATGTCTACAGTGCAAAAGCAGCCATTTTATTTACTGTCTAAAATAACCAGTAAACCTTTGTGTGTCTTGATAATGGTAAAGGTGGGGCTATTTTGTTGTCCAACACCCTGTATGTACCTCTCCTCAAGAATAGAAAAGACCCAAAACTTTATCTCAGTAGTGTCCTAAAACAGTGTCTCAGATATCAACAAACATTCGTTTCATGTAATAACTTTCTGTGAGGGAGCTTTTTCTGACTGTAAGTTTTTCTAGAGAAAACCACTCGGAATGACTGTTTACATCTTAACGATTTAATTATGTGAATGTTTAAAAAAGAAATTGGAGGAATCCCCTTTAACCTTACTTGTCTTACTTCTGCAAATCTAAGTGTCACATGGTGGCTGTGAGCGCCGCTCACAGCGCCCTCTGCTGGTGGAGCGGTTTACTGTCCCGGTCGGATCTCCATTGGGGAGGCCTTTCACTGAGAGCCAACAACAGGCCCTATGGACTCACACGCACACACGAGGGTCGCTACGTTTCGACTGAATTATTTGTCGATTCTTTTGAGAACAAGGTCCAAATAATTAGCTTGCGCTATTTGCTCCCCAGAGAGCGAAAACAGACCAGCGGCGTCCTCTGTGTCTAATCACTCGTCCCGATTTAAATATTTGTTTCTTGTTTGTCGTGTTGAATCTGCCGAGCAAGGCTCACACTCTCCTCAGAGCATAGAAGCTAACGCAGCAGCTTGCGTGCTACTTCCTCGTTAGTGAGAGTGAGTGTTGAGGGCAAAAAGCGTCCAGAAGTTTTTCCACTCCGGAGTCTGGAACAGATCTCTCTCCATTTACTCCTCAAGGACGGCGGATTCTGACGAGCCTCTCCAGCTACTGAACGCAGACCTCGTTTAAGAAAAAAAGGGGGAATACCGGACCATGGCAGGCGGTTTGGAGGAGAAGCAGCCCCTCGTCGCGGCGGTCGCCTGCTAAAGTTAGCGGCTGTGGCTAGCGGGCTGTCCGGATTAGGATGAGCCGGCACCTCCGAGCTTCGGATTTAGCGTTTTAGTCCGCTTAAAGGACTCGTTTCGACGGATATTTGTTCGCAAAGCGCCGATGCGGTGGGTTTCGTGCGGCTGGGACGAGGCTAGAGTCGTCGCCGGGAGGAACCAGGACTACCTTTAGCTAGCAGCTCTGGCTAGCTAGCTGCGTGTAGCTGCCAGCCGAGTTCGCTTCAAATGTTTTGCTTTGTTTACCGGGGAACCGGGCAGTCAGTACAGGCACACGTCCACCACCTCCTCCTCCTCCTGCTCCTACATCCCCTTTTAAATGCCTAACCCGGAGATTTCCCACGATGGCCGGGGAGGCAGGAGCCCCCTGAGCCAGCGGCGACAGGAGAGGCGCAGCAAGGCGGCGAGCGCGTCGGCTAACTCGAGTCAGCGGGAGCGGCACCGAGACAAGCGGCGCTCGGCGTCTTCATCCCGCCGGCGAAAAAGGCACAAGCGCGGCAGGGAGCGGGAGCAGTGGCCCGCGGCGGAGAGCGCGGATAACGAGAGGCGGGGGCTATTCGACAGGGACGGCGACGAGCTTCACGGACTGGTGGAGTACGACGACGTGAGCTCTCAGTCCGAACGCTTCTCTGGGAGCCCGTCGCCCAGGGCTGACCGGCTAAGCGAAGCTGAACTCCAGGAGAGCAGCGGGGCGAACTTCACCGGCGCTTCTTCGCCAGAGAAGGAGCGGAGGTCGCGGAGGGAAGGCGAGGCATCGCGTCAGGCAAAGCGGGACGAGCGAGGCGCTTCGGCCGAGAGGGGCAGAGTCGGCGGGGGAGAGCGGGAGGGCAAAAAGAAGGAGCGCTCCAGTCGCGACAGGGACCCGTCGGCCAAAGCACGCGGCGTGAGCGGCGCCAAAGCCACCCGTGACGGTCTGAGGAACCACGACAGCAACGGTCGAAAGTCATCAGCGGATAAGCGGGACTCCAAGCGGCGCAAGAGCAGGAGCAAGTCGGACAAGAAGGAGCCGCCATCCGCGTACAGGGAAACCCCGCAGGCGTACAGGGACGAGCGTGAGGAGCTGCGGGCCTACAGGAGGAGCCCGGGCTTCAAAGCCGACAGCCCTTACGGAGCTTCCTACTCGTACGGGGGCGGCTATCAGTCTCCCGCCTACAACCAGCTCATATCGAGGCGAAGCCCCAGTTACGGGAGCAAGAGGCAGTCGCCCAACACGACCTACTACGGCCGGGACACGGAGCTGTACGGCGCCTACGGGGCCCCCAAGTCGCCCGTCTCGCACTCAGCCGCCAAGAGGAAGCGCTCGCCGGCCAGCCCCTACGCGTGGCGCCGCTCCCCGAGCTACGGGCGCCCCAGTCCGGCCTACGAGCAGTGGGAGAGTGCCTCCAGTCCGTACGGGCGGAGGAGGTCACGGAGTCCTTTCCGCAAGTCTCTGAGTCCGAGTCCAGAGTTGAGGTAACGCTAAACTCTAATCTACACAGCACGTAGTTTGATCTACATGTGGGGAGTTATGAGCCGTACTGGTTTTGTAGGGGCTCCCAATGGGTTTTCAGTCTGTACACCCTTGTAGTCAGTTCTAGCATTGTTCACTGCGTTGGTGTGTATTAAGACCAGAAGTGGCTATAGTAGATTTAGTGACCCAACTTCTTGCGTAACTTACCTTAAGTGATTTTATGAACCACCCCAATGGTGCTAACTCTGAGGGGAGATGAACCTGTTTTACTTTAAGTCGTTATTAAGGTAGCGGTTTTTAAACTTTGTGGGAAACCCCCTTCAGGTTGCATTGAAGGCCGTTACAGGAATATCGTAATGACTGGGACGACGACTCTTGTTGAGGCCATCTTAATGTCAACCAGAGAAGTGTGGGAGATGTTGTATTGTTTCCCCGACACAGTGTATATTCAGTTAGGCCTCAGAGTGCTGCCTTACAAGTCACACTACAGTCTGAAAAATGTTTAAGTTGTACAAACCTGTAACTAAAGTACCTGCGTACAACGTGAACTACTTTTATGAACTCTGACCTGTTTGAGTCTCCCTGTAATGTGTAGCGATACACGTGGCCTGAAATGCTGTGCTGGAATGAGAGGGACTTTGTGGCAGTGGTTCTCACACCAGTCCACAGGGACCCCCAGACAGTCCACATTTTTGCTCTGTTCCTATGTGTTGCGAGTTGGGTTGAAGCAAAAATGTGGAGCATCTGGCAGTCCATGAGGACCAGTTTGAGAACCTCTGCTTTGTTGAGCACAGTAAGAGTGGACAGTATGGCAAAATATATTAGGTACTTAAATGCCTGGTCACGATACGCAGTACATGTCTCAATAGTCTGATAAATTGGAACAGACAGTCAGTCACAGCTATAGGCCTGCATGTCCTATTAAACTAAAATAATTTAAGATTGTCATGGTTGACTTTACCATGGATAATTTGATGTCCATTTAAATTTTAAAGGGAATATGTCATGGGTGTCATCAGTAGGTCTGAAACACTGAACAACTGCATGCATCATAAAAAGACTTTAGACCAGTTATAGAGAAGCTGTATACAACAGCCATTGTACAGTGAAATGCATGCAGCAGTTGTATTTAATCATCAAAGACTGAGTACAATGATTATTTAATCTTTTACATACTGTACTGCGCAAAATAAAATTAAACAGGATTAATTATGCTCACTTTGTCATGAAACATGCAGTTGGTCAGTGTTCTTTAAGTTCTCCCAATTTCCATTATACCCCAAAGTGGTAACTTTACAGGAGAAGGACAAACATTGATAGCTGTTAATGAAAGTTAATTCTGTTTAGTTAATTTAGTGTTTTTCCAACATTTCTGTTGGACTAGGGCAGCTGATGTTTTCAAATTAAACAAGAAAAGTGGAGATGCAAGATTTTGTTCCAACAGCGACAATATTGTCATGTTGCACACCCTTGAGCACTGTGTGGAGATATGGATTACAGGGTCGCACACGCTGTCATTTAGTTTAAATGTACAATCTGTTCTGTACACTTACTATCAGTCTGCATTGTCCTGCGGAATCTTTTTGAGCTCAGTTGTTAAATAGAAAATATCCTCTCTTATTGAAGTTTCTATGTATTACAGGTACTTGTTAACTTGGTAATTAGTTGCTAAATTATTTGCGAATGAATTAATTCTAGTTTTCTGCCCTGTCTTTTGTCCAGGCGGCCAGGGAAATCACGGAGCCGTAGTCCGTACACGTCTTCGCGTCACTCGCGCTCCCGGAGTCGTCACCGCCACTCTCGCTCACGCAGCCGGCCATCCAGCCTTTCCCCCAGCACACTCACCTTCAAGAGCAGTCTGGCTGCTGAGCTCAGCAAGCAGAAGAAAGCCAAGGCTGCAGAGGCCGCTCGCATCAAAAGCTCCAGCAATGCCTCCACACCTACCAAAGGCTCCTCTTCTTCCTCCAGTGCCCCTCAGCCCAGCCCCATCACCAACCATGCAGTCAAGAAGACACGACCCCCTTCCCCGCCACCGGTGTCGGAGAGAGGTCCTAGAACCCCTGTGTCCAGCCAGCCTCAGTCCCCTGTCGACCGGCCAGCCAAGAGCAGCTCAGAGGCCCCTCTGCCTGGCAAGGAGGGCAGGATAAAAGAGGACAAGAGGAAAGGCCAGTCCTCTCAGGGGAAGGAGAAGGAGAGAACAGCAGCCTCAGTGTCATCCTTGCCTCTGCCCCCCACCCTCCTAGACCACATTGATGGAGCTGATAGGTCTGTACATCATAATAAGTGAACACATTCCCACATCACAGTATGTTTGTGAACAGGTAGTCTTGCGGGGCCAGACATGATCTCGTGATGAGAACGTCTGGGGACAACCATGAGAAATTGGGGAATAAGTGTGGGTAGAAACGTGGACTTATTAGGATGGGAATAAACTGAATGTGAACCAGTCCAGCGCCGCATGAAAGCAGAGCACAAAGTAGGGGACGATGGTCCACTTGTCATCATTGTCCGACGAACAAGTTTGTAGTTAGCCTATGGTTGTGATGCAAGTTAGCATGGCTGAACAGCAGAAAAACTGTTAGGTTACTCTGTTTTGCCATGACCTTGTTTTGCCTCTTTTATTGAATGTACTCTGGGCGTTAAAAGAGCTCAGACTTGAGGAATTTGGGGGTGGATTTTAGAGGTAGGAATACCTCTTGTTAGCAGCCGTCCGGCACCAGAGGTTTAAGTAGATGCCATTGCGAGATCAATACTGTGAGACTAGCGAACAAGTTAAAATGAACAAAATATACTAGAAATGGCACATTTAAAAAGTGTATGGAAAATGAGTGCAGTGATTTTGCTGGACCACCCAGTGGATCAGCCTCTTACTGAGTCACTGACTGAGTGACTAATACCCGTTGTTGAAACACACATTAGCATCACCCAAAACAAACAACAGATAACGCTATATTCCATTAAATGCTGCCATCGTACTTAACCAGCCCTACCAACGTAAAGCTAACAGATAAAGAAAGAAATGCGTTTCTTGAAATGTATCATGGGTCTCACAGAACTCTAATAGTGGGTGAAATAACACTATGTAAATAACAGGGTTAACATGATTGGAATTTTTGTATAAGCATTTATTTTTAATGTTCCAGCTGAAGGTACCATTACCAAGCGGTAGTACATGACCAACAAATGCATCCCTAGTGTAAACTGGAATAGTATGTTGATGTGTGGATGTATTTTCAGAATTATCTCCTAGTGAAGGGTTCACCAAGTTAACGTTAGCTAGATCAGGAGGTATAATGCCAGCACTATTAGATTGTATGCCTGCAGCGAGAGAATGAATAGTTTTTGTTCATAGTTTTACATTCTCAAGAGAAACTGTATATTTCTGACTGTACATGTTTCTGAGTAACTGTAGACATTTATGTGAGTGTGTTTGTGTGAGAACACATTATCTGAGACTTTGATAGACACGTGTACAACATGCAAGTTGACAGGATGATGATTGCAGAGCATGGTGCCATGATCACCACTGTTATCGAGTCACGTAATTATACTGTTTAAATTAAGTCACGTGATTTAATTAAACAGTTTCTGAACAGCATACCTATTATTATTATTATTATTATTATTATTATTATTATTATTATCATTATTATTATTGTTGTTATTATTATTGGTGGTAGTAGTATTAGTAGTTATGCAAAACCCTAAAGCGCCATAGATTATGAAAGCGCATGTTTGTTTTCGAATTATTTTGATTTGTTTTCTTGAAATTTTGAGCTATTTGTCAGTAACATGGCAAAAGATTTCAGAAGAAAAGAAAAAGGGGAGAAAATAAACTGGTAAAAAAAGAGACATTTTGGGCTGATCTAATCAGTTTTAGAAATGCTGATCTACTCAAAAGTGCATTGTGATGCAATCCATCATGAGTAATGTATTGCTCACCCTTACACTCATATTAAGCCACAACACCACCTTAAAACAGATTAAACCAGCATTGCAAAAACTGTTCAAGCTTGCAAGGTTTTATAACATCTTTCAAAATATAAACTGAGCATGTATCGGTGAATCAGTCCTCTGGGTCTGTGAGAACTTTGAATTGTTTTATTTTAGAAGGATATGCATGCGTAATCGTTGTGGTGGCTAATTGGGCCATTAATTAATTTATGCTTGATAAACGCCCAGAGTGAGCCGTGCACATTTTTGTTGCTCTGAGAGAAGGAAACCCAAAAATTTAACTATTTATGTTATGTTTCCTCTATTTGTCTATTTGTAGCTTGAAGGACTCCTTATCAACACACTCAGGGAAGAAGAAACCAGAAAAGAAAACTCGCCACCTGCTCACTGACCTTCCTCTCCCTCCTGAACCTCCGGGCAGTACTCTTGGGTCACCTCATAGTCCACCAGAGGAGAAAAAGACCCCCACTTTACGTAGGAGACCCAAGTATGTTACCACACTTTCCACAGATACATACACACACTTACTTGCTGTGTTTATATGGGTAATAAATGCTTGTGTCATGTTTTTGTGTGTGTGGTGTGTAGTTAGTTTTGTGCATACAGTTTTTACAAATCATTTTTGATATTGCAGATTTTAAGTCCTAAATATAGAATCATATTAATATTTTTGCTGTACTGGTTTGCCAGAATATGTGGGCCACGCTTTGGAGAGATTAAGGAGACAGAGATAGACTGGGGCAAGAGATGCGTTGACAAGTTTGAAATCATTGGGATCACTGGGGAAGGTACCTATGGACAGGTGTACAAAGCCAAGGATAAGGACACTGGTAAGTGTAAGTTTGTAGTAGTGTTTATATTGTGCTTCTTAAGTGTTTACCCTGTTTATCTAGCCTCACACTCATTGCCAGTAGCATTACTTTTGTCTTAAAAACAGTTCAGTATTATGTTCACTGCGGCTCTGTAGCTTAGAGCAGTGGTCACCTATCTTATCTGCAAAAGGCTGGTGTAGCTGCAGGTTTTCATTCCACCCAAGCAGGAGCACCCCTTAAGTAACTAAGCCTATGTTTACATTACAAGCCTCATTGCTCAAATCCGATTTTTCTGACATGATGGTTCACACTAGTTTAGGTAAGTGACTCAAATCTGTCATTAATGTGAACGAACTGGCGCCCAGAAATGACCGGCGTGCGCACATCCTACTCAGTAACGTTATGCGAATGAATCACGTGCGTCACGCACATCATCAGCAAACAAACTAACGAGCAGAATGAGCCTTTGCTGCAAAGATTAAATCTGAACAGCTCTCAGCTGTTCATTATTAGAGCAAGACAAAGGCGAAAAGGGTCAGATGTGTTGCTTTTCCACCATTGACAGGCTTTAATTTCTGATTGGTGCTGATGTCGCACACGCAGTGGGAAAAAAGAACATGAATTCTGATCTGAGCGTTCACATTAAGGTCGCATGGCTACGAATCGGATACACATCCAATCTAGGACCACATATGTACATGGCTTAGGTCGGATTTGAAAAGATCAGATTTGCGTGTCCACACAGCCCTGAGTCACATTAGGGCAAAAAATCGGATTTGTGCCACTTCAACCTGGTAACGTGAACGTAGCCTAATACACAGTTTGAAGATTGAGACCAACTGACTAAACAAGTGAAGTCAGGTGTGCTTTGTGTTAATTGGAATGAAATCCTGTGGCTGCAGGTTTTCCCTTATGTATGATACTGATAGTCCTCACTTAGAATTAGCTAATTAATTAAGAAAATAACTTTCTCCTCTTTCTTGTTCAGCTGAGATGGTGGCCCTGAAGAAAGTCAGATTAGACAATGAGAAAGAAGGATTCCCCATCACAGCTATCAGGGAGATCAAGATCCTGCGGCAGCTCAATCACAAGAGCATTATTAATATGAAGGAGATTGTCACAGACAAAGAAGATGCCCTGGACTTCAAGAATGATAAAGGTAGGTGTTGAGCAATTCACTGAGGCATCAGTAGGAGGCATTTTCCTGAAATCAGAAGGTGATTAGTTTAGCCTTTTTTGGTACAGTGTGGTGTCCCCAGTTGTCTCTCACTATTGCTAATTTACTTCAGTGTAATACATCTGCACCAAGAAGCCATAGGTCTGAGCATTACATAGTAAACACAGTTTAGTCATAGCCACTCATGTCTGGGTGTGAATGGGATTGTGTCCTTTTTGCAGGAAGGCTTAGTTGCTCTGTGCCTGTTGAAGGTAGTCAGCAGAGGGTGTCTGTTAGGTCATGTATCTAAAAGTGTGCCATGAGCACCCTTCTCCAAATGTGTGTAGTTTTCTCTGCCCTTGAATGAATGGCAGATAGAAAAGATCCACTGTGTATGTTACAGAAGAAGCTGAAATGCTGAATTGTGAAGTGCTGCACATGTCAGAAATCACTGAAAACTCAAGCCACTTATTGTCAGCTGACTGGTACTCTATAGTTTTATATATACATTGCAGGCCATGTGTTGATTTTGAATCCTGTTTGGCAGGGGCATTTTACTTGGTGTTTGAGTACATGGACCACGACCTGATGGGGCTTTTGGAATCTGGCCTGGTCCATTTCAACGAGAGTCACATCAAATCCTTCATGAGGCAGTTGCTGGAGGGCCTGGATTACTGCCACAAGAAGAACTTCCTGCACAGAGACATAAAGTGCTCTAACATTCTGCTCAATAACAAGTCAGTGTACTTCAAACGCTCCAATATGTTTGACATAATAACTGGAACAGCAGAGTACATTTTTGTAGTTAAATTAGTGACAATGAAGCTTGTGTTTGTGTTTTAACAAAAGTGCCTTATCTAGACTTATGCTGTGCTGTACAGTCCTATGAATTAGAAACACGTCAAGTTTCTGAATATTTTCTCTTCATTAGGGGCCAGATAAAGCTGGCAGATTTTGGTTTGGCTAGACTCTACAACTCGGAGGAAAGGTGAGCCATGCAACTTATTAATAGCGTTAAATAGACTTTGAAACATTTTAAGACCCTGTATTAATACTTTTCCAGAATCACGCTGTGTAATTAACTGCTATAATTACAATACATATGATTGTGCCTGTGTCCTCTAGCCGACCCTACACCAATAAAGTGATCACTCTGTGGTACCGTCCGCCGGAGCTGCTTCTTGGGGAAGAACGGTACACACCTGCCATTGATGTGTGGAGCTGCGGGTAAGATACTCACTCTCAGCCTGACATTTAAATAGAGATTACATCTGTCTGTATAATGTCTCTGGTTGAGGTAGATTGAATGTCCTGTAACTCTGTTTTTTGTTTGTTTTAGGTGCATTCTTGGTGAACTCTTCACTAAGAAACCAATTTTTCAGGCCAACCAGGAGCTAGCACAGTTGGAGTTGATTAGGTAAACTAGTAATCACCATCCATTTCTATTTCCTTTCTCATCTCATCTTTTCTCACAGCCAAAACAGAAAAGCTGTTTCGGATGCATTTGTCCAGTAGTTGCATGGATGCTGCAGCCTAATAAACTGACACCTGGTCTCTTATCTCAATTCCCTTTAGTCGTATCTGTGGCAGCCCTTGTCCTGCTGTGTGGCCAGATGTGATCAAACTGCCATACTTCAACACCATGAAACCAAAGAAACAGTACAGGCGCAGGCTACGCGAAGAGTTTGCTTTGTGAGTAACCAGCAATAGTACATGTGATGTTAACGCTTGTAATAGCTTTAAGAAAAGCACGCTGGTTCGGTGGCTACGAATCATGCTATTGTGCGTAGACTGCCAACTGAGTTTCACTGCTCCAGAAATTAGGAACTTGTGCCTAGATAAGCTCACAGAGCACTTAATCCTTAATGTTTAACTTGCTCTGACTGGAAGATGATGTTTTTTCTTCCACTGGTAAAATTTTTTCACTCCTCCTTTGTTTAGTATTCCTCTGACAGCGCTGGACCTTTTTGACCACATGCTGGCTCTGGACCCCAGCAAGCGTTGTACAGCAGAACAAGCTCTCAACAGCGACTTCCTGAAAGATGTCGACCCAGCCAAGATGCCCCCACCAGAGTATGAGTGCCATCTCATTTACTCTCTCTGAAGAAGTTGTGTTCTACACGTTGTATCAGTCTCTCTTGCTCTTTCTCATATACACTGTTTCTTTTCCCCAGTCTCCCTCTTTGGCAGGATTGTCATGAGTTGTGGAGCAAAAAGCGTCGGAGGCAGAAGCAGATGCCAGAGGAACTGGCTGTTCCTAAAGCTCCACGGAAAGAGCTGGGGCTGGACGACAGCCGCAGTAACACGCCTCAGGGTTTCCCTGCTGCTGTGGGCCACAAAGGTCCCAGTGCTGCCGCTGCTGTCATGCTGGGTAAGCACAATGACCCCTCTTCCTAACAGCTCAGTGACAAACACCAGTAGCCTCAGTTCATAATCTTTTCACTCATACTCTGTATAGAAAGGTGTTGTAATTCTTGAGGGAGTGCTCAGAGGATGTGTAGCATCTCGATACTGTATCCTTTATGAATTTTGTTCCGGTCTCAGTGCTTTGTACCCAGTCTGCTTGTTTTACCTTGCCTAGCAAATATATTCAATTGCAGCCATGTGTGATTAAGGGTATGCCTTAAAAATCTCATTGTTTGTCTTAGACCCAAAAGGTCCAAACTCGCAACTGACCCAGGAACAGTTGGCTGTGCTTCTGAACTTGCTCCAGTCCAAGAGTGCCCCTGCGGGCTCTGCACAGCTGTCCCAGGCCATGGGCCTCAAGATGAACCCAGAAACTCTGCAGCAGCTCACCAAGGCCCTGCTCCCTGGGCCTGTAGAGCTGGACAGGCCTCCAGAGCCTTCTGTCCCTCCCATCTCCCAGTCTAAGGCCCCTAAACCACCCCAGCCTCCTCTGATGGTGGGTGGTGCACCTCGAACCCCACCCATACCCAAGCCTCCATCACCTCCAACCCCTCAGCAGCAGGGCAAGCCTGATGGAGAGGCCACGGCTGCAGTCACGCAAACCGCTGTCACTATGCTGCTTGCTCAGCTTCTCAAGGTTCAGCAGAGTGCAGAAGTCCTTGGGCCTGAAGGACCAGATGGAACAGTTTCTGCAATGCTTGGAGGGGCTGCTGCTTCCCTACTCTCTGCGGAGATTAAACAGCCCAGCCCTGTCTCACCAGGTAAACCTTCCTCTATACAAGAACTTCACATTTTGCCAAAATGTAAGCTTCTTTCTTGCTGATGAAATAATAGTTTAGCATTCCCAAAGGCATTTTTCTGAAGTTCACAACTTGACACTTCTCTGTCTTTCAGTCACAGACGGGAGTGGACTATCTTCCAGAGCCCTGGAGCCGCTGTCCATCTTGCCTCCTGACCAGAGGCCTCCCGAGCCTCCAGAGCCCCCTCCATGTGCGGACCTGGACTACCGACAAGCCCCTGAAACCAAGCAAAGTCTCTCCTCCTCCACAGGAGCAGGAGATGTACCGCGACCACCTGAGCCTGATTATCCTCCCCCACCAAGAGGTGCGGAGGGACCTGGGTATGGGGCGGACTATCCCCGGCCACCTCCCCCACCCTTTCCCTCCACAGGCTTTGGAGACAGCTACCTCAGCCATATGATGGGAGCAGGAATGACTTCCCATGCCCTGAGGGAGGCTTTCAGTGGCAGCGCGAATGTGCCCACCTCAGCCTCTGTTCCCTCAGAGCCCTTTGCTCATGGAGGACCAGCAGGTGTTGGGAGTACTGGTGGGGGTTCTGGGGGAGGCAGTAGCAGTATGGTTTTTAGTGGAGACAAGGACCATCGCTTTGAATACAATCATAGCCCTATACCTGTGGAGGGCACCTCCCATTCCACCAGCATACATCTCTACAACCCTGCTATTGGCCAAAAGGATGGAGGACCGCCGCCCCCTTCCATACCTCCACCTCCTCCAGGCCAAGCCTGGAGCTCGCCCTCCCAGCCTGGGGCCCCGCCCCTCCCACTTGGGTATGTCCCCCATTTGAACACTGCAGCACTAAGGGGCAGGGGTCTCCCTTACTGACAGGCATCTAAGCCGAGGAGGAATAACATAGTACCAGACTCACGCCTCAGAAAAGGAAGACTCTAAAAGACAAAAGCAGTTGCTGCCTCCCAGGCCAGCACTGAGTGCACTACAGAGGCACACTTAATTTGTAATAATTCTAGTGATGGATACACGGGGGGAGGGGGGCACTCCAGTGGAAGAATGTGGCTAGAGTTACGACTGGAGGGATGAGTTGAGGGGAAAGGGTTTTCCTCTCAGACATTTTTAATTATTTACCCCCTCTCTTTGATTTGGTAATCTATCCTACTGCTGTCTTTTAAATTAAATTGTACCTTTTTGAGTGTGCATTTACCGTCCACGGTAAGTGTTTTTATTCTCTGTACCTTAGTGTCTCCTTGAATTACATAAGGACAGACTAGTATTACAACGTTTTGCACTACTGAGTAAAGTAGGCAGAAACAAAAAGGTATGAAATGAATGATGTGCTGTATCTGCACAAGATGGAATGACCAGTAATGTAGTTTTTTTTCTCTCTTCTTAATTTTAATTTTTTTTTTTTCCAAATGACTCAACTTCACTGGAGGGGCTTTTAAAAAAAGGACTCCAGAAAGATTGGCAGCACTTGAGTGACAAGTCCTCCTTTAGATTGGTTTGTCTGCTGAACAACTGAATGGAACAAAGCTGTATTTTCTCACCAGTTCCACCAGCCGTTGTCTATAGCCATTGTAAAATGAGACAAAAACAAAGACATTTAATCCAGTTTCAAAAAGGAAAGGAACTGCAGTTTTTTTTTTTTGTTTGTTTTACTAAGAAGTTGGCAAATGTTTATTAAAGAAATGCCAACAATGTACATCTTGGTGTGCTCATGGCTCATGTAAACCCCCAGCATGTCAGCAATTATAACACACTTCCAGCAGAACTGATAAGAGGGTGTAATACCAGCATATTCTCACATCTTATCCACTTGTGGAATTGCTTCTCAACATCCTCACTCTTTGAATCACTCCTACACTTCGTGAGAATTTCAGATTTTACCACTGTTTTCCAATCCTGTAGTATGTCTGCAATGTGCAGTGCTTTCCCTGCTCTAATTCAGCTCATCGTCAAGCCCTTCATGGTCAGGGATGTTGGGGTCACTGGCCTAGATTTTTCTAGTAGGTAGATAATGAGCTAATGACTTCCGTTTTCCACATAACGTCACAGAGGCATTCATAGGCTTGTTCCACTCCAGTCCTTTTGCACTGCACAAAGGGAGATTTGAGTTCTCCCTGCACATTTTAGAAGTATTGTGACATTCCACTTGGGTAATTCTCAACTCTCTGCTCAAGCTAGCTGGCTAACTGAGAAATCCAGCTTTGAGAAATACCTACCTGCTTCAGTTTGTTCAAGCTCAGTTAGGTTGTTTGTGTCACGTGGTAGAGCAGGAAAAGTTTCGTCATACTCATTTCGTTTGAGGTGTTGTTTAAAGGAACAGGTAACACATTTCTAATTGATGTTAGTTTGAGGAGCCTTTAAATAAAATTTATTTAAATAAAAGTTAAAATATACCTTAAGTTTAATGTATCAACGTTAATTACAACCATTAACTCTTGTCCAAAACTTTAATATTCAGGTTTTGTAAAGATTCTTAGCTTGAGAAAGGCAGTGTTAATCTAATCTCCCCTGCTTTCCTTCCTTGCTGTGAGCAGTTGCAGACTAACTTTAGGAGGAGAGTGATTAATTTGGTGCTTCAGCCACAACCTTTATTACAATATGGTCAGACCTCTCCTGACCTACTCTTTTCCAAGAGGTTCTGGTGCTGTCTTTAAGAAACTCTTGCTAAAGCTAATAAACATGTGAGAATGCAAGGAATGCCTGCAGGATTCTTTCTGTTAGGTCCTCGGTCATTTTGTGAGGGCCTGATAAAAACATTTGTGGTAGGTCAATAAGTTGAAACTTTTTAAGCATTTCAAAATCTAATCTTTTATGATCACCATAAAGGTGGGCATCCACTGGAGATTGCAACATCATTAACAGTGGTTGTGATTGATGTAAAAGTTTCTATGGAGAGCTTGTACCTGTATTTGCATACTTGTATGCAGCTTTTGTAGGAACCTCACACCGTGGACCATGTACTGGACAACGTCAGCCAAACTACTTAGTCAAGAGAATGGGAAATAATGTTTCTTCTGATATTGCCAAAAAAGCATGTTTCAGAATCAGCATGGACCTTGTTTCTCACCCTTACACCTGTGGAGGTAGCAGGTAATAAGGCCTCCTCTTGACATTTTAATTATTTATAATGATACACCAGGCGAATATTTTTCTTTTGTACGTTCTTTGCGTAATTAAATTTGTTACATGATGTGAAGAAATAGTATACTGAAGTGTTGAGAATTCCTCACCATGCATCTTGCTAAGGTAATTATAGTCAGGGACGCAACTATCATCTTAAAATATGCTTTAAAGATTCAGACTCTTTCCTTTTGTAATATTCTGGGTTTTCAGTGTTTCTTAGGCTTGAGGAAGGTAATGTTAAGTCTCACATCCCACTTTCCTTCCTTGTTGTGAGCAGTTGCAGGCCAGATTTAGCCTCTGTATTAACTATCCACTCATGGGGCAGGAGACACAACCTTTATTACAGTATGGTCAAACCTTTCCTGATATTTTGCTAAGAGGTTCTGACCCTGTCTTTAAAAAACACTTGTGCTGAAGCCCATCAGAGGTCAACCCAAGCACCTTTGAGGTCTTAGAAGAACTTTAGAATTCTTTTTGCGAAGTTCTTGGTCATTTTAGTCAGCACCTGAGCGAAGCATTGGTAGGTCAGTGGCTTTGGTGCTGTTTAAGCAATTCCATGTCTAAACCACACCTTTTATAATCACCATTGTGAAGTAGGGCACCATTCAGGGATGGCAACATGATAAACAGTGGTTGTGATTGATGCAGTGTGGAGAGCTTGTATCTTTGGGCTTTGCACAGATTTCTTAATGATCCCACCCTGTGGATCACCTACTTGAGAGAATGGGGAAAGGCAGCCTCCCCTGATTTCCCCAATGAGGCATGTCCCAGGATCAGCATGATTCACCTTGATTGTCACCTTTCATCTTTCAGCCTCATCTATGCCAGGCACCGGATGATAAGGTAATGATACATCAGGAAAATGGTGTTCTTATGATGTGTACTAGTTATATATGTAGTTAAGGAAGGAGTAGCTTGCCAGTTAGCTGTTTAGCCATTGGGCTAAAATGCTAACACAAGCTAATAATCCAGTGCTAGCGTAAGTGTAACGTGGTTATCAGATCCTTAATTAATAAACACAAATCCACTAATATTTAAATTGAGAAGCGAAGAACACAACGCAACCAGAATTGGCAAATTTGCCAGTAATCCATCCCTGGACAATCTGTCTGTCCAGGGATGGATTACTGACCAGGCCCATGCCCAGGGCCCTTCCACCCACAGGACCCAGGGTGTCTCAAATACTTGTGACGATCCACTGCTGATTTAAGAATTAGATTAACAAGCTGCCCTTGAAAGTGCACAAATAAATGAATTTAGTTTTTTTTAATTAAATTGCTTTTAATATTTCTGTGTTTGCTGTGTTTATGAAAATGGTGTTGTTTTAGCAGGTGGAGGGGCCTCGCAAGACTACGATTTATGCCTGTGCTCACCTGAAGGCCTGGTCAGGAATTCACTCACCATCTCAGAAGGTACACTTTTAAAGTTGCCAAAAAGGTTTTTTGAAGCAATGACGGAAGAACCACTTTTGGTTCTCTTACAAACCTTTCAGTGAGTGGTTCTTTACGGTGGTTCTGTAAATGTGAAGAAGCTTTTTAAACTTTGCAGAACCTCAACATAACTTGGTATAGAACCTTTACATTTTTTTCCATAGAACCATGTTGGAACTTTGAGAGTGTATGTGGTCCAGGAATACTATTGGTTCCTCTCTCTGCTTCCTGTCCTGCACATTTTAATGTGTTTCCTGCTCTAAAGCACCTGATCCATTAACAGCTCGTTAACAAGCTCTTCTTTCTGGTGCCTGGAAATCATAGTGAAGTCAAGCCAAGTCAAGCAGGTTGAAGAGGCAGAGAGGCACTTTGGCAGGGAATAGAGGCAGGAAAACTCTGCACCAAAACATCTGTCCTCTGTCCCTTTCTGTCTTCATTGTACAGGGTTTATTTCAGTGGGGGTGCTCTACTTGGAATTTCTCTGGAATGCTTGGCGCTCAGGAATGTCAGTTTGCCATCGGGCACAGGATTAAAGAGTTTTACGCCTGCAGTCTGCCAGTATTTATTAACCTTTAGTAATGAGGCTAATCCTGACAAGTTCATCACTTTTTCTGGGAGAGGACTGAGAAACCCTGTTAATGTATTTCAGTTCTGATGCTCAGCATCAGGCGAGCTTTATGAAGAGGCATGAGCAGCAGTATTTGCATATTCTGCTTGGCTTTGAGTCATGGACCTGAGGAACCTTGCATGAGGCATCACTCAAGCAATCCTCTTGAGTTTTATATCATCAAGTTGAACTTAATTTCTGATGCTGGACTATTGCCTTGGCTTCTTGGTGCAGAGAAAAACCCAGTGCTTTTTGAATGCTTTGCAAACCTCACCTGCATGAACTGACCTTTCTGATGATACCGCTGCTGCACAGACTCAAACTATTTAATTATAACCATTGCTTCACCTGTTTTTCCCTGTTTCTGTATTTTAATATTTTATAATAACGTTAAAATCTTATCCTTTGTTCATTTTGCTCGTGTTACTGTTTGTTATCTAGTGTCGACCAGAGGAGGATGGGTTCCCTGTTGAGTCTTGGTTCCTCTCAAGGTTTCTTCCTCTTGCTGCTTGGAGTTTTTCCTTGCCATTGTTGCCATTGGCGACACTCAGCAGGGCACAAACCCAGATTTTTCTGTAAAGCTGCTTTGCGACAACGTCTGTTGTGAAAAGCGCTATATAAACACACTTTGACTTGACTTGAAACATAGTGATCTGAATATAATTTATGCAATATCAGCAGTAAAGAAAATGAAAAATAGATCTAAATAAGATATATAATAAATTGAAAGAGAATATATGTCTATAATAGATATAACAACTTGAGAAATTACATACAGTCCTGCTTGAAAGTTTGTGAACACGTTCTACATAAAAGTGCCCAAAAATATGATGACAATAGAGAATCCAATAAAACAAATAATAGAAACGATTATGTAGTTTTTAAATCATTTATTAAACAAAAGTGATTCAATATTAAATGTCTTTATTGATCCCTAGAATTATGAGTTTGGTGTATGTGATAATTAGGGTCAGAAAGTTCTATCAATTGGATGACAATCAGATGTGAGTGTGGTTGACCGCACCCTATTTAAAAAAAACATCAACCTGAGTCATCTTTACCACACACCTTTGTTAATGCATGCCATGTCTTAATCAAATGAGAATTCTGAGGAACTAATGAGCCAAAGCTCATTAGGCTGGCAAAGGTTCCGGAACTATTTTTGACAAGTTTGGGCACCAATCTACTCTGTAAAAAATAAAAAAATCTAACCTTCATTTAAGGTATAATGATAAAGAAAAAAAAATGTCATGGAAAAAATACATTTCTTAAACCCATGTGTGCCACAAGGTTGTTGAGCTGCACAAATCAGGAAATGGCTACAAGAAAATGACTATATAACAGTTGGAAATGCCCATTTCTACTATCAGGTCAATAATTAAGAAGCTTAAAACAACTGGAAATGTTAAGAAACTGTCAGGAAGAGGACATATGTCAATACTGACCCCCCACACAGTGAGGAGGATGGTTCGAGTGGGCAAAGAATCTCCAAAGATCATGGATGGGGAATTTCAGACATTGGTTTGATCCTTTGCCATGTGTTCACCTCATTAAGCGTTATAGGAGAAAACTCAGAGCTGATATCTTTGCAAAGTAAGGCTGCACAATGTATCAAATGAAGCAGTGGCAATATATATATATATATATATATATATATATATATATATATGCGCCTGTCTAAAGTTTCCTAAAGTTCACCTGGGTGAGCCAGAAGACTATTAAAAACATCTGGATGAATAAAGTAAAAATGTATCTTTTGGCTTAAATAAACAATGTTATATTTGGCAAAACCGAACACTTCACTCCAGCATAAGAACCTCATCCCCACTTTGAACAGATTCCTCCAAGTTTATGTATAGGGATGAACAGTTATAGGAGCCATTTGGTTGAAGTTGTTGCTGCTGAGGGGGTCACACCAGTTCTTGGAAGCAGAAGTTCACATACTTCTGCCAACAAAGACATGTTAGATTCCTTAGTTCAATGAATGAATGAAAATGAATTTTATTCGCTGAATTGGGTTCTTTTTATCTGTTATGCATATGAGTTGAATAAAGATCTAATCATATTTTTAGGTCAAATTTATGTAGAAATTCACAAAATGATCAAGGGCTTACAAACTTTCAAGCAGCATCCTGGATAGGAAATGATCTCTTGCCTAATTGATGGGTCTTGATTTGCACCTTCAAGTTAAGCAAAAATATGTTTTAATAATAAGTACATACACCATATATGAAAATTTCCCTTTGCAGCAAATCAGTCATAATATTTTGTCACAACACAATGAAAGACGCCAACTAAGCAAATTCATAAAATAAATACATGGAAACTCTGATATTGATAGAAAAAGAACATAGTAGAACAAGTTACACTCCTTTATTGCAAGCAGTTCTGACTCCTTAAACCCCTTATACAGTGTTGTCAGGGATGTAAAACTACTGGATGAGTCAGGTTTCTACCTGCCAGCTTCTTTGACACTCACTGGATAACTGTTCTTGTTATCCTCTCAGATCTCTAAGTAGGTCTGTGTGGTAGTTCTTGCACTACATGAGCACTTAGCATGCTGGTTGTTTGATCCAAGCAAGTCTATAATTGCCCTCAAAGGATGCATGGTGAGGCATCATCATCACTTCAGTAAAGGATCTCTGAATTTTAGTCTTTAATCCTGAAAATTACATCACTAACCAAAAGAGGGAACTAGTGAGTCAGAGCACAAGACATCTTCATTCAGGCTTATCATTAAGAGAGAATTTAACTGTGCTGCAGCTAGCCGAAAGGTCTCACTTTATTTGGAGTATTATGGTCAGGATTTGGACCAGGTTTAGGTTTTGGGTGGAGGTTAAGATTAAGGTTAGGATTTGGACAGGGATTAGGACTTGGCTGAGGGTTAGGTTTAGGTTTTGGGTTGAGGTTAAGGTTGCAATTAAAGCATTTAATTAGCTTGTAATTTCTTCACAATTAAATCATTAAGATTAAGTCTGTTGGTAAATGGGAGAATTTATATCATTCCATTGAAGAACTCTTGGTCCAAGATTACTTAGAGAACACTGATTTTGTCAGTAGTACTTTTCTACATTGTGTAGTTTTGCCTGTTTTTTGTTATAACTATTTCTGACGCTCTGGTGTTTGTAGGTCTCTTTGACCTGTGAACCTGTTTTTTTGCTTCTCTGCCTCCCCCACCCACCTTTCCTGCCTCCCCCACCCACCTTCCCTTGTGAAAAGCAAACAAAAGTTGATCATGGCTTGATGTGAAATGCTTATTGTAGAGAAACTTAACAAGACTGAACTGTTCACAGCAATGAAGATGGAAACATCCAAAGAGTTTAACGTCTCTAAAAGCTTACATGGTATGTAAGCTACACAATGTAGAAACCTATACAACTATACAATGTAGACATGTACCATTGAGAAATCAGTGCTCTCTGTAAGTGTCCCTGGGTCTAGAGTTCTCTTTACCGTAGGTTTCTGATAAGGTTTTAAATACAGGGTGTTTATGGAAAAATGGTACCAAAAGAAGCATTGTCACTGAGCATGGTGAACTAGGCTCATGTGTGGCTGCTTCAGAGCATCCCATTCTATTAACAATGCTTTTTTATGGAGATTCTACAAGCTCTGTGTTTGTGCGTGTGTGTGTGTGTGTGTGCACACATGCAATTGAATGCCTTTGTCAGCGACAGGTGCACCTTAAATTTATCCAGGAGATTACAGGACATGTAACTTCTTGTGAACACCTTTCTGAACAGCATACAATAGACACTGTTCAATAAACAAAGCTGTCAGGGCCCAAATGATTCTGGTAAGGAGGGATTGCCAAAAAACATGGAAGAAGAGATGGAGGACAGCAGTGTGAAGATCAAGGGGATGGTCTTTAAATGCTGCCATTTAATTAGTCAGAATAGGAGTGTGTAAAAGGATGCTGTAATCTCTCAAGGGAGAAAAATGACTCATGAAAATGAACAACTAAAAACTTCCATGAAGCTGTTAGGTATTGGAATTGGAGGACTCTTATCATGTCACACTGATGAGACATAAGCGCTGGGTTTTCCCCTCCACAAAGAAGCCGAGGCAGGAGTCCAGCATCAGAAATCAAGTTCAGTTTGATAGTGCTATATAACTTGTGGACTGTTTGACTGATTCTTCAGGTCCACTATTGAAAGACAAGCAGAAAATGCAGAGAGTGCTGCTCATGCCTCTTCACTAAGCCTGCCTGATACAAAGTGTGAGTGAGGTTCTCATTTGTGCCTCCAGAAAACAAACTTTAATGAATTTGTCAGGATTAGCCTCATTACCAAAGTGTAATATTAGCAGGCTGTAGGCAAATTTGCTAATTAGAAGGGAGGATCTGGATACTTCTGGATATGTAGTGTAGCAATGCATAAGCACACATTTACAACGTACCTGTCACCCATAGTCAAATTCAATTTTCATTACCAATATTCAAAGTTGCTAAAGTTTACTACCTGTAAAAAGTAGTGTTTGAGTAATATGAGCAAATACTTTTTGATGCTTATCTGAAATGAAGTGCTTCATTTAAAAAAAAGCTTTTAAAGAAGATGTGGTATTTAATGAAAATGTGGTATCTTCTTGACTCGTCTCGATGTGAACTACTGCCCAGACAAATTCCTGGTGAGTGATGTCTTACTTGGGCAAGGAAACCAAATTCTGCTAATTCTGATTCTATCATCATATTTCTGTAAAAATCCTCAGTCTTATGGCCATGTGATCTTTGTTCAAAAGAATTGTAGGGGAAGTGGTGTGGTTTTTGAGAAACTCCCATGTCTTCCATCCACTTTACATCCTGCCAGAACATCACACCAGGGGAAAGAAAGGAAGGCATTTTCGTCATTTGACTTTTTTGTTTTAATAAATAAATTCAAAACAGCATGGCAACAGTGAACATGTTGAAAAGGCACTTTAAAATAAAGGACTTGTCAAGCTAGCATTTGATGCATCTCCAATACTGTAATACGGTCTCTCCAAACATCAGTATTTTCTAGTTGTGCTAGATCTCGCTTGATGTCAAACAAATAATTCTTAATTATTTTACACCATTAAATGTGTACACTGCATTGTAAAAATCGAGCCATTAAATCTCAGAAAGACAGAATGTTAAACTACATAACCGTACCATGAAATTATTTTCCACAAATCCAAACAATTTTGTTACAAAAAATGGCACCAGTGGTTTCAAACCAATTCGCTGCTCAGCTAAAGTCTACTTTTAAATGCATAGGTCTTTTTACACACCATCTGACTATGTATGACCTCACAGCATATACAACATATTCTGTCATAAAATTATTTTCAGTGAAGGCCAATTCATCACCCTGTGAGAATGGGATAATACTGAGGCAAAGCTAAATGGCACTAAATCAGAAAATGTGTGTGTGTGTGTGTGTGTATATGTATGTATATATATATATATATATATATATATATATATATATATATATATATATATATATATATAACACACACACACATATATACACTGTTTTGTGTCTGTCCTCTTATCCGGTGTCGACCAGAGGAGGATGGGTTCCCCTTTTGAGTCTGGTTCCTCTCAAGGTTTCTTCCTCCTTTTGAGGGAGTTTTTCCTTGCCACTGTCGCCAAGTCTTGCTCACTGGGGACCCGGATTCTTTGTAAAGCTGCTTTGTGACAACATCTGTTGTAAAAGGCGCTATAGAAATAAATTTGACTTGACTTGATAGATATATATATATATATATATATATATATATATGAAGTATGCAAAGTTTCCTTTTTATCTAGCAAAGTGAATTGGCCAATTTGGAGCTTATTTACTGGACTAATCTAATAGTTTTATCTTTCCGTTGCTCAACTGCACATCAGTAATGAATATGATTTAAGGATGTCTTATGAAGGACGATCAGTAAAGGTTATTATCAGTGGCTTTTTACAGCTACTAATGATATGAAGACATTCTGCAAGTGAGGTTACTCACTGATTGGATATCCAGAGAATTGCATAATTGCTCAAAATAACAATTTAAAAAAATACAGAACAAAGAGAAAAGAATGAACACAAGACAAATGTGCTATTATAAATCAAAATTTCCAGTAGAAATGATATAGCCACTGTAGAGTGAGAATAAATTGTGGAATAAGAAATGTTTGATAACATTGCAGGATACTTGTGATTCATGGAACGCGTGTATCTATGAATTCATTGGCTTATAAGATAAGAATAAGCAGTTCCCTGATTGTCAGCTGTCGTCATTAGTGAGATGTTATATTCAGACCATTAATGGCATGTTACATATCAGTGTCATATTCATACACCCAGTCTAACGCAGAACAATGACAATTCAGGATTTATACAGCCGTCTGTACAGAAACGCAGAATGACCAAAGCAGATAATCATTAGCAGTCTTCATAAAACGTTGTATGATACTTCATGAGCCGCTTTATGGGCGTCTTTTGCCTCGCAACATTAAACAAAATGTTCTTGCATCATTGTGAAAGGCATAAATGTCTGTCCTGTGTAAAAGGAAGGATATAACAGTACTCAAAAAAATACAGATGCAAATAAAAAGTCTATACAAACTGTACACTTTTTTGCAATGAGTTGATAGGAGCCACATAAGTGTCGTGTCCTAATGCAGTGCTACAATATAAAATGCACATTTCTACAAAATAAAATGAAAGGTTTAAATGGAAGGACATAATATTTCAAAGTCAAATTAAGAACATTGTTATGAACATATTGGACGCATCCATTATTTGCCTTCATATTTGGGATTGACCACAGTTGTAACAGCACTCTTGTAGATTGGATTTTCCCCCTGTAAAGAGAAGACACAATTAGATGACAAACAGGACAACTATTGTCATTTATTTGTGAGTGTTAGTCTGGGCAAAAAGCCTAAAGTTTATAATCAATTTTTTAATGCATCAATTACAGTAATCAGGCAATTAGTACACCAGTGCATTACTTCATGCTTTAGTAGGATATATAACTGATAAAACCACAAACACACACAATTTACTAAACTATTTGGCAGCCAGCTAAGATAGTATGTACAGAACTGTGCAAAAGTCAGTGACCACCCTTCATTTATTTCATTTCTAGTCAAAATGGCCATTAATTTATTCAGTTAACAGAAAATTACACAGGATCTTCAACAACTGGTGACATCTTTTTTTGGTATTTAGTGAATCCACCCTGTACCTTTATTACAGCTTCTGTTCTTTTTGGAAGACTTTCTTTCAGTTTTACTAAGAAACCTGCAAGGATGTTTTTACAAACCTCTAAAGTTCAGTCCTATAAGTTGTTTGCATTTCCTGTTTATTTAAGCCTATCACTATGTAGGGCCATGTTTAGACTGCAGGCAAATCGGATTTGTTTATGACATCAAATCTTTTAAGATGACTGTTCGCACTGTTATTTGCAAGTGATCAGATCAGATTTGTGTGTCCAGACGTCACCGACCTATCTGCATTGGTCACTCTGGTAACGATGTAGGCATCAGTAACTACGTAGCTATGCTGGTGACCTGAATTTCAAACGTGGATGCAGGAGAGATGGAGGTGCATCATCTCACCCTCCAGACTCTTCAAAATTCTCTGGCATAAGCATGAATTTTGGCAGTCTTCTTAAATTCCAGCAGTTCCATCACTCTGGATTTGAAATTCTTGTTTGTTGACACTTGGTTAAAATCACATTTCAATCACATTTCAGATTTGCAAACATCTGATTTCATGTATGTGGCTGTCCAGACCATCAAAAATCAACCTGGATTACAATTAAGGGTGGTCCCTGACTTTTGCACAGTATTGTATACAATATTTCAAAATAACATTCAAAATAAAGGTCATAGTGATAAAGTGGGATCTAAAGCGAACCACACTGAACGTGTTTAAGTAATGAACTGCTGTACTTTTTATTTCCCTACAATTGCATACTTACCTCAAAGAGAAACACTATGAATTTGTGTTACATAATACTTAAAGAAAAAAAAACCCACTAACAATATTTAAAAAAACTGAACCACACACAGATCCTCACACAGGGCATAAAGACCATGCAGAGGCGAGTGGAAAAGAATACACACTTAAAGAGCAGCAGTTTTACGTCCATAGTTTGGATTCTGGAACTTATTAATAGGACTCTTGTAAATTGGATTCTCTTGCTAAGAAGGGGAAAAAAAAACAGGCACAGAAAGAAGCTGAAGGAAAGTTGAAAGAGGAAGTGATGGAAACATGAAACATAATACAAAGAAAGGAAAATGACAAAAAGAGATAGAGAAAGAAAGATTAACAGAAAAAAAGAAAAAGGCTACTGAATGTTTGGAATTTATCATAAAAGGGGGAATTCTCAATTTCTGCATAATCCAGTGGTTGTTATTCAGTGTGGTGTGATGTGAAATGGTGCACTGCAGGGAGACTTAGCAAGTCAGGAACCAGGGGTTGCAATGTCTACAATGCAAATATAGCCATTTTATTTATTATCTGAGATAAATATTGAACATATGCAAGTCTTCTGTGTATTAAATCTATAACTAATTATTTTATTTGGGTGCTATTTTGCCTTACAGTGCCCTGCATGTACCTTTCTGCCACAAAAAAATCAGATCAAAACTTTATCTCAAAACTAGGGATGCATCTATATTGATACTGGTATCGGGCCTATACTGTGCTTTTTTACTCATACTTATAAAATATACCATCCAACACCAAATAATACCACGTTACATAAGCCGTGTGTACACTGCCGCACTAATGAATAAATGACTCTGACAGTGAACAAGACTCTGCTCACGCAGATAGGTGTTGCTGATGCAATGGAAGTTGGACACAAAATTGTTGGTCACTTTAAACATTCTGCCATGGCAAATTCCAAGTGATTTTAGCCTGTTTTTAAACACAGTCAAACACAAACACAACCACTTCCCCAATATGGGTGGACACAGGCTAGCAAAACAGAGGCAAAAAAACTATTTCCTACCAAACTCTCTATATGCCTTTACTCTTACTCTGTTTACCTGTATAGAGCTGTGAGGTATAAACATTAATATGCTGATTTTATATGGCTTTAGAAAGACATATAATAGACATATAATCTTACTCAGTACATCAGTCCCTGGTTTTAGTTTCAGTGCACAGTGACAACAATTCAACAAAGCTGCTGTAGCTCAGTTTCTCTTGAAAAAGCTGTTTGTAGGGGCTGTGTTTCACAAAGCATGTCAGTCAGACTCAGCGTTTTCATTTTCATACATTTCAGACAACCTCTACAGGGAACTTAAATATGGCATTGTATGTTTTCCAATATGTTAAATTCAGCAAATAAACAGTAAGTGTGCATTAAAACGTGCAGAAGTGTGTTCACTGTAGAAAATGTTTTAACTTATTTTCACTTAGAAAATCAACAAAATGTAACTTAAGCAGTGGTGCACAAACTTTTGCATACAACAGTATCTTTTAGAGGCATTAAATGCTTCATATGACTGGTTTCCATCACCACCACTGTGAACAATTCTGACTCTGCTAATTTCTCTGAAACTGATCATTTCACATCAAACCACTCTGAATGACTTTGTTTACATCTTAACAACCATTTCATTTTGAATAAGTGATATTCCTCTTCAATACAGACACTGTTCTTCACAAGACTGCAGACCTTTTTTCTCTGCATAAAATGATATATAGGGTTGTCATGATTGCATGATTAAATTCAGTTAAACTCTAATTATTGAAACTTAATCTTTTCAATAAATCAGAAATGATTGGTTAGCAGTTTGCATGAAAATACATGCTTCAAATTCTCCTACTGCTCTTTGTTACTGTAAGAAACAGAGCCTAATAGACACACCTACTAATATGCATTTTCCCACACATTTTTATTATTATTATATTATTTATTATGTTATTATCCTTGTTTAACTTGCTACAAGTAAATATTTTGATCTTTTATAGGCTATGCGTGGTTTGTTACTGTTTAGTCCATTTTTATTGTTTGGCTTCTGTTTAGACTGAATCAAAATAATTGACAGACTAAATCACTTATATAATCAGTAGTGACAGTCCTAATGATATGTGGTACAAACACAATGTACAATGTCCCTAATGGTTCCAATAAGGTCATATCAGGTTTGAAACACGATGGAACCCAGAGCACTCGCCCCAACATTCATCACAAGCTGCACAGAGACTTTGAAGATGTTTTTAATCACAGACACTGATAGTGTGGGTTATCTGTAGCTGACATCAGGACGTTAATGAGAGGGCTATAAAGCTTCAATGCCCAGCCTGAATCACTCAGCCTCATATGAGGATCCTATATGCTGAAAGAAGAGGTCTGTATTCGAGATTAAAGCTCAAAAGTTACTGCTTATGAAAACAGCCATAACTTATAAGCATCATAACTTGGTCTGGTTAATCCAATGATAAAATAAAAGCATGAAATTCTGGCTTTTGATTTATTTTGTGATTGCTTAGTTTTTCATGGCTCGAGCGTGGGAGCTGATATGTCTTTAATGTGGGACCATGCAACCTTTCATTTCTGAACCACAGAGGGCAGCACTGAGGCACCCAGCCTGCCAGACCAGCCTAAACAGACCACACCTAGGAGAAAGCCTCAAATCTAAAATGTCTCTCTCTCTCTGCAGCTCTACAGCTGCTAGAATCCTTCATCTAATCCTTACACCCACTTGCTTGAATAGTATGCCTGTGAATAACATTTCAATGAACCAAGTGACATCTGGATGGGTTTAAAGATCATGATGGAGGAACAAAAGGGCTTCTGTCACAGTCTTAGTCTGCTTTTGGCTGTAGCAACAGTGCCCAATTCTGTCTCTAGAAGAATCTAGTCTTCATCCTGGCTGTAATACTCTCTGTATCAAGCCTTATGACCTAACTCAAAAAACACCAACTCCATTCTGTAAATCTTGTGTGAAAACTTATAGCCGAAGAATTTTCTTACCGTGTCCCATTTGGCATTCATTTTCTCTTTCTCGAACTTAGCAAACTCGCGGCGGTCATGAATGATCATGAGCAGCTTCCAGATTAACAGCAGGGCCAGACCAATCAGCACGATTCCAGCAACCACTCCCGCCACAATGGGGATGATGTCAGGACCAGCCGGGCATTCTGGGAAATACAGAAGTATGGGAATATATCTGTTTATTACCTCCTGCAATTCTCTGTTTTTCTTTCATGTTTGTATCCCATTGGACATGCCTGTTTGTCTTATTTGGTGACTAAATTACCAAGACTGGACAGTCGTATGCAAATGTTTAAACACCTCCTGTCAAATGACGTTTTGTTGATTATCTAAGTGAAAATAAGCGTCGTCTACAGGGAACTGAAATATGCCATTTGTGTGCCTAGTCTAGACATACTGGAGAAAAATAAAACATAAAATATAATGTGTGCCATAACTTTTAGACGGGCCACTGTTTTGTATGTTAAATTCAGCAAATAAACAGTAACAATAAATATATACGTACATACATATATATATACATATATACATACATGCATGCACACAGTATATTATTCATCATTTATTAACCTGTTGTTCTAAAAAAAAGTTGAAAAAATATTGAACAAAATCTAAAAATATAATCTATTTTCCAGTTCTTTAAAATGAGAAGTGACTATAATGTATAGTAGTGTATATCAGTCTTTTTCTTTCTGGATTTACCTAAAGTCTCCACGACATGGACCTCTGTGTAGTTGTTGACGGCGTACGTGTAGTAGAACCAGCAGTCGTTGGCATCTCTCTCCTTGCAGTGCATGAGAGGGAAGGCCTGCACTGGCTGGGGCAGCTTGTCCCTGTCTTTCACCTTGACCAGAGTGAAGTAGTTGCAGTCTTGCTCACAAGTGTCCTTCTTCTCTCCTGTACCAAAAGCCCGGCACTGAACGCATGCCCTGTGAGAGAGGACAAACTGCATGTTACCCACATGGCTGAAATGAACTCACATGGTGTTATGTGCTGTATGAGTGGAGAGTCTATGGTCAGCAGCATAAATATTCTTAAAATAGTTAAACATTCTTCTTCATGTTTAACTAAATGGTCCTGCATGCATACTTGTGTTCAGTGCAGACCCCAGGGCAGGTGGGGCAGATCTCACAGGTGGGTCCTTGGAATTTGGGGTCGGTGCACCTGCAGGTACCGCACTCACAAAGGCCTCTGCCATTACAGATCTGATTGTTGGAGGCCAGACAGGTGGAGGTGTCTAGAGAGCAGTCACACGCGCTTCCTGTGTAGTTGGCATCACAAATGCACACTCTGCATTCACAGCGGCCGTGGCCTGGACAAAGAGAGAAACAGTGAAGGAGATGAGGTACAGTGATAATATGCTGCTCCTGGATATTGTTTTCTTTGTTTCTTTCCACAAAGTCAGCAATGTGTGAATGGTTTTATATACCAAAACCATCATAGTTCATTTTTTCCATTGCCATTTATCAACCTCTGTTTATCTCTTATAATAGTTTTTTTTGTAGGGCTTTTTAGACTGACATATGTAAATGGCCTCAGCTCTGACTGACTGCCCTGTATTTTGCCTCTTTCAAAAAGGAGTCCAGACTGATGTAAAGAAGAAACTGTTAAGCCCAGACTGAAATCCTCAGGGAAGTTGGAACAAATAAACTTCAGCCACTCCTTTCTGATGTTTGGGTCTTTTAGAAGGCTGCAGTGATACATGTGCTTCCTGTCAGCCAGGAATACAGCCTTTTTTGAAGCATTCCTCCTCACATCTGCTCTAATATTTCTCCTACAGACTGTCTGTAGTAACAGCCATCAGCCACTTCAACATGAATCAGTGGGCTAAACTCATACAGGCTGCACGTAGATGTAAAGACACTTAATATAAAGTGGAACCTGTGATTCTTTTAATCGGTCTTCTTCCCAAAGCTGGGGTTACACTAGACGATTTTACCCCGACTTTAGCTCAGATTCTCAGAGTCTTGTACACTCTGGGGCTGTCCAAGGATGAAGTTGGGAGAAACTGAACTGTGTGCGAGGGGCACACACTCCGATTTTTTGCCTCCTGTTCTCATCTTATAGTGTACAGTGGTCAGTGACTCACTCTGAATAGATTCTCCCAACAGTCAATAAACTTTTACGCTGTTCATTTTAGGACATTATTACCCCATGGTGTCAGGTTCAGACTGAAAAACAGCTTTAGCCTCAAGAAAGACACGAGTAAAAACATCTCAGCTCTTGTTCATTATTCACTTCAGTTTAAATTACAGGACGAAATGGTAAAGCAAAAAAATATATATATATCACCCCCAATCCAGTTTAACTGTTTACCACTGTTATTTTCCACACAGTTACCCGAATCAGAGGACTCAGACACAGGCCTACTATCTGTGTTTCTTGGTAATGGGAGAGTCCATTTCAATTCAGCCCAATATTTCAGTCATCAAAAATCAGTTATTTAGCATGAGCTATCCAGTATTTTACAGTTATGGTTTTGTGTAATGTATAAAAGTCTGTAACTGGATTGTAACTTAAATCACTGCTTGAGCAGCAACACAGCCCCAGTCAGATGGCAGAGAATGTGTAGTACCTCCACAGAGCTTGTTGTTGGAGCGGTCGCAGTTGAAGTTGTCACACTCGCAGTATTTGCCGCTGTAGTACTCCTCAGGGTTGTCCCTCTTCTTACACTCGCACTTTCCGCACACACACTCTCCATTGTTGCTGCAGAGGTCTGTGCCGTTGTCTTTGCGGCAGTTCCTATCCAGGTCCTCACTAGACACCTCGTCCTTCCTACACTCACACTCTCGGCCAATACGGCCCTTGTTGCACCTGAGAGGAAGAAAAGAGGAGAATACAACCTCCAACTGTGCAAATACTAACAGGCTACTGTATTTAAAATGGTATAATAATGATAGAAATACTAAAGTTTCTTTTTTAAAATTATTATTTAATGGTTAAAAAGCATACTCTACAGGCTGGTACATATGCCTGTATTAACACACATTTAGCAGCATATTGCCGTAATCATAGCAAAACAGTATCTGCCTGTCTGCCATCAACTACCCTTCAGGGATAACTAAAGTTCTATTGAACTGAACTGAAAACCTCCTTTGTCCTAGTTGTTAAGGCTGCAGTTCAAGGATGTGTCCAGAATTGTTAAAGAAAACCAACACACAACAATGTTGGAGTCAAAACTGAATAAAGGATATAAATTCTTAGTGGAAGAATTCCTTCATCAGCTAACGTCTACAGAGTGATAAACATGACACAAAAAGCTAGGTTATCCTTGTTAGCTGGAGAGCTTGAAACAGCTTACTAACAAGAAAATATTTAGAAAAACACACACACACACACATGCCGGTGGGGGGCGTGCAGCATCGTCACTGTCCGTAGCACTACTGTAGATGTTTTCCACAACCATCTACTCCCCGCCGGGCACTTGCTCTGTTAAATGCCGACAGTTTTTGATGGGGGACATGAAAACTGTTCCACTGAAAGCGGCTGGGAACAGCACCAACTTTAAAGCACATACTGCCTTCGGTGTAATGTTAGTAGCATTTAAATGCTGACACAACGTTACTTCCTCTCCTTATGACAATTACATTCTTCTATCCCTCCTAAATGCACAAATCATATGTCTTCTGCTCATCGTCAGCTGGGGAACCATAGAAACTGAGGTAAGGTTGTTTTTGCTTTGAGCTCAAACACTTGGGTAAGCTGTAAGCTGTACTCTGCTGCCATTGTTATTGTTGTTGTTTTAGCAGAAGCAGCCACACCCTTCAGCGAGCACTTCAAGCAGAAAAACACGGAAACGTGAAAAGGGCCTATTAGTGAATTCAGCTACTTTAAGCTAAACCCACTGCTGATACAGCCGTTCAGGACATGAGCCAAAGATTACCATGCCTAATGTCGTGTCAGCTAGAGGCGTATAAAGCCCCCCAGAATTGGGCTATAGAGCAGTAGAACTGTGTCCTCTTGATGATGAAGCTCTGTTCGATACCTCAGAGATGTGAACTACCTTTGTGATCCAGAAGTAATCTAACATCAGTACCTGACCTCACTAATGCTCCTGTGGCTGGATGCAATCAAATCCTCACAGTAACGTTCCAACATCTAGTGTATAGCCTTCACAGGAGAGTAGAGGCTGTTACTGCAGCAAAGGGGGCACAAACACCCTATTAATACCCTTGATTTCAGATGAAAATGTTGGATTGTCTACAAACTTTTATGCATAAACTGTTAGTGTTAATCTAAGGTAACAAGAATTTTCTCTGATGAGGTTCTGATATGACAGTAATAACACGTAATAAAGTGAAAGACTGAACGTTAGCTGAAGGTTACCTGCAGGCTCCACACTCGAACGTGCCGTTGCCATTATGGCAGAGGTCCTTCCTGATAATGCCTTCCTTCTGGCACTCACAGTCACAGATGAAACTCAGTCTGATCTCCACTTCCTCAGTGAAGCCCAGCGGTCTGATCTTTAAAGTTTCAGTCTTGCCTTGTTTGGGGCAGCCCTGAGCAGTGATGTTTATGCTGAAGTAGACCTGGTGCCAGAAAAGATGGAAATGCAGTGAGAACAATTAGCAGGTTTTAGTCTTTAGCTTTTAGGTAAGTGTGTCAATCATTTAGGCTCAATAACAAGGAAAAACAATTCACATAAATGAACAAAAGTATCTTCACATTTCTGCAATAAACATTACACATTTGTAAATTACATTACCATCACAGCTCCCAACCCACAATCTACACTGTCAGTGTAGTAAAGCAATGAACCTTGATGTCATATCTTAGTCATTTTAGCACAGTCAGGGGATGTTGTTAGGCAAAGAGCGAGAAGTGGACAGGAGCATTAATTGGTGCATTAATACAGAATTTAACAAATCTGTGCACACGTGTGTTTATATTTTGAAGTGGCTTTGAATATAGCTCAACCAATCAGACTTCAGAACCAGAATTATCAGATTTATCTGTTTTGCACTCCAAATAAGGGAACTAAAGTAGAACAGTAAAATGCAGATTCTGAAAAACTGATTTGATCATTTCTGAAAGCATCATCAGAGTCTTACCTCATCTCCTATGGAAATGTTGGAGCATTTACGTCCGTCCTCTCCAACACTGACGACTCCATTTTTACAGTGGGACTGGTAGGTGATGGTCACTCCTTCAGGCAGCTTACTGTTTTCCAAAATGACCTCTGAGGATAGAGACTAAAATAAAGATAAAGATTGAGAGAAAGAATGAAAGGGGAAGAAAGAGAGAGAGTTAGTTTTAAGTTTTAATGAGTGCTTTAAATGTGAATAATTAAAGAATAATTCAGAACTGTAATGAAAGTGGATGTGCTCACATTGTAGGCATCAATGATAAGATTGATCACGTTGCTGGAGTTCGCAGACAGTGTTCCCACTGCAGATTTTGGAATGAGATTTTTCAATTCCTGTGGAAGATGGAAAAAAAAAAAAACAGAAAAATGTGTTTGGGTGTGAGCCACAGAGTAGAGACAAATATAAAACACCGCAGACTAGAACAGACTGAAATCGGGTTTGTTTTATAACAGACCCATTTATGTTCCAGCTAGGAATTCTAAACGGTGATTTTGGAGTGTGAAGAAGGCCAAGTCTGGAGCTAGAAACTATTTTCAGTGTTACAGCTTTCCAAATTCAGAGAGATGACCTCAATGAGAATTCCATTCTGCCTTGAGATTCAAATACGTGATAAGCACAATATCACAGTGGTTATTATTAGAGATTTGTTAAATTCCACTAAGAGAGAGGGGAGAAGAGTATGCTGCAGAGCTCTGATTATGTTCTGCTCAAACTGAGAACACAGGCTACAGGCCAAGGGCATATTTTTATAGACTTCAAAAGGCGGAGATTTTCCCAACTTGATGAAGGAAAAGATTTCAACTTAGAGAAAAAGCAAACTCCATAGACTAACATGAAAGAAATGTTTAACACAGACAAAAAAGTACATAATTCTTTGAGGAAACCTACTTTATAAACAGGCTGAAATTCCTCTGTAACAGCAAAGATGGTCTGGATGTTATTGTCACTCAGTTTTTGCACCAGATGGGCAATGGAGGGGTAGTCCTGTCGAACGCAAAAGAAAGAAAACAAGCCCATGTGTTGAGTAAACAAGTATTCATTTGAGCTTTTAAAATTATATGCTAAAAATAGGTGATAAATTCAAACTGTAAAGAATTTGTGTTAAAAAATGTACACTGTACATACATAATGGTGGCTCATGGTGTACATGTCGTTCTCCAGGTGGCATTTTCCATCATTAGGAAGCACAATTCCACCCAGTTTTCCATCTCCAGCAAAGTGGAAACCAGCATCCGTAGAAAACACCAGCAATCGAGTGACGTTTCTCCAGCCAATATGTTCCTGAAAAAGCACAGAGAGAGAGATAGAGAGGGAGAGAGAGAGAGGAGAGGGAGGAAGGAAGTAAGTGAGACACACAGCCAAAGAACATAAACTTTGACTGCTACCAAAACAACTACACAACCTTTCTATTCAACAAATTCTTACAGAGAGACCAAATAAATTCTCCTCTTTGAGAAAACTCCCCATCACTTTTCACTGTTTTTCCTAATACTTTGTATAATTGCATGAAAAACAGAACAAGAATTTTCCTAATTGTGCTTTAAACTTATTTCTTTAGGAACTAACTTGCTCAACGAAATAAGCTGAGAAATCCTGTCAGATAATAGTAAGTTTTATTTGTACATTTAATGCAGCTCAAAGTTCTTCACAGAGGAACGTGCCTCACAAAGGACTGTGAACTTTCAAGTGATACCACATATGTGTAAGTAGACAGAGAGATTTTATGATTTGAATTTGTTGAAAAGTTATTGTTTTTTGTACACACTTGTTAATCAGCTGGAAATCATCATCAATGTTAATGTAATTCTTGTAATCCCAAAATGACGCTAATAACTCTCAAATTCTATGTTAAGAGTTGAGCTCTCCTCACTCACCCCACAGACGAGCCACTTGCATGATGGCATCAAACCCCCCCTCTGGAGAGTCCAGGTTGCCAGAGATCTGCTGCTGACCCACCAGTGTGTTGAACCGCTGCCCGTTGCTGGTGAGTTTTAGGACGTTCTTGTAGCTGAAGGGGCTGGTGCAGTTCTGGTCTCCAGTGCAGGGGTTCAACAGCTTAGCAGGAGTAGTGCTGATATAGGGCATGACTGTCTTCTCCACAAAGGAACCAAAACCTGACATACAAATAAACATATGGATGAATTCTAGAGCTTTAAATGGTAAACGTCTGGCACATACAAACGCAGCAAAATCTTTAAATTACTAAAATTGCTTGCACAACATCACATGTTTAGATATTATCACTGTTTCCAAAAAAGGCTGGGATGCTGTGGAAAATGTAAATAAAAACAAAATGCAATGATGTGCAAATTATTTAAACTCTATATTTAATTGAAAATAAGTCTTTCAGATGTAAAATGTGGAGGGGTTCACCACTCTGTGGTAGACTGCGCAGGCAAATACTGCAACAATTCAATAATAATATTTTTCAAAGTAAAATAGTAAAGAACTTGGTAGAACATCATCTACAGTACATAATGTCATTAAATGACTCAGAGAATCTGGAAAAATCTCTGTATGCGAGAGACAACCTGTCCATCTTAAATGACTGCGTTCTGTTTTTATCTACATTTTGCACAGCAACCCAACTTTTCTGGAGTTGTTGTTGGAGTTAAAAAAATTGCCCAGTCTTAAAAAGAATGTCGCTCTATATGGAGCATTAGCCTCTGCTGTATATTTATATCTATATGCATCAGGTTAAATATGCACAGTGTAATAGTTTTGCTTGCAGTTGCGATTAAAAAAAATCTATGCTGATTACTGCATAGGGTTAGGGTAGGGTTAGGATCAGAACATCTGACAACAGACAATATTGTGCCTAACCTATAGGGCTGGGCGATAAAATGATAACAATAATTATCGCGATATAACTTTTCTCAATATAAATATAAGAAATGTTCGATAAATGTTCGATGTAATCGAGCATTCTCACACTTCTGCGTTCTAGTGACAGCCCCGGTGGCATTTTCTACTGCAAGGAAAGTGACACTACTCTGCCGTCACCACAAGTTTTTGGACATGATTAGAGAGGGAAGGGGCGAGAAGTAAAATGAGTCGCCAAATGTACTTTAGCAACGTCTGAAATGTGGAGTGATCTGTCCTCCTGTGACCAAGTGTAAATAACGAGATAAGTGGCGTAACTGTATTGGCCTACAGCGAACTCACTTCTATTTTAACATCCTACCAAGCTTTAGCTGCAATAAATCATGTCTGCTCCTCACAACTACAGCACTGTTACAGCGCCAAACAGTCATATTTTAGTATTAGTGCATTCCCAAGCAAAGAAAGTGAAAGAAAGAAGTGCATTCATGCAAGTTACAGCCCTGATTTAAACGAAAGTAAACTGAGGACGCTGTGTGGGGCATTGGAGAGTGAGAGAACACTAGGTTCCCAGGCTATCTGGTTTTAGCAGCTAGCTAACTTGAAGCAGCGCTCTGTCACTCGCACAACATGGCGAATTGATGTTACTCTAGATCAAACAAGACAAAAAAAGTTTAAACTGACCTGAAAGGAAGACGTTGTTTGTCTAGTGTGAGAAAATCACACTGCAGTTAAAACTTTTACACAGTGTGTCAGAGTGACATGGATGTGGTAGGAGTGATGGCAGTTAGGCAGTGTGATCCATCACTTACCTACCAAGCCAGATAATTTTTGCTGTTCATATTAAGCTGACGTTGTTGAGAAACTAAACAGTTTAGCACTTGTAGCCAGATAGCCTAGCACTCGTCACCAGACAGCTAAAATAATGTTTTCTTCCTTAAATTATGACTATTACAAAAATTGCAGCCGTGCTTTTCCAGCTGGTAGAAACAGCTAACCAGAAACTTTCTCCCTACTGTCCCCGACAGATTTGTGAAATGTTCCACTGTTTGGTGAGTGTTTGTCATGATCCGACCATAAAGGGTAGTTTAAAACAGTAACTGACCACCCAAGAGCAAAAATCATCCTTCAAACTTGAAAGAAATAATGATTTGACGTTTATCGTGATATGTATCGATATCGAACAATATGAATTTTTTTATCATGATAACATTTTTGGCCATATCGCCCAGCTCTACTGACTTACTGTTTATGATGTTACTTTGTTACTATGAAACATGACTGTCTTAGCACAGGCACGTCAAACTGGGGACCTTCGGACCAAAGCGCTGCAGAGATTAGCGTTTACCCTGATCTAATGCTCTGAATTCAGTTCATGAAGGCCTTATTCATTAGCTTAAGAGCTGAATCAGGTATGATTAATGAGACAGTGTGCATAAGAATTCAGTGTTTTGGACTGCAAGGACTGGAGCCTGACACACGCACCTTAACATATTCTACTGTTCGTTATCGGCCAAAACCAAGAGTTCAGAGTCAGAATTAGTATCAAGAAAAAGAAGTTGGATCGATGCATTTGACAACCCACCAATTCTGAAGTCAGAGGTGATCTTAGACATCTCCAGCATCAGGCTGGTGCCCAAGTTCTTGACGTTTTCCAGATCATCCTTCATGGAGTAGGACAGGTCCATAAGGTAGTACAGGTCTATAGGATAGTCCTCTGCTCTTTTGAACTTCAGGTCTATCGTCTGTGGTTCTCCTGCAGGAACAGAAGTGTAATGTCATTCATTTACTGCACACAGTTCATTTTTCAAATCTACATTTCTAACCTGAACAGTTTTAGCACTGCATCATATAAATGGGATTCAGTTGCAGGATTTCAAATTTACAGTGTAACACCTAACTCAGATTTCAAACACGTGTTTTAACAATACCAGATCTGAGGCTGAGGGAAAGTTTCTGTGGCTGGATCTGGGTGATGTCCTCAGGTTTGAGTTTCTCTCCTCCTTTCTTGCGGTTGGTGACAAGTTTGTTTCGGAGGATCTTCTGACTTCCTCGAGGGTTCTCGATCTTGGCTGCCACGCAACCTCTCTTCCGTAGAGACTCCAGGTCATCACAGCGGGCTGATGTGGGTTCACCCTGCTTCAGGAACTCCTGCGAGGAGAGGACAGTACAAAAAGGATAAGCTGGGCCTCATACAAGAGACTGAGCAGCATACAGAAATAAGACACTACTTGTCACAGTTTTTTAAACAGCACATGTAAATTATGTGGCCATTCTGTTATTATCAGCATCAGATGATGCTCTGTTTGGTAACACACAGTTTCCAAATATACCATTCACTCCTCCTCCTGTTACTCATATGTGGAAACTAAGTCTCAAAAGTGGCCCATTTCAAATTCATTGTTTTTGTAGATCATTTTATATTAAGACTAAGACTAAGATTAATTAAGACTACACCAGTTTATCACTGCCTATTCATATTGATATTTTAAGGAGTGTTTTAGCCCAGACTGCTTTTAGATAAGGCAGAATATAGGGCAGCCAGTCAGAAGAGAGGATATTTATATATTTAACTCTTAAAAGCACAGTAGCAAAAAACTGTTAAAGTTTAAAGAAATAAAAGGAGATTTAAAGGGAGAAAAATTAATTTTGGTATATAAACATGAAGAAAAAGTATATAAAAAATATAGTATAGCTGCTGTGATAATAATAATAATAATATGTAATTAATATTATCCAAATTTATAGGCGATACTGAATATCACAACCAGTGAACTTCAGCATCACTTACTGTGTAGTATTAGTAGTGTAGTACTTTACCAGTATATCTGGCTTCAGGTTTGTAATAGCATTGCTGCATTTCTCATGTCAGAATCTGACTCATTACGTCTGGTAAAGTGGTTAGTTGACTCAACAGCACTGAGCAGATTTTTTATGGAGTGCTGCAGATTCATGGAACAGGAGTAGCTGCGTCTGGGTTTCTCAATCCCACACTAAACCACACAGAACTGGAAAGGGCTGCTGGGACATTCACTTCAGCCACAACACCAAACACCTCAAGAATGGAGGAACGTAGTCAAAGCAGATACATTTCTGCTATTTGTTTTGAAATGGCAGCTCGACCAAAAAATCATTTTACATAGATTTTCCTGTATGTCAAATGTCAAGACATCTGAAGTTCCATCTTTAGTCTGCACTGGGCTGTGTTAAGTAATCTCAAACAGACAAAATATAAAAATGGTTAAAGACGTTGCATAGCTAAAAACAGAAGTAGGAGCCATTATGAAGCCTGAACTTTGTCTGTACTTTTGTTCATTTTTATAGATAGAAGTCCACATAAGTCATTTGAGATTGCTTAACAACTTGCTTGAAAAGTGTGGCATGTCTGTGACGATGTAGGTAAGCAGACTGCGCTCTGCTAACTGGTAGAATAGAAACATCCATTACTTGTCAGCTACATTAGCTTCATAACTCCAATGCAAACATTTCAGACACCAAAAATGGCTTATTCACTCCAATTTTGGTGCAATTGTGTACACTTTTTTCACATAATTTAACATTTCCTAATATGGCACCTGAGATAAGCTGCATAGGAAATTTACATTCTTACATTATTTTTTGTTTGTTTACTGAGTGCTCACAGCAGGATGGGGGATGATTTTATGAGAGGGTGTAGCTGTGTGATTAGTATTTGGCGAAAAGAAACAATAATCCAAATGTTTTGCTGTCTTAGCATTCAACGCACAAGTGGTGGAAACAAACATCACAAGTAGCCAGCATGAATGACTTCTTTGTCTTTTTTCTTTTTTAATTTATGACAAATTAATGTGACTAATTAGAGAAGTATAATAAGATTTTATTGCTGCTGTTGCCAAAGCAATGTCAATTTCAGAATATAAGTTTAAAAGTGTTAGATTTCTTTATTTTTGATGTTTTGATACATCTGTAGCAAAAGTCAGAGACCACCTGTCATATATCCACATCTTCAAAGTTCAGTCACAACTTGGTTGCATTTTCTGCTTCTCACAATCCAAGTAATCCCAAACATAGTTAATGATGTTGAAGACTGAGGATCAGAGTCTGGACTCTGGGGAGGTCAGTCCATTGTTCTCAAAACACAAACAGCAGCTTCTTTGTTTGATTTGCAGATTTTCTACTTTGTTGTTTTTGTTTTTTCTTTTTTTGTCTCTTTCTTTCTCTCAGTAAGGTCTTGACAGACACACATCCTTTCAGACTCACACTGTTGAGTTGTCTTCTCACAGTGGAAGGACAGACAGAAACATTTGTGGTATTTTTTCAGATCTGAAGCAGGAGTGGAGCTTCTTTTTTCTCAGCTGATGGTACTGATGGCGACAGTTTCGGTGGTCTACCAGTTCCTGCATGGTTGTTAGGAATCCTTTTTTCTCTACTTCTTTTGATAATATTTTGAGCTCCAGCTTTGGAAACTCCTGTTTTTTTCCACTTATTTTCTTTGACTCCCCCCTTCATTATGGGAGTGGACTGTCTTATATCTAATCATCTCAAAAAACTCCTGAAAAATGAATAACTAAATGAATGTTCTGACTGATATCAAATAAGTAAATACTGGCCTCTGACTTTGGCCAAAGTCTGTACAGGAAAGCCTGTTTACTTGGCGGCTGTTTTTGCAACACCGCCAGGAAGTTATATCCACCCATACGAGACCAGACTCCTCTCTCTCTGAATGGGGAGAGGCCAAAATACTCAAAACAAAAGGTCTAATTACAGTTTAAAAAACATCTGACAAAAACTTCATAAATAGTTTGTATCATCTGGCTCACAAAAATGTGATTTTCAGGTTGTTCTGGCTAATGTGATTATGCAGATCTCTACAACGAGGGGGGCTTTTCCTGCTAGTGCCACAGTGTAGTTCCCCGCAGGGTAACCAGCAAGACTGGCTCTTTTCACTAAAGGGCAAGAAAACAGACGCCATGTTGAGCGTTATGAGGTTATAACACCTCTGCTTTTACTGTAGCTCAAAATAACAATACTCCATTTTCAAGAGATAAAAAGAACAAATTAGTGAACAGGCGGCCTGTTTTCTCAGTCATGAACGTTATTCCTGACTGGCCTGTTTGTCTTTTTTTTACAATAACAAAAACAGAAAGAGTCAAATAAGCTTATACTGGCTCTACTCACTGTGTCCGTGCACCATCCACATTTAGCCCCCACTTGTATGCAGTCCCCGCAGGATTCCGCATTAGCCTTGATGCACTCATTCCCCTCTGCGGATAACAGAAGCAACAGAAACTCATCATGCAGGACAAAAAAAAAAAAACAAGTTGGCAATCAGAGCTGCCTCTCTCGCATCATTTCATTTGAAACTCTGTGGTCATCAGTAATTGGAGCCAGAGATGGACTCGTCCATGTTTTCCATTCTGTATTATGCTCCAATTCATCTTAGGTGGAGTTACTTCTGCATAATCACATCAGTACATTACACTGAAAGAGGGACTCGCTTTACAGATACGAAATGATTATATTAAATTACAATTTACTCATTTTGAGTTTGAATTAGATGAGAGAGCACAACTTCAGTAAAATGCTCTCCAGAGTTAATCACTTCAATTTAATATAGAAATGCAAAATGAAAGAGTCAGATCATGTTACCTGGCTGAGCGCTGCTGTAGCATATAACTCCTAACAATGTCGAAAGGAAAAGTAGTTTAAGTTCCATCTGAAATTGGAGAGACAAAGAAAAAAAAAACATTATACAGCGGCCATAAAACGCATCAAGATTAGCTCCAATATTCACACTATAGCAGCAAAAATGCATAATACATATCACTGATTTATAACCTGCTCAGTATTTAAAGGGTTTAGTTGCAAAATGCATTATAAACCATGATTTACATTAGTGGAAGAGGGTTGTACACATACAAAGATATTAATGCCATGTTATGATTAATAACACCTTTATTAGAGAAATAAGAAAGTGTTTTCCAATACAAGTTAACTCGCTCTACCCAAAATTGTCACAAATGAACACACAGCATTTTGGAATGAAGCTCTTCAAGCTCGTACAGAAAGCACACAAATAGCTTTGACACCCCAAATGACAGACTGTTTCCAGGTCATCTATGAGCCCTGTGATGTGTAGATATAAGCAGAGGTCATAAACCTCCACCAAGCAGCAGTGCTTTTCTATTCTGAGTCCCTGCAGCACAGAGGAACCGGAGTGGCTAATTTCACTTCTGCCTTTTCTCACATAGCATTCTAGGCCAAGAGTATCCAGCGGTCACTGGTTGTCAGGCAGTTTCCTAGTAGCGTTTTCCTCTGCCAGAAATAGTCACTTTCCCTTAGCACAGTGGTGTCACAAAAGTGGCTGATTTTCTTTTCTTGACAAATTAATTTGACAAATTAAGAACAGTAATTATATTATGTTATTATTGCCAAATTAATAGCAATTAATGAACATTGTAGAAGTTTAAAGTAGGGCAGTAACTAATATTAACATTTGTAATCAACTCATCTATAGAAAATTAATCAAGTAAATGATCATGTTTTTTAAAAGGCCCGGCAATAAAAATAGACATAACTTGTAATCTATTGAAGTACCTTACAGAGCCTTACAGAGATTCTACAATGAAGCTTTTAAAAGGACTTCATAAAAATATATCTTCACTGTTGGAGCAAAACCTTTTACCTTTAAGATGGTAACTTTACAGGAGAAAGAAAAAACATTCTCATTCACATAATTTTAAGGGGAGCAGGTGTTTTCAAACTACGTAAAAAAAATAAATACATAAATAAATAAACAAACAAAAATGTAGATTTTTTTGGTGAAATTCTCCAGTAACTTTGCACAATTAACACAGAATCACTGCCAATTCATTAAGAGGAGATAATCACAACAGCCCCATTTACCCCTGTTAAATGGCCAAGATCATGTAATTACTGAATAATAAGCGTTAGGGTGTAACAAATTTGAGATTTTAAAAGGTGTGTCCACCAAAGTCTCTACTTTTGAAACACTGATATGTTCATTTAAGCACCACTGAATGTTCTCTGGAAGCTACAGCTCAAAATCACAGTATTTCATTTCTTGCAACAAAATCAACCACATGTAGCAGGACATCTGAACACGTCCCTCTGCCATAAATAATTCAGGTCCACTTGGGTCAGAGACATCTGTTTACCGTTTATATCCTCTGTTATTCCCCTCCCCCAACACAAAAATACAACTGCAAGCCATCCCTCAGAGGACTCAGAGGATATTCAGGCCGCCTGACAGTTCAATACACAAATGGCTCTTCTTCCAGGTAAAGCAATATCGATTTCTCGGCGATGACTCAGGCCTATGATTTATTTGGAATATTACGCTCCTGCTCATCATATCAGAGTTTTAAGATGCAGCACTGCAGGTTGACATATAGCCCTGGATAGAAGTTTAGGCCTTGGGTACATTTCAGTTAGATTTTAATTTCAAAACTTTACGTTCACCTTTTATATCTGATTGAAACTGAATGTTACCATTACAAAACACTGTAGGAAGGGGCTGGATTTTTACTTTCAAAATCAAGCATTTACATATATTAAACCTCCAATTCAAGTTCTGTATCGTAAGAGATGCATTTCAGATTCCATCAGCATAACATTTCACAACACATTCAACCGAAACAATTGCCAACGGAGCAATGAATGCCTGCTATAAATGCACACCACACAATGGGAGGAGAGACCCACATTATAATGACAACAGGAGGGTGGCTAAACGCTGGTAGGCTTGTGGTACGTCAAAATTACATGGTATGTCTGAAGGCACAGGCATGAAGCAGGGCAGAAATGGCAGCTAGAGCTGGCTGGCGACACAGGAACCCTGAGTGTGAGAGGGCTGTGCCGGGTCAAACTGAGAACACACGCCTCCTTTACTCAACACAATGCATGTGGTTCACATTAAGACTCAATGAGTAGAGGTGAGGCAGCTCCAGAGGAATTCCACCCTATTACGCACCATAATCAGACACAAGAGAGTTACTGTTTTTAACACAGCAGCCACAGAGTGAGGCTTTTGCTACAAACCTATTGGAAAGAAAATTATATTTCACAGTCGGAAGCATGGCTCAATGAAATAAACTGAAAAGTTCTGTTCTAGTGTGGATTCTTATGTTCCAAACAAAACCATAAATTTGTGTTTGTAATTGTGATTATATTGTGCATTTGCATTTGTTAATGTGTTAATGTTTTCATTTTCAGTTTACTAGAGCATTCAACCATATTTAAAAGTACAATATTTGAAACCAAAGTGATTTAAAGTGTCTGATCTAATGCTCTAGCCTCAAGTTAATATGTTAGCCCCAATCAAACACACTAGCCACCATCTACCATATTAGTCATGATACAATACGACACGGTATGATACACTATGATATGATTTGATATAAAGCTGCGACATGACTATTTTCATAATTGATTAACCACAAAATGAATGTGATAAACCTCAACTTTTATGGGTTAAAACCACATTGAAAATATAGCTTGCTGACCTCTTAAACCTGCATGTTGGTCCAGACTTCGATTCCAGACTTTCATGACTACGTAACTCACATAACTTTACTTTGAAAAAAAAAGCTGATTTGAATGTACTTGATTCAAATGTGTACACTGGTTTCACATGAATGAAACATATTACACCAACACCATTACTCTCTTTCATTTTGCTTACTTTTGCCAAAGACAGTGTTGATGTATTTTATTCATGTGCAACTGATGTGCACATTTGACTTAAGTAATTATAGGGCAACCCTTTTTTCAATGTAATTTTATAGTAGTTACTATAAATCAATAATACATCTGTGCTGAATAGTAAATCTGCTGTTTCTAAACTCACCTTTTGACATTTTCGACATATTTAATTTTATGTGGCCATATTTATTTTTACAGGTAATGACCAGTCCTTGTACCTGTAAGGTCTAAAGTGCAGGAGTTACATTCTGTGTGCATGTCTGTGTTGAGTGTTAAGTTGATGTATTGCTCTGTGCCTGTTATACACAGAGGCAGACAGCCTGTCGGGCAGTAGGACCAGATTAGATCATGCCTGTGTGGCAACATCCTCTTTGAGGTCCACACTTACACGGTTACTTTCTGACATCACTCTGCTGCTATTCCTATCGCATACTGAGAACACAGTAGGTGTAAATACGTACTGTCCTATCAGCACTGCACCAAAACTAGCGGAAAATGACCTAACTTGTGTAAGTGGTCAGGAGGGCAAAGTGATAAGTTAACTGAACTGTTTCAAAACATTTGCATGTGACATTCAAGCTCTGAAATGACCCATTTGGGCCTGAAGGAAAACTTACAGTATGTCTTCTAACTGAATGTGGCCAAGTAAACAGCAGCTAATCAAGACCAGCTTAAATGAAAGCCAAACCTGAACTAAGAGTTATGAGATTGAACCATGCCTGTAAAACACCAGCAAGTCAACTTCAGGAAAAAAAGAGAGAGAAACGTCTGTTTCTGTTTCAGTGCAGTTTAACAGCTGGAGAGAGGAATGCAGTGGAAATTCTCCTCTGAGAACAACATGGCCAGCTACCTCTCAGCGTAACAGCATGGTACAAGATGCATATGGAGTCTTTCTGAGACGGGGGGATTTTCTAAAGAAAGAAAAATCGCACAAAATTGTAATGGAAATACTGGAGCATAACAGACCTTAGTTTCTTCACCTTCTGCTTATCTTCTTTATTGGTTGAACAATTACCAGAACATCTTAGCATGCAATTAACAACATTAGCACTGTTTGTGTGGACAAAATCAAGGAAAACTGAGCACTGAATATCTTTAAAGATCATAAAACAGAGCTAGTCTACACAGAGAAAATGGTTCATGATTTTATTGCATACAAAAAAATGTGTTACATCAAGAGAACTGCTTTGTTTAAAGGTGCATGAGTCAAAAATTTAAAATACTCAACTTCTGGAGGTTAAATAGGTGAATTACAAAAATACTGGAATGATTTTTTTACTCTTTGGATCTGCTTCCCATTCATCAACACAAATGCGCCCATAGAGTCAACAGTGACCAGTGAGTTGGTTTAGAGTCTGTCAGCATTATCAAGCACTGTTATAACTTCACTTTCTATTGATAAGAAAGGCTGTTTATTAAGGATACTGCCTTAGGCTGCATTCAGACGGTGGAACATATTCTGCATAGAATCTTTCTAAACCACAAGAAAATGGCCTGTGACAAGTTCTGCAAAGCAGAGAAGGTGTGGAGTAGATTTTTATGGGTAGTGCTGAGGGTTAGACACCACACTAAATGGATAGACTCAAGAAACTAGTGTCATTTTGGAAGAGAAAAACAGGAAGAAAACGTCCATCAGGTTTGGTTGCTCCCAATCAGCCCATGTGAATATTAGCAAACTTACCAAGTGCCTTAAACACCACAACCATCAAAGAAACACAAGATTGTATTTCTACACTGAAGTAAACCAAGCTATGGTAGTGAGGGGTGCTCCTCGTCTATTTTCAATGATTTTTTAGCAAACCTCAGTGATAACAATGTCCAGTTCAACGTTAACCCGTCCTCTTTTTTGATTGGTTTCCTTATGAAATGTGACATATGAGGAGCAAAGCATTTCTGGTGAAGTTGAACTTTTTTCAACTCTATCTGCAAAGATCTGCAGCAGAAAATTCTGTTATGCGCAGATTTGGATGCAGTTGATTAGTATTACATACATCTCTATCATGTATGTCCAAAGTGTTTCTTTACCAAGCTTAAACCTGCTTGATGCAGGTTTATCTACATGATTCATTATGTACAGTCGGCAATTCACACTGTTCAACTTGTTTCGTTTCATGTTCACATACCTGTCCAGAAGGAACAAAAAGGAACTTCCAAAATTCCATCCCTGAAAAAGCATTTCCAATGTTTTTCTTGCTTTAGCACATTTCTTTTTAAGTTTTTGGCAGCACAGCATGTTTTTCCCCACAGTACTAGAACCAGGTAGTAGAGGTCTGTGGAGGACCGCTCCCACAAGATTTCATTCCCCTCCCACAGACAATTGGAATCGTTTGTCCTGCTTCCACCCACAATTGAAACGTTTTGGCCCACTCCCGCCTGCGCACTTCTGTCAGGGTGAATGGACATTCAACATCTGTCATGGTCTATTCACAAATACATTATTCTCTGCTGAAATAACACAGTAGTCATGGTCACCGTGGCTCACTGTGAAGTAACTTCACCATACACAGTTCATTTCTTGTAAACAAAAAGCAGTAATTAGACCACAGAATGATTAATTTCTGGTATTTTGCTTGGCTCAGCAGCTGTGGTCGTAGACCAAGGGCTCTGCCATCTCTGTAAGCTACAAGAATTTGCGTGTTGTTCACGTGATCGCTAGCTTCTCAACTCTTTAGAATGACTTCATTCATTTTAATTGTTTTACTGTTATAATTTTATATTATTTATATATATGATTTAGTGATCGTTCTACTTTATTTAGGCTGTTCATTAATTTGAGGGATTTCTCTTCATGCATGCTTCATCCCGCTCCCGCCTGCAGTGGGCTGGTTATCTGCACGCTCCTGCACACAACACTGAAAATTTGTCTGCGCTGCAAGATACCGTGACGGGTCCCGTGGGGCCAGCAGGAATCCGCGGGAGTGCAGACCTTTATCTGCCGGGACAGGTCACTAACTGGATCCCGGCATGCTTTCTTAGCTGAGCAGACTGAGATGGGGCGGAGTTATGTTGTGTAGGGGGGTGTCATAAAATGACCAACTGGAGGTCAGAGACTAGCTCAACGCTCCGTCCTGCAGTCTTTAAGTTTCAGTTCTGGCAATTACTGTGTTAATATAATGCACTGTATTCATGCGCAACCACATGACACACTTTAGTCAATTCAAAGCACCATTTTTTTCAGTGTATGAACTCAAGGAACCCTGAAACAAAATGCAGAAAAGGTTTTGTTGAAGGAGCACTGAGGTTTCCCTTACTCAGCAGAGAAGGCCTGCATCCAATTCTATTGACATTAACTTGGACAGAACCTTACAGAATAAGGCAACGAGGCTACATGCCCAAACTGAAGATATACAGAACAGTACAGTAAGAAAAGGCTATTCTTAACAAAAGGAGAAAAACAGGAAAGAGCGGCCTTCACAGGAGGACACTGAAATCCCACCCCTATTCCACCCCTCCATTCTGGAGCATGGAAAACCCTGCTTTTCAACACCAACCTCACTCACACAGCTAACTCCTCTACTCCCCCCCCCCTCTCTCTCTCTCTCTCTCGCTCTCTCTCTCATTCTAAGACTGGGAAAGGGGAATCAGGACACCCACACAAATACCCTGTTCATCCTCTGCCCTGAAGAACGGGCCAAACACAACCATGACATAATACCCACTTTAACCAGGGGGTTAAAGCGGGAGGCGTGTAATGAGGTCCAGGTCCAAGCTGAACAATCTGCCCACAGAGTCTCAAACTACACCAACCCCCTCTCTCTTTAACTCTCCCACTCATCCTCCCTCTGCCTGTTGCTCTTTCCCAAATCTGTTTCTCATTCTCTTATGACAGACAAAAGGCATATATTACAAAGGACCGGGCACTGAAGAGCTAGGAGCACCCACAGTTATAGAGGAGTAATTTATACATGTGGTACTCTGATAAGTACTCTGAAAGTCCATTCTCTATCTGGAGTTTCAAACACAGTGAAAGAGAACACCATTTAAAGCTTAACAGACTTCAACAATGCTACAATCTTTGTTCTGAAACGTCAACTTTTACAGGACCCTTCACTACACTTCAGTTACAGCTGTACCTTTACTTAAGCCCACCGTAATTAATTAGTGTGTGATCGATACTGTTTATTTCTGCTTTGGTCACTTAGTCTCTTATTACACCTCCATAAGCAGTAAAGACTAAGCTCTGAGCACAGAGATGCCAAATCAGCAGCAACACTTAAAGCCTATGGAGCTGTTTGTAATGGTCAGCCTCTCTTGTAGCGACTGAAAAAAAAATTGATTTATTTGCAGATTTGTTAAGAATTAGCTCTGACAGCATCAATAACTCAGTGGACCACTTACAATATGTACTACATTTACAAACCTTCAATGAAGGCAAATGTCAGAACGTTTTCACCTAGTTGATGTCCATCCAGAAATGTCAGGATTTGCATTTCATTAACAGCTATGAACGCCCCAGCTGCAGTGTGAAACTGGTATTAAGTAATTCAGGGATGTACCAGAACTTTCAAACACTGGTACATCCCTTATTTCGCTTAATGAAATAAGTAGAGAAAATCTGACGCAAGTATGAATTCCATTGTGAGGATCGATATGATATTTCAATTCTGGGCTCAACATTAATATTTATTTATGAGTTCAGACCATACCTTCAGCATGTGGTGGTAATATGAGGGAGAACTGATTGAGGGAGGGGGAAGAACTCTGAGAACTTGGGCTGGAGTTCTGGGCAGCTTCTGCCTGTAGCTAGAAGGCCAGATCTCTCCTCATAGCTGTAGCAGGACTGATGCAGGACTGAGGAACTGGAAGGAGATGGGGTGGCGGTGGGGATTGCGAACACTTCGTCACAGGAACGGAAGGTGAGGATGTGAATTTATAGGGCATTAGATTGAAAGAAGGAGGGGTTTCAGCCATGCTCCTCCCCCCAAACTTCAGTTATAACATAACTACATATGTGTTAAAAAAGGCATTGACTTTAGAGAGATCTAAATGAAGAGTCTTATTCCAAAATGCTGTATATACATTTGTAACAAATTTGGATTTAATGAGTTTTGAAAAGAAAAAACAAAAAAACAGTTGAATTAAAATTGAAAACACATTTTTCTCTAATAAAGGTGGTATTAATCATAATATAGCACTGATATTTTGTATGGGTAAAGCTCACTCCCACCAACACATATCACAAAAAAAAAATATTGTAAGTGGTCTGTAATGCGTTTTGAAACGAAACACTTCAACTACATTTCACACAGACGGTTCTCAAACAGAACGTTTCAGTGTCTGAAATACCAGCATCCTAATAAAATAAACAACTTCAGGAAAAGCCTTTAGACTGAGTGAGTACATATCATAATCCCCTTACTCTCCCCTTTCACTTTACTCTGATAGGCTTCATCCAGATGATCACTGACACAAAAAGATGACAAATGAGAACTGAGAGACTGAGCGACACAAACTGCTTTTTCCAACTTTTTGATACTTTTCAATCAATACAACATTTGTGTTTGCAGGCAGAAGAGGACATTAGAGCATGTTGATGTTGATATCAAGATTAGGATGACACTAGCAGAAAATACTAGATCGGATATCAGAGGGGAAAAAAGAATTAATCTGATCTAATCCTGTAACAAATCTGTCATGAAACAGCACTCACTCACACTGAGTGCTGTGGTGTTGTTAGCTGTGTTTAGAGTAGTAGAGTGTTTCAGTAGTTTCAGCAGGACTTTTAGATGTTCGTTTAAGTGCTTAACTTAGTAGCTTTCAAAGAAAAGAAATATCAGATCAGTATCAGCTGATACTCAAGGTATTAAAAGTAGTATCAAAAGAAGAAGGGGTTTTGTGCCTTCTCTAGAGGAAAGACTTTATTATGATGTGAATCTGACAAAATGTTGTTGTTGCAAACAGTCTTGTTTTGATAATTTCTACCCATTAAAACAAATACAAAAAGTAAAGACTTGAATCTGTCAATACAAAATGTAAGTGGAATGTAAATGTAATTATTTTCATAACTATGCAATTGATTACATTTAAATGATACAGTAAAACAACAGGAATCCCTCTTGGTTTCTAAGGGGTTAATCATGAACAAATCGATTCCAAAAAATGTGAGTTGAACTCATGTGCAGTTCAGCGAGGGCTGCGTAATCCTCGCTGAGTCTCGCCAGCCGTGCGATTGCTGAGTTGGCTTTCTTTCACTGGCTTTGCTGGAAACTGGCCTCATCACAGAGGATAGCTGCACACAGCCTGGCACACGGCCAAAAGCTTTTGCTGAGGGTTAGAGCATTAAAAAATGAGACATAGTATGCCTTTTTAAGCTAAAATCAACAAAGTAGATACATCTAACCACAATGGCTGGCTATTTGTACAACTTGTAACATTTGGGATTCGCCAGCGTTCAAAAGATTCCATCCAGGTGGCTGTAAAACGATCACCATCTCCGCCGGAACAAATCAGCACCACCTCCTTCACTGAATCTGCTGCTGAGGCAATCTCCATGATTTACAATCTGGGAACACGAGGCACTTCAACATGCCCATCTACGCCTTTCATTACGCTAGTGTACCGATTCATATAAGAAGGGGGGAGAAGACGTAGATAGATCCCTGACAGAGATCCATCACTCTGCGAGAGGAAACATGGTGTATAGATATCAGCCATGGATGTAAGACGGCAGCCAAATCCAATCTGTAACCACATGGTGTAAACACTATGTGGTTTGCAATTATTTTAAGGGTTTAAACTATGACCCGGCCGAGGTGACGTGGACTTCTCTAACAGGAATGAACCTGGGCTGACCTGGCATCTGCTTGCAAGTGTGCTAAATGCTTTAAGTCGAATAAAAGGCCCTCATATCTTCAGACTGCTCACATCAAAGAAGCTGGTTGTTCTGCTGAGGTTCAAATGGTCAAATTACCTCTAATTTCTAATCTAACCTGATATGGGCGAGAATACCTTTAAATTAAAGCTGACTCTTTGATTCTTCAAAGAGTTTAAACAGATAGCCAACAGAGGCTGGTAGAGCAGACTAAAGCCACACTCAACTAAGAGTATTACTTCTGTGATATATGAACAGGTAATATTAAAAGTACTACTTCAAAAAAAAAAAAACTTGAAAAGTACAAAAGTACCAGGTGAAAAATGATCTTAAGCACTGAGTAACAGTGAGTCAGCATAGGAACGCAGGCCTTATTCTTCTTTTTTACTGTCCTCTTTGTATAAAATAAAACTAATAAACAAATAAATTAATCAACCTAATATTGAATTACTAACATGTAACTGGACAAACAGTATATCACTTTTCATACAAATCATGTTGTTTCATAAAACAAGTAGGAAATATTACGAATTGAAAACACTCCAACTGAGAACTACAATCCATCAAAATTTTACTTGAGTTCATGTAACTGAGTAAAAGTAACTAGTTCCTACTGATACTACTACTATCTAACAAAGTGGGGGCTTTTCCAAAGCTCCTTATGCATCCTAAAACTATACTAAGTATTGTCTTTGGCCATTGGTTAAACATCTCCATGTCCTGTTAGTTGCATGTTACATGTTGACTGAAAATAATAATATACTGTTGGGATTATATTAGTACAAACTGTATTTGTGATATGCCTTGTATTATATACAAATGCATTAGCCAGTCAATTATGTGACTTGGTTTAAAACTGTCCTGCTTTATACTGACAGAAATATTTTCTATTTTTCAGATCACAAAAATGCCTTGAATCATCGAAACAGCCACAGAAACTAAAGCTTTAATTGGGCCTGAAATTTTGGTTCAAACCCAAAGGCAGCCCAAAAAGTTTTTGTCTGAGTCTGACCCAACATCATCAAGTTTTGAGTCCAAAACTGACCAGAATTCAACAAAATACTTTCTGAAATGGACCTAAACCAGCCCAAAATGTTGAATAAAACCTGACAGCATCAATTCATCGCAGAGCGAAAATAATATCTGGCATTAGATTAGGTACACATAAAATAAAAATAATATGGTTTAATAGATACAATGTATTAATTAATCAGTGCTTTTGTCCAACATCCCAATGTTTTTAGCTTGGATAAACTTTCCATAATGTGATCGTTTATTTCCCGCGCGTCTGTCCATCCTGTGCCGTGATAACCTGATCTGAGCCTGGCACATATTTTTAGGCCAAGCCAAATATGAGTATTTGGGTCCTACTGGTTTTGGACAAATATTTTAAGCTCTTCTTTCAAATATTTCAAGAAACTCATGTGGAATGTCTGAGGTCGGTAAGGATGCTCACAGCACATAATAAAAAAATCAGTAATTTATTAGAAAGATTATTTACACACTGCATTTTTCTGCTACATCAATTTCACAAAGATCATCATCATGAGAATTAACAAACAATAAATTGTACAGCTCTGGTAAATAAAAGACACCCAGCAATGAAAGGATGTAACCCCCAGTGCATACTATCAACCCGCGCCCTCTGGACCTGTAAGAAACGGCAATTAAAAAAAGCCTGTATTACCTCAAGCTTGTATTTGTCATTTTGTCTTTTAGGGCTGGGTCCATTTTGTGGAAACTTGGCTCTGAACATCTTGCTGATGGTCGTGTGGAGACATTTAAAGACACCCTTTAGCCGGTTGTGTGCAGACGTAATGCACAAACCTGCCTGCTATTATAATAGCTCTCAGATGTCTCCTGTTGGGCCAGAGGACACTCAGCTGAGCTTCAAGTCTTCATTAAACCAGGGTGGCAACATTGACACTGCTACTTAAGGTATGCTAAGTAAGTTATCACCCGCATATCGTGATGATGTGCCATGTGTTATGGCTCATCTGAAATGCTCCAGCAGACCATTTTTTAAATACAAACACTGCATTGTTATAATCCTCAAAAGACCACTTCATGCAAGGAATTTAGATGAGAGGGTCATTTCAAATACCAGAGAAACTGGACAACACTGCACTGACCACATGCCAGGCCATTACAAACCCATTTCAAGCTAATTTAGTCTGTGACGTCTTCCTGGCCGATGTGAACATAGCCCACATTGTGAACAGACACTGAGGTTCTTTTCCATAAGCTGCTAGAATAGCACAAGCTTGTTCAAGAATGTCTGAAGCTAGAGTTAGGATTGGAGTTGGGACTGTCAGAAAGTCTAAACATGACCTAGAAGAACTGCTTAATTTGGCTGACAAATGTATTTGGCCAACCAAAAACTGTTGGTTCTGCGTAATGTGTAGAGGCACGTGACTGTAACAAGGGTGCTACAACAAAAAAAGACCAGTGTGAAACAAAATGGCATGCCTGTAAGCAAAAGCATAAGATAACTCTTCCACTTATTACTAACTACTTCATTACAAAGCTCTAATAATTACTTATGCTGTGCATTTTTAATCCAGTAACAATGCAGCCTGATCCTGGAATTACATCCGATAATTAGAACCAATAATTTAGTGCTCTATTTTTAGCTTGTACATGCACATGAGGTCACTAGCGCTGGACATTTCTATTCTCTTCACTTCACTGAAATCATGCATAGTGGAAAACACCATCACCCCACATACAAAAGAGTGGAGGTTTGATTATTCATTCAGGCAGAAATATCACTGCTATACCCATAAGAATACACACTGCTATACCAGCAGGAGTCCTTGGGCTGGACTCCTAATGTTACATTCATGTTCCAGAGAGTCTGCAGAATAATGAAAAAAAATATATGGAATAAAGGAAATGTTTACATAATTGCCTGTCTGATTTTGTTTTGTCATGGCTATGTAAAATCAATCAATTATCTCTCTTTATAGTTTTAAACTGTCTTACGCACACTGCACTTAATATATGGATTATGGTGAACCTTTTTTAAAATATGAAAAAAAGAATATTGATTGTTTGCATCAGTATCAGTCACAAGGTGTTCACATTATCAGCCCACATGTTCCATACAGCTCCATCACTAAAAATCTCGGCAACACTTTACTGTAGCGCACTGTTTAGAAGGCTACATGATACCTACATAAGCGCTGTGTGACAACTGACACAAACATACATAAACATTTATAAACACTTATTCCAAAAGGTGTCAGCTGTCATAAAGACTGCTTTTGTCAACTTTGATGTCAACATGACATAACATCTATGTCCAGAGACATATATTTTTGGTGACATTAGGTTGTGCCATGACATTTTCTGAGGTAAAATGACATAGCATGTTATGACAACTGACTTCGTAGCTCTTTTTCTTTTTTGAAAAAAATGCCTTGCATTTGCTTCCACTGTTTGCACATGTTGTGCTGGTTAAGAGAATCTGCTAAATGACTAAATATTGTGGGTGTTAAGTAAAATTTTATGAATCTTTATTCAAGCACCATGACACTGTTATGTATATTTCCTCTGGCCTGTAAGTAAAGTGAGATCCATTTTAAAGTTTATAACATTTTTATAAATCCTTATTCAAGCACCATGACACTATATATATATTTGTGATTAAAAGGCAGGTTGTTCAGTCACCTAATGACTTAAACTGAAAAGCACAGACATATTAGACTGGATCATATTATACAACACCAAAGTTGTCCAACTGAAAAAATGTTGTGTGCTGTGTTTAAGTAGAATGTTTTGAGCTTTGGAGTACTTTGGTATTGTTAATATGGTTGTTATTTACTACAGTCAATTTGTAGTGCAGCTGATTATGGAGCAGTGTGTGCAATCGTGTGTCTTTCGACATTTTGTTTTTCAAAGGCCCTCTAGAGCCACATCTTCTGTAGGACTTCAGTGCCAGCTGGTAGCATTGTATGTCCTCTTCAATTATCTTCACTGCAAAAAAAGGCATGAAAATGCTGTTTAACAATCATATGCATGAATATCTAAAATTACAGCCTTATGTCTTTGAAAAACCTTTATTCTTAAATAAACTGCTCCTGGGCTAACATAAAATAATGAAATCCCTGGGCCAACACAACTGTATTATGCCCCCGGATCAAGACTGGATGATATTCCTGGGACTACATAACATGCTAACTACCCTACTGTGGTGAGAAACCTAAAAGGTCTGTTCCAGAACTTCAGCTACTACTTTTAAAATAAAATGTGCTGTTTCTGGGTTAACAGAGCTTTCTTATATGATGTCCCCAAGGAAATATTAGGCATGATTTTCCTTGAACTGTAAAGGTCTAACTGTGCTAACTGTTAGCTAGCTAGGCAGCTGCAAACAAGCTGAAAGCTCCAGTTCCATAAATTTGTTACTTTAAGTGTATGAAAAATGCTGGAAGAAACTGTTCCAAGCTGATCTTTAACAGTGAAAAAAGGGCATTAAATGAGTATTCAGGTTTACCATTAGGCTAGCCAGACAGCTTAACTACCTAGCAATAGCATTAGCAATAGCTGTCGGACATTAACTAAACTAAAGCCACCTACAGTAAATGTTTAATTGTGTAAGTAAAACCAGGACTATATTATTGAGCATGGATGATGTAAAACAAGGAACTTCTAAAAGAAATTGCTTACCTTCACCAACAGGTGCAGATGAGCTGGAGCTTCACTCAGTTTCAGTTAAAAATAGAAAAAAGACTTGGTCGCATGTGGTGATGGCATGGCATGAACTTTGTGACTCGTTGAACAAATTCAATTTAAGCACCTCCCCTGTTGACCCAGGGCCACGTCTCACTCTGTAATATCAGGACGATCTTACTTTTGTTCAGTTTTACCAACTACCTCATTTTGCCAAGTTGTTTCGCATGATCAGCGCTATGTCACCCTGACATACCAAAAGAAAAAGAGCTACATAAAATCATAAATAATAAAGTTTTACTTAACACCCACAATATTTAGTCATTTAGCAGATTCTCTTAACCAGCACAAAACGTGCAAACAGTGGAAGCAAATGCAAGGCATTTTTTTCAAAAAAGAAAAAGAGCTACGAAGTCAGTTGTCATAACATGCTATGTCATTTCACCTCAGAAAATGTCATGGCACAACCTAATGTCACCAAAAATATATGTCTCTGGACATAGATGTTATGTCATGTTGACATCAAAGTTGACAAAAGCAGTCTTTATGACAGCTGACACCTTTTGGAATAAGTGTTTATAAATGTTCATGTATGTTTGTGTCAGTTGTCATGAAGCGCTTATGTAGGTGTCATGTAGCCTTCTAAACAGTGCCCTACAGTAAAGTGTTACCAAAATCTCTTAGTGTTTCTGAATGTAAATATTGTATAGATTGGCAAGTGCTACAAAACATAATTAATGCACTGAACAAGAAATGGGCAATGTGACTATTTTCTCATTATCATGATAAACAATATGCTTTTTTTAGTGCAGATTTTTTTGATGGCTTTTTTCTATGTGGCTCTATTAGTGCAGTGTATCTGTGTGGCAAACTATTGTGAAAATGTCTGTGTCACTTTCATGTCGCTACACTGGAACAGACCTATGGAGTAGTGAGATCTTTAACTGGACACCCTGTTCCAGCTTGTAGTACTTTGATATGTTGTCAGAGATCAACCAAAAGATCAGAATCCTCAGATTTGTTTTATATACAAAACTACAAGGAAAAAAAAAACACAATGAGCATCTGAGAGGACACTTTCAGACACTCCATACAATGTGGTTTACAACAGCGTACTATAAGAATGTTCCCCACAGTTCAAGCAAGAAGGCAGAAAAACAAACCAAACCCACAAAAATGTTTTCAAGATTTTTTCAAGCTAGAAAATGTTGGGTCTCAGCTGAAACAAAACATTCGAAAGGTTTCAAAACAGAGTGATAAACATGGATAGATATTCTGATGCAGTGGATTAAAACACTTGTAACATTTGGATGTTTTACCCTCTTTTTTCAATTATTATAATGAAGTTATATTTACCAGTCAATTTGCACAATTTCAATAAGACACCCTGAAACAGCACTCACTCAGACTGTGTCATGTTAGCTGTGCAGTAGGTTAGTAGAGTGTTTCGAGTAGTTTAAGGGTTACTGTTAGAAGCTCATCCTAAAGCTATGTAAACACTATGTAATATGTGAGAATTCGGAGAACTCTCTGGAAAAGCTTAACAACATGTGGAAGAACACTCTGTAGTGTCGGTTGCGCTTCAGACCCCTTCCCTGAGCAGATGAATGTGATGATAGCAAGCACACTGAAAGAGTATTCAAAGAGACTCAGTCAAAGCTTGGTGAAGGTGTGTCTTCTGAGGATATAGATGAAGTATCTACTACTGTCGTCATACCTTTATCAATATAATATTAATTTTGCATTTGAGACCTAAACATCAAGCTATACCTTCTTTTTGACTCTATGTGTGATGTTTGTATTTAAAGACGTATGATGTGATCTGAAAACCTCCCACGAAATCCGACCCATCATGTCTGACGTTTAAATTGTTATTTCAGGCTTTACAGGGTGACTCGCAGCAGCGCACGGACACCGTGCATGTTTTTTTCCCTCCTGACCGAGTATTGCTACTTCTTTTAAATTTAACAAAAAAACATTTAAAAGCTCATTTTAAAGCTTAGTAGTTTTAAAAAATACTGGTTTATACTGTATCTGATCTAAAGTTTTTCATTATCGGTATTGAAATCTCTACTCCAGTCTATACTAGTCTGCAAGTCCACGCACAATGATAAAATCCATAGTTAGAAATATTGTCACCCAACTGAAAATCTATGTTAAGTTCTTGTGTGCTGCCACAGAACGCTCATGAGAATCTGGCAGTACTGTTCATTTATAAATTCTGTAGGACTTTACCCTTTAAACTGCAGGATTATTATTTAGTTACTATTCTTAGAGTTTTTCATTTTGGTATTAATAATGGAGTCAAGAAAAAAAATAAAATTTCGGAGGAGGTCCACACCTTAAGCTCCTCCTCCTTCCCATGAGAGTGCAAAAGTGAAGAGTGAGAAAGTAAAACATGGCCATTGAAGTTTAGAGGGTTGATCAACATAGAGAGAAAAGTAAACTCAAATGTGCCTTCGCAACACAAGACCATATAACTGCAGTTCATCTAAGCTTCTGCTGTATTTTGTTAGAACCTTCTTATGTCTAAACATTCCTAATATTTAGAGCAATCTCCCATTTTTGTTGAGATTATAATACCATAAATAAAAAAAACAACAAAACAATAAAAACATCCAAGAATGTGTGAATTTTCCATGGTGCTTCATCGTGATGAAACTCATGGTGATGCTGTGCTTCTTCAGAACTAAAACACTCCTCTCATCAGTAACTTTAAACACAGCTGGGTGACAGACGATAAACAAACACAAACAGATTTGCACAAACACAAACTCTCGAGAAACAGCACGTGTATAAGGTGTCATCATTAAAATGACAAGAGTCTGTGCAGCAGCTGCCCTGGTTTTAGAGACTGCAATCAATCAGTTGTCAAACTCAAACACACACACACACACACCACACACACTCACACACACACACTCACACTCATATCACCCTGTATCTCCTTTTTGTCGTTTTCATTTTTTGACAAATAACAAAATAATATTTGACAAATAAATTTGAATATGCCAGCTGTTCTTTATACTGTATTACAATTTCATGATACATGGACTAATACAAATGATAAAACAAATTACTTGCAATAAAATCTCATTAAATTAACTTTAATGTGCTAAAAAGAAGTAAAATATGTCTTTACGTCTCCTGAAAAGTTTCCAGGACATATTGTATTTGCACATACAAGATTTTGCTTTGACAGCAACAATACATAATATACATGAAAGAGCCTTAACCCTAACTCTAACCTTCTACTCTTTAAGGTTTAAACAAGCAAACATGTAGCTTTTGTAAAAAAAAAGCTACGAAGTCCAGTTACAAACCCCCCCCCCAACACTTTTATCTCTGTTTTTATTTTTGTTCTAAAAAAAAACATGAAAACAAACAGCTCTGTGTAATTATGCTTATCTCTGAGGTGCTACACCCATGTCTATGATTAAAAGATGTTCTGGATGTATGCTCTGTCTCTCCATCTATGCCAGCACTGCCTCTACTCCTCCCCCACTCACCGTTCTGTGTTTACTGTCACTACTAGATTACAGGAATGTCCCTCTGCAGCTATGAAGGACACAACCAGGACGGCCAGACAACCTTCTCCAGACGAAAATGGTGCCTGATCACGGTCCGTTTCCTGATCTAATCAATTAAACGTCTGTCATTGGAGTCCTTGGGCCAATGCAGTGTAGAGGACTTTACAATAGCTGGTTTTACATGTAGCCTAATAATCCTTTAGCAATCTGACTAATATGTTGATCAGAATAAAAAAAATCATATAAACATCTAAATCAAAATAGAGTGATCTAACTGAATGAAAGTCCCAAGCAGTGTTTACTTTTTAATACCCTAAATGGAACAGTAATTACCATGAAAGTATGTGAATCTGATCAAATTCACATTCAGAATATTTGCGTATGTTCTAGTAGGCATGTGCACTGGCATCATGACAAACAAGCTTCATGTTGTTATGGTATCAACTGACACTAAATGTCTCTTCATGCATATACATAAAGCTGAAAGTTGACTAATGAAAATTTGTGCATCTAAATGAAGGCACTGAGGCTAACTGTGCTACAGTTGTGTGCAAAAATTTGGGCACCACAGGTCATATGACATATTTTGTTGATTTTCTAAGTGACAATAAGATAACACACCCTCTACAGAGAACACACTGAAATATGACATTTTTCTACAAATTTTAGTGCAGAATATCTATTTATTTGCTGAATTCCACAGTTTAGAAAAAGAATAAACTTTTGCCCAGGCCAAATTTTCTTTTATTTATATTGTTTTTCCACTATGTTAAATTCAGCACATAAACAGTAATTGTGTATTAAACTGTGCAGAAGTGTGTTCTCTGTAGAGGATGTGTTCACTTATTTTCACTTAGAAAATCAACAAAACCTGTCATTTGACCACAAGTGCTTAAACCTTTAGATATCACTGTATATTTATATTCTGAGTGGAGACCAGTGGAGATTATTGCAATTTAACCGGTCAGTCCTTTATCATGTGGGCGAGATCTGACTGGGCAAAAGCCCAGGGGCGCCTGCTAATGATCAGCCTGGATCAATAGTGCAGCACATTTGTTTTGGAGTTAAAGGGGTTTTAGCTTGTTGAAAATCATTGATGCAGTTGTCCTTAGAGAGAGGTAAGAGGACATCAAACAGGTTGATGCTGATTTTGATCTGTGTTTCCTACTTTTGCCCGGCCAGATGAAGATCAGGCTCTCAGAAGTGACCAAAACGCAGGCTCCTTCACCAAGAGCACAAACTTCAACTGTCCTCTAATGGCCCCGACTAGCACACAATTTACTCTACATCAGTACCAGCAGATAATTGTGTAGAGCAAATGTGTCTGCATTAGGGGGTGGGCAATCTGACAATATTTTATCATATTGTGATAAATTATGCCACAATATGCTTCACAATATGCTTTTTCTGAGCATATCATAGATACTGGCTGTATTAAAAAAACACTGACACTAGTCTTTTGTTACAAATAGAGCATATTAAACTTGTTTAATTAAATTTAGTGCAGTGCAGTTTGTGAAATGTTAAGTCACTGTACTCATAGGTTTTGACTGTATTGTTTAAATGTGGCACTACTGGTTCTTTTATTGTCTGTCCCAACTGATTAAACCCCTGAAGGACAAGATATTGTGACATATCATGCATTGTGAAATAATCTTTAAGTACTGCGATTGCATTTTTGCCATATTGCCCACCCCTAATCACCACTGGCATTTCGATTAGATTTGACCATTTGATAATTTGGTCTCACTTTATTTGGATAGTCCACTATAGTCCCCTATAGAACATCTACAGATGTTCAAATTGTTAACAACCTATCTGATGAAACTCAGGATTTGGACCAGGGTTAGGGCTAGGACCAGTGTGAAGGTTGGGTTTAGGTTTTGGGTTGAGGTTGAGGTTAGGGTTAGGATTAGAGTCAGGTTTAAAGAAAATTATGGTCAATTTTATATATATTTAGTTGAATGTAATGTGAAAGTAAATCAAGCATCTACAAAGCATCCAAAATGGACTATCCAAATAAAGTCTTACCAATAATTCTAAACTATATTTAATGGCACGTTCCTCTTGTATTCCAAAAGAGTACAAAAAGCATTCTAAAAGCAGTACCAAGAAAAGGTTCTTTGGCTTGTAACAGTGGAACCCTTTTCAAAAAGGTTCTATATAGAACCATCTACAACACTTTCTCCCTCAATCTGAAGAACGCTTCACAATGCAAAGAAGTCTTAAATCACACAAAGGCTTCTTTGAGTGTTCATGGTTCTATATAAAAGTTTCTTTTAGGCGTGTAGAACATTTGGGCGAAGGTAAGCAAATGTGCTAAATGTCCTTATTTGATTCAGTTTACTGCTTTTAGCCTCTAAAACATTACAATTCACTGCAATGCTAATCCAGATAGATCTAGTCCTAATTTCCACATATCATAACTGCTTATGAATCAGCACCATGAAAAGCACTGGACATCAGCATCAGCCCAGATTTTCCATTTTAGTGCTCCCCTGTTTAAAACACACCCTGAGAAGCAAGAGGAAAAAGAGAAGAACCCAAACCTAAATATAAAACTGTTATAACAGAGTAACAGACTAAATAGAGCAGACCAAGTTGTTGCCCTGACATATTATACTTTATGAGAATACTAATGCATTCAAATGGCACTAAGAGCCTAAGGTACTATTTTTACTGAGCCAGACTCTGAAGCTCGTAATCTGGACGTGGTTTTTCTCTTCTTTTTATATCCCCACCCAGCACGGCCCGTTACTCAAACCCTCGGCTAAAAGCAGAACTTCAACCGCGATGAACACTCGCAACTTTTCGTGCTAACGTGCTATCCGAGTCCGAAACCCCCACAGCCCTGGAAAAAACTGCTAAAACCATGAAAGGTGGCCTTTACTCGGGCAGAGGACTGAAAACGCGTCTCAGAATCACAGTAACTCCGAGTGAAGAGACCAACACAGACGAAGAGAGAGAGAAAACTGCTCTCTCAGCTGAAAAAGAGAGGAGCTCGTTACCTTTAAACCGCTTCTTTGTAATGTTTGTAACGTCTGTCTCTGTGAGGACCTTCTTTTCTCCTCTCTTCTCTTTTCTTCGAGCCTCGCCAGCGGCTCTCTGCCCAGACGATTCCTCTCCTCTGACCGACCCCTCACAGCAGACCCGCTCACTCCATCCTACTTCTGTCCACAGTCAGTTTAATAGTCCAGAAAAACACCTTTTACTGAGATCCGTCTCCAACTTCACACGAGAACATAGCAGCAGCGCAGCAGAGCAGACTGAGGAGAAGAGAGAGAGAGAGGGAGAGAGAGAGCGAGAGAGAGAGAGAGAGAGAGAGGGAGGGAGGGAGAGAGACAGAGAGAGAGAGAGAGAGAGAGAGAGAGAGAGAGAGCGTCCTCTATAGGACGCATCTCACACCACCAGATCTGAATATTGCAAATGTACATAGTAAATGTGTTTTTGTGTACATGTATTTAAATAAATTCCAAAAAGCCCTTCTACTGACATCACCTGAAGCTCTTGTGGCTGAAAGCAATTAAATCCTCACAGCAATGTTCTGAAATCTAATGTAAAGCCCTCCCAGGAGATATGTAGAGTGGCCCCAAAAAGTATTTGGACCCGTGTTCCAGGCTTAAAAAAGTTCATAAACAAAAATGTCAAAGCAAGTGATACTATTTTTAACCCCTTAAAATCTCAGGCTTATTACATGCTAAGGCTTATTATTCAGTAACTACTCTACTATTCACTGCAAACTGGATGAGCTATTCTTAGGTTATAGAAGTGTAATGGGCTTGCTGGCGGGCGCTGGCCATTTAATGAGATAAACAAATCATCCCAAGACTGTTATTTTCTTTTTGGCAAAGCATTCTTTCAAAAGGCAGCTGTTGTACTTCACATCGTTATTGTTTCTTTGCAGATTTACTTCCAAACTGTCTTCATGCACTTTTGAGTTCATGGTCCTGTCAATGAACACGAGCTCACTGATACCACTGTGAGAAAAACAGTCCAAGACTGTGTAATTTCCTTATTGCACTGTACAGAACTCTTAGTCTGGAATTTAATCCAGTCTTTCCTCTCAGAAACAGTCCACTGTCTTTTTGATATTGTGCTAAAAGTGTTTTTCTCTGAAACAAATATCATTTTGCTAACCAATTTATTAAGAAACTAAAGAGCTTCATTAAAGTTAACCAATGCATAAATGGTTAAACTGTCCCCAAACATATATAATAATTATGTATAGGGTCTATAGTTTTATCACTCTGTTCCTATTTTACTTAAGTTGCCTTATATCTCTTATGTGTGCATACTTTTCCCTTATTATTTGCAAAGTAGTAATAGAATCAGAAACAAGCTATTTTTAATGGAGACACTGATAAAACCAATGTTGATATCATTACCATGGTAATAAACACATCATAATAATAGCAGCAGTATCACAGTAGTATCATTATTATAATTGAAGCAGTAACAGAGACAGCAACTATAGTTTTTTTTTTTAAATTAATACATTGGTAATAATAACATCAACACTATTACTATAGTAGTAATAAACATTATTGAGAATAAAGCATAACAACAAAGCACGCAGTTAGTGGTGACTTCTTTTGGTAATTACCTCAACTAAACTGCTGAAATTGATAAAAACACGACATTTTCCCGAACTGAAAAAACTAAAATGCAATCTTCATGTAGATTAAAAACATCTCAAAAATAGTAACTTTACTGCATTGCATTATAGAGTCTGTTGTAAAATCACTGAGTGGAACTTTTGGCAGCAGTTGAACATTTACTTGCAACCTTGCAACCTTTCTAAACGTGTTTCAGACAAAGGCAGTGTTTGTGTGTGTGACAGAGAGAGAGAGAGAGAGAGAGAGAGAGAGAGAATAAAGAGGTGATTGAGGATCTCGACCTCTGGAGAAGTCACAGCCTCCTACACCCTGCTCAGCCTCTGATCCATTCTGCTGCGCGAGGGTTTCACTAACTCAGTCTCACTCTCACATTCCTGAAGAACACTTCTTGTTTGTGTTCTATACCTAGAAACACACCATCAAACCCCTTTCCACCTCAAAAGGCTTGAGGAAGTGAGACTTTCCTGTCAGGTCTCTGGAGAGTCTCTGTCTTTTGCAGTACTTTTGTCTGCTCACTGTGCTTGACTGGGTCTCTCTCTCTCTCTCTCTCTCTCTCTCTCTCTAACTGAGACATCACAGAAGCAGATGTGTTGGAGCTGAATAAGTCCCAAAACCTGTTCAGTTATACTCACGTATTTGGCTGCTGTATGTGGATCATTCTATATTCTTTTTTTCTCAAGTTATTGATATCTTAGAACACAATTAGAAGAACACAGGCTCTCTGCACTCCAGTCATTGTATTGATTTGTTAAATTTATTGATGGATTGATTAGATGGTAACTTTACTGACTTCCTTGATAAGCACTTTGAAAACGGTTAAGCAAACACACTTGTACACGTGTCGGCTATTTGTTTATTTATGTTTATTCCAGTGTTCAGTTTTTTGAACAAGTAAACAGTGACTGCCCTGATACTGCAAACAGTTCCACATATTGTTTTCTCAGATGGCCTAAGATTTATGCACAGTCCTGTATGTAGCTTATGTGCACTCACAGAACCTCTGTTTTCATAACTGTAGAAGGACTGAACCTAATTAATCTGCTGCCCTCTAGTGGCATTACTGTGTCAGTACCAGGCCACGCCTTCTGTAAGGAAAAATGAATTTTTTTCTTGGAAAGACATTAAGGAATTGTGTCTGTGTGTTTACTTTTTTTTCCATGTTTACAGTAAACAATAACACAAATTTCATTCTTAAAAATGACTAAAATTCATATGTTATCTTGACAGACTATCAAATGTATGGTGGATTATATGGACCATTTTTGAAGGAACATTTTGATCCACATACAGCAGCCAAATACTTGAATAGAACTGAACAGGTTTTGGGACTTATTCAGCTCCAACACATCTGCTTCTGTGATGTCTCCTCAGTGAGAGAGTGAGAGAGAGAAAGAGAGAGAGAGAGAGAGAGAGAGAGAGAGAGAGAGAGAGAGAGATCATTGTCTCAAACAAAAAGAGAAGTGGAGAAAGAGAAAGGAAAAACTGTGAAGAGAAAGATGAAAAATGACAGCCTTTTGTCTTCATCATGAGCTGTTTAAACAGACAGAAAAAACTTTGTAGAACCCATGAAACAGAAACACCATCACCACCACTGCATGATTACATAAGCCAGCAGTGTCCAGTCTTATTCACAAAGGGCCAGAGTGGCTGCATGTTTTTATTTCAACAAAGGAGGAGATCACATGATCAGTTTGAGTGCAGTAAGATGATTAAACCAGTAGAATGAGGTGTGCTCCACCTGAAAACCTGCGCCTGTGGATAAGACCGGACTCCTGACTTCAGCCATGAGTGACTGGGGGGGTTGTCAAAGAGCTCCTTTGTTCAGTAGTTAGGCTACTGCCCAGGCAATCAGCCATTTTCCAGGGTGTCTCTTTGTCAAAATCCATGAAAGTTTCCACAATGCATCAAAAAAAAATCTGAGCGCTGACTGTTCTCCATGTTCCCTTACTGGAAATAGCATCAAACTTCTGGACTTTCGGGAAGTTTTAAAGTGGAAGGCAAATGTATGCTCTCTCTTACCTTTCTACCTCTAAGTAGTAGAAAGGTGTATTATTCACACTTGAACGTAAGAAACTGTAAAGAAAAAACAAACTGCATTTATCTCTGATTTAACTTTACTTACATGCTTTGATATCAGTGTTTGTCACTAACTACATACTAAATTATTTATAACACACTATATTTCAAAAATATTGTACTTCAGTAACTCATTTCATGAGCAAAATATTTGTAAGCTGTAAAGTAAGCTGACCTGCTAGCAGGCTAATAGCTAACAGCTAACAGTCTAATTAGGCTTATTCAGAAATATTCAGTCACAGGCTTTAAATTTAAATCTTTACCGAAAGGGTCAGATCAGTGGAGTGCACCGACCTTGGCAAGGACATTTTTCAGTGGACACTTCAGGGAGAAGTTTATATCAGGAGTTTTCAGTAGATGAAAACAACGTTATAGTAAAAGTTATTCTAATTTTGTGGTTTTCTGCATGCAGGTCTGTTTTTAGTTGTACAAACATAATATGTATATTCAAGTCCATTTGTCTTGTTGCAAGAACTGAGAACAGACCCGATCCCAGTAAATGCACTATTAAATAAAAACAGTCACAATGTAATATTATTCAAACTCTTCATTATAATGCCTTATTAGGCCTCATCAAGCCAGGAGCTGGTAATTAACTTGCTGCTAATTATTATGTTATTAAGCAATAACTAGTATACACTCAACATTTGTAAAGCTCTAATTAAACCTTATCAAGTCAGAAGCTGCTAATTAACAGGCTGCTCATAACTACTTCATTAAGCAATACCTTTTTAAGCAATACCTAGCGTGAACTGGTCTAATGAGAAGCCAATTTATTAGTCATTGGTTTGAAAAGTTAGTTACCAGCTATTAGCTTGATAAGGTTTATTAAGGGCTTAATGATTAACAGCTAAGATGTTTTATTATAATATATGATGCACAAATAACAGTGATGTTTAATACACCCTAATTAATTAATAAAGTAGGAAACGTCTGCCAATTAATTAGCAGCTATTGCAAAATAAGGCTTATTATAAGCATTACAAGAGTATCAAGATGCCCTCCTGTACTAAATGTTACTGTCTTTTCTCTGACTTTTAAATCCAGGCTCAAATCATTCCTGTTCGAGCAGACTTTCAGCTCAGTTTAAACACTGTTGGCATTTCTAGCCACTTTTCTCACTTTTTTAAAATCCTTATCTAACTTTGTTTTTAATTTGATTATTTAACTATCCTAAGTTCATTTCTAATTTGATTTTTAATTTAATGATTTTCTCTTTTAAATTTATTGTTTTGTTTTAATTGTTTTTAAGTTGTTTTTAATTGTTTTTGCGTTTACTTTTTTAAACAACTCTGACTCTGAATCTTTTCATTTGTAAAGCACTTTGAATTACAGAAGCGTTTGAAATGTACTATATAAATAAACTTGCCTTGCCTGCCTTGCCTTGATGTAGTATGATTTTCAGTATTTGACACCATTCAAATTCTAAAGATTCTTCAGGGAACTCCACTAATTTTTCAAGATGTCTGCACAGTTCAATCATTAAGATGGATATACAGTCATTCAGAGTGGTTAAACGTGAAATGGTGCATTATAGAGAAACTTAACGGCTCAGAATTCTTTACAGTGGTGGTGATAGATACCAGAGGTCTTACAATAACTATGCATTTTATTTTATTACAGTAAAAATCACTGTGAATCTACATGTGTCTTCTGAGCTTTTATACACAGCGATGATTATGATGGTCAAATGGTAGTAACACTCATGTGAATTCAATTCACATTTGACATTTTCTTGAAATAACTCCAACAAGCATACACCCACATCCACTGTACTGGACATTAAACAGTAATTCTACACATTATTTTTGATTGATTATCTTTTATGGTTGCATGTAGGACAGGACATCTGTTTATGACCCTGGAACATGATTTAGTTCTGAAAGAGTTAGGAACAGTAATATAATCAGTCTGTTTAATAGTTTGGCAGTTCTTCCAGTTTCTTATTTCTAGTACATGTTTTGTAGCTTTTAGTAAAACCTTGTCTCAAATGGTGTCTCATTTCTCACACTGGCGTTCAAAGGAATACTCACAAGGGCCCTTATTGCACTTTTCAGCCATGACCACATGAATGCAGAATCAGTAGCGGCCTGTTGGCCAACATTTCTTGAGATACAGGTGAGGACTGACCATGGTGAAGGGCCTTGTTTACAGCTGTCTGACAAAAATGGCAGAGAAGATAAATGCATTTGTTTATGAATTTCATTACTGAGCTGCATTATGCTTGTAATCTGAATGGAGCCGCTGCAGATAAGCAAATTAGCTCATTTACAAAAACTACTACGACTGATCATTAACAATCTTGCTGGGAATGGTGCTTGCAGAGCCTGCATATTACACAACTGTGTGGAGGAGGTTAACCACAAGGCTTAGGACTCAGGGCTCCACATATCAGCTCCATTATCGTCCACTCCTGACCACAATTTTGCAGATCAGGTTCAGTAAGTGAATGTCAGTCCTTCAGGCACTGCTCTCCACAATCATACAGTTATTTTCATAGCTATTATAATTATATTATAGCAAGTCTCTTATTAATCAACACCATAAAACCAGATGGGAAAAGGACGAATAGAAAACAACAGAGTGAGCAAGTCAATAGCTGGGAGATGGGATGAGAGAATGGATGAAGGACTGAGTGTACAAGTGAATGAGAAGTCACTTTCACATTTTCAGGGCCTTCAACTCAGCATGAAAACCTACACCTGGAAAATGATTGTCACCTTCCTATTTCATACTGAGCGCCCTTTAATATTATTTGACTTCATCGCTGATCTGACCACATCTCATTATCAGCCAAAGCAAACATCACCCATCACACTTCTCTTAATACAATCTCAAACAGCTTAATTATTGATCAGTCACTCCTCCATTACCACTGGCCGCAAATATCTATTTATTTTACCCGCCCGTATTAAGTGCACATTAAAACCTGCAAAATAGTAAATGCCCCCTCATAAACGGTGCCGTGATTAATAATGAGATTTAAGCTTCCATCATGGAGCTCAGTTTATTGGGCAAATATTTAAAAACTGCGACGGCAATAATGCATGCATCTGAGATGGAGAGCAAACGTGTGAAAAAGTGACCTCTGGTGTTTGAAGAAGGTATTACATAGTCCTTCAGAGTTATTGACACCATTGATAATAACAACAACAACAATAATAACAATAATAATAATAATAATACTACTACTACTACTACTACTACTACTAATAATAATAATAATAATGATAATGTCCAAGGTAAATCAGTAATAATATATCTTGTTCCTCTGCTTTCCTGCGTGCTGCACATCTACCAGTTCGCTTTCAGTGTTAGGGTCCAGTCTGATCTTAACTGACGGGTGTATGAAATGGCGGAAACTGTATGCTGCATAATTAAGAGAAAGCCAAGAAGTTCAAGAAGGACGTCAACGTGTGTTTCATTGACTGCAGCAAAGTTTTCCCTGTGTTCACGTAACACTATGGAACGTCTTCAGAAATAGTAAGTATGGGCTGGGGGGGGTTGGTGAATGTGGGGGGCGCGCGCATGCCCCACCAGATTTTTGATATCTGATTTTTTAAATGTTTTTATTTTATTTTACTACTGTTAATTTTTATACTACGGCGTTTTGGTCATTTTATATTATGGGTCATTCTTCCAACTGTGTCATAGACGATACCTCTAAAACTCACCCTCCCCCCTTTCCCTACGATATTGGTTTCTTCCAAAAGTTGCAGGATGAAATCGGTTCACAGCAGCAGAACCGCTCACAGCGCTCTGTGCACATGATGAACGTCGTGTTGCCGAAGTTGGTAGTAGAGCTTCGGTCCCTTTTACAAACGTATTAAAATGAAATGCAGTCAGTTGTAGACACTTAAGTGCATATGAGAAATAGACACAGTTTGCTTTACAAGTTAGTAGCCATCCCTCAGTCTGGTTGTTTAGCCTTGTAGCTCGCTAGCTAGTCGTGACTTGTGATATCATTGCATCGTATTTAATACTGGTAAAGGAGAGCTGGGTGAGTCTTATGACAGTCAACAATCTCATCTGTACTCGTGCTGCTTCCTGCATTGTGTTTGAAAATACAGCTGTTATTATGCAGGCAGGTTCATTTCATCTGTGGCTGTATTATCTGTGTTCTCTAAATTCATTTGGGTTGTGAATATAGTCTTTTATTGTGAATTAATGTCCCTTAATTTCTGCCCCCTTTTTGGTTGAAACAGCCAAGATTTAGCTCTTTTTCAAGGAAAGTGGCAGCAGTGTAAACCACTGTAGACGTGAGTGAATAAGTCATTTTCAATAACCATAACAGCACAAATTACTGACATGAAAACTCTCATTTACAGTATTTTACAGAATACATTTACAGTATTTACCCTATATGAAGGAGATTACTGAGGTACAAAAACTGATTTAGTGAAGTTTTAAAATAATCAGTCAAAATGGAGAAAAAAATTACATCATTATTTTGTCTTTTCTCCTGTTCTTATCTCATTGTTCTAATTAGGAACTTCAACAATGACTAACAGCCAAGGTCATGACAGAAAATGGACAAAAAGACTGGCTTCACATCGGCAAAGAAGTAAGACAAGGCTGCACACCATCACCATACAGGTTCAAGCTGTTTGTTGAAGATAAAATGAAAGAAGCAGGACTGGAGGAAGATGATCAAGGGTTCAGTACTGGTGGAAGAAACATCAATAACCTTTGATATGTGGAGGACACGACACTCATAGCGGAAGGTCAGGAAGACCTAGAGGCCGTTATATATTATAAAGTTAAAGAACAGAGTGAAAAGACTTCAGCTCAAAGTGAAGAAAACGAAGGTTATGGCAACAGGCTAGAGCACTAACTTTACCACTGATGGTGCAAATGTAGACGTGGTGGACAGCTTTTGCTTACTTGGATCAGTTATTAACAACAAAGAATCCAGCAGTCAAGAAATATGACACAGATTGGAACTAGGATGAAGAAACTTCAGAAGATGTTGAAATACGATGATGTGTCTCTACAAACAAAGATCAGAATGGTCCAGCCTGTATTCTTTTCTGTATTGATGTGAAAGCTGGACAGTGAGAAAGCAGGACAGGAAAAATATTGATGCCTTTGAACTTTGGTCTTGAAGTCTTTCAAGAATACCTTGGACAGCAAAGAAAACAAACAAATGGATCCTTGAACAAATCAAGCCTCACCTCTCACTCAAAGCCCAGCTGACCAAATTGAAGCTTATTTTGGACGTTGTAGGTAAGAGAGGAAGAGGATGGATGAACACATTCAGAGATATCATCAGTAATCACAAGTACATGTGGCGGTGCCCACCCTCTGACCTAGGGAACTAGACTTCTATGTGGTGAGAAAGTATAAGCGTGCCCTTCTTACATGTTTGAAACCCCAGATGGTACAAATAATCAATCTGATGTAGAACTAAAGTTAAAAGTTTGCAAGTAAACTACCAAAACTAAAGTACCTCCCCTAACACAGAGGTCTCGTAAAGAAGCACACTTTCAACACAAGATAGTAAAACACAAACTACAACACAGCACACACATGATCAGTCCCATTCTTCATCCATCCTGAAGGCCTCTTTTTAAAGCTTAGTCTCCTCCCCCAACTATACCAGCCAGGCCTCTGATTGGTCAGTGGTGCTCCTCACATGACTGATGGCAAAACAGGTACACCTGTGAAGGGAGAGACCAGGAGAGAGACACAAACACAAAAAAAAACCAAAATACGTGATTACATGTAACACGTTCAGAATAAAGAATTAAACTCCTCAGACGTCTGGTTCCTGTCACCACCACTGTGAACAGTTCTGACTCAGTACGTTTGTCTAGAACAGAGCATTTCACATCAAACCACTCTGAAAGACTTTGTTTACACCATTAACCATTTAAATAGACAGACATTTTCAACAATGTATTGAACAGAATTTCATTTAAGAACATTGGGCCTCATTCACCGATATCTTCCTAAGTTTTTTCCTAAATTTGTTCTTGAGAAAGACCCTAAGAAAAAGTCTACGTCAGATTCATGACGTGTTCTTAAACCACAGAATTGTTCTCACCTTTGTGCTCTTAAGTGTGTGTAGACTCTGTTCTTAGCTAAGAACAAATCCCAAATAAGAAACACTGGTGAATGTCAGATTGTTCATGAAAACTGTGTAAGTGGGTTTTAAGAAGAAATTTCATCTTAAGAACGGTTGGTGAATGAGGCCCAATGCTCTTATAATATCTACACAGACTACTTGTATGAGACTACATGTAGCTTTGCATTGGAGCCCTTTCTGAGAATATTATGGCAAATAATAAGCCAAACACATACAGTATGTCTTAGGAAAACATTTATTGGATCTGAATCTTTGGAATGTCTGTTGATCAGAGCTGATCAGAGACAGTAGACATCGGCGGTTCTCTTTTCGTGATGCAGATGTGGAAATACAAAACAGTGATTTCAGTTTTTAAGGCCTTGCTGTTTTATTCAGGTTTTTTTTCTTCCTACAACAGCAATTACAGAAGCAGTATTGAAAATAAAAGATTCTTTTTCCTCTTCTTCTTGTAAAAAAAATCAGCACAAAATTTGAACGACAGTACAAAAATGAAGAGATAATCGATCAGGTAAATGGGAATTTTTTACTATAGGAAATTTGTATACCTTTTTCAATAATGAAAACATCTCGATAACCGTATATTTCAGAATCATATTCTATGTCCTGAAACTAATAAAAAAAAGAACACCGTCTTTTTTTTAATTCCGATTTTGTTTTTTACAAATGAATGCTATAAACACATAAACTTCTTTAAATATATCTATCAGTGCAACATCGTTTCTTTTCTTTTTTTTTCTTGACGCTACAGTATGCTTTCTTCATGAAACCTTACTGAAGCTCGTCCCTCTAACTTCAGCCGACTCACATGTAGCATTGAGAAATGGGTTCATGGGCTTGAATCTGGAAACTACTGGAGGGAAATGAAGAGAGAATGAGTGTTTCTTTGCCACAGAACACAACACAGCACATAAACATACCTAGAAACCTTAAAAACATGAGCCAGTGGGTGGGGATGGTGGAGCCTTGTTGGTTATACTACATGTGGTATGACGCTCTTAGGTTTTAGGGATTTGCTCGTAAAAGATGACCAGTGCTCTTTTGCCAATGCAAGTGACAAAATGATGGCGAATGGCGGCCCAGCATACGATATTTCACGTTTCATATTCTGTATCAGCAGTAAGTCTTTAGTGTGGTCTCTTCCTGAAGTCCAGTGCATCATCAGAATTGCTAAAGATGAGATGGGTCCTTGTAGGTGGTGCATGTATAGTGGACAGTGTGGCCCCCTTTAATTCGGGGTGACAGTCCTTTGGTACAGACACAAGGCTATGACATCAAACGCAAGGCCGACCAGGTGACCACTCAGCCTCCGTCAGACCAGTCAACCTCTCTGTACCAGGTGCGACATCAGCGAAGACACAAGAGCATGAGATAGCAGTTCTGAACATGAGGCCAGCGATGGGAGATGCGCTACAATGAAGAAAATAGCACCATTCTTTAGGCACCCCCACATTCGTGAGTCTCATTCAAGACGCGTAGCCCGAAGTTGACGACAAAGTGCGTTTGAGGTGAGAGGACGGCGTAAGAAGCACTTTGAAGAGGGGGCAGAACTGGGGGTGGAGCAGGTGGCAGCTTATTTCAGACAAACGCAAGGCGATGATGAGCTTGTTGTTCTTTTTTTGGTATGCTGACAGACATCCAGAACTTGATCAGAGAGTTATAAAGAGAGACATAAACAGAGATCAGAGTTAGGCCTGCTTTTCCCTCCTCGAGATTCCACTGGGTCTAATAACAGACCTTGTTGTCTATGAACGTTTACAATATCCAGGCTAAGGTAGAACAAAGTATAAACATTTAAGGATGAACATCAGTAATGTTCCATGGAAAATGTGCACAGAGAGGTTCATCAGAAGAGTCTTGTCTGAGAATGAGTGTCACTGTGTCTGTGTGCATGTAAGTATGAGCACTGGATTTGTCAAACCACCAGTTTTTACATTTATATGAGCTGCATCTCTGGGGAGGGTGGCAAAATAACCCAACAGGACGGAAATAGCACACGTTTTTCACTTTCACAAAACAGTCGGACGATTGTATTTACAACACACAACCAAAGAAAAAAGGGATACTGCAGCTTCTTTTTTGTCCTTTTACTTGTTTTCTTCGAAAAGGGCAATAAAATATATTAAAACGTATGTACAATATGTGAGCTCTCAACATTAAAGCGCAATGAATAAACCGGGTCATGTTTTGCAGATGTGACCAACATATTCCGTTTTTTTTTTCTTTCTTTCCTTCTTTCTTTCTTTTGTTTGTTTGTTCCAGAACTAAAGGGATGTATAAAATCAACAGAGGAGGCCAAAAAAGATGTACCAAAGGCACTGACTGAACCACAGCTGAAATCCAACAAATCCAAACCATATACTTGTTCCACCGTGGGCCGAACACCCCCACCGTTATCAGCCATGGTTCATTTGGGATTTTTCTTGTTACACATCTCCTTTAAACACAAAAAACAACAACATTTTTAAAAAAATTGATTAGATTTTTTCCTCCCAGACAAAAGAAAAAAAAAAGATAAATACGTATAACATTTTTCATATATTGGTCTCAACACCAGCATCCGATTGTAGAAATGAGCAACTAAAAATAATACAAAATAATAAAATAAAAAATTAAAATAATCATCTAAATCATCTGTACATATTTCTTTTGTTTCATTTTCTTAATCCTCATATTCAATGTTTTGTACACAGTGTCCCCCTACTGGTAGGTTCTGTCACTGCAGCTCCTGAGAAAAGCATGGCTCAGTCCAAGTTCTCCTCCCAAATTGGTTCCCAGAACCTCAGAGCCTTGTCCTCCTTCAATGGAAGGGCGGCGGCAGTCCATTTTAGCCCGCCCCCTGCCCCTGAGGAGAGGTTTTCTCTCATTGGTTGGCGCCTCATGCCTCTGAGTATGAGTTCTGTGAGTTTAGCTTGTCCTTCTTTAGCTTCACACCATCCACCAGCTCAAAGTTATAGTTCTCCAGAGCTGATAAGTTTCTGTCGGCCATGCCGCCGTGCGAGCAGGCGCAGTAGAGCACCACACCACAGATGGCCCCCAGGAAGACCCCCAGCGCGCTCATGGCGATGATGGTGATCAGGATGGGGTCCAGAGTCTTCAGCATGTTCCCTGCTCCGGTGATCTCGGTGTTCTCCACGCTCTCTGGAAAATCTGTGATGTCGACAACTAGAGAGTGGAAAAAGAAGAGTAGAACATCAGCTACTGAGGAACAGTACTGCTTAGGTGAAGTTCTAATTGAAATACTGTTTAAACAGTCATTTTTTTTTCTGGATGGCAAAATTTGATTGGACAACTTTTTTGGAAAGCGAGGAAACCAGTTATAAGTACAAAATGTGAAAATACGCTTAATTTAAATGTATAAATCACACTATTCTGCATCTGTATCATGGAAAACAGTCCTTTTTCAGTTTTACCAATATAATTATACTTTTAATACTTTTAATTATACACTTACTGATCTCATTGAAGTTATCCTCAGGCTGCATGGGTTCTGTAGGAACATCTGGGTCTACAGGCACATACAAAAAAAGAAATATTCAATAAAAGAAGTGTTACATGCTAATAATCTGCCAGTTCATGCTCTCAAACCAGTTAAATTTATGGCTTACAACAGGTTACTGGACTTCTGATGTCTGAGCTCTGCAGTAGATTGTTGGCCCACTCACCTTTGCAGTCAGCCATGTTGAGATTGTCTAAGATTTTAATGTCATCTACAGCAATGTCACCCCAGCTTTTCCTCTCCACCACACCCTCTATCACCACCTGACAAACAGACAAACATGATAGCGTTGTAGATATGTCAGCGGACACATGTACGTTCAACTCTACTGGATTCTTGTCCTACCGAAATCTTAAAACCTGCTGCTGCTTTCAGAACATTCTTAGAGCGCAAGCCTTGCATATCGAGCAGGGTTGTGTTCTGTAAGTTGACTAGGTTTAGCTATCAGCAGTTTTTGTTCAAATAAGATTATGCTGTAAATCCTTAACACTGTAAAAACTTCTGGAAATAGTTTTAGCAACTAAATAATGCATTATAGTTTTAATATTTCCAGCCCTTTCGTTCACACTCACCTGGTAGGGATTGCTTGAGTGTGGTATAGGCACACGGCCTTCTCTCCAGCGGTTGCCCTGGTGACCGCTGACCGTCCACAGCAGCACGTCAGCCACAGTCTGGCTGCTCTCCTTTCGCAGCTTGATGTGCAGTGTGCCGATGTGCGAGCCAAACATGTGGTACCAGAATGACATACACAGGTCTGAGTCCTGGCTGGTCACTGCTGGACTCACAAGTCGGGCCACCTCTGTCTCCTGCGCTCCAGTCGCCAGTGTATAGATAAAATTCCCAGAGCCGCCTGGAGAGAGACAGGAAGAGCTTAACATGGGCTGGAGGAATTTGAGAGAATGCATTCTACATTGTGTTTTTCTCTGTATCACATTATATAATTAAGCATACTGGGCTATTACTCCACTAAACCGTGTATTTTTTTTTTCTTCTGTCTCTTACCTGTGTGGTCCATGTTGGGGCCAGTGTTGAGTGTTGGAGTGCCGCTAGACTGGATCTGCCATTTGTAGCCTGTTTCCTCGGACGTCCAGCCACAGAACGAAGGGTCACTCGCCCAGCCAAAGTCACAAGCAAACCAGAGGAATGCTACAAAAACACACAGGCATGTACGCTTAGAAATACTCCTAGTCTTCTTATGAAACATCTACTCAATATGTTGGCAATCTTGTTTATTATAATTTTATTTGATATTATTTAGTGGGTTTCTGTTGGTCTAACTCATAATGGTAAGACATCTGAGCTGCAGAACAGCTTTATTACATATGTCCACCAGGGGGCAGTAGGTAGCTTTTTTAAAAATGAAAGAAATAATACAAATAAACTGATTCCTCAAAATCTCAAAGCTATTACTGAATGTGTAGACAGAAGATACTGTGAGTGATATTTAGAAGTGCATAATGTTGATGAAACAGGCAGAAGGTGTGAAATTGAGATTTTAATGCAGCATGCTCTCTTTCCTATGTGACAGTGAGCAGGAGAGGAAGAAATGGGAGAAGTGATTGTGAAAATTCAAAAAACAAAACATATTTTAGCTTTGCCATTGTCTTTACTGTGGTCTCTGTATCTCTCAGATTGTATAAAATGCAATAACATAAGGATTCAGAGTGGCTTTTGCAGGGTATTTGCCCAGTGAAGAGGAAAGAATTTCCCATTAAAAACCACGGCTCAGGCTTTCTGCCACTGTCCCACAAAAAATAGCAGCTTCCAATTAAAAGTTAGTTCTCTTTTTCCATTTTTGAGAGGATTTGGGCTGCAGTAGTGGAAGGATCTGGGCATGAAGGAGCTTCACCACAGTCAAAAACGTTCTGAATGTTTCACGTCATCAATAAACCACATCCAGAATGGAACATGCAGATCTTTTCGGTATTAACACGTCAAGACCACACAGGCGCACGCTCTACTTTTCTCCAACACACACACATACAGCTTAATTAGTGAGAGTCAGATAAGGGGCGTTGCTCTGCTAGTCAGGCTTTGGCCATTAGCATGCAGTCTCGCCTGGCTAATCAGCGATTATGCTGAACAAGCAAAATTAGAACGATGCTCATTAACGGCTACGCAACACAGAGTTTCACACAAACAGTTCCGTCCAAAGGTTACTTATTTGTGCTTGCTATGGATTAATCTAAGACGTAAGCCAAAAACAGACTCCTTAGGTGATGCTGGGTAAATATGGGAGAAGAGTAATGGACAGAAGTACAGCAGTAACAGAGTAGTAGTGAACTGCAAAGTTAAAGCTAGTTGAGTCTTACCTGGTATGGTGCCCAGCCCTGTAGTGGTCTCGGGCATAGTAGTTCCACCTGGGCCAAAAACAACATTAAATCAGACACGCAGCTAAAAATTGCTGACCTGAACATCTTAGATTTTAACATACACTATATGTCCAAACATTTGTAGACACCTGTTCATCCAGTGTTTCTTCTGAAATAAAGGTATTACATAATAGGGAATTTGTCCTCTCTACTGTTGTAATGACCTCTACTCTTCTAGAAAGGCTTTACACTAGATGTTGAAACGTGAGGGTTTGATTGCATTGAGCATTGGTCAGGTCAGGTACTGATGTTGGATGATTAGTTCTGGACCACAAATGCCACTCTAGCTCTTCCAAAAGGTATCCAATGGTGCTTTATCACCCCAGAGAGAATTCACAGAGAATTTACAGCCCAGTGCTGGGGGGGCCCCTCTGATGCTTAGGCATGATGATCATAGGCAAGGTGCGAAATACAGAGGGTCCTGAAGGGGTCTGGAACTCCCTAATTAAACTCATAATTGGACCCCCTGGATATCTCAAAATCAAAATTCAGGGAGGGCTCTTGAAATAAACTTATTGTGACATTAAGCTGACCATTAAGGAAAAATAAACACTTAAATGCAAATTCAGAAAAAAGGTAACTGCTTCACCCACAATCAGTGAGCTTCTGTCTTTGGTAGTCTTAACTAACTAGAGATTCTGCACCTTGGTCTGCCTCAGGGTGGCGCTGTAGAAATTGGTTTACAAAATGCCAGAGCATATTTGTAAATCTGAAAACTTTCCCAATTTTCCAAGAGTTTGGTGAAAAGAATGAATTGTTACTCATTTCTCAAACAGAAGACTAAAGAGTAGATGTGTAAGATCTCAATTAATATATGGAAGACAACTTTACCAAACTAGAAAAGAGCTTTTCCAGAACAAAACATTTTGTTGTCATTGAAGCTAGCATCATCTCCAACTAACATGGGACTCCCTGAATATCAGGGGGTATTTCACACACTGATCTTAGGCTCATGTGTGGTTGCTCTAGATCATCCCATTCTTTTGGCAAAGGCTTCTATGGAGATTACGCACCCTGTGTGTCAGCAATGGGTGCACCTTAAATGATCTGAATTCACTATATAGAAGGGGTGTCTGGATACATTTGGGCATACAGTGTATATTGTATGCTACAGCTCACAGCTGTTTAGCTTTTTCAGAAAGACCATTGTGAAAGAAAGGCCTAGTATTAGCCTTTGCAACAGTCCACACAATCATAATCTTTAACATTTTCTTTGTAGGCTACAGAAGAATGTTAACAGTGCAACACAGTGCGGCTGCAGTTAACAGGATAGAGAAAGTGTATGTGGAAGCAAACTGACTGAAATGACATTTAGCAGGAGCATGTGTTCATTCAGTTAGCAGGAGACTACATTTCTTAGCATTATAGATCAGAGAGAAAACAGAAGCAAGGACACAGCAGAACATGTGCAGGAGACAAAAGTCAGGTGCAGGAGGTGAGGTCAGTGGCTCAGGCAAGCATGAGTGAGAGGGTCAAAGTGGGCGGAGCTAAGAGGTGGGAAAACATGTATTGTGTATTTAGATTAGCATGGCTAGGGCAGTTGATAGAGGTGAATGTGAAAGTAAGAAAGAAAAATGATGGCAGATGAAAAGGCTGTGTTTGCATTGAGTTGGAAAGTTTGAGCTGCTTCTGCAGTCTAATAATGTGTTAGCGAGAGCTGCAGTTCTGCACTGTGCAGTGTGGTGAGAAAGGGCGCAGTTTCTGCAGGCTGGTGGTAGCACCTGTCTGGTCGTAGTCATCACCTGTTCCACTGTGACAGTTGGCCTGCTCATCATCACACTCGTCTGACGGGGTGGTGGGAGGAGCGGGCGTGGTGGGGGGCATGGTGGGCGCTACAGAGAAAAAACGAGAGAGAAAAGATTAACTTAAAATTAACTTAAAAAATTAACTTTTAAAGGGGAATTCCATCAATTTTTCATTATTTCTGCATGATTCAGTCATTACACCTCAACCAATAGCATTCAGACTGGTTTGATGTGAAAGGGTCCATTCTAAAGAAATGTACCAAGTCAGAACTTTTTACAGTGGTGCTTAGAGGAACCTCTAAAACCTCTTAGAGGAGCCTCTAAAAACCCCCTTACACAAAGTGATTACACAAAACTATTACAGAATATATCCCTTGATGCCTGAGACATTGTTTTCTGATAGGTTTACAGTAAGGCTTTGGCATAAAACATGTTTTTTGAGTCTGTTATTGGCAAAGAGGTACATGCAGGGTGTTGCAACATTACATATAAAAGCTCAGAAGACGTGTAGATTCACTGGTCATAAAATGACTATTTTCGTGTTGTTTGTATTGTGACCTCCTGTTTCCTTTTAGATAGCATTTGTTCCATTAACATAGCATCTTTTTAACAGCCAAGGACACTTTACAAAGAAAGTGCATAACTGCAGTAGTCTATAGCATTTTCTGTTAAGGCATTTTAATAATGCAATTTTCACAGTGACCTTCATCTCCTAGCCTGTGATTCTGTGTTTTCACTCAGAAAGATTAATATCGACATACTCTGGATTTAAGTTGGTTCAGAATGAAAAAGAATGCTCTTGCACATCATAACATCTGCTAACAAGCAGCTAATCTGATTATTAAAGAGCCTAACTTGCTATTCGATTTCGTGGCTGTTTAAAAATTCGGACCCATCTCATACAATCCACACACCAACTGCCACCAACCAATTTTAACCCAGAGCCCCTTAATAATCTGTCTCTCGCACTGGGTTGTGTGTGTGTCATATGGGCCAGTGCATGTGTGTGTGGGTGCTGGTTTGGCTGTGCTCCTGAGGGCCCTGGCAGGCTGGGGAGCTCCACCCTGGGCCTGGTTCTGCTCTGCGAGGCAGAGAGCCTCTCATTAGTCCTGCATGTGCCCTACTGCCTGATGGCTCACTGCCCGATTCACTCTGTTTACTCACAGCTTGTAATGAGCGGCCCTTAAGCCTGCCGGGCTTTCCCCAGGTTAGAGAGGGAGGCAGGAGAGGGATGGAGGGATGGAGAGAGGGAGCTAGAAAGGAAAGGAAGTGGTCTCTAGTGGTGGGGGGGATGGGCAGTTGAGGCCAAATTTCTAAGAGGGCTGAAGGGTCAGAAGTTAGCAGTATTAGGCTTGTTCATTTAAGCCATGTGGATTAAAACCTCCTGCTACATCTTAGCACCCTGCTGTTTTCCACACAGCTACTGATAGCACCTGTTAGTGTGATGTAATGTGATGCGTTTTTTTGTCTGTTTTAAATTTTAAACACCATTTGAAAATACCAGTTGCATTGTTTTATATTATCTAAACACAGATTGACCAGTATAAACAATCTAAAATTACTTGTATTAAAATCTTGTTATGTGAAGGGGAATTCTGGCGATTTTTCAGAACTTCTGCATAATTAAAGATGTGAAGTCATTCAGGTTGGTTTGATATGAAATGCTCCATTCTAGACAATCTAGAACTAGAATTGTTAGTAGTGTTAGCAATAGGAAGCAGGCATTTGAAGCTTTTAATGCCTCTAAAATCTACATCACAGAAATTTAGTACATGAAATGGGACATTGTCTGGGTTCACTGATCATTTTTCTTAGCACATGAAAGGGCTGTATTTGCATTAAGTTGGTAAGTTTCTCTACAAGAGACCATTTCACTAGTTTGTCCTCAACAATAGAAATATGCATAAAATATTGGAAAATCTGTATTATCCATCTTTATTTTAGAGCTAAGAACATTTGTTTCTCTCTCATATAAAGTTGCTGATTCTGAGACACAGCAGTGATTATATGTGCGTGTGCACATAAAGTATTCTGTATTCTCAAGAGTGGCAACCTGTAGGTTTGTGTTTATGTTTGTGTAAGAGACAGACACACAGATTTAGAGTATATAAACTGTTTTGAATTGCCCGTATGTGTGTTTGTTGGCACTGCCAGTGAAAACAAGCACCATCATCCAGCTAAAGCCCACAGTGGGATGCCGTAGCTTACATAAGCCGGCTTCACTGACTCCAGGAAAGCCAATATGTAAATCCACTTAACGCTGCCTCAACAGAGAGCGCTCTCATAACAAACCAAATGAGCTCAGAGAGAGAGAGAGAGGGAGAATGTGAAGGAAAAAAGAAGAGAATAAGAGAGAGACAAGAAGAAGAGAAAAAAAGACCTGCAGATAGTAGACAAATATAAATCTCTGGCCTCACAAAGATTTGATTTGACTGTGATTCTTCAGGAGATGATTCAGTGCATCATGAAATTTCAATTTATGCTATGGTATCTCAGGTGGTCGCTAAGATGTTGCTGGGCTGTTGCAATGGAATCCCAGGTGGTTGCTAAGATGTTGTTAGGCTGTTGCTATGATATTTTGGTGGCTGCTACGTTGTTGCTAGGTTGTTGCTATAGTATTTCAGGTGGTTGCTAAGATGTTACTAGGCCATTGCAATGGAATCCCAGGTGATTGCTAAGGTGTTGATAGGCCATTGCTATGGTATTCTGCCATTCATTTCCTATAGGAAAAAATGTTTGACTTAACACTGGTAAATATGGTTGGTCCAGAAAGCACAAGTACGCTATTCCTATGTAAGCTCTATATGGTTTCATGGTTCTAGCTTGAAAACTGACCTGTGAAAATGGTACAAAACAAACTGAAGGACAACTGAAGGACAATAATTTAGTTTTGTCCAACCAACCTAATAAACTAAGCTGTTTTTGGCCAAAGCATTAGTGCTAAATATTATGAAAATCAATTCTAATCGATTCTAACATTCCACAATTGATTCAGTTGAATCAGCACCTTCAAATTGATGCACTGTGGTGCATTTTTTAAACCCCTAGTAGACAGAGACTGACAGTCGGACAGGACAGGGACAGACAGCGGGTCAGGGCTAATCCAGACCACCAGGTGGACTCCAAATCCACTGCAGTGTGGAGAGAGTCCCTGTCATTAGAGTGGGCACACACTGATGCTTATTTAGGCAGGAGGCTTCCTTTGATGGCACATCTGCGGGACAACTGCGCTGATCCTGGTGAAAGCTGAGCCTCCAGGCCACACTTTCTACCCTCATGGGTGGATCCATACTAGTTCAATCAACTTGTATTTATTCCTAATGATGAGGCTTATAGGAACACACAGAGAGATATTTCCAGCTGCTTCATTTCTGGAATCAGATGCCCTTCAGTTTGCTGTTGATTTGTTTGCTTGTTTTGAGCATCTTTGCAACATGTAGGCTGCATATGGAAGGGAGTCCATTATGAAAGAAAGAGAGAGAGAAGTAGCAAAAGCACGAGAGAGATAGAGAAAACAACACAGACAGATGTGTCCAAGTAGGAGTGCAAAAATATATGCATTGACCTGAAGCTGATTTTATCTGTTTCAATATTGGAATGCTATCAATTAAATCTATCACTGTATTCAATAAAGTATGCGTTGACATTTTGGCCAAAATAAAAGTGTCAGGCCATTTTTAAACAAAAATCCAGAAAAAAAGGATGTAGTGTATTTTGTTTTTGTGTAAACAGTTCCTTCTGAGAAATATGACAATATTTATCATTTTTGTGATAAATTATTTCAGGTTATATCACAGTGTGCTTTTCTGAGCATATTAAAGTACACTGACCAAATACATATTTAATTACAAAAAGAATATGATTAATCCTATTTAATTAGATTTAGTGCAGCACAGTATGAGAAATGTTACAATACAAATGAATTTATGAATTGTATTCACGGTTTTGTGGCAACACTTTTTTGTTTGTTGCAACGTATCAAACCTCAGAAAAACTAGCTATCATGACATTTATCGTGTATAGTGAAAATGTCTTGATACTATATTGATATTATGTTGTTGCCATATCACCCATCCTTAATTCCTCCATTTACTTTTTTTGTTCTCAGTGTAATTTAGAAAAATAATTCAGATATACCAAAATAATAAAGTCAAATTTTGGTGAAATTTGAAATTTCATCATGCACTGACTCCTTTCCCAAAGAATCATAACTAAATCGAATCAAATGAGATCAGATATTTACACCATTGTGTGTACATATGCTCTTAAAAATAAGATGGTTCCTAGCATGGTTGTAACCTTTATTTGCTATAGAACCTTTACATTATACTGGGGGACTTTAACTTTGAACTTTGAAAATAATTTCATGAACACGATTCTTTAAAAAAATGTCCATTGAATGGTTCTTTAGGGAATCAAAAAAGGATTGTTCTATTGATGTTGCTCCAAAGAACCTTTAATTTTTAGTGTGGAGTGTAGGTGTAAGTTCGACCTACCTTCAATCTCACAGCCCAGGAGTTCTAGTCTCAACCCCATGCCTGCCGGCGTAGCTCTTTCTGGGTACACCCTAACAAACCGCGTCAAGATGGGCTCCACTGTTCTCAACACTGGCGTATCGTAGTTCATATTCCCCTCGAAAAGCTGCACCAAGGTAAGAAGACAGAGAGAGGGTTGTTATCAATCAGATATGAGCATAGCTGTCTAAATTCAGCCACATTTATCCCTGCCTTCTTCCCTGTGAAAGAAAAAAGCAATGAGATAGTACTGGGAATAAAACAGAACAAAAGGCCTCAATCCACTGATTGACATTTGAAGCGAACATGCGAGCAAAAAGCCTGCCGGCTACCACCATGCTCCAGAGCAGCAGGACGCCTTCTTCACTAAAATCTCCCATCCGGCTTTCCCTTCAGCTCAGAAAGACTTCCTACCCAGCCTGAGCTACCACAGGAGAATGAGAAAATGAGTTGGGGGGGGGTGGAGAGAATGAGGAGAGAGGGAGACAAAGTGGAGACACATGCTCCAACTATAACAGAGGTCCAGAAGAGGGGGTTGAAGGCATGAAAGGGAATTAATGGGCTTCAGCGCTAACGTCCTGTCTTCTTCAAGCTCTGATACAGAGATAGAGAGAGAATGGGGGATGAGAGAGAATAGACGGAGGACAGGCTGATGTCAAGTCTCTGCTCCTCTTTAAAACAGGGCATGGTGCCATCTGTGATGGATCTACTGCTTGTGCTGCAGCTGCCACATGCTAAAGTCATATCAATGCTCCACTAATGCATTTATTATCAGCTGCTGCAAGTCCTCCTTCCTTGTTTTTCATTTATCCTATTTACTAGAAATGAAATGCATTTAACTTTTTGAAGTCTATACTCTTAAAAAAGGAGCCATAAAGGATTATCTGATCAGTGCCTTAGAAGAACTACTTTTGGTTCTTTACTTTTCTGTACTTTTCTGGATCTCCAGCCATCCAACCACCCACTTCTCCTCTTTTTTTCCTACTCCTCACCTTGGGTTTGTTGCCGTTAGCCTCCATCACCATCTTCCAGTCGGAGCCGTTGTTGCTGTAGCCCAAGCGGAACTTCTTCATGAAGACTTTGTTCTCACGATATTTGCCTCCCTGGATTATGAGTCCACGGACCAGCTTCTCTTGACCTAGGTCCACCTGGAGCCACTCGTCAGTGTAGGGCTGCGGCTGGGGCAGCAATGTCCAGCCTGAGCGGCTGGTTAGCAGACGGGCGTTCTCCGGTACCCAGCTGCGGTCAGTATGAGAGGAGACAGTGATCTGGTCATCTGTGATGAGGCCGGAGACCATGCCCAGCATGCCAGAACATGGATACTCTGTGTGTGTAAGAGAGAGAAAAGGCACTGTGATCAGGTTGGAAAGCATTTGCCATGACATACACAAGGTCAACCATACTATACGATTTCCATTGTTATGGTCTTTACAATCTCAGTCATATATTAGCATTTGTCACAGCCTCTACGTCAATCATACTAATACTAGTGTTTTCGAAAGTCTACGCAATTTCAATCATACTAATATTAGCGTTTGCCACAGACTGTACAATCTCAGAAACCAGTTGGGCAATAAGTAGGGTGGATAACCAGAAGAAAAGTGGTCACGACAACAGCTGGGGAGAGCAGAACATTTTTTCATTGGTAAAAGAGAGTGATAGCTGGAAAGAGAGAGAGGGATGGAGCATGATGGTGAGGGAGATGCCTAAAGTTGAGAGCTGTCTCAGTGAGCTCTGGAAGTATTCTTGGCAGGAACTCTACGTGGAGCGCAGAAGGGCAGCAAGAGAGGGAGAGAACAATGAGAGCGAGTGCAAAGAGACAGTGCCGCAGAGAGAGTGAGGAAACAGCACGTAGAGATAAGCAACCATGCCCCCTTTCCCTCTCACACTCTTTCGCACGCACTCTCTCTCCTCTGTTCTCTCTCTTCCTTTCTCTCCTGACCCCTTGCATATTAACTCACTCGCCTGCGGTGTTTGTCTCCAGGCATCTAATTAAAACTCTCCTCTCCTCGGCTGCCTCTACCTTTCATATCTGAGCAGCTTCTTACCTTTCATCCTCCGAGCCCCTCTCTCCCTCCTCCTCCAACCTCCTTTTCTTTTGTCTTTGATATTCCCCCACTCTCATTTGGCCTGTTCTCTTTTTCTCCCTCCATGTTCCTTCACGTGGTCTGTAATCTATCTCCATGTTTCTAAACCCACTGCCTTTGTTTCAGCCTCTGTAATGAGCCGTTTTCGTTCACGCTTTGCTACTTTTTACAAAAAGAGTCTCAAGATTACGGAAAATCTCCAGTCGCGTAGCTTCGCTCGACTGGCTGCCCATGCACTGGCAGCCACATATTCGACTTTTTCCAAATGGTTTTGGAATTCATGACCTGCCAGCAATATCGTAATCTACAATCGGATCCTGTGGAGCAGGAAAGCGTCGGAGATTCGCTTTTGAACGTGTCACAGATGGACCTAATGCGGTGTGAAATACCAGCAGAACAGAGTCTTCATTCACAGCGATTGCCTTTGTGGCCATGGAGGGAAGTTCCTGTTCAGGTTTGGAATGGAAAATGCGCTGGCCCGTGACTCCCAGGGGCCCCAATTCGAGCTTGATGTTTTCAGACAACAAACGTTTACCACAAGATGATCACACGTGTGTATATGAAGGAGACTGACTGGGCTCTTTCTTCATCTGCCAATGTTGGACTCTAAGTATATTATTACTGATAAAACCCTGTCAAAGGAATTAACTTTTTATATCAGGTCTTGGAAGCAGCTGGAACACGCAGTTCCGAACAGCTCAGAGGACACTTTGAAACGACTGGCTTGTTTGGTCTCGGAGACCCATTTATTGAACTCAGATGTGATTTTGGGGAAGTTTTTTGGGAAGCTTCTGAGGTGGCAGTGATTGTGGGACACACCCGGAGAGCTGCGGACACACATACGCGTGTGTGTGTTGTTGCGTGAGTTGCCGGTCCGGCTGCTGCGATCTTGGTGGGTGTGTGGAGCGGGCGGAGGCTGGATGGCCGCACGTACAGATGGCCTTATTTACAAACAGCCAGAGGAAGTTTATTAAGGGCTGTGTGGATGTGGTATGACTATCAGACATGGGGATGGAATCACAAAAAACTTCCCAAAGAAAAATATCTGACAAAGGATCGGAGAAGTTTAGAAGAATGTTCTTAAATGCAATTTCAAAAAGTAAGAGGAGAATAAATATTTATTAAGAATAAGAATAATTTAATAAGAATAAATATCAAATATTCTCTTAAGAATTTCTTAATCACTTTCTTAAGTAAGCTACAATCTTTCTTAAGAAGGCGACTTAATCAAATGCAAAATACATGTGGTCATGAAGTGTATTGCACTTTTATTCATGTTTATAATGCCTTATAAATGATTTATAACATGTTTGGGATACATTTATAGTTTCTTAGAGTCATGACATTCAAAAAATTACCAAATTTATCTTAACTTCTGAGGTCTGTAGTTAACAACAACATTTTTTTAAGACTCTTTTGTGAATCCGGGCCATAAACTCTACTGAATACACTCCACAGCTACAACCTGCTGCTGCAGTTGAAGAACATGACTCCTGTGTTATACTGTGACAGGTGCTCACAGCTTACACGGGTGGTTTAAATATTGTGACAGCTTACATGGGTGGCTTTGAGAGGATACACTAAATCTAGACAGAGACAGGATCAACTCCTTGTTTTGGAAAGACTGTGGCATAAGGAGAATGCATAGAGCACATTCCTATGCTCTGTTAATTCCATTATTGCCTCTCTTAGTAAACTTTGTATGTGTATGTGCTCTGTGTAGGAAACATCTGTGGAAACCACTGCACACCCTCCTACACTCAAACTCCAAATTGGCTTTTCGAAATGTTCTTTTGAGGCTTCTGAATCAATACTTAGCAAACCATGCTAAGTAAGCTAGCTGTGCCATCAAAACTCTCCTCTTGCCAGCCGCCCAGCATGGCTGCATCATCAGAGGGAACCCGCAGCACGCTGATGATGTCAAGAGGAGGCCCCAGCTCTTGTGATGTGTTCAGAATGTGGTGCGCTTGCCCGCCCTGAACATGACTGCCACAGCTGCGCTCCAGCATGGCAGCAAATTGTGCGCACACACAAATGCACAGACACGCAAACCGGGACTAAATATGCCTGCATGTATGCAGAGTGTAAAAATAGAAGTACTTATGAATGAAGTGCACAGAGCAGATTGAGTAGCAGGGCTGCATGATATGGACATAAAATGTGATGTAAGCTAAAGCTGCTGGATACTGATGATAATTTGAGAAATGATAAATTAAAATTGATATCATGTGCATCTGACTGGACATGCTACACTCTTAAAAAAAGATGGTTCTTCAAGTGTTCTTTAGTAACGACAAAAGTTCTATATAGAACCATGAACACTCAAAGACCCTTTGCATGCTTAAATGGTTCTTTGCATGGTGAAAACGTTCTTGATGGAGATTGTGCTGTATATGGATCTTTGTAGAATCCTTTGAAAAATGCTAAGAAGCATTTGCAAAGCATGCAAAGGGTTCTTTGAGTGTTCATAGTTCTATATAGAAGCACTGTCTTTACTAAAGAACCCTTGAAGAACCACCTTTTTTAAGAGTGTACTGTGCAAAATAAGAATAATGAAATAGTATTAGATATTTACATTTACATTACATTACATTTTAATGCACTGTAAGACTGTACAGCTTTTTCTATAAAGGCTACAAAAATATATATATATATACATATATTCCATTTAGTCTCATAAACATACCATTATGGTTATGCAAATTTGTTGTGACAGTAGCTATTAATGGCTAATTTATTCACTCTCCATGTGGGAGAGCACGGTTCCCAAACAGTAGAAAAGAACTTGTTGATCTTCTATCGCTTTTTCCCCTTCAATCCTATTGCGTTATTCGTGTGTATGAGATAATGTGATCTGTTCTGTCATTGCAGCCACCGGACACAGTAAGCAATACCTTTTTATTGTAAACGTATCGTGCGGCCCTAATTGACAGCCCACACACGTTCATTTTGCCTCTATGCACGAAAGGAAAGCGTCTCAGCAGGGAGGTGGTGATGATATGAAAGCCTCCATAATCAAAGCCCTGTAGAGGGTGGAGCCATGCCAAAACATGCAGATGAGCATGCAAATGAGGCCAGGGCCAGCTGGGACTGTGCGACTGGTGGGTGAAGAGCCGTGCATTTATAATAAGAGAGTAACATGTGTGTGTTTGTGTGTGTATGTGTGTGTATATGAGGTCGAGAGGCTGAAGCTCTCGGTGGGGGGGTTACTGGGTTCAGAGGGGACAGTAAAAGTGGGAAGGTTACACTTCGTAACTTCGGAAGAGCAGCCGTGCCTGCTGTGGACGGCATCCATTTTAAATGAAGAACATCCAAAACAGAGTAACATAAATATGTAATCCTCTTTCTCACATGACCGCTCGTCTATAATGCAACAGCTCCCTCCCCACCCCCGCCCTCCATATTGAGTCACAGAAAAAAAGAACCCACACACGCTTACACCTTTCAGCATGGCGAATAAACACATGCCAGGAGTGTGAGTGAAACGTAAACTAAGTGTGTGAGAGATTTATAGCCTTATAGAGGAGCTCGTTCACCACGTACTGCTTCTGTGCTCAACACTCAATACAAACACATTTGATTTAACATCATTACATATAAACAATGTGCCTGACAAATCACAGTTGTACCAACAAAAGCCTTTTAAGCTAAGGCAAACTGAACAAACTCAACCTCAACTGCCAGGCACTGATATTGTTTTCAATAGACTATAATCTATTAGGTTTATCTACCATCGCATTTTGAGTGTGTGCAGTGATGTGCTATGGGTATTTGCCGGGCATTTTCAAATATAATTGCTAAATATAGTGTTTTTCTAAGTCTACACTGCTAATGTTTTAATTTATATCTTTTCTAACTAATGCTAAAGCTTCAGATTCAAGGCTCTCAAGGACACCGTACATAAATGAGTGTGTTACCTTGTAAAGGCAAAGTATTGAGTTCCATCGTTTATTTTTATTCAAGCCCTTAAAACCCTGAACGTATAACAACCTAAGGTTCAATAACTACATGGAAAGCAATTTAAACTGGCATACTATTAAAGAAGTTATAGGACTGTGCAACAGAAATCTGGACCCTCCAGCAGGTTCTGGTCATTTAATGGGTTAAAGTATTAACTGAATATTTGCTTGATTTAAAATATTGACTGAATATTGGCTTATTTTGCATTAAATGTTAATGTCCATGTTACTACATTAATTTCTTACCAGGTTCTGCAAGCATGATAAGCTTTGGAAAGAGTAAGTGAAGAAGTGTAAACCCACCTGAAATCTTGCAGCCGTAAACCTCAAAGCGTAATGCGATGCCCGTTTCCCAGGTGAAGGGTCTGATCCTGATGAAGCGCGTCAGTGTGGGCTTGGGCAGCAAGGTCTTGGCCACATCCGTAGGGTTAGTGTTGCCCTGGAAAACCTGACAGACAAACAACAAAATCCACATAAATTATTCAAGAGGTTTCTGTAGAGGCTTCACCGAAGGACAGGCCTTTGAAGCCTGCAGCTCGCTTAGCTTCCTGCCCAAGAAACACAGCAGCCAGACTGGACTGCATTCAGGGCAGCTCCCTCAGAAATGATAATGCAATACTGGTTATGTTTATGGACTCTATGAGCTATCTAAAGAGGCAGCTGCAGAGGCTACAGAGGCTGCTTTGTGCTGTGTGTCAGCAGATCAAAAGACGCACTGAGGTTCCAAACCCTCTCCAATTATGGGGCTGTCCATGGGGTCGCTGTACCAAGAGCAGCTCATTTAGTGGCTTTGTCACAAATTGTTGTGTCTCCTAGCTCTAGTTTGCACTGACAGCTAAAGTGTGTTCAGTTAGAAAGGGAAGCCCAGCACTGGGCCAGAGTGAAGGGGAAGGGTTTAGAGGGGAAAAAAATGAAGTCGCTTCATAAGACACTATGGGCCGCTGAATAGAATCAAGGGCAGAGAAACGTGTTTGAATTCATGCCTCGCTCTCTCTCTCTTTCTCCCTCTGTTTCTGTTTAGGAGGCCCCTGAATCTTTTTTGCCTTTTCTTCATGCTTGCTGTTGCTTCAAATGCTATGATAGCCAGCTCACAGCGACAGTTAAAACTTGGTCCGTACCTCACACTGCTTGAGCTCCAGTTGCAGCTCTGCTTTACTTACTATCTTTTAAGACACATGAAAGACAAGCATCACGACTCTTCTCTGTGGAACAAACTTCTACTGTCAGAAGAGCCAAGTCCCTCACTGTCTTTAAGAGCAGAATTAAGAGAAATCTCTTCGAAAAGCATTTAAATGAACACTGAATATTATGGAATTGCACTTAGTTACAGCAAACATTCAGGCACTCCTGGACAAATGACAGGTTTTATTGATTTTCTAGTGTCTAACTTAACACTTAAATGGCCAGGGCCCATCAGTGGGCCCAAAGTTTTATTTACACACTTCTATAACCGAAGAATAGCTCAACTAAATTTGCCCTGAAAGTTCCTGTAGTTACTGAATAATAAGCCTACGTATGTAATAAGTCTGAGATTTTAAGGGATTAACACATTCTCTACAGAGAACACATTTTAGTGCGCAATAGTGTTTATTTGCTGAATTGAATATAGTGGAAAACAATCACAAAATGTGGCCTGTGCAAATGTTGTGGCACGTTTATATTTTATGCTTTATTTTTTTCCTGTATGTAAAACTTAAATAAAATAAAAATAAATAAAAATTGTGTAATAAAAATAAAAAATTACATAAAAATGCCATATTTAATGCCATATTTTCCCTGTAGAGGATGTGCTAACTTAGAAAATCAACATGTAGTTTGTCCAGTGGTGTTCAAGCTGTTGTATATGACTGTATGTAATGTCTTATTTCTGCATTGTGTATTTTCCATCTGGGTATCAGCACTGACTATTGTGTGTGGCAGGATGTTCAATCTAAATACCAGCTCGCATCTTCAAATGATGTAAAAAACAAACTGAAAAAGTTTGATTCAATATTTACAGCATTTACTAGGTGCTCTTACCCAGAGCAACTTACAATACAATCATGTAACAGAGGTAGGTGAAAGTAGCATTATGAGTCTTACTCAGTGAGTCTTATTGGTTTATCATGGTCAGCATGCTTAGGCGGGGAATCGAACCTCAGTGGCCCATCTGAATGTCACTGCTGACATGATGATAAGTATAATCCCTTGGCACAGAGAGGTGTTTTATTCTGTACACTTGTATACGGTACACAGTCTGTAGATGTATTTAAAGAGACTGTAACAGTGGATGTGTGTGTCACATCCCGATCCAGTACCCAGAGAATAGCTCCTGCACAGTCAGCAGCGAGAGCCAGTCAGGGCATACCACCATTAGCCCATTCTGCACTCCTTGTTGCTATCCGGTCCCTGGGCACGGCTTGTCAGATGTGTGCACGAGACAGAGAGGAACACAAGGAGCCATCCACTCTCTTTAAATGTCACGCCGATGCTCCATTCGACTGCACTAACTATTAAAAGGCTTTTTCAGAGCAGCAACCACAGAGGCAAGCTGCAACCTCAGCGGTCTGCAAATGGGCCCCCTCCTCACAAAAGCACTTTAGAGCACCCAGAGAGAGAGAGAGTGAGAGGGAAAGAGATAGAGAGAGGGAAACAGAGAGAGAGAGAGGCGTCAGAACCTAACCTTAGGGCACAGGCTTTAAAAGGAGAATTGTGGATTTTGGTGGGCGGTCAGGAAAGAAATTGGGCCTAGGGGTTTACACGCAGAAGAGATTTCTCTCTCTTTCTCTCTCCCTCTCTCTCAAACACACACACACACACACACACACACACATGTATACCTACATGTAATAACAGGAACAATTATATGGCCCATATGTATATATTTATGTAATTACCTACAGTACTGTGCAAAAGTCAGAGATCCCCTTTTTTATTTAAGAGTTATTTCAAGATATAGAGATATTTAACATAAAATTACACAGAAGCCTCAATGAATGAATGTAATATCAAATTTTTCAGTATTTAGTGTGTCCACTCTTTGCCTTTATTACAGCTTCCATTCTTTTCAAGAGACTTGCTTTCAGTTTTTCAAAGATTTTTTCAGATCTGAAGTAAGAGTGGAGCTTGACTTTCTCCTCTCTATCACAGATGAAAGTTTCAAGTGCTGTTTATCTGATTGTGACAGTTCTTGCACAGTTGTTTGGAGTCTTATTTTATCTGTATCTTTTAATCATTTTTTAATCTCCAGTTTTTCAAACTCTTTTTTTTTCACTTATTTTCCTTTGACTTCCTCCTTCATTATACAAGTGGGTTAATTTATATGTAATCTCCTCAGAAACATCTTCTGAAAAATGAATAACTTGTGCTTAAAGACTGTTTTGACTGGAAACTGAATAAACAAAAGTGTGGTCTCTCAGTTTTGCATAGTACTGTGTATGTAAAACAAATTTTCATGTTAAACCTAATGCTAAACTCCCAGCCAGCTTAACAGTTGTAATTAACGTTGAAATTCATCGTCAGACAAAAGCAGCATATACACATTCACTTGATGGCTCTTATATAACATTAGCTGCTTAAACACACACACACACACACACACACACACACACACACACACACACACACTCCTTTTTTCCACTCCTTCGTTGTTTATTAATTCCTTTGTTCTTTTCTTTCATCCTTTGGTGAAGAAATCTTTACCACAAATGTTGACATCACTCCTCACAAAAAAAAAGAAAAAGAGTTCCCTGAGTCTCTCCGGCTTCTGTGGTTGCTTTGGAGTTGTTTTTCATCTGATTTTACTGCACTTGTAAATGCATTCAGTCTCTGAGAGTTGTAGCATTCCAAGCTGGGGGAATAATGGAGCCTGAGAAACTTAAGTGGGCATGATGTTCTGCACTGCAGTCTCCTCAAGATTAACACTCATGCTATACTACTACTTAAAGCTAGGACTGAGAAGCTCCTGCAATGGTCTAGATTCATAGGCTGTTCCACATGTCTATTGTTCTGATGTACTGCAGGGCTGCCTGGAAAGGAGCCTTGAGACCTCAATGAACTCTACTGGCTAAATAAAGAAAATGAAGCAGGGTGCCAAAACTTCTTCTGGCAGGATCATATCCTCTCATATATCATTTTCTGACACTTTCGGTGTACTGGCAACATATAATGTAATGGTCAACAATGTAAAATACGCTAGGGTGAGGATTGTCCATAGAGGGCTTTGTACCTTCTGTTTAGGGCCTTCCTTCAGAGTGATCCAGTCTTCACCGTTGGAGCTCACATCCACTTTGTAGGACTTCACGAAGTACTTCTTCTTGGTCTCCTGAGAGATAGCACCCTGTGTTCCGATAGCTGAGACAAAGCGTAGGAAACCCAGATCAACCTGAAGAAAGTGGGAGAAAACAGCTGAATTAACTGTTTGCAATCCATGCAAACAAATTATATACAATATAACAATAATTTTGCAGTTTTTTCTTTCATGTTTACTTTTGTGTTAGCTCTGTTTTAACTGACTCTCCTGCATCGTGCCTCATTCAAGAGCAGCCAAAGCTGAAACACTCCTTATAACTTCAACATGAATGAGTGATGCTTAGCTGTTATAGGCTGAATAGATATGTAATGTAAATATGATGCTTTGTGTGACATCAGTGAGTTCAAAATTTGTCATTTTTACAGCTTAATTTCCATATTTAGTTTATATGGATTGGAGAGTAAACAGTACATTTTGGTCCACCATACAACTTAAGAATACACCATACACCATAAAACTTTATTTTAAGAAAGTGAGGAAAATTCGGTTTGCCCTTTAGACTAAAGGTGGGCTTGAACCCAACATGACAAATATTTCAGAAATGATGATGTGGAGAGTCAAATCCCATTTGGACAAATATTTCAAGCTCTACTGTAAAACATCTCTACTATATGTCTACTTTCATAACCTCTCTAGAGAGAGGTATGATTGATTTCATGAATCTCAATTTAATAAAGGATGGCAGTGGTGGTGACGATTTAATTTCCTGTGATAGCACACAGGAGCTTATTGGATAAATGGAAGATATGATGCTTCGCTGGCTACATGACTAAAGCATTAAAAAAATGTAGAAAAGAGGACAGATTTTCAGATGTGTGCGGTATTAAAAAATGAATGCTTCATAAAGGAATCATGAGCTCCATTGGCATTATGGAGGGCTAGCAGTCAAGAGAGAGCAGGATAGAGAGAGAGAGAGAGAGAGAGAGGCTAGTGGTTCCTGGCAGAGGCTGAACTGTACCGAGCTGTTATAGCTCACAGCTGTAGAAGATTTCTGGATTTGCAGACTGTGCAGTTTGCCTTTCCCAAATTCAAGATACACCAGCCTACAGCATGCCTGCTAAACTACTACTGCTTGTGACACATACTGTGATTCTCACTGTGAGTGCGGTGTCTTATGATAGTACCTTACATCCTATTACATCCGTGGAAAACACATACATTTTCTGTGCCCTGTTTTGCTCCCTGCAGTCGTAGTCAGACCAGACTGCAAATGCTGGACCTAACCCGTGCTTACACAAGCATGACCTGCACTGTAGATTGATTTTGCAGCCTCTGCACTTGGCTCCTTCTGAAGCCTGGTACAGTTAAGGACACAGAAACATTTCTTAATTTCTTGGTTCCCTAAATTATAAGTGGTAAAAAGCAGAGCATCACAATTAATTTATTACGTTCAATAATTGAATGACATTATTTTCATATGTTCCATTTTTTTTATCACCAACGTCTGGTGAGACCAACAGTGTCTGCATGTTATATCCAAGGAGTGTATAACAGTCAACAGTTCAACTCCACTGCGATTGTTGCCTCTTCCTCTTGCTGATCCAGCTCACAGATTCTTGTTAAGGTGGAGATTCATATGGGGAGCTGTTTTTCAGCTAGTTTACACTGAAGTCCCTGCCTGTAGTAACTGAATAACAAGCCTTAGTATGTAATAAGTCTGGATTTTAAGGGGTTAACTTTTACAGCCCTAGTAGTTACATATGCAATCAGATTAAGATATTACATACATGTAGATACTTATCGTTGCTTATCACAGTGGAAGGATGGACAGAAACACCTGTGGATTTTTTCAGATCTAAAGTAAGAGTGGAGCTTGACTTTCTCCTCTCTATCACAGATGAAAGTTTCAAGTGCTGTTTATCTGATGGGGACAGTTTTGATGGTCTACCAGTTCTTGCACGGTTGTTTGGAGTCTCGGTTGTTTTCTCTGTATCTTTTAATCATTTTTTAATCTCCAGTTTTTCAAACTCCTGTTTTTTCACTTATTTTCCTTTGACTTCCTCCTTCATTATACAAGTGGGTTCATTTATATGTAATCTCCTCAGAAACATCTTCTGAAAAATGAATAACTTGTACTTAAAGACTGTTTTGACTGGAAACTGAATAAACAAAAGTGTGGTCTCAGTACATCGCTCATCCAGCTCACAGATTCTTGTTAAGGTGGAGACTCATAAGGGGAGCTGTTTTTCAGCTAGTTTCACTAAAGTCCCTGTAGTAACTGAATAATAAGCCTTAGCATGTAATAAGTATGTAAGGATGTACACACTTATTGTGTAACAAAATCTTGCATCTCCAAAGAAAACTTTAGAGGAGAAGAATTAAACATTCTTAAATTTGAATGTGATTTGCAACAATTTTATTCTAAGTAATTTTGGACTGTTTCTATTTGTCGGTTCATCATGGATAGACTGCTGAAGGTTTTGGTTTAAAAGCCATGTAAAAGCTGTATTTGAGCAAGAGGGCTTCAGTGGCACACTCTGCCATTGCAACATACCTAGAAAATGCATTAATAGGGTTAAAAACAAATAGCAGTGTTTATCTTCTCAACTTCAACAGTTACATATGCAATACAATCAGATTAAGATTTTACATACATACAGATGCTTATGTATTATACCTACATACATATAGAAATACATGTACAATCACAGAAGTAAGAGAGTGAGATAAATAGATAAAGCTGTATATGAATGATAGAAAGGAGCTTGATCGAACAGCCCAACTAAAAACAGAGACAAGCAGCTAAAGGATGCTCACACTGCTGTGGGGAGTAATGCTTCAACACTAGGTTAGCATAGATACTCCAGTATAGTGGGAGGAGCAAGCTCCAAAAAGCCAGCTAACAGAAGAGCAGAAGATGCCACCAAGGACCATCACTTTCATCATGTAGAAATGGAGGTCACGCCACTCACAAGCCCACTCTCAAGACATACCACTTGTGAACTAAAAGCTTTCAGCAGTTTTCAAAACCTGTATTGTGTATCAGGGACATGCAGCTCTGAAAGGACAGCAGTCTGCAGTCAGCGCCCATGGAAACCGCACATGAAAATCCTTATGGCTGTAAGCAGCAGGATTAGGCAGAACACTGGCTGTTTTTCTTGCAGTGAATTTCATTTCATATTATACAGTCGCTCTACTGTAACTTCCAAGACATTCGAGTTAAAGAGAAAAACAGATGGAATTATGTATACCAATCTCTCCGCTTCTCTTTTTCTGACCTCTTTTTGGAGGATCTTGAAATGCACTTAAAAAAAAAAGAAACACAGCCTACTGTTTTTGCTGTCTCAGAGCAGGACTGGCTTACCATATAAGGCCAGATGTCCCCAGTTACCTAAACGTATACTGTATGGAATCCTCTGTTTCCTATCATGGTATTTTTCAATAAGATTGGATATACACCCACGTACAGACAGACGAGGTTGGTATGTGTTACATATGTGTGTCTGCATAAAGTTGGGGTTGAGAATTTCCATGATGGACCTTTAGTCATTATCTTTACATCAAACATGATACAATTTAGGTTTTATATACTGGACTGCAGATCTGGAATAATAACAAACACCAGGACACTCAGTCCCACCTTGACTGGTGTCTTTAATATTTCTCTCTTTCTGTCAGTGACTGTAGTGTTGGGCTTACTGCTGAAAAATACATGGCCTGAAGAGCAGGCATTTGGCCTGTAGGGCAGACTGACTAGAGGAGAGGAGAGCTGATTAGAAATGTGGAGAGCAGAAGCAGATTTGAGATCAGAGAGATATTCTGAAGGAGAAACAGCCTGGATCAATTTCACTGACCCAACTGATTCCAAGTCAACATTAATGCATTAGAGAGCGAGAAAGAAGAGAGAGAGAGAAAAGGGGGTGGGTGAGGAACACAGAGAAGGGAATAAATGAATACAAAATAGAGATTGAGAAGATGGGGAATCAGGGAAGGCATTGAGCTAGCTAATAATATTCTCCCACATACACACTGTACTGAAGTGTAAACACAGGCTAGAATACTGCTGCTGAGGTACAGATGGGAAATTAAATAAATGAAGGGTTGTCTCTGACTTTTGCACAGTACTGTACATTCAAAATGATGTAGCATAAAGTAATCTACCATACAAAACTGAAATGAGTTCATAAACTAATCCACAACCTTACTGCTAATTGCTATGCTTATGTGGAGCAGCATCATGGCAAAAGCCCTAATGACCAGCATCAGATTATGGGATTCCCCCAGATGATGGATCTCACCGTGTGACTGGGCAAAAAAATTCCAAAAGACTGCCATCCTACCTTAAAAGGAAACAAGTTTCAAGGAAAATTGTGCATTTCCCTGAAACGTGCCTTTTTTACAGAACACCATGACCGCACCAAATGGTATCCTGACCAATATTTCTCTACATGACACAACATGAACTCTCAGCCTACAAGCTGGGAAACGTCAGGTCAAACATTCTAGACAGTTGACAAGTAAAAACATTCGTCATCTGTAAAAGAGTGTGTGAATAGGTTTAGAGGTGTGAGCCAAACTTGGAGATTGTAACCATTGTGAGAAAGTGTATAAGTTGGAACCTTGCTGCCCCTCGAGGATTATGTATTTTCAGGCCATGCTGACCCAGCAAAAAACATGTGCCAATTTTCTACTCTCCATTCTTCTTTGCTCTCTCGCTTTTTTCAGATTCACGGGTTTATATAAGAGGGAGGTGCTGGAAAAATGCCAATCATCAGACAAATGTGCTAACACGATCTAGGCCTGGAGTGTAATTTACACCTCTCGGCCGCACACCCTTTCCCACGACACGCCACTCATTTAATCCGAGTCGATACAGTCCAACTCGATTAAAGATAAAAACAAACCATCTCGTGTTTCCTTTATGGGAGGATCCCCAGAAGTGTCTTTGACCTCGCATATGGTTTATAGAGTTTCCATAACTCTTACATGAGAACATTTCTATTACAGAGAAGCCTTTTTATTTGCCTTTTACCGACCTAAGGCAGAGGGGAATAGCCCCAGGCAGCCCCTCACCATTTAATGGGGATAAAAATGTCACTTTGTTTATGTCAACTTGCGTAACTAAATGAATTAATGGTTCACCTTTTTATATAAATTACTTTCAATTAATAACAAATAACAAAGGATTTGTTTGCTTATTGTAATGTGTCAAAAGACAAAAAGTTGCTGTGATGTCACTCCATCCTCTAGCTCCAAAGTACATGAGGTCCATAGATAAAAACCTACAAAACAGCTTATTTAAACTTTCTTCTTCTTGTGATGTCACTAAATCCAAAAGGTTTACCTATATTCACCTATTTAGCCTACAGCAGTTTAGCTTTGCCCATTCACACTGTTATAAGACGTGTTTCAGCCTGGACTGCTTTTTGAATGAAGCACAATACAAGGCAGCCTATCAGAACTAAGCTCATTTACATATATCAGTCTTAAAGAGACAGTAACAAAAACAGATGGTTTAATTCTAACACATAAAGAGAAGATGGAAAATGGTCACGTAAAAATGAATTATGACTGTTTTTAACCTAAATATTTATGTTAGACTACCTATTTAGGGTTTTACACTTTTACAACTAAAAATAAAAAAACTGAATATTAAAAAAAGTAAATATTAAATATATCATGTTGCATGCTGTGAAAGATCCAAAACGGTTACCATGGATGAGATTCATTCTAAAGGAAATAAACAGATGTCAGGGCTGTCTGTGTAGTGTTGATGGAAGCTAACTGATGAAGTACGTAAAGAAACTGGATCTTTCTGTGAGTCATGTGTGTACAATTATGGCCCAAAAAGGGTTCCAATAAAGATTTTAGGGGCTCTAGTTGCCATAGGCCATAGTTGCCATAGCAGTTATGCCACTGGTAAACTTCTCAAAACTACTTTGGACCAGTTTTACCTTTTTATCATATCTAAATGAATGCAGTTCTACAGCAAGCTAGATTAAAAGGGGTTACAGTGGAGAATCCCTAGTGATAATGCAGTGCAGGCTTAATCCGTGTTAGAAAACGAGCGCTTTGATTCTTAAATGATTGCCACATCTTGGATCTTGGATCAGCGATCCTAAAAATGACCAAGTACTAGGTGCAAGAACTAGATCTGGCACAGGCTCAGCGCTTTCACCGCAGGAGAAGAACAGAGGCTGCAGTCGTTGCGCTAAATAAGAGCTGAAAAGCAGGAACAGAATTAGCCTCATTTTGCTTTGTAGGCTGCCAGTTAAGCCTGGTGTGCAATTAGATTAACAGGGAGTGTGTGTGATTCACTGTACTGGGGGTGTGTGACAAGCGAAGAGTGTGTATGTGTGCGTTTGATGAGACTACTCTGGTGGCAGTGGATAACACGAATTTGCCATAATCCTCCCTTAACCCCATCGCACACTTATTAAACTTTCTCCATAACCCCACCACACGCTCATTACTTTTTCTCCATGGTGAGCAAGCGGCATTAGCCAGACTGTTTCTTAGGGCTACGACAGTTCTGGTCTGGCTGGCAGAGTCTGCTATGGTGGTTTAGCTGGGAGAATTCAAAGGGCCGTGGAGCTTCAAAAGCTGATCCCAACTGTTTGTTTCTCTGGTAATAGCGCTTGTGGGAGGGTGTTCAACTCACTAGGAGGGTTTTAAAAAAAGATGCTTGAAAAAAATTTATTTTTCCCCCTCTCTGTTTCTCTGTCTATGGAGAGAAAACAGCAGCATCCCCCCTCATGTGAATGTGGGGGCTGAATGCATAATCCGGCAACACAGGGAATTATATCGCCCCTTTTTCTTCTGGTTCCATTCTCCTTATTTGCATTTCTTCACAGCAGAAAATGGAAAAGGCCTCAATATAGTTGATCATTAAAATCACAGATTGTTCTGTGTGTCTCAAATTCAAATGCCATCTGGCAGGGGTCAGCCAGGTGCAGTTAGTGGAGAGGAACTGAAGGGTAGGGCATGGAGTCATCCCAGCCTCGGCAAAGCAAACACAAACCTGGGCTGGCAGCTACCACAGGGCAAAGATCTCTTCATCCATCAAACTTGCCTCTGCCTCTTCAGCTTCACCCATCAGCACCTGGGCGCCATGAAAGGCTTCTCTAAAATTCCATTAACTACAGGTATAATTAATTCGCATTTCCATGAAAATTGTATTAGAGCACACTGCGAGACCTATGGGCTCCTCAAAGACCTCCCATTCATCACTGAATTTACCTGCCGGAATTAGACCGTGTTATTTTTAGCACCCTCGCACCTCTTTCTCGTGGTGTTAAATTATGCACGTGCTCGTGAGAGGTGATCATCTATTTCTGAGACAGTGAGGAACGAGCCGAGCCTGGCTAATAGAGCAGATGATATGCATGTATGTGGCATGAAGGTGGAAAATAATAACAAAAAAAGAGCTTAGAGTTTAATTTCCATAGCATTTAGGTTTAATGAGCACTACTACAAGCCACTTCAGAGGCTTTGTCGATTTATCATTCGGCTGATTTGCTGATATATGGAGTCAGCAGTCTGTATCGAGTTGTTTGGGCATGTCTTTTGTCTCAGTATCAGCCTTGGCACACAGAATGCTATTATGTGGTTAGCGCTCGAATCTTGCTTGCAACAGTGTCTGAGCACAATGAGACAACAATGAGCTGATTTATGATTGACTGAGGAATTTGGCCAGCTGTCAGTATGAGCAAATACAGGTTTCTATGAGCCACTCTTGTCTAACGTTAAGCTAATGCTAGATCAAAGCTGTTTTTCATGTAATTATTTATACACATACCTATATATTTATGTATATATTCCAAAGAGCTCAAATGCGAACTGTTTGACATATGAAGATAAGGGCAAGCACAAATAAGTCACTGCAAAAATAACTCTTTTAGAGCGACAGAATGTGACTAGCACAGGTGTGGTGCTAGCAGGGTGGCCCCGTCTGACACCAGCTCCACAGGCTTCATCATCAGAGACTCTCATGTTAATTACAGGCATACTGTCTAATTACTCTTCAGCTGGCAGGGGGACAGCTCCTGTCTTAAAATAGCAGCAGCTAATACTTTAATTGAAGAATAAAAAAAGCTAGGCAAAACAATGGAAAACGGACATAGCTGCGTTCGTTGACCACAGCTAATTGAAAGCACATTTGGACAACAGGCAAAGAAAAACAGGATACGGTTGAGCGCGTTGTTACAGCGGCCGACACTCTGCCCCTTCCTCTCTCTCCGACCATTTCAAGATAAACGAACGCTTAGCGGCCAGTGAGGAATGTTTTCTTCAAGGGAAGTCTGTAATTAGTGCTTGTTCCAATGGCCTTTGCCGGAATTCCAATCTGTTTTTCTAGCAAAATGAGTCAGGGGCTGAAAACGATGGCATAATGGTCGGGTGGAGGGGTCACTCAGTCATCGTTTTCATCATTGGGGCTGGCACTTTCCCCGCCTCGGCTCCATTAATCAAGCCATGACACGGCTTCCTGCTGAACACGTCGACATGGTTAGAGATCTGCTGTGAGAGAATATGAAAGGTCTGCACCAAAACATGGGCTCTTATTGTTTTGAACGCTCTGTCCTCCTGTCTGACTTCTTTCCGAGAACCAGACAAAGGCAAACATCCTCCTATGGTGCTTAAGGAGAAGGACCCTCGTGTCTCTTTGATTTCGCTCCTGATCAAACCATTTACATGAACAGCAGGACACAGAGAGGCAGTGTCTACATAAATGAACTGCTGCGTATTCAAAAGGCTGGCTCCATATATGCTAATAAGCAGATATGGACAGGAATGGTTATAAGGTTGTGATTAATAAAACAAAACATGACATTCACCACGAGAGACTTGCATCCTACTATTAGGAGTGAGGCACTTTCAAGTATTGACAGTCAACTTTTCCTCAGAATAAAAATGCATTATTCATGCTTGTGCTTTGATCAACGGCGTCTGTCGGAGCGAGTAAGTTGGACTTAAGATCTTGCACTGCTTTTGCACTCATGCTCAGGCCTTCGCTGCAGCGCAGTGCTTTGCTGCCTGCCAGAACCCATTCCTCATCACAATCTGTTCTTGAGGGATAGGAAATTGTCTTGCCTAGAGAATCCCTAAAGGGCCCACTGTTTTTAGGGTTGTAATATGTGTCTCTCAAAATGACAGCCCTTTCCCTCTGCGAATCTCAATGTGTTGTACAGATGCAGGTGTCTCCCCGGCCTCCGTCATGCTTTGGCAAAGCCTTCCGATTGGAACCAGGCTGACTCCACGACTGCAGCAAATGTGCAGAACCTTCCAGAAGGCTGTGTTTTGGGTGCACGGCATGTCAGAAAATCCGCAACCGATCGATAAGGAGTGCCTCACGGGGATGGGCCTTCAAAGGGAGCTCAAAAAAGGCGCACCTTCCTAAGCCCTCTCTGATCTTTCAGGCTATTCTACTGCTAGTGCGTGACTTGGCAAAGCTCCCCAAGACCTTTCTCCTTGCTTCTCCCATCGCTCATAAGGTAAAGCCTTCAATGGACAGCTGTCTGTTCGTCTCGACATGATAAAAATGCTCCATTCACTGGGCTGCTAGATGGATTACTCACCATACAAGCTCAAGCAAGATCCTCTAAACCTGGACTGAATTTCAGGCGCATTCTGGACCTTGTTTCTGAATGAAACGGCATTAAAATACATGAAGAACACTGTCTGAAACTCTCCAAATAAATAAAAAACACACGAGAGAGACCTGAGAATTGCCGTTTGGCTGTCATGAATAACACAGGCATCTGCTGCAAATTGCATTTGGGAGAATTAATAAAATAAATAATGAATTGCTGATATGAGTGAGGGGAAGTGGAGGACGGATGAGAGGGTGATTTGCACATGCTGAGAGGACCACGCCATTAGAGGGCGAGAGATTGTTGTTGTGTCTCACCGACAAGTTTAATGAAAGCGTAATGAAAAATTCCTCTTTTAATAATGCTTCTTATAATTAAACCACTCTACAAGTGCAGGTTGAGAGAGAGAGAGAGAGAAAGAAGAGAGAGAGGTTGAGAGAGAGAGAGAGAGGGAGAAGAGGACTTCTTTAAATTATAAATCACTCATCCTCGCTCATTCTCGGCAGGACTCCAGCTTTGTTCCCTTGGAAACAGATGTGCGGGGCTCAACTTTGACATCTGATTGGCCGAGAGGGAATAGCACGGGTATTACAGATCAGGGCTGAAACAGAATACGTCTGATTTGCCTGAAATTCTCCCTGCCCAAAATAAAGCACCCTCTCTAATCAATACTCTTCAGAGGATTCCAAACGGCTGCAAAACGCAGCCTCTCCTGCTCTGTGGGAGACAGTCCATTTAGAGTTTCATTAAAATCCGAAATGACTAAACAAGTTGGGTAAGCGGAGAGGGCTGCTTAATTACGCTACATAAAATATGAAGTGGCAAGTGTGAAACGACGTGGAACCGCTATGCTGAATGAAAGAAGCAGCGATTTTTCTCTATTTTTCTCCCACCGCCATCCATTACAGAAACTCATTTACAGCCAGTGCGGAGAGTAAACTGTTTGCTGTTTTAAGGTTCCTCCAGAGCTGGATACATTCCACCACACTGTGGCTATGGCTTTGGGGGTCTTGGTTTAAGCAAACACTCCAAAACGGCCACAGACGCATGCTGTACATGTACTGCTTTGAAGACCCTTCAGTTGGAATCTTGCGGTCTGTAAAACGAGGATTATCGATTGCCTTTCAGAGTACATCTCAGTAGAACAGTAGTGTACTCCATTCTATCAGGCTGAAGACCCAATCAATGCCATATTGAGAGGATCCAATAAACCACAAGCCTGCCGAGTCTTTCAAGACAAAGACAGTTTTAATAGGGAGAGAACTAGGAAGATGGACAGATGGAGAGTAGAGAGAGAGAAGAGAAGGAGAGCAGACAGATCACCTATTGTCTGGGCTCCACTTTGTCTCCTAGTGGCTTTTTCTTTCTCTTTCTGTCTGTGGCATGAAGAAATTCTCCCTCTCTACATGGAAACTTCTGCAGCCCTGCCACTACAGCCTCCTGAGACTTCTTCACCAGGACAAGTTTTTTGCCTCACAGGAAGTGCTAGAGAGCATATGCGTGCCTCTTCTCCAGCCAAACACAGCCCAAAACACCATGGTTCCTCTTTCCTGCTGGGCAAAGGGCCCTGCCTATTGATTCAATTAGTCTGTAAGCTAGAACATAGGGCCTCCAGGACAATATTTTGATAGCAATAAAGAAAAGTTCCTTTATGGACCTCCCCGAGCAAATATTTTGGCTGTGGGTCGGCTCTGTTATTAGCCCCCCGAGGAGCCTGTTTGGCCCACAACTTTCCAGACAAGTGAAGATTGTAAAATAAATAAGTGTAGGTCTGAGTTTTGATGGTGCCCGTGGGCTCTTGGTTAGAGAAAGAACCCAAACATGCAGAGAAAAGCCTTCGGAGGTACTGCATAGTCTGTTGGGAGCACTGTCATGTCACCACAGTGACTGCTGCCAAGAAATTTTCTCCGGAGTGCTGTAGCCAACTTTGCAAGAAGTTTGTTATGGATTGGGCAACACCTTCCAGAACATCTTGTTGTTGGTAGTCGGAATGAGACACCAAACCAAAGCAGGTTAGAGATGGTGTCTCTCAAACCTATTATCACAGCTCACTGCTGAGGTTAGAGGAGTGCTTTGCCTGGGGACTGTCTTGTAGCCTATGATGATTCATTGTAATTTGGGGTTTGCCGAACAAACCACTGGTTGTCTGCGAAAGGGCAGATTTTTCAGAGATTCTTCACTTCAAGAAGGAACTCAGCTATGCCAAAAGGAACACTGCATGAACCAATTTATCTTGGACAGCAATCAGATATTCCTACGTACAGTATTGTGCAAAAGTCAGAATCATTTGTTTCATTTCCAGTAAAAATGGACATTAAGTACAAGTAATTGATTTTTCAGGAGGTATTTCTGAGGAGGTCAGATATAAGAAAGAAAAATAAGTGAAAAACAAGAAGTTGTAAAACAGGATTTCAAAACATTATATATGAAAATGCAAAACTCTCAAGAACCATGTGAGACCTGGTAGACCACCAAAACTGTCAACCCTTGCTCAATCCTTGAGAGACAGAAAAAAATCAAGTTTCACACCAGCTTCTATAAAAAAACCCCACAGATGTTTCTGTCCATTTTTCCACTGTAAGAAGACAGCTCAAAGCTATTGGTCTGAAAGGATGTGTTGCTGCCAAGAAGCCCTTAGTGACAGAAGAAAATAGACAAAAAAGAAGATAATTTGCAAATTAGACGAAGGAGCTGCTGATGTTCTTCGAATAATTAACTGGGTCCAGACCTTAACATCACCGAATGTGTTTGGGATTGTGAGAAGCAAAAAATGCAACCAACTTCTAAGACTGAACTTTGGATGTGTGGAAACTTATCCCTGCAGATTTCTTTGAAAAACTCAAAGCAAGTCTCCTGAAAAGAACGGAAGCTATAATAAAGAAAAAAGGTGGATATATTTAATACTGAAAAATGTGATATTATACTTGTTGAGGTTTCTGTGTAATGTTCTATTAAATATATGTTTTCAGTTTTTTTCCTGAATGAATAACTTGTACTTAATGGCCGTTTTGACCGGAAATTAAGTGCAGAAGTTTCAAACTCATACAAAGAACTTCGGGGACGTCCTTTTGGTTTTACTAATTAATGGCAGGATGTTATCTGTCTGAGCAAGTGTGAGTGTGAGAGCGTGTATCCTACCATACCTGAATCCACTCCTTGGTGGAGTCCTCCAGTGGGGTCCAGCCATTTTCATTGTTGTTGAGTCTAGAACGTTCTGGAGACCAGTTGGCATTGTACTGCGATGAGGCCACAATTTGGTCTGAGGGGATCTCACCAGACTCTATACCCAATGGCTCCATGCAGTCAAAGTCTGAAGGAGAAGAACCAGGAACAGAAAGAGAACGAGAGAAAGACAGAGAGAGAGAGAAGTAGGTTAGAGAGAGTGTCCAAAGAAAGCACACATCACCTCCCACCTTAAACCACAGGCTTCCTCTGGGGAATGGGTCACTCAAGCATGCAGCACTCTCCACCTCTCGGGTGACCAGAATAACATATAAGCTCTATCCTTCTCTCTCTCTCTCCCCTTTTTTCCCCTTACAGGAAAATCTGTATTTAATGGAAGCACTTTGGGAGTGTACTACATTAAGACATAAAACTTTATGCATGAAACATTCAGTTTAGGCTCTTAACAAAAGCAGGGAGAGGAGTTATGGAGAACAAGCAGGAAGTCTGCACCTTGTTGGAAAAGTTCCTCTGTAGGCACTTTATGTTTCTGGCAAAAGTTAGGCCTTTTACATCAGTGCTAGTGCTGCAGGAATGGAAAGGCTGTATATCACTCTAAACGTCCCGCCACCCAGACAGGGGGCATCTCAGCCTGTTTCTGTGATTGTGGGCTGATCAACCAGAGGCATGCCGGCCCGGTGGCTGGGGACAGAGAGGTCGGCTTGGGTTCAAGCCCTGACTGCCCTGGGGGCACTGTACAGACGCCCACAGACGGATTTAGGGCCTCTAAGGGGGGAGATGACCCAAAAGATGAGCTAATTTACTGACCTGAGGTCGACAAACATAAACACATGCGCACGCACAAACACACTACATAAGTGAGATCACACTCATTATCATTGGAACTGACTGCGCAAACCAAAAGCCCAGGCATGTGCAAAAACTCACACATGCAGGCTTGTTTTTATGCATTATCTGGACACAAGGTCTTACCCATGTCCCAAACGTATTATGTAAGTATCTATATGTAATATGATGCATGTGCACTATATGTATCTAGAAGAACCTATATGTAATAATAATATGCTCAATATGCATTATATATACAGTATGGTGCAAAAGTCAGAGACCACCCTTCATTCATTCAATTTCCAGCCAAAATAACAATTGAATAACATTAATTTAGGAGATATTTCTAAGGACATTGCATTATGAAGGGAAAAGTAAAAGGAAAATACATGGAAAACAGGAGTTTAACAACCTAACAGACTCCAATGGGACTCCTAACAGACTTTATCATCAATGAATGTGATTGGATTATTTAGATTGTGAGAAGCAGAAAATACAAAAACTGAACTTGATTGAAAAAAGTGAAGCTGTAATAAGTCAAAATGACAAAGAAAAAAACATAAAAATAAGGAAGGGTGGTCTCTGACTTTTGCACACTGCATACAGTATATACAAGTATATATAAGAATATAAATAGATATTATATGAGTAATTATGTAAATATAATAACAATGTCCAATCCTAAACCTAACCCTGCCACACACAGTGTGAGTAGAAAGTAATGTAGAGTGTGTGAGTGTACACTGCAGCTGAATGCCTGTCGCAAACACACACACACACACACACACACACACACACACACACACACGCACGCAAACACACACACGCAAAGACACACACACACACACTCTTCATGGCCCAGAGAAGCTGGTCTGGGCACTTGTAACAGATGGAGAGAGCATCTGTGTTAGCTGATAGACAGCAGTTTGAGCAGCTCACAGTGACTGTTCACACACTGCATCTCTGCATCTTCACATGCGTGCACACACACACACACACACACACACACACACACATTGCAAACTCTCGCTCTCTCTTATAATATCTCTCATGTTCCTGAAAAGACCTCAGTACCTAAACAACATTCACTTTAAACCATCTCTGAGTGTCTCTGCCTTTCTCTCGGGCACGTCCTCTATCGCTCTACTACTTGATTCTACTCTCTTAAACCCGTCTCTTAAAATAATCAGTAGATGTCAGCAGATAAAGCAGTTTCGTTTTTGTGCCTCTCTAGCTTGGGGGATGAATATTTAACATTCGGCCATCTCCTCAGTTGTGTATCAGTGCCTCCTCCACAGCACCCTGCCCAGGCACAGAGGAGAAGAGGAGGCCCATGGAATGTAAATTTATGGAGGCGATAAATAATTGATAACCTACGTCTGCCCCTCACGGCTCCAGCCGAGAAGAAACAGAAACTGTTCTTCAGCAAGAGCTCCAGCAGAACAGAGTGGAGAAAGGCAGTAAATACGTGATTTCATAAGAGAGTAACTGGGGATGTGTATATAAATAAACACAGTAACAATGATCAAATTTTCTTTGTCATTTTTTTTAAGAGGTGCATCATTCATTTCAATTCATTCCATTCAAGGTAACATTTAAAGAGGATTTACTGTTTCTTTTGCTGCATTGCATCACTTAGCCTCATAGATATGAAAGAACACTGTTCTCTTACTACAGTACCCAGCATGCATTACACAAATATGTCATATAAACATTGGGAGTATCCCCCACAGCTCAGCAATGAAGAAATGTATTGATGTTGAGGTTGATAAATACAGACATGATATTGGGCTTACTAGCTATGTGATTTCCTTCTGCATAAGAAAGCTAGCAGAAAAAAAAAACAAAAGAAAAAGAAATTGACAAGCCTGCCCTATTATATCTGCCCCAAAGCGCTTGTAGCTTTTCAAATGCTCCTCCCACCTTCAAGATACATCATCAGAAGAGGTTTTTCCTAATCTTTAAACTAGAAAATCTCACTCTTGAGACTATTCTGGCTCCAGTGGCTACATTTTTCATTTCGCCCAGAGTGCCTCTTTAACAAGTCCATCTATCAGCACTGTTATAAGAAAACACTGTCACTCTATTTTTACACCTTCTGAAAATATTTTTACATTGTGTGAACATTTCACAAAAGGAGCAATAGATCCAAAGAAAGGTCCAAGGATAGAAACGTGTAAATTACATGAACAGACGTTACATTAAGAAAGTCTTTTCCTTCTATGATAAAGTAACTTCAGTATGTGACAGAAATGTGAGTAACAGTGACGCTATGAGACACTGAGTGTGATGGTATCAGCTAGAGGACGATGTGTTTAACTATCAACCAGGCAACTAGGCTCAGCCCAATATTCCCCAAAGACCATGTTTACCCAAGTAGGAGACGTGAGAGAGAGAGGGACACGTGGGGGGGTTAGATGGGGGGGCTAGGCTGATTTATGAGGTTGCAGTGTTGGTGGTACGTATGTGTTGGTGGTATGTTCACAAATGAAATGAATTTTTTAGTGAGAACATTTCTCAAATTGGGGTGAAGAGGTGAAGCCCCTTGGTGACTGTGTTAAAAAAGTGGCAGGGAGCTGTCTGGTTATATGTGTGCCTTCGTGTGTGTGTGTGTGTATAAGCGGGCTTTCATAAAGCGGAGGAGATGGGCCATGACTCCTAACACATTCACTTAATGAAAAAACACCTCGGCTGAGCAGGACATGGTGATTTAATAACTTCCCACGATGCGTCATGTTATCTGTGTGCGGGGCGTGTATGTGTGTATATGTGTGTGCAAAACAGACTCTTTTTTTATTCCTATTTTCAGTCTTTGTTTAGCCATCTCTATTTGATATAAAGTCATATAAAATACAAACACACTAATCAATATTAATCAATAATCAATAGTATACATCACTATAACATTGCTAAAATACTGGAATATCATCAGTGTTTGATCACAATCTTGAATAGGATTTTGTTCAGACAGTGATGTGCTGTGTGGTTCCTCACCTTCAGGAACAGTCCGCTCCACTACAGTGAAGTTAGCAGAGAAACCTTCCTTAGCGATAGCGCTGTCTGTGTTGATTGTCAAGGCCAAGATACCGGTGTAGGAGATGACTCTGCCTGGAGTGTTCTGCCCACAGTACCGGCCTATGTATGGACCCACTAGAGAGAGAGAGAGAGGGAGAGAGATTTTTGTCAAACCTTGTTTTATTCACCAGGTATGTGTGTGTGGGTATAGACATCTATTCCAGTAAAATACTCCCAATCTAAAACAGTGGAATATTTCAGATTAATGCTTATGAACGGGTTAAATTATAGCACCAGAAAGGCACCACAGAATAATGCCCTTTAATGGAATTTGTGCTGCTAAGGCCAGACTTTGCACAGCTGAAGGACATACTTGCACAGTGGTCACTGACATTGGTTGACCTCCTGAGGAGACACGGGAAATCTACTGCAAACTTTCCACACCCCATTGTCACCATAATATAAAAGCAAAGCCAGAAAAGTGCTGTTAAGCAGAAGGCAAAGGCCTTGGTCCGTCTCTGGCTCTTTACTGTCATAAATTCCTGGGCTCTTTGTTAAAGTCTCGGCTGGTTTGGTCCAGAGGCAATTGCCGGTCACAGCCCAATAACTTCCCAAAAGTCTCTCCAAAAGAAAAGAGAGGAAAAAAGGCATAAGACAAACAGACAAGGAACAAAAAAGAAGGGAATGGAATGAAAGGACAGCAGTAAACGCAGGGCCCGGCACACGTTCCATTGAGCAGACTCAATGAGTGTGGTTTTTATTCGAGAATAGGAGGGAGGGGGTGAGGGAAAGGTAGTTAAAATGAGAGGCTCAAAAAAGAACAGCATAATTAAGAAAAAGGTTGTCTGCTCACACTCTAGCTCTCTTTCTTGTTTTTTTTTTTCTGCTCACTCTCTCTCTCTTGTGTCTAATCTGTTTAGCAGTTCTATGATCTAGAGACAGGGACAGAATCTAGCCTGGCTGAGTACACACTACACTCACACACCCAAACATAAAAGAGACCTGTTCGTTGTGTGTGGATTCTCAAACTGACCAGACTGATCTTATCAGGTCTTTGTTAGAAATAGAACCATGCATTCCAGGTGTGAGTCTGTATGTGTGGTTAGTTTTATGCTGCCTAGGATTAAACTGCCCACTGCAGTCTACAGACAGAATTATGCTGCATGACTCAATGTTGGCTATGAAATTTTTAATACCCTCTCTGTGAACTCAGTGTCCTGCACGTTGGCTCCCCAAGAGCAGAGGGAGGGCAGGTACATCATGCTCTCTGCCTGAGATGCATCCATCTGCGGACCAGTTTTAGACTCGCATTTTTGGAGTATGATGTAGATTCAGATCTGTGTCCACTAACATCTTTGCATAAAGCTTTTCGTGCTAGTAGAACACTCAAGCAGATAGCTGCTCATATTAGTTTAGATGCTTGATTAACCTGTACTTAAGGCAGTTCGACAGTCTAATTTAAGCACTGATTTGTATTACTTTGTATTTAAGATCGTATTTAATGTTAATGTTTGTTGTTAACATTCACAAGCCAAGTTTGTATTAATTAATAAATAAGTTAGCTACCTTGGCTTAGCTAACTAGCTAATAACTTTAGCTACAAACAAGTAGCTCACATAAACCTAAACCTAACTGGTAAAGGGTGCAAACCAAAAACCACGGTTTGCCTTGAAACTGCTGCTCTAGATCTGCTGCTGGTTCGCTGGTTTTGCAAAACTCTATTTGACACATTTGAGCCATTTTAACTTCATTTCAGGTTCTATTCATTTCCATGTATAAGGTTAGTATGTTCTACCAAAAAGGTAGACAAAATAACTCTAAACTGAACCACTAGGACCTCAAACCTAAAACCATGGCATGCCCTGATCCAGGTGCCGGCTCTCCAGCTTTGTAAATCAGCTTGAAGAGTGGGCAGTAGAGTCGGGGATGACCCCTCCTTCTCCCCCTGGAGCTTCATGGGAGCCGTGTCTCCCGCCTCCCAGCCTTTCCACGCTAATGCACTATTGATCGGTGTGGCTCCACAGGTAATGCAGCTCGCGTCTGAGTCGGGGAAACAAGTAGCGGCGTAACTCCAGAGCCTCCAGCCTTGCCTTTAAAACCCTGTTTTCCACCTCCTCATCCCCCCATTTCTATCTGGCAGAACACACATGGGACACCCGCTTGACCTCCTAGGGTAATATGTCTATTTTGTGTCCTTTAACAAATGACTCTCACATCTCTGATAAAAACTCTTGGTGTTTCTTCTGACTGCCATTTTCTTCCATTATAACTTGAGTGCTCAGTACAGTTTACTATGAAGTCCTCCTTTATGCAGACAAGAAAGAGAAACAGAATTCAGAAGAATGCCATTTTCCCTCTCTCTCATGAACAAATGCTAGAATTTTTTGAGATAGACAGCTAACTCTATCACAGATTTCTATCACAGGTCCCACCTTTCTCTGTTCTTTTCCACCTCTGAAAATAAAAAGGTGATAATAAAGTGCAATCTAGAGAAAGCCTTCAGGTGTTTGCAGTCTTCATTCCTGATTTGGATGCCAGTCTGCTTTTTCAAGCCTTGTAGGAGTTTTCACAGATAAGTGGAACAAGAGATGGATGCAGCCTCTGTATCTGTGACTCTCTCAGGGAATAAAAACTATTATCAGCAACGATGCAAATTTTACAGTGGAGAAAGAACGGATGGGAGTCTTTAACCCTTTACATTCCCAGGCTTATTACATCCTAATGCGCTGCATGGGAAACAACGTCAAATGGCTGTTAGTCTAAAGTTAAAGGAGTGAGGAATATATGTCCTTGGCAAGGGGTCGAAAAGCAGCCCTTTAATGTAAATCGTTACATGATGCCTTCGCTCTCTAGCTAATATATGCTTTCAACCAGACACTAGCTCCTTTTCTGGTTCCATTAGAGAAGAAGAAAATGGCCTGTATTTATCAGTCTTAGAGGAAGACGACTCGTCCAAGATGTCCAATTAAAAGTATACACTGGGGGAAACACTGATCCTAGAACACTATTCTTATTCTGAGAAGTTAAATATAGGCCAGTGTACAAGTATTCTGTGTGTGCAAGTACTGTTTGTGCGTCAGACAGAGTCCAGATAAGGCCCCCGCTATCTGTACTCTGGTTTGTAGGGGGGTTTGTTTTGCTTTGCCTTGCACAGTGCTGTTTTAGGGCCAGAATTTCCTTCTATTCTCCCCAGAGATCAATCGCACTGCATTGTTAGAGAGTGATAGCATCTACTCACTCTGATAACTGTGCATATTCACAAGGACAAGGTCACCCCAATGACCTCTTGCCTTATATAGAGGGGAGAGAGAGAGAGAGAGAGAGAGAGAGAATGAAGGGGCCAGTACAATATTGCTATTGTGTTTGTATGGACCAGCCCAAAGAACGTGAAACTAGAGTACAGGGAGAGACTGTGCTATGGCAGTGGCGGCAACTGAGTCAAATGGCCGGCATGAGTGGTGGGGAGTGGGGAGTTTGACTATCTGCATTCCCATTACTCATACGCTTTTTCCGGTATGTGTTCACATAAGCATTCATATGTTTACCCATAAACTCTGCAGTGCTGTGTGTAAAATTTTTGAAGTGCTGGTGCTAAGAAAGGTGCAAGGTTGCAAACACAAATTAAAATACTGTAGTGCTGAAATAAAACTACATTATCATTATATATAAGTATTAATCTTAAGTGACAATTTGTTATTTTATCTTATAAAATACAGATGCAGCATGTAAAAGATTTGAATGTTGATGTTCATTTCGTGAAATATACAGAATTTACAATAATTCAGATTCCCCACAAGGGGCACTATTAGCACTCAAGTAGAGGTTTAATGCACGGCTAAATGAGACAAAACCCATGTATGAATCCACACCAGCAGGGTTTGGAAGTGGGTATGGTTACCATTTCAAAACGGGAAGCAAAATAGTTTATTAATAAAAAGGTAAGGCTTAATGTTGTTTAATATTTACTTAATCAGCTAATGCTAAAAGGATACAGGCTAAAAAAGCAAAGGCAATAAGCAAAGCAGTGGGTTTTTCTGCAGGCAAATGTTAAAATGATAAAATTGTTGCAGGCTGTATACATGACAGTACAGACTCAAACTGAAAAAACTCAGATTGTATATCATGAAACCCTTCGTTAACAGACATTTGGAGTCCTCCTCTAGTGTTTGAAGTACCTAATGGACTATAATTACCATAAACAATGAGGAGACAGCTTGAACAGTGGGGAAGTGTTTGATACGGCACACATTAGTGAGAATAGTTAACAAATTACATAATTGACTACAGTTACCATGAGCACCAGGACTTGACAAAATGTTTCAACCACAGCACCGCTCTATGTTAATAATTCAGTTGTTAATCTCTAAGCTTTATTATTCAGTAATTACCATATATTATCCAGTGACTACTATGAAGCTACTATTTAATATATGTAGTAACACTAGTGAGGAACTGAAGTCTGAACCCTGGACCTGACGACAGGTCCTTTAGTTTTTAAGGAGCATCTCTGTTCCATAACTATCTTTCCACCAATGCTGGACCACACCCACAAGCTACAGGGTGTCATCATGGTGACATACCTCCAGGGAAACCGTCCCAGATCTCCAGGCGGTCGTAACGGCAGAAGACCCCTGCGGGAGGCTGTGTATCAGGCTCCAGCTCAAAGCTCTCGAACTCCAGGATGATCTCCGACATCTTGGGGGCGAAGATCATAAAGGTGCAGTCCAGGTTGTTGGGGTATTTCTCAGGGAAACCCGGAGACTTGATGATTCCACTTTTAGAGGTGAAGTTTCTTGAGCATTCTGGGCCTGAGAGAGAGAGAAAGATGAAAGTGAATGAATGAATGTTGGTCTCGGTCATTGTACAGTGAAATTCGGTTAGCAACTCTCTAGATTTGATGCTATAAGTAAAGAATAATTACAACATATATACATTTGTCATCTTTGTCATATATATATATATATATATATATATAAATCTTTTTATCTCCAAAACTGCAAATGTTCTTAACTTTAATGTAATGAGATTTTATTCCAAGCTAAGTTTGGACCATTCCTATTGGTCCACTCATGATGAAATGCTCAAAACATGTAAAAGAGCAGCAATTTTCAAAGATTAAAATGATAAATAATACAGCAGCACTCAAGACAATAGCACAGTGTCTACAATAGCAACACTAACAGTAAAAACAATGCTCAGTGGCAGCAACCAACCAGATACTGGTGTGCATCAAGACTGCTATCCTTAACAGAAAGAAAGAGCAAGGACTTGTTTTAGTGTTGTTCTGTTCTCTGAAAACAAAAAGAATGCAGGGGTGGGCAAACAGCAGAGGAAAGACGTGGTGGTCCATATTGTTTAGCTCCATGACTGCAGTGTTTACGGTGCGTGGAGGAGGAAGCCCACCCTGAAGCCCTCTGGCCGGGCCGAACGAGGGTGTGTGGGCTAATGGGGGTGGAGCATGAGTGGAAAACTTAGTTTATATATTAGAGATTGTATTTCTAAATCCTAAAAGGAAAAATTAGAGAGAAAACAATCACAGTAAAGTGATTACTTTTTGAGGCTGGGAAATGGGCAGTGACTCATTATAAACTTTCATTCTCTTTCTCTACCGTATCGCGTGGGCTCAGTATGTGTGTGTGTGTGTGTGTGTATATATGTGTGTACACAGAGCGAACAGTGAAAGGCTTCAATCAGCAGCAGAGGACTGTGGGAGCTCTAAAGTAAACATGGCAGTCAGATCGCGTTCCAAAGCAGTGCCCCCCTCTACATCATTACAAGCCTGTCTAACATATGAGAGAAGAAAATTAAAGCCTTCTACACACTCACACTCACGCACACTTACACACACTTTTATAACAGCAAGTCATAACATTTACTCAAACACCTCTAGAGAGCTAGCTTTCCTCCAGAGCGGCGTGTCACTTTAGTTCACACATACAACACATCAGCATGTTAGGTTTACATCATAACCACCAGATTAACACGGTATACAGTAACAAGGCACAGGATTCATGACATGAGTGCAGAAATACGCTCTCATCATGCTGTAATGCGATGACTACATCACCACTTAACACTACACTACTAACAGGGCATAACTGCCAGGCCTAATAGCACCAAACGTGTGCTTCTTATTAGCAAGTTTCAAGACTGCAAAGACTGAAATGATGGAAAGAGAATGGAGTGAAAAATAGAATGTTTGTCCCATATATATAAACATATATTTAGCAGTAAATTAAACAACAACTAAATATAATCTCAAATTTCTCAGGAGTGATAAATTTGCCTTTTTGATCTTCTTGAATTTGATCTTCTGAGCAGTGCACTTAGGGTCATTATGTTGTTGTAGAAGTCATTTCTATTAATTTCTTCCCACTTACATATTTTCCAGGTACTTATGTAAGTACCTACATGTGAAAAGAGTTTTCAAAGCTTCCAGTTTTATCTAGTTTTTCTACAAAGTCCAGACATTTTATCCTATCAGAGACAGATAGAGAGAGAGAGAAAAGGGGTGAGAGTGAGAGTGAGAGAGAGAGAGAGAGAGAGAAAAGGAGAGAGAGTGTTAGTGAAAGTGAAAGCAATGTGTTGTTTGAGAGTGGTTTAAGTGGATATGGCAAAGTGTTTCCTCTCGATGTGTGTCATTTAGATCTCTCTGGGCCTTTAGCTCAGGACCATCAGAAGCACTTCAGCTTGTCCCACACATGCACCATAACGCCAGATGACTGCCTTTTTTCTCCGCTCCTTTAGCTGCTTTTTGCCTCTGATGAAGCAAATGGCTGGTGTTTGGAGTTTGAGTCTAAAGTGAGTTGACATTTAGTACCTTGCTAAAAGTTGAGTTTGAAACAACAGCAGATTGCTCCCTCTGTGTGCTCTTCAGTATGTGGACTTGTTTGCTTCTTTTGTTTACCTCTTGCCTTTTGTTCTTTTTTGATCGTGTTAGAAAAAATAAAATGAGGACACAGTTTCTGCTCTTACGAAGGATTGAAAGCTATTTGTCTGCTAACAGTGCCCCCTTGTGGAGAATTTTCAGCCTGCTAAATGTGAATGACTGAATGAGTTACAAGCCAGTTGTAACTTCAAGTGCTTTGCATGTAAAAACCTCCCAAAATCAATTAGGACTGTCACTTTCAATTCTGTTAATAATCGAGTCTCCTGGATTGTATCATGGCTATCTGTCAAGGTGATCAGCCTAGTTCTAGTTGTTAAGAATATAGTTTTAAATAATATCAGGTTCTTATGTAGTGTATGTTTAATACCATTTTGGGCAAATTACTTATATAATGAAAATTTTATTGCCATTAGGATTATGATTCTGGTTTAATGTGATACTATATTGCTTGCATATACATAGATGTGACATACTGATTGATAATCGTAGCAGCCCTAATATCAAACTCAGTTAAGTATCCTTATCTTTGTAGACCTTCTATTGTCTATTGTAAGTTTATTGCAAGTAGTTTAAACCTCACAGTTGAACCAAATGTGACAATTTCACTGAACACTGCTGTGCAAAGCTTTCTGTTTCTTCTCAGTCTCTTGTCTGGCACTTTAAGTGAACTCACACGCGTGGACGGGATTTACACTTGTGACCTAAATGTGTATAGTTAGAATTCCCCTCTGACCTCTCTCTAGACAATCAGACCCCAGCAGTGTCACAAAGAAAGCTGTTAAGATAAGAGCACTACACTAATATGTCTTTCTTCTGCACCAAATCAATCTTTGCCTTGCCCTTTTACTCTCAATCTCTCTCTCTCTCTCTTTCTCTCTCTCTGCCTGTTTGCCTCTTATTCTCTCTCTCTCTCCCTCTCTGGGAAGTAATTGCATGTTATCACACCGTCCTCCCACCCTCCATTTCGTCCAGACGCTGAAAGGGGACACGCCGGGGTCAGGGCCACAGACACTCCAGCCCTTTATGTCTGTAGGCCTGTGCTGTAAAAAGGATGACTAGCACACATACACGAGATTAAGATATGAAATCTGACAGAGAATTTGGCCTTTTGCTCCACTGCTGAGGGTATCTGTGCAGAGATCAGTTCTGCAGCCGGAGCTTCACTGGTCAGTACTTAATCCCAGTGCTAGGCCTGGATTTATAATGCTCCATTGCTGTTTACACATTGTGGCTAAGGAGTACTGTTTCCGCACTGTGCTTGTTTGTTTTTGCACATTCAGGACAAAAAATGGTCTGACTTTGTAGGAAAACCAGAGAAAAACAGGACCAACCTACAACAACATCAACAAAAAGCTCCTGACTTTGTAAAGTGCTTTTTATAACCACAAAGCCACTTGTTGGTTAGGTTCAGGATTCTTATTTCATATAAAAGTTATACATCATTTTCGAAGTGGTAGCTTTACAGGAGCAGGCAAAAATGTTCTTTATTTTGACTTTACCTAGTTAACATAAAGTGATTTTATTCCAAGCTATTTTTTCCAGTCCATTTTATAATGAGATTTTCACACAATGTATAGGGCAGTCTGTATAATATATATATATATATATATATATATTATATATATATATATATATATATATATATATATATTTATATATATTTATATATTTACATTTATGTATCTCCATGTCCTGACGTTGCCAAAAAACAAACCTGAGTGTGTATGGTGACATGCCATTGCTAACCACAAATTCTTAGTTTTGTTATCTCTTGGTTTCCTGTTGCAGTTGTTTGTGAGCAGTCAGGACAAACTTTACAAGTGTTTTGGTGGGCTGGTGGGTTGGGATGGCGGGAGAGATGAGAAAAGCTAGGACACTCAGAGCCCATAAACCCGTGTGAAACAAATAAAGCACTGTGAGACTAGCCCAGCCATGCATGTCCCATCACCGCCCCCCTGACTATCTCTTTCCCTCTCTTGTTGACACCAACACACTTTCCAACAACTCTCTCTCATCCTTTCACCTTCTTAAAAGAGACAGAAAAAACAGCCATGGACTGGATTTACACAAACACTCAAATTTATGGGAGGATGTAAAAACTAAAGCGAGTTATGAAAAAACTGAGCCCTGCACTGATTCATGGCAGCTAAGTGCTAATTCTGACATTCACAGCTAACACTTGCAAGTTTTATTTTACTGATTTGTCCTCACACAAGCACACTGGAGTTATCTCTGCTGGGTGGTGGACGGCTGAAGCCTCCAACCTCAATGGAATTTGCTTAGTTTATTTTACAGGCCAGAAGCAGGGCTTGTTAAAGAGTTAGTCTGCAGACTCTGTGTAGCGAAACAAAACCCCTCAAGTGTCTCAGATATATTTCCCGCAATCCAAACCTTAAATAAATAAGGCTTCCACAGAGCGGCTGCTTTTGGTTAACTCTGATGGTTCCTCTGAGAAAGTTAGTTTTGTGAGGGCTGTAAAGTAGGCAGATGTGAGTGCAGGAGGTGTAGTGAGTGTATTAATTGGGACTAATAGAGATGGCGACAGGGACAGGGACGGCTATGGTGGCTAGAGAAAAGAACTTGAGCTGTTCTGTAAAAGTGCAGCTTCCTGCTGCTGTGGCCAACTGTTGTACTATGGCAAAACATCAGTTTGAAATATTCGCAAAAAACATTCAGGTTGTGTGTTGAATTATAATTTTATTAACGTTAGATAACAACACTATTCCTTTAATGGAGTCCAGTGTCTGTGACAATTAGAGCTAAGCATTTTGTTCAGGACATCAATGTCAAAACTTGGTCAAAAAACCTCCATAGTGCTGATTTCTTTTTTGGACGCTTATGGGATTCTAGTGCTATGTTAGCTCTAAGCTAACAGAAATTCATATGAACACTTTTTGTCCATTCTGGATTAAACATGGACTTTTTATGTTTGTAACAGTCTTACAGTGACTCTTTTTCAGTAAAAAGCCCTGAAATAAAGGCTCTGTTTTCCATTTCTAACAACTGACTGAAACCCGGCTAGGCCGCCACTCATTCTCACAGTGACACAGTGATGTAACTAGAACTTCCAAAGGGCCTTCTCACAAAACTGGTCCCAGCTCTTGTAAATTAAATCATAACTAGATTATTCATCTGTCTTTCTAACAATTTTGGCATTTTTTTATTTCACAGACATCATTAGGCCTTCTCTGAGGACCTAGAAAGCCCTAAAGGTTCTTCACACATTTAACAGGCTAAAAATTCTCCACAAGGGCTTCATTAGCAGTCAACAGTTTTTAAGACTTCATAAAAGTAGTGCTTCACATTAATGACACTTTGTGTCTTTGTTCTGAGGATATGTCCTCTAGATGAGTAAAGAGAGTGAAACAGTGTTGTGGTGAAGTTGTTGCTTAGTGACTTGGTTTTTGGGCCAGAATGAATGCCTTTAGCATGATGCTAGCTAGACATGACATTGCAAAACATTGATGCAGAGATAAGATGGCTCTTTGAGGTCTGATTCTGGTGAGGTAATTGCTAATGTTTATGTTCCATATGTCTGTAAGTGAATAATTAACCTCATGCACACATCCCCTGTGGCTAAACTGACAAAGGTTAATGGGCATGCTAGAATTAGCAAAGCAGGATTTGGACACTCTCCCCAGCAAACATTAACTTGGAGTCACAGAGGTGGGGCTCACACAGACCCACGGACAGAGTTGCTGACACAATATTTAGTCAGTGTTGCTGATTGTGCCCTGTGAGAAGGGGGATCGGGACCACATGCAGAGCGAGTTTGCTTTTGGGGTTTCAGTGTGCGTGTTGTTTAGGAGACCATAATGGTGGCATGGGGGTTGTTGTAGAGTGACAGGGGTGCTTTGCCAGATGTGACCTATACCACTGGCCCGTGCAGCACATAAAAAACCAAGTAGACTGGGTACGATGAATAAGCTGCCCTCACCCTTAGTCAGTTCTGTTGACACAGGTGCCATCGTAAAAGCACTCAGATAGCATCAGCATGATAAATGGCTAAGCTAAAGGCGAGGGCCGATGACGCTGCTTTTCAGCATGCCAAAGCAAGAGCAACTTGTTTTTACATCCCTTTTCCCTTCATCCATCCATTCAATGTGTTACGATACGCACATTAACCCTATCGTACCTAATGTATTGTTAGCAATCTGTTTTTCCCTTTTAACTTTTTGTGAACTGCTCTCAAAGTAATAGGTCATTTGAAGAAAAGTTTGGGCTGTACTGTTAAGGTGAAATTGGGACACTTTTTGTCAGCACACAGATCTTTAGCCATTTAATATTAGCAATTATTTATTAGATGCTTTGACAGACAGATTGCTCGTTAAGTTTACAGCCGTGGAAAGTTATTTGAAGCTTGGGTACTTCACAGTGTACTTTCTAGTATACATAGTGAATGTATAACCTGCCTTGCTTTGGCTCTACATGGGTCATAGCAACACATATCGTCACTCATTAGACATATCGCCTAAGTTGCATAGCCAACTGGCACAGGTAGAGCACATTCCTGCAAAATATGTAAAAGTGTAGGCACAGACAATGTAAAGAATTTATGTTTTAAATGTGTTGTGTGTAATCTTGATTAATCTTTTAGAAACATGTTTAACACAAGTAATTACATTTTTATTAACTCAGCAACTGTTCTGTGTTTACAAGAGTTTAAACTGTAGTGCATTATAGTACTTTTTTACTTTGTGTTGCATTACACACTCTGAGAAAAAAAGGTAGTGTACTGTCTCTGGGGCAGTACCCGTCTTGTCACTGGGGTGGTTCCCTCAAGGGTACATCTCAGTACCTTTAATCAGGGAACATAACTGTACCATTATCCACTGAAATTATATTTTCTAAGTTGTAGTGATTCCACACACCCCGTCTCGACCTTAAAATCACTGTTGTACCTTTGAGGGAACATTTACATTGTTTGTACCTTGATGATTGACAAATATACCTGCACAGAAACTTTATTTCTAATAGTGCACCAACACTGTTTCTATTACTATATAAAAGAAGTTCCATGCCGTCTTTACTGTTGGATGCACTGTGATAGATGTGCACACATCGCAAACATAAAACTTTTCAGATAGATCATGCTCTTTATGTAACAAGTGTGGCAACAGAGAAATCATGTTATTACTGCATGACACTATTTAAACTTTGTATGTACTTAAATGAATTTGTCTTCTAAGAAAGATTCTAAATTTTATTATGCTCTTATCAGGCCCCACTCTTGTTTTGGCAATTGAAACAAAAATGAAGACAGAAGCAACATGGGCACTTCTTTTTTACTTCTGTCTCAAAAATGCATCATATCTTGGAATTTGTGTATCATTGCATCACTACCCTTCATCTAACCTTCAATCCATCCATCCACCCACCCACCCACCCACTCTTACCTCCTCTCCTCCCTGGCCATCGTTTGCCCAGAGTTGGCCTCTTTGCCTACTTGGCCGGGTTTGATGTGGCTCTGAAAATTGCAGTGCTGTTAACTGGAAGCATATGCTGCTTCCCTCCTTCTTTTTCGCTCCTCCAGGGCCCTTTTAGGAGATGCTTGCGGAAGACAGCATGACAAGATAAGTACAGAGCCCTCTTTTTTTGGAAAGGACACACAAGCATGTCATCTAGAACCCCTGCAAAGGATTCCATAAAGGGCCTATTAGGCGAGGGGATCTAACACATGGAGGGTTTTGGTGGCTGTGTGGAGAGAGGGTCCCTCATTACACACCAGCAGCAAAGGCTTGATTGCATTCAAAGCTAGATGCAGTGGAAGGGGAGATCCTCACCATTTATCTCTCTCCCTCTGTCTCTATCTCTCCCTCTATCTCTATTTTTGTGCCTGTCATCCTTGATTGCTTTCTTTTCCTTCCTTCTTTTTCTTCTCATTTGGATCTGGACTATGACATGTTTATGCTGTGTCTTGGGGTGATGCTTTTCTCCTTTTTTCTATGCATTTTTCAGTTGTGTTGTTATTTCAACTGCCATATTTTATCTTTCCAGTGTTTTGCAGATCCTGGAAAGCATGCTAAAGCTAAACAAACAATTAACAAAACTAAATAAACAATTAACACAAATCTCTGTTTCTCCCAATTTCTATTATATATCTGTGTATACACAAAGTTGTATGCAAATGTTTGAATATCCCAGGTAAAATTACACAGCTTGTTGATTTTCTAAGTGAAAATAAGTCTACAGGTAACAATCATGCTCTAATATATCGGAAAAAATAGAACATAAAATATGCCATAATTTCTGCACAAGCCGTATATATTTTTTTTTCAAAAATTGTGCATTAAAAGGTGCAGCCGTGTGTCTGCAGAGGATGTGCTGACCATAGTGCATAGTGCCATAGAGAGCCAATGTGAATATATATATATATATATATATGTATATATTCACATTGCCTCTCTACCTCTATTCTTTTCAGTGTTCCCACTTCTCATCTTTCTTTTTCTGAATAACATATAGCGAGAGATAAGGATGAAGTCTCTGACCTTGCACTATAGTCAGCTCTCCAAATTGCGAAAGCTGCTTGAAGGTAAACTAATCTCAGTTTGCCGTAGCTGGAGCTTTTTCTTTCAAGCCTAATTTGAATGCACGCGCACCTGCTAGCGTGCACCACCACCCTGACATCTGTGCGCAATCATTAGATTGACAAGTGTAACCGAACACACGCGGCAGCACCCACACACATACTGTACAGCAGCTGATGCTAGCATGCTAATACTAGCTAATTCCAGCTAATCTGTTTATCTTCAAACAGTACCTCATCCTTGCTTTTCTCGTTTCATTAGTCAGTGACACAGTTTCGCCTCATTCTCCCTCTCTCACTGACTCTCTTACACCGGCCCTTATTTCATCTAGCGCTTTATCTCTCTCTTGGCGCGTATGAATTGATTTTTCAGCTGCAGGCTGGGTGCTATCACAATTTGGACAGTAGCAATGGAGCAACACGCCACTGTCTCCAAGCACAACACCATTCTTCATATCACCAGGCTAACAAGCTAACAGCTAACAAAGGAACAAAACGGCAAACTACAGCTCATGTGTTCCCAGCCTACAGTCAACATGGCCATATTTTACATCACTGTCTTTTGTCACAAAGATGAATAAAGTGTGTTTCTGATCAGATACATCCCACACTTCAAACAGATGAGTGTGGGAAAGCTGTGAAGTAAATGCTAGTGCCAACCGACTGAATGAGAGATTTACTGTTACAGTGCTGTGTCATTATTATTATCTTAAATTGTTGTTATTATCTCATGATTGATTGCTTTAGCAGTTCTGTACAGCAAGCTATCATTACAATAAAGTAAGTGCTGAACTAAAAGGGAGCGGTGCATAGCTGAGGTGGAAAGTAACAGGCTTAAATTATGTTTTCTTTTCTGTATCTTGCTTGAATATTTCTGTATTTTCACATCTTTCACTTATAACTTGCCATATTTTTAAGCAAACATTTCTAATTTCTACTCCACTACGTTTCTTTAAGTGCATTTCATTACACTGCAGCATGTTCCAGGAGACAAATGACAGACTGGTTAAATCGCACGTCCTTTTTAACCATTGCTCCAGCTACAGCGCTAGGCTTGACTATACATCAGTTAAGGCTGCTGATTACTGAAGTGTTTCGTGGGGTGAGAGTAATGCAGGGGATTCAGCAAGCTGTATAATAAATACTAATCAGAATCTCCTGCAGCCAGCCAAGGCCATGTCCCTGAGGCCTGCCAGCTAGTGCTGTATGCAAACCCATCACAGCTGAACCGAACTGATGAAGCTGGAATTGAATTTGCCTTGGACCATGAATTAATAGAATACCCCAAAGTTTTTCAACCTAATCTGTTTCTGCCACATCTGCAGCATACAGTTGATTACCACAGACCATAATTTCCACACATCTCCCTGTACTTAACAGTGGACCGAAGTCAAAGTGCACTTATAAAAGAAGCCAGTGGGCATGTGCTTCAGCTTCAGTGTCAGCATCTGCCCACCGACTTCAATTACAACCATGTTTTGAATCAACAGGCTTTCTTTTCTATTCTAAGTACATGTCCATCCATAGTAAGTGAACGTATGCTGCAGAAGCACCAGACAGAGATTAGTCATATAAAAATGTAATATTATGATAATTACCTAATCTTTTATCATGATATTATCACAATATTGCATTAAGAAAAAAACACACTACATGTATGAGATGTAGTGTTCTAAATGTCATTCCTTTAATGGCAGTAAGTGTGTAGGTGGTTGGGTATTTTGGAGATTTCTGTTTTTGAAAAAACTTCTCTAGTGGAATTTTGTGTAAAATCACAGCAGCCTGCATTCATTTCTGGATTCCCGTTTTCCTCAACAGTCTTAATGTGCGTCATGCTTTTGGTTTCCCCTATATTTTTTGTCAAGCTGGGTACTCTGGAAGCACAAGTATGAAAGGATAGTGAAGTTTACAGTGAGCTGTGATGGTGCTCAGACCAATTGCCCTCTAAAGCAGATGTAAACATCAGATAAAGCCCAATGACAGCATTGTGGAAGCTTGTGAAAGCAGAGATACTCTGAGTACCTAAAACCTAAAAAAATGTGGTGCAGCTGCAGCTTGTTTGACTTGCAGTGAGTGAACTTGTGTCCATGTGTCCATGATGACAATATATTGTGTATTGAATATCATGTATACCTTATTGTTAAATACCAGCGCTTGTCTTTTGGCCAGTTTTGAGTAGTACGGTAGTGGAGAACCTCAAGTAAAAGGTATTACACGATTCTACAATTGGAGTGCTAATTTAGCCCTCTTAACTCTTAAAAATATCATTTTTCACAATAGAATCTAAGAGAACATTCATTTAACAATTCAAAATGTGTGGTAATCCATCTCAGGAACAATATCTAATTTTTACAAGGTTTCTTCGTAGGCAATGGCTTAAATGAGCAGCATTGACAGTAACAGAAATGACTTTTTAGCACAGAATACACAAAATGTGGTTATCTAGCATCCTTACTAATGACCTGAGGACATTAAAATGTTCTAATGATTTACTAAAGATTTATTTTTTTTTATTAACAATTTACTTCCAGTCTATAATTACGGTTACTGGGCTATATGGGACCTTGACACTCATTATCACTTTATCACTGTATCACAAATTGGGTGATCCAACTTTCTGTTGAACGATATTCAGATATTTTATAGGGGTGAATGTTTCCAGGTAACAGGTTTGAGTGAATGTTGAGGGACACAACTAAAATGTTAATTTTCTTAACTGTAATGGATGACTAATGAAAAACGATGTATCAAATAGAAGATGTTACATGGATTCTCAAGATTTTGGAAGTATTTTAATGATTATATTTCTAGGTAGAGTGTATACCCAGTGGGAGTGCACAGGCAAAAAAAGTAGAAAAGTTTTATTATGTAAAGTTTTATTTATATATGTAATATCAGTGGGACACAAATGGCACCCCAGTCATGGAATCCCCTTTTAGGTGCTTTTCAGCCATGACTGTGTGAAGTCATGGGGGGATGACTTCAGACTGCACCAGCTGCTACACACAAACACAAACACTCACTATAGAGATTAAAATGAACCCTGCTGAAACATCCATCTTATCCTGAGGTCACACAGAGAGAGCTCAGAGTAGAAAGTGGGGTTAATTAACAAAAGTGGCATCTGCTGCACCTGTCCAAGGTCCGCCACACACAACACAAACACACACACACACACACACAATCTCCGCTCGTGCTTTAAACACAGGAAGCTGGTTTAAACAACAGGAAATTTCTGCATATATTTTTGCAAGGCCATATAGGGTCTAAAGAACTCACCAGAGATTTTATCATGGTTAAGGAAGGAACTCCTTACGTTTGCAGAGATATCATCTGATCTCATCTCCTCGGGCATTGCCCCGAGGCACAAGAACCAGAAAGAGGAGAAAGTCTCTACATCACTTGTTCTCATCCTTATAAGGCTCTCTCCTTTTCACCTCTCTCTATAATCCTTCCTGCCCATCCCCTAGCCTTACCGATAAACCTGTGATGTGTGGGTGAGTCACCATAACACAAAGCAAGATGGCCGAGTGAGTATCACTTTGGACATTCTCTCTCTCCTGGTGCTTATTCCAGCACAGTTTGGTGAGTTGCTTGATCAAATAAACCCAATTCAACCTGCATGTTCATTACAGGATTCAGCGAACCTTTTAGAGCAGAGAAAACAACAGGACTGTCCTTGCTGAGTTGACTACTTACTAAGATTCTGTCAATTCTGTCAAACGACTTGTAAATACGATTATAAGAAGGTAAAAGGTTGATTGTGCAAACATAGTTTTACTTACAGTACAGTTTTGAATATAATGTACTAATATGATGTAAATGTAATGAAATTGTATTTTGCCATCTTTAAAAAATGTAATACAGTCTTCTCAACACCATTTATAAGCAAATTAAAGCTTTGAATTATATTGTCCAGTGATTTCTGATAATGTTATTTCTTTATTGGCCTTTAGAGGGGTTGGTGTTTTTAATCAGCTCTCAGGTTTTGTCAGAAGTCAAGCCTTTTGCTTCACAAAGAAAATATGCCCTAAAAATCAGCCAACTGTGCTAGACTGTTATACTCCACTGCCAGAGCTCGGTATCCCTGATCTAAGCAAAATAAAGTCTTTGGGAGAATAACAGTAGTGTGTTTGGTACAGAGGTTCTGCTATCTCAGTTTGTGTTTTGAAGCCACTGGCTTACGTACCGGTTTTGAAAATTTCGTAACGGATGGAGAAGCCCGCGCCGTGCGTCTCATAGTCCGACACAAACTTGATGAAGAGCTGGTTCCCAGAGGAGACCACAGGCGAGGGTGCAATCTTCCCACAGTACTTCCCCACCAGCTGCCCCGTCTCATCCACACCATCCCTCACTTCCACATAGTCATACCTACAGAGAGAGGGAAGAAATTCATTAATCATAAGGTTTATTACTCAGTGACCACTCTAATTTATTATGTAACGAAACTAATATGTTGTAATTTTTTTTAATTTAAAGTTTCTTATTATTTCTTCTAAAAACCTATACCATCTAAAATACCTTAAAATTTCTTATAAAAACTTACAGCTGTATAGTACTACCACCAGATAAGAATTCATTATTACATTTGCAAAAAAAAAAGTTTTATATTATTGAAATTTGTGAACAGTTGAATGACGATTCCAAAATTTTTTAATTGTGATTCCAAACTTTTAAAAAGTGATTCCAAACTTTGAACAGCAATTCTAAACTTTTAAATAATGATTTCAAACTTTTGAACACTGATTCCAAATTTTTGAACAGTATCCTAAACTTTTAAACTGCAACTCCAAATTACTTAAATGAGCTTCCAAACATTTGAACAAAGATTCCAAACCATTGAAATTAAATTCCAAATCACTGAACTGAGATTCCAAAGTTCTGAGAGGTGATTCCAAACTTTTGAACTGTAACTTCAATATTTTGAATGATGATTCTATCACTTTAACAGTTGTGTTCAAAACTCAATGACCCCTCATGGCAAAGTCTCTTAGGCTTAGTCTTTTTCTGACTAGGCCTTTGAGCTGCAGCAGATTGGCCACATGTTATGGAGGTTTTCTATATATATGCGTATAACATACAATGCTGAACTGTCCCACTGTAGCCTCAGGAGTTGCAGAAAGCGGTCAGTGATGTTCTGCACATGCTCAGTGTAAATGTCCTACTGCTCTCTAAACAGCACAGCTGCTCCTCAGCAGACTTCCCACAGGCCTTTGTGAGCACATGCTACTATGAGTGAGGCAGATAGGAAGAGAATGGATAAATCTGCATGATTCTAGATGCCTGAAGACTTTTGTGTGTATTACGACAGGTAAAGACAAAAGTGTGTCTTCAACTGAACTGCTCCTTTTCTTTGTTTTCTCCACACACGCGCACACATGCACACATACACACACACACACACACACACTTATGCGTCCCACTTCCCTCTTAAATGGAATTTCAGGCCTACGGCTATTGGAGTGGGCAACCACCTAATTGAGTCAGCAGCAGTTCGGAAGTCTGTTACACTGTCGCACGTGTCTATACAAAGGGGAGATAGAAACACACGCACAGAAGGATCTTGTGTCTGTAACACAAGACTCGCAAAAGAGGGTGGTCCTGTCATAGGCAGTGAGGAGAAACTGGAAGTCTTAGCAGAAAACACTGTCTAATACGAATAATATTAGTAACATTATTTATATAGCACTTTCCATTTCTCATTATGCTTTATGAAACATTGAAAACATAACACTCCACAGTTCACTCTACAGCACAATTATAAGCTACATAAAAAAGAAGACTCCAGTATGTTCTCTTGTCGAACACGGTGGTTCTGTGGAGCTAGCCCATTAGGACAGAACACATCCACACTTATATACTGCATTTTCAATGTAGGGGTGGCTGAGTTTGACACGACTGCCAGAAAGATCTGCTCTCTGAGCCATTTAATCACCTCTGACGCCAGTAAGCGCAGCAGTAGAAGGAGGAGTGGGAAGATTCCACAGAGGCACTGGTGTGATGCATTCCTACTTTTAGACTGTGATGTCTCTGGGCTCATTACAGTTACACGCTCAACCTGACAGTCACTTCTCTGTGCTAATGCATAAAGCTGACAGTTGAAACATGCCTAAACATGCACAGCCAAAGAACAGTCACATGAAAAAATGTCTTGAATTACAAATGGATTATATTGGTCAAAATATGCAATTTTCACCCTCAACTGCACACCTGATGACCTCATTTCCCTGCTTCTCTCTACATTTTTGACAGTTTTACAGCATCATGGCAGTTTGTAGATGTATTATATATGAGATATAAGTGCCAGGTTGCTAATAACCTGCAATATATACAAATGTAAGTAAGTACATTTTGTAAGTTGGCCAAAGTGATGCACATAATTAAGAATACATCACTATATACTGGACAAACATGATACATAGTCACCAAATTCACAAGCCTACAATGTAAAAAGCTAAAAAACACTGGTGCAGTTAAGGGTTAAAGGTAGTCCCAGAGATGGAGAGTGTGGCAGGATGCGTATTTCTGCACTGAGTTGATGCTGCTGGTGGGATGGCCTTTTTTCACACTGCAGGGGGTGGTATGAGCCTGTGTGTGTGTGTGTGTGTGTGTGTGTGTGGTGTATGTGGGTAAATTGAGAATATGAGAAATGTGGAGCTCTCAGAAATTGGCTCCCCTGGGGGGAGGGATGGGGCGGGTAATGTAGCGATGACTTCACCCATGTGCATGTGTGTCTGGCTGCTCTGATAGCACAGCCACAGCAGCACATCACTCAGAGCAGATAGTGCTGCTACAAGGCCAATCTAACACTGCATCACATACAGAAGAGATACAGTATATATGAGCAATATGCCTTTCCCTTTCTATCTCTCTCTCTCTTTCTCTCTCTCTCTCTCACACACACACAAACACAAACACACAAACATACACACACTCTTGCTCACATTGAGGTGAGGGCTGCACAGTCTTTACCGCAATATTGTCCATATTGTAGAAGGCTGCATTATGCAAATCACGGCTGCAACATGCAAATTGATCAACAAGAATAACTGGTCAAATGAATATAGATCAGTCTTTTCACTATATCCAATCAGTGGCTTTACAATGTCTTTTTTAAATGTTAGAAGATAAGGGTGGGCGATCCTAAGAAATCGTCTCTATACAAGTATCCCAATATTTCATTTAATTTTTCTGAGGTTTGACAAGTCGGAACAGACAAAAAAACCCAGCCATGCCTCATAAAAATACTAGCAAAAATTAGGAATACAATGATTTTTATTCATTATTTGCACTAAATCCACTTAACCAGCACTAATGATGCTCTCTTTGTAATGAAACATGCAGTTGGTCAGTGTTCTTTAGGTTCTGAGTGAATAGCACATTGCAACATAATGTGATGTCATTTATCACAATAACAATAAATATTGTTTATTTATTATTTCAAGGCAATGGTATATAGCAAGTGCAACATGTAGCAATGTAAATGCAACACGGTATTTAGTTCATATTGTTCAGCTCTAATTTAGACCTCTCTAATGAATGAACGCATTCAGTGTGCACACACAAGCACTAACACACACAGACAGAAGCTTATAAATTATGCACACACACACACACACACACATACACACCATCTCTGAAGTGTCTTCATGTGAGCGTGCCGTGATCATGTGATGTTCACCGCACAGTGACCTCACTCTGTTTGCTTTGGGTGTGTTGCTGTGCGTGTGTGTGTGCTGTGCTGTTGTGTTTTGCGTTCCCCAAACCCCTTCCTCTCTAAAACAGCTGTGGAAACAGTGCTGCAACTCCTGCACTAATCAGACCTCTGCTCTGCTGCTACCTCCACCACAGACACAGAGCACGTCTGCCGGTCACCTGCTCCACAATGACGATAAAGGAGCAGCCATTATCTCTCTGTCTCTCACACACACACAGTGGACAGTAGGCACTTTTTCCTGAGTCTGAGGGTCTCTCAAATTGAGCCCACTTTGTTCAGAGTTTAGAGAACTGTTTCTAGCAAACAGAAGAGGGGATTGTCTCTGCGCTGGAACGTGAGGAACACCTCCGAACCTGCTTCAGGTTCAAAATAGAAGGCACTGATCTTGTTCCGTGTGCTCTTTCAATACTATTATGATCACAATTACAACCGAATCCAAAACCGGCGCAGTTGGATCACCACTTCCAGATGCATTTTTACACCACTACTCCACACACGCCCCCTGTGAGCCCCCTCAAGGCACACATACACTTTGTTTCCAAACCCAACCACTCAAATCTTGTGCTGCCGAACATTTAAAAAATTGATGCCGCCCTGCTCTCCACGGCAGATCAAAAATTAGGACTGGCAGAGAGTGCCTGACAATTTTCGGGGTCTGAAGAAACCTATTTTCTCCTCACTGCCACCGTGACAGGAGCGCAGATACGCTATCAGATCCGCGCAGCCAGTCAGAGTGGCATAACTACTGCAGTCACAGCCGAGGAAAAACGATGCTTTGCGACAAGCCTTCTTTAGAGCATCGCTTTCACCGCATCTCAGAAAGAAACAGAGCAGGCCTACTTCCCCTGCCTGCATGGGAAATCTTAGCACCTCCAGAAAAAGCTGTTTATAGCGCTTTTTAGTCAGGCACTTCACAGGCGCTCCTCACACATGGACCTTGTAAAACTGAGCTGCAAGTGGGGTGGAATGAGATGCAGATGGAGACATTGCCTCCGGGCTTATTCTGCTTATGAGGAAGAAAACAGTGAGTTTTAGCAACATTCCAAGCACGTTCTTCTGTGTGTGTGTGTGTGTGTGTGTGTGTGTGTGTGTGTGTGTTTCTGCAAATGTGCGAAGAGTTGAGCTACACAGTGTATCATTTATTAATCATTATTGTGATATTATTATTATTATTATTATTATTAGTAGTAGTAGTAGTAGTAGTGTAAAGCCATTTTAGCCATTTTATTTATCATCCAAAACATCCAGGAACACACATGTGTCTTCAGAGTTTTATATGTAATGTTGATAATGATAAAACAGCTAAATCTAAAAAAATATGTTTTCTTGGAGGACTATTTTGCTTTGCATGTACCTCTTTGCACTGCAGGGACCTTAAAATATATTTTAAACTGAAACCATATCATAAAACTATTGGAAAACCTAACCTGCCTAACCATTTCATGTAATTGCTTTCAGTGATGCAGCTTTTAGATGAATTGAACAGCTTTAGACGTCTGGTTCCCATCTTCACCACTGTAAAAAAATGGCCAATTTGCCCTCAAACCAATCTTAATGCCTTTGTTCACATCTTAACCATTTATTTATGAAGAAAAGTAAAAAGGTAATGCAAAAAAAGTAATGTAAATAGTGCAGGCCAATCTTTGCTATCACAATATGTAGCACTATAATCGCAATATGGCATTCTGTCCATATAGAGCAGCTGGTACATCCTGCACACCTTCAGCTGCAGCTGATCTGCAAGCATAAAAAGTTCCAAGCCCTAGCCCAGCCTAGCAATGGGCCCTGTTCATCTGGAGGGCATTATGGGATCACATTATGGGGCCTAGTTTACTGCCTACGAGTGACTTTCTCCTGCCAAACGGAGTCATGTGAAATGGAAGCGGCTAATCTGTTTCTGTAGACACCTGCAGGGGTTTAGTTTTGTACAGGAGCTTGGCATGACGAGTGTGTGCCGTTTACAGAGCCAGAACAAGCAACAAGGCCCGTTTTTATAAAAGGGAATCGCTCCCTGGAGCCACGAGCAGGAGAGCCAGGCAATCTCATCAAAATAGAGCCACCCGATTCTTCAGTTCAGACAGCACTCCAATCCACCTGCCCCTGGCCTCAAATCTCTCTCTCTGTATCTCTCTCCTCGCCCCCGACACCCTGCCTCCACCCGCTTCAGCTTCCTCCCCCAGAGGACACGGCAGACACAACGTTTTTAATGTGTTTTTCTCTCTCTTTTCTCTCTGCCCTCCCAGACAATATCTTTGGCCTTAACCTGACAGACATTTGTCTGAGTGTTGTCAGCAAGTGCAGACCACCATCAGTCCCGTCAGACCCTTTTATGCTCAAACGAGCGCGCACACACATGCACCGCAACACACATATCCTCCGACCATGATAATGGTGAAAATGGACTGCCAATCCAGAGGGGAAATTAAAACAAAAGGGATGAATCTAATTCTCCATGACCTTCGCTTCGGTGCCCCGCATTGTATTAGCTGGCCGGCTGGTCTGAAGGGAGAGCACAGAGCAGGCAATCCAGAAGTGTCAAATAAGAACATTAGCTCCACTTCACACGCGCCTTGGGAAGAGACAATAAACCACAGACTAACAATAAAACAGGGCCGGGGCGGGACAGAGCCTGCCACTACTCAAACTGCTGCCATTCAACTCCGGAGATACATGCCGAGAAATAAAACACGACTACAGTGTTAGCAATTTCCAGTCTTATGCAACCGGACAGATCACTTAACCTGCCTCTGCGGATGGAGGGTCAGGTTTAATGTGACCTTATTGCTACAGTCATTCTTTTGTACATGCTGAGGTGGTGCTGCCTAAGTAAAGGACAAGTCTCTTGTGCTCTGCTGTCAAATGGCAAATGCTAACGCTAATCCTCACGCCTAAAGCATCTGTAATAATTTCAGTATATCTCAGGATTAAGCCAAATTTGACAGGCAACCTGTAAATGAGTTGACCTGACCTGGCCTTGCTCAACAAAACAAAAAAAAGCCCCATCAGCTTAGCCGCTACAGGGCGTTGAGCAAGTGTCAAGGGTTAGCATAAAACGACTAGCAAACTGTCATTTAGCCGGCCCAAGTCCAACGTGGTTAACTGTAGAAAGCCAGTGTATCTGGACGTTTTTCGCTTTCTCCTTTGCTGTTTTAACAGTCTGGGCCTGGAGGGGACATGCTGCTATAGCTCTTCACTGTCCAGCTACTACATGTGACATTCATTAACCCAGCTGGCTGTAATGGGCTTTCACGGCTGCAAGCCGTGCTTAGCTCAGTAATGACCTCGCCGCTGTCCGTCACTCCGGCGCTGTGGCACTATGACAGACAGGGAGAGAGGTGACAGGGGCTCAACCTTACTGCAGCTGGGAGAATGATGGAAACACTCCCGAATGGAGTTATTAACTTCAGCGATCTCAGACGGAGGGCACAGAAAGGAACGGCTCGACCCGTGACTGAAAAGTTGGACACAGTGTTTCGAAGGTGTCTGCTTCAAACTTTAGTATTGGTGAAATTCAATATCATAATATTTTCCACATATATCACAGTATTTTATGACATTTAAGGTTACAAAATGATGTCTCACAAACCTGACGTAGCTTGTTTTGTTCTGATTCTGATCAAAGTGAACATTATGCAGTACTGTAAACTTTACCCATGTTCAGTTTTTAGTAGCTGTGTCAAAATTAATGCATTAACCCCTTAAATGACCATTGCCCACTAGCTGGCCCAGAAGTTTTTTTACACACTTCTATAACCTGAGAATAGCTCAACTGGTTTGCATTGAGTTCCCTGTAGTTCCTTAATAATAAGCCTTACCCAGCAAACACACAACATTGTCACAACGTTGTCTACTTTCTTGTAAACTCATTATTAAGTAATGTGCTGTGGTGTTAAGACTACCTATTGGCAACTTAGCAAAACTCTATGGAGTTCCATGCACAACATAATGGAACTTATGAAGGATTCTAGGAGGTTGTAACAACATACTGACAAAGTTGCCACTACGTTGTCACAATGTTGTCAGATAACGTTGTCACAGTTTTCTAAGAAATTACATTTCAGTGTTGTGACAACGTTGTGGGCACCAAAACAACTGCTTGTTACACCGTTATCACAATGTAATTGTGTTTGTCAGGTAGTATTTGAAAGGTCTGGGACTTAAAGGGGTTAATAATGCATGAACTTTAATTACGCATTAATAATGCACAGGTAACCCATTGTCCTAAACAGACCCTTTAAACTATCCACAGTTGCACCCTGAAACCATGAATTTGGTTATCACAGAAGAACGTTGAGTCTAACATAATTTACAGGCAAATCACACAGCTGATCCTGCACTGGAGGACAGACTACACTAGACAGAACTATGGGTAAAGTAACAACTCACAAACTAACAGAAGCAACAACAAAGTGGAAAACTCCAGTTCCCTTTTAAACAAGAGGGCTACAATCTCAGAGGAGCTGGAACATGTATATACTGTTGCTCTCACTAAATGTTGGTGACAAAAAATTGAAAACTGTATTACTTTAATGTCCACTGTATCATGTTCAGTTTGAAATACTCAAAATAATATATACATTCTGATTCAGGTTATGTTGGCCACTCATATGGAAAAAAAATCCTTTATTTAGGGTCAAATTAGAGCAAATAATCACTTTAAATCATTTAAATGCTTTAGATTTTATGTATTTTGAATGGTCAAAACAATCTGAAGCAACCAGCAAATACCAATATATTGCAGTTCTAAGGTTGTGTTATCTAATAACTCTACCGAAACTAGAACTCAGTATTGTCGTATGACACTGGGATCCTGTTATAAATGATATATTGCCCAGCACTACCATTAGCATTTAATGCTGTTTGATGTGTCACACCAAGGCCAGAGTACCACCCAGTGGTTAAGCTGGTTTTCCAATACTAAACTGATTAGAACAGACACTTTTAGAAGTGGGTAGTGAAAAAAGTGCGTGCATGTGTGTGTGCGGTGGGGCAGTGGTGTATGGCTAAGGAAGGGTGGAAACACCCTTGGTTCAGCGCGTATATCAGCCATATGACTCTTCCATATCAAAGCAGGCCAAACTGAGCAGACGCACAGAGGCGCATAGCGGCCCCACGGCTCTTCCTCTTTGATACATATTTTTAGAGTCTAGTCAATTTTTCTCGAGCTCAGCACAGCAGACTGCGCCCCATGCCTTCATAAACGGCAATTATGATTAACATTGATGGATTCAGCATACCCACTTTTATTAGTCTACCTAATTACACTGCTCAGAGATTCCACAGATTTCTAACAATTACATTAATGAATTAAAGTATTAAGGGTTAATTATGGCGTCTAACTAGTACACAGACACAGAAATCTATTGTTAGAAAATATAACAGGGAGAAGATAGTGAAGAAGAGACAGATGTAGACAAAGAGCGAGGGAGCAAAATTTGCTGGAGGGCCTTCAATCCTGTCTCATGTGAGAGAAAACTGCAAAACAAGCCACAAAACTCTCTCTGTTTGCAAAGCCCTACATGAGCATGCTCTCTGGGACAGTGCAGTCAGGGCCTCCACTCTTTTCAGCTGCTCCTAAAAAGCAGTGAGCTCAGATGATAATGTGCTTATGTCACTCTGAAGGGTCTAAAGGAGCAGTATTGAAAGAGGACTGTGCTCGATGATGAAGTCAGACTTAATTTCACATACAATTGTCTTTTTCTCTTAATACCAAAGGGCCTATGTTTTATTTAACGCCTACTAATATATTTAAAGCTCTGGTATTTGATGTTCTTCCATAATGTTCATGCACAGCATCCTCTGCCATCTCATTTCCAGTTCCAGCACAAAGTGCTTTGTTACAATACATTCTAAGAACCACAGATGGAATATTACACCATAAAACGCCTTCATTTGCCATCAGACTACCCACTCTTATTCTTAAAAGAGCATGAGCGATTAATTAGAAGCGCTGCCCAGGGGCAGAATGGCTAATATGCATTTATAGTTCGACTTAGCTCTGGTATTTTGTCTCTATTGAGCTCACTAAGACTTCAAATTATGTGAACTCTGCACACACACACATGCACACACTCGCAGCTGTGAGAGCTCAAGGAAGTCCCGTCATCTGCCTCTTTAACTGCACGTCCACCAGAACAGGATGAAGATCAATCTTTCACATACGGGCAGGATATGATGAGAAACCGCACCAAATTAGCTGCAGCCTTCACCTGAGTGAGCTCGCCTGGAACACGCTGACACAAAGCTGCAGTTTTATTTCTTACAATAATACTGAATTCTGATTACAGATATTTAAAGACTAGCACATCAATGTTTCCAAATCTAGTAACTGCACAAACTGCAATTAATTTAATAGTAACCCTGGTGCATTAAAATCCTGGTGCATTAAAATTGTTGTAACAGCACTCCTCAGCAAAAGAGCTCTGAGAAATCACAGAAATTTCCCCTGAGTGTGGTGCTTTGGAGCAGGCTGAGCAGTCGCAGATGTTGCTGAATCACATGGTCTGACAAACATACTTGAATATTTCTTAAAAATCACACTCTGCTACTTTTACACTGAAGCATTGGCTGTGCTGTACGGCACAGTGTAAATCAATGTGAAATGCTAGATATGATAACTGCATTGTGATATTTTGCGCCTATTGTGCAGCCGTACACTCTTAAACAAATGTGCCACAAAGGGTTCTTTGAGTGATACCATTTAAGAACCACTTTGGTTCCCTAAAGAACTAGTATTGTGACTGTGAAGAACCTTTTAAAGGTTAAAGAAACTTCACAACATGCGAAGAGTTCTTTTTAGTTGCGTTACATTACGTGGAGGTTCTTTAAACTTTTCAAAGATTCTTTACACTCATACACCTCATGTCCAAATATGGTTCCCTTAAAAACCTTTCAATGGATGGCTCTTTGGAGAGCCATGTTTGTAAATGAGATTTGTGAGTGTTAAGAACCTTCCTAAAGAACCTTCACATGAAGTAAAGATTCTATACTAGTTTAAGGGTTCTTCCAAGAATGTTTACATTATGTAGAGATTCTTTAAACTTTAAAAAACGTTCTTCATACTCAGGTATTTACAAAGAACAATCCCTTGGAAGGAAATCAAAAGTGGTTCTTCTATGGCATCATGCAAAGAACGCTTTTTGGCTAATGAATTAACTGTTTTGGTAATAAGATGTTTGGGTGTAAAGAACCTTTTTCAAGTTTTAAGAAACATAAAATAATGTAAAGGTTGTACCCCAATTAACTTTTTTTCCAAGAACCATTTGTTCATGCCAGGAACCAGTTAGGAACCTTTCTGTTTAAGAGTGTAGTGTCAACCCTTAGTAAGCCAACACAAAGTCTTGCTCTTCATTGGTACGCTGTGGCCAACAGAAAGGAAAAAAAGAGAAAAAGAGTGACAAAAAAACAGAACAAAGCTGGACAGGGAAGCAGGTCTTCATACAGTATGTCTTAAAGAACCCATTTCTTTGACCATTAATGAAAGAATGGTCTCCATTTGGCCCACCTTGACATCTGATAGGAGGTTATTATTACCATCCACAGTGCTTCTTCTCGGTCAGACCAGGCCCAGTGCTGTAGTTACAGCGACGATAAGTCAAGGGTAAAATGCAGCGGGGATGGGGGGGTGGGGGTTACAGTGGCAGGGGCAGACACACACCATCTTCCATTAAATACACAATCATGCCCTGCCATCGCCAGCTTCAGGCTGAATGTGATGTTTCAGGCCCCAGTGCTAATGCTGGTTGGCAGGGAGAGAGGGGAACACACGCGAGCTTCTCCTCCAGCCTGTGTGTTCTAATGAGGGCAGAGCCTGACTCCATAGCACGCCAGCAGAGATACACACATGGAGGAAAAGCAAAGCACAGAGAGAATCAGTCAGTTTTACCAGTGCACTCACCCTCCAGCAACACAGTGGGTCACTCCCAAACACAAAGATGCTCCAGGCCAAAAATATGGACACTGATGCAGCACAACACATTAACTGATGTCTACTTCACACAAAGACATTTTTATAAAATATTTCATTGGTTTGCAAAAAAAGATTTCTACTCTACTAATCCACTCATAAATATGCACAAAAAGAGGGAGTCCTAACAACCACACAAGGCCTGGTAGACCACCAAAACTCTCCCCATCAGATAAACAGTACTTAAAGCTTTCGTCTTTGAGAAACAGAAGAAAATCAAGCCCCAATCAACTCCACAGCACAGCTCAACACTATGGGTCTGAAAGGATGTGTAGCTGCCCAGAAGTTGTTACTGAGAAAAGGAGATTTGCAAATCAAACAAAGAAGCTGCTGGTGTTCTCAGAACAATGAACTGACCATCCAAAAGTCCAGGCCTCAACATCACTGAATGAGTTTTGGATTACATGGATATTGAGAATCAGAAAATGCAACCAACTTCTAAGACTGAACTTTGGAGGTGTGGAAGAATTGTACTTTTTTCTTTTTTCTTACTTGTACTAAATCACAGTTTGACCGGAAATTAAATAAATAAAGGGTCTCTGACTTTTACACAGCACTGTACTCTTATTCTAGACAACAGGACAGTCAGGTGGACAATGAATAGATCTGTAGGACAATCAAAACTAATGAAGAATCAGTTAGTTGCACACTAACACTATAGACATTTAATAAACCCTCTTGTGCTATATTAATAAACATATTACATATATCAGCTATCTCTTGATCTCTTGATCTATGACATACTCAACTACCCTAAGGAGTATGTAAACACAGTGCAGTATTATATGAATGAAAAGCAAATGCTGGCTGATGATCTGACAGAGATAATAAAGAAATAATGAAAGAAGGAAACCACTAAAGAAGGAAACTGACCAACAGACTATTAGCTATGCTTATCTACAGTAAAAAAATTTAATTGAAAAACAAAACAAGAAAGTATGCTGTATGCTTCCAATTATATCTGGAGATGGGTTCGTGGAAAGCCTGTGCCCCACTGAACTCAAAACGGAACTAAATTTAGACCAAAACTATGGACGCTCATGTCTGTGACTGTGCCGTGGGCCATGCAAGAGAGACAAGCAGTCAATTACAAAAGCATCAGGCCCATTTATTTACTGTAGTGCCATGCACACTCAGCTACGAGTAATGGACCGAATACAGGCAGAGAGTAGGGGGGAGGTCAACCAGAGGTAAGAGCCAGAGTGGAGAGAGGGAGAGAGGGACAGAGAGAGAGGTTACTGGTTAATGAATGAGACTGGGAATAGCCCTTAGGCACTGGGCGTTGGGTGGGTTATGGCATCCACCTCCACTCTTCTCCACTTGCTTTCACTCATTAATTCACTCGCTCAATCACTTCCTCCTTTCCTTCCTTTTTTCTCTGCTTCTACACCCTTTGAATGGATGATCGAGGAAGGCTGGAGGCGGCTGGCGCTGGCTACTTCTGATCTTTTAGCATCATGATCTTCTCTCTGTTCCTTCCACGCCCAGCTGAAAACTTTTCTCTTTTCTCAATATTTTCATTTTCCACCTCACATCTGTTGCCAATGACACTTTATTTGTTTTTATTGTTGTTGTTGCTGCTGTTACAAACCAACAACAGCAAAGGGCGCTACATAAATTAAACATAGAATTATTCATTATTATTATTATGACAAGCACCATGGGACTAATTCAATTAACGTACTTGCATGTCTCTTCTTACATCCCCATTACCCCTCCTTCATCCCTCCATCCACACCCCTCCCTCTGGGATCATTCATTTACTGAGGGTGGACAGGGAAGGCCACACTCTTTCTGACCAGGTCAGCACCATAACTCATATGCATGGGACAAGTCTGAAAGTGGATCTAGTGAGTGGGGAAACACGCATACCCACACAATACGCATGTAAACATAAGCGCATAACCTTCAGATGTTTGCTTATTTTTGATAGAGAGAAAGAGGAAGACAGAACAAAGGGGAACTCTAAACTCTCCCACATTTGTTTCGGTGTCCAGCAATGTGATGGATGGCCTTTTCCTTTGTACGTGCACATCATTACCGTTACTCTCTCTCTCTCTCTCGATCTTTCTCTTTCCCTCCCTCCCTCCCTCTCTGGCTCTCTGTTCATCTTTTTCTCTGTAATGGGGAATGCGTCCAGCTTTCCGAATTGCAGTGAAGAGCGTTCATGCTGAGTGAACCAGGTGCCAAGCGCTGCCTCTCTTCCGCTGCAACTGGTGTGGCCTGCGCAGTGTGTATGCGTGTGGATGTATATGTGTGTGTGCATGTACGGTATCTTAGTGTGCCACAGTTTGATCAAAATGTTGGTGCCAAAGATGGTGCCAAAGTTTGGAGGGCAAACTGACCTCACTGTTCACAAACCCACACAGGCTCTGCCAACTTGGAGCCTTCTTGACTGATAATGAGCCTAGCCCTCTCAGCATGACTAGCAGACCTACCAGAGAGGAGAAAAAAGGAGGTGAGAGGAGAAAGCAGGAGGTGAAAGGAGAGGAGAAAACAACAGGGAAGAGGAGAGGTGAAAATAAGAGGTAAAGGGAAATGAGAGGAGAAAATAAGAGAGGAGAAAGGAGGAGAAAATGAGGTAATAGGAGAAGAGAGGAGAAAATAGGAGAAGAGAGGAGAAAATAGGACAGGAGAGGAGATGAGAAAATAAAATGTATGAGAGAGGAGCGGAGAGGAGAGGAGAGGAGAGAGAAGAGGGCAAATAAGATAAAGGGAGGGGAGGAGAGAAGAAAAGAGGAGGGGAGAAAAAAGTAAAAAGAGCAGAGAGGAAAAGAGAGGAGAGGACAAAAAAGAAATAAAAGTAGAGGAGAGGAGAAAAGAGGTAAAGGGAGAGTAGAGGAAAAAATAAGAGGTAAAGGGAGAGTAGGGGAAAAAATAGGAAAGGAAAGGAAAGGAAAGGAAAGGAAAGGAAAGGAACTAGAGAGGAGACAATGCGTAGAAAGTAAAGAGGGTGGAGAAGAGAAGAGAAGGAGCAGAGAGGAGAGGAGAGGAGAGAGGAGAGGAGAAAGCAGGAGGCCAACAGGCTTGACTCAATGCCAACAATGTGACGCTATCGGAAAATACTAGCGTCCCACCATGGTGCTGACTTTAATGCAGTTAAATTTACAGCTTGCGTGACAGTCATTGTTGAACTGCAAAAATTATAGCGTGAGAAAAAAGCCACCGCTTACATACACAATCCTGCGCAAAAAGAAAACACGCAGTGCGCTGCTGAAAGAAAAGATCAAGAGGAGAGCAAATGAAGGGCCTGTGAGGGGCTGCAGCGGAGATCCTTGGACTCCATCAGAGAGAAAGCCCCAGGACCATCCATCACTGTCTGCCCGCAGCCGTCAGACTTCGCGTCCAAATGAGGGTGGGGAAAACAGAGATGGACAACCCAGAGCAGCAAAGAGTGGGTGAAAACGAGGAGAGAAAGAAAGAGAGGGAGAGAGGAGAGGAGATATTCTTCTAGACCCACCGCAAACAAACTCACTAGTTGGATTTGTCTACAAAATAAACCCCCTCCATCCCCAGTGTGAGGCCTGAGTAGAGTGAAGTCATGTCAAACCCCAGCCAGAGCCAGACCCTGAGCTCGAGAGCTTTGGGGCTTTACTCGGGCCTGGGTTGGGACCTCATCAATCAAAAGGCAAAGGGCCATTTGCAAACCTGACAGCAAACTAAACAAGGCCAGCACGCACTGACATGACGCATTAGAGCTCTAAAAGGGGCGCATCAATTAAAGTCGCGCCCATAGGGCCCCTCTGAGCCTGTGGAGGGGCGGAGGGCGTTAAGCACCAGGGCGTTCTGGGCCTTTTTAGCCAATCTAGCAGGCACCCAATGCCCCGGCTGCTCACGAGTGGTAATTACAGTTCATTCATTTTGTCCTTTGTTGTTGTTATTATTGAAAGGCCACAAAAAACAAGCTCCATGTTTGAGGCTGTGTGTTGGAAGCTGACTGGAGAAGAAAAACCTGTTGCTAATAAGGCTTCGTTTCATATCCAGATGAGCTTTCGGGCTCGAGCGCAGCCGGCTTCTGGAAAAGAACGTGGAATTAAAGTACAGCTTTAACGTCAACAGCCTTCTTCATCTGCAAAATAGGAGAGAGAAAGAGGGCCTGGTGAAGAGCTAATCCTGAACCTACAGATCCAGACTTAAGTTCAGAGATTAGCTTGTTGTTCTTTCATCATGTCATTCCGTAAAGCTCTTCTTGAGGAGACTGAGAGGGATTGGAAATTAAATGAGCGGCAGGAATCTCTCAGCTGGGCCGGCTTTAAGCCCGGGACGGGAAACGGCCACATTGAGAAGTTTGTTCTGGGCGGAAAGCTTGAAGAGCTCTGGGTGGCCTGTGCCAAAAAAGCTGCCTAGAAGCTCTGGCATTTCTTTAGCTAGCTTAGTAGAGTTTTCAGGAGAAGATTTGCGACTGTCTGCTGTGCCACCGGAGCAGAGCGGATTTGTATCCTGTTTTATCAGCGACTGTTCTAACCTTAAATTTACCAGCATCCTCCTGTTCATTTCATTCCTTCATTATGCACATCTCAAATTAATTCCCAACTCTCTGTTTCTCTACTTCTTTTCCACTTTCTGCTCAGTTCTCTCCTTCAATTTTGCCCTCCACCTGCTCCATCACTCGTTTCACCTGCAGCAGTTTTATGCCCTAAATTGTTCCCTCCTTTATCAACTCCATTTTTTCCACAAATATTCTCTGTCTCTAACACTTTCCACTTTTCCTTATCCACACGTTCCCCCCACCCCACACCCTCGCCTCTCCTTCCTCTTCTCCGGCTTACAGATCCGTTCATGCTGAGCAGTGAAGTGGCAGGGAGAGAGAGCGAGAAAGAGAGAGAGGGACAGACAGAGAGAGAGAGAACGCATGAATCAAGCCAGTGACAGAGCAGCAGGGTGGACGGCAGATGTCGCAGACAGAGAGAGCTTTTCAATCAGCCTGTCCTTCCAACACACGGCCAAGGTGAAGCACTTCACCGGTAGCTACCCCCTCATCCACACACACACACACACACACACACAGTGCACTTTAATCCCTCTCATTAACCAGATGACTTTAGAACCTCTGACTCAGTGTCACACTTGAAGGTGAGATGGGTGAGGAGGAGGGGGTGCAGGGATGTGAATCTCACTTGATTTAATGCATCATGAAATCTTACATTTCCTCATGATCCAATTCAGTTTTTCAGAATGATTCAGAATTACTTTTAAAAAAATGCTTAATATGAATGTAACTTTTCTTTTTTATTGATTTATTTATTTAAGCTCACATTACATTTGTAACAAATCATTTTCATGTATAAGCTTGAGGCCATTTTATGGTGAGTAAAGTTAAGTGTCCCAGTTTTATTTATTTATTTATTTTTTTGTATTATTGTGCTACTTGTTCTTCAGTACAAGCCAATGATTAAATACATCAAACGTAATTCAACATTTTTACCATTTCATTATTTCAAACAATGTCATGTGCTTAACTTTGTGACTGATTTAACTTAAAAGATCTGGTTTCTTCTACATTGCTTAATTTTTTGAAACTATAGCCTTTAAACATTGTGTCATTCATCCCCACGTTGGAGCTGCACAACATGAATTTAGTCATAAATGCACTAATTCCAGGTTCTTCTATTGTAACAAGCCTGACATCGTAACAATAAGAGAACTCTTTTTGGTGCTGCATAGAACCCAATGTCAAAAAAGGTTACATATAGAACCATCTACAGCACATTCTCCATCAGTCTGAAGAACCCTTTCATGATGCAAAGAACCTGTGAATCACGGAAAGGGATCTTTCAATGTTCATGGTTCTACATAGAACCATTTTTTTTGCTAAAGGACTCTTGAAGAACCATCATTTTTGAATGTGTATATAGAACCACATTTTAAGTAGACTCTTTAAAAAACATATATAACTGATTCTCCATCATTAAGAAGAGCCATTTAACCATGCAAAGCACCATGTATGCATTCAAATGGTTGTACGATTTACCATGGCTATAATTATATAACCATTGGCTTTACTAAAGAACCAATAAAGAACCACTTTTTAAAGGTGTGCTTGTACTTATATTGTTGAATATTATTGATAATAAGTAAGTATTGAACTGCTACCTTCAGACTGAGGCATTTTCACATACAGAGTGAGAGAGAGAGTAAGAGGGAGGGAGAGAGGGAGAGGGAGAGAGAGAGAAAGAGAGAGAGTGAGAGGGAGAGAGAGAGGGGATTGTACGTGCCCTTTTCACTTCAACAGAACACATGACTTCCCACAAAACAACACTGTGTGCAGGTCTAGTTGGGGGACTTCCCCTGCTCAGCTGTTTTTGTGTGTTAGCGAGTTCAAGAGTGTGTGTGTGTGTGTGTGTGCGTGTGTGTGTGTGCATATGTGTTGCAAAACACTGCAGCCAGAATTCACTGAGACACACAGCATAAATCTGATTTGGGACCAATGGAGAGAAATAAACAGCTTCCAAACACTCCAAATTGCCCAGAGCCCTGCCAAACGTCCACAACGTAATGGGCTGCTTTCGTCCCACACAATCGAATTTAAGCCACCCAACACTTCAGCTTCACGCCGCGCGCTGCCTGTTATCGGAACAAACAACTCTGGCCGTTCTTCGGGAGGCCACATTCAGCCACTGCACCTGTTTTAGACCTGTTAAACAGGACAGAAGCCGCTCCACTGGCCCTGCCAGCCGCTGTGGAACAGGCTGGCCAGTCATGCCACTGTGTTTGATCTCTCAGCCTGCCAAAGGCTTCTCTGACACTTTCGCATAAGCAGACACAGAGCTTATGTTCACTAACACAGGGCTATAAGTATCCGGAACAGTCTGTGTCAGTCCAGTCCTCCTCCGCGGGCCCCGAGGTCAGAGCATTCCCTGTTTTTAAAAAGCCCCGTCAGCGCCAGATGAAAGAGGTGCACTGCATTCCTCCCTTCTTTATGTCCACCCTCCATGACAACGGCTGATGAACGAGCATGCCGTCCGGCTTTCTCCATGTTTGCCGGGGCTGCTGAAGGGCATGAGAGGGGAAAGCAGAAGGTGCGTGATATATTGTTTGTTAATCATTATCTTGAAATTGGCCTTTGCAATACTGATAGCACCAAGGGCTAAAAATGTAAATGATCCCTTTAAAATAATCACACATATTTTCATTATGTGCTGTGAGTAGTGCGGGGCACTAGTGATAGAAATCAATATCTCAATACTTTTTGACCGAATTAATAAAGTTAACCCCTTATCCAGGGGGTCACAGAGTTTTACGGCACTCCTCAGCCTTGGTGCCACTCAGTGGGGGAGAAGAGACACATAGGCCCCCTGCTCTGTAGGAGCTCACACAAACAGTGCATAAAGAATCTACCTTGGGGTTTAAAGTGCTATGGGACACCAAAGGAAATACTTATCACTTACACCTCTCTTCTTGTTCAGACACACATACGTATTTACATACATATGTCCTATATGTATTAGCAAGGTATATATATCTATACATACTAATATGTTCTATATGTATTATATGTAATAGAGACTTTGACTAATAATAAGGACTTTACAAATTCAGGACCATTTTGTTGGTTATTGGTCGGTTACCCCTATTTTTCTTTGGTTGCAGAACTACCATCTTTGTCTTTAACATGCATAACAACACACACACACACACACACACACACACACACACACACACACAGATACACATGCATGCAAACTAAACCCTCAAATACTCTCTTAACAGCTGATTCAGATCCATAGCAGGGGGTCTTTACCCTACAGCTGAATAAAACAGCAACCTGTGGCCTGAATCTCATTCAGCGTGCTCAGTCTACATTTACCAGGCCTGCGTAAATCAAAGCTGCACTATAGTAAGAGCAGCTCCTCTGCTTACCAGCTGCACCTCCAGCCTCCACTCCTCCACTACAGCGCTCCAACCCTGTTACAGGATGTGCATTGTGCGTTAGCCCAGAGGAGAGTGTTTGCTTTCCCAGCGGGGTGTGTGCTGCTCTGCAGGCCAAGCCAGCGGGACAGCGAGGAGGCAGAGTCTTGGGGACAGGGGAGAGGCTGCACTCTGAGGCCTAGGGTTTCTGCTGAGCCACAGGGGGCTCGAGCACTTCTGAAACACTGAGAGGCCCAGCAGCATTTGATGACTTCTCCCAGGCCTACAATGGGCTTTTCTTAACCATGCATTCCCTGAATATTACTGCTGCAAACTACACTCTCTCTCCCACAGACATACACAACTGAAAGCTCTGTTGACAGTTCTGTGTTCTCAGACGAGCAAACAACCAAATGAATCGAGCTCTGAAGAACAGAATTTTCACCCCATTTCTTTCTTTACTGTTTCCCAGAGTTGTTTAACCTGATTTCTGTAGCATACAGTTGACTTCCACAGACAGTAATGTTCTGAAAATAAACCTGTTGACTTAAAGGGCCCATTTCATGGAAAACCTAACTTTCATGACTTCTTTTTTAATATAAGAGTTTGATGTAGTATGGAAACATTATTAAAGTTTTAAAAACATCTCATTCACTTCCCAGTGCATACAGCCTATTTATGGAAATCATGCTGCAAAAGCATTGTTTTGAACTGACTTTGTGATGTCAAAGAATACAGCAAATTTACATATAATCTACCTATTCAACCTACAGACTGTTTCAGACTGTTTTATGAGTGAAGCACAATAAAGTCATAAAGGCACAGTAACCTAACCAACCTCACACAGTCATCTAAAGTGGACCTACTTGGATTTGGGCCCTTGGAAAGTCACTCGTCATAGAAGGCAGCAGATAAGCACCTGCCCATTGACTTCTATTATTATCCATGTTTCCAGTCAGAGGGTTTTCTGTTCTTATAATAAGTATAGTAGACATATCAAAACTATTGTTCATGGTAACTGACCAGATGCTCCAGTTGCAGCATTCAGAGATTAGGTTAAAGAATGCTGGAGTACTCCTTTGAAAGCAGGTATCTAACAGTCTGAAAAGAACGTGTTATGTTTGTGTTTGGTCAGCAAATCTGAAAGCATCAATGATTCATGACGCTGTCAGAGGGGATCTCCTATCTTGCAGAATGCTGCTTTGACACAGCATACGCAAAAAAGAAACTACAACCACACAGCATGCCAAGCGCAGAGCCTTAGAGAAACTCAGCCAGCTTTAAGAGACGCGCTGCGTGTGCCAAGAGGTATTTCTGAGTCCAACACCGAACGCCTCGATCTGACAGAAGCAGCAAAGCTGTCTCCCATATTCTCTGAACGCTCAAGCTAGCGCTGTTCTACTGTTTGCATTCAAACTAGGCCCTTCTGGGGGGAAAACAAAGTTTTAGCAGTTTTAGCAATGTACAGACGCTCACAAGCATATGAGTGTGCGTGTTTATAGACTTCTCCAGCAGACAACTCTCAGAAGAGGGAGAGCTGAACACACGCAGAGCTCCTAGAAGCAACTCAGAAGAAACCTGCTCGCCCTGGTAGAAGTGTGGGAGGCAGTGAAAGGACTCTAGTTCAAATATTTGTCTTGACAGGGTCAGCTTTCTCCTAAGACTTCATGGGCGTGCAACCTGAAAGCCTTTAGAAAAGACGAGAAATGCAAACACAGTCCAAAAAAGCCCATCCTTGAAAACCACTTAGGGCCTTATCTAGTCATGGAGTTCACGCTCTTTCTTCTTCTATTTCTCCTCTTTCTCTCTTAGTCTCATATTTCTTACCAATGCACACATTATAAAGCAGTGGCTTTTTTCCACCAGCAGCTTCTTGTTTGCTTTGTTGATAGCGGACATGTCAGGAACATGGAGAACATGTGTGCTCCATTTGCTGCTAATTAGATTGCCAGTGGCTCACTGAAGCGGCCTCTGTAGCTTCCATCTGATAAGGAGGCCATTTCGGACATCAACAGTTTCCATCATGCAAGGGCCCTTAATGTGTGTCCAGCAAGAGTTGAGAAAACACTCCCTAATCTGCAGACACCAGACCCTCCAAACAGATGTCCATCTCCACTCTAAATCAAATTAGCAGAAAACATATATCTCCGCCTGTGCCTCTGCTAAGTTTGCACCAGTCACAAAGAGGGGAAAAATGAAGCAAATTCAAAGCTTATGTCGGTCCTCCACAGCTACTACAAATGACGGCTTAAGGAGGAAAGATTATCAAGAGGAACTGAAACACAATTATATTTTGGTCTCGCCTTGAGATTGAAATGTAAACCTCAGATTGTTTGAGGACGGCAGAAGGTGCTCTAGAATAGCCAGGGGTTCGAATTCTCCTCTTCTTCACTGAAAATCATGGTCAGGGCAAGTTTTGGGCACTGCGGTGAGCTGATTAGATTTCACAAATGTCTTTTCAGGTTAGCTGTTAGAATATCCTTTAATACTGTGGTTTACAATCCGTGACCGCTCAAACGGGCAAATTGCACGCTGGCCTACCTCCAAGCATAATAAGGGTACTTGGCAGTGGGGCATGTAAAGTAATATCTTCAATATCCACTGACAAATGAAGGAGCAATAAACAAAATAATGCGCACCCATTTTAAGCCAGGATATAGAAAAGTATCACATTTGGTAACACAGGAAATGTACAAATTCATGCAATGGTTTGCAGCGAACGGCCTGAAATGGCTTAAGGCATTGTGTTAAACTGCGAAAAAAAGATGCCTTATTTCCCCCAAACTGAGCTGGGGAATGTATTTCTTTTTCTGCTTACAGCCTCGGGCACTAATTCTTTCACTCAGCATTTTTAAACAGAGGAAACTCGTTCCTAGATAATTTCATTAGGGGCCAAGCACGGTGTGCTCACCATGTGTCCATCCACATCTACTCAATCTACATGAGTAGCTCCCATTTGAAGACTGTGTGAGGGAATGGTGGGGTGGTGGGGGGGGTTAGTCTCTGGGTAGAGAAACCTGAGCCTCCAGAAGAAACTGACCCCTTTTGTGCAGACAGCACTGGGTCATCTGAAGCTGTAAATCTCAGTGGGTTTACAGGGCTGTAAAGAGGTAAAGATCCTGATAAACGGAGCCACTAATACGAGACTTTCTGTGAACACAAAAGGGCTCGGGGCGGAAGACTATCTGGGTGGAGAGGATAGTGTAACAGAGACATGCACACGGCGACAGTCCACCGACAACATTCTCCAGACCCTCTGGCACAAACAAAGGAAGCAGACGGGCCAGAGCAGAGAAAGAGAGAGAGAGAGAGAGAGAGAGAGAGAGAGAGAGAGAGAGAAAGAGAGAGCGAGAGATGCATCAACTCACATTACAGATAGTGTTCAGATAATCCACCCCACACCAAACTGCACAACAGGTCAACTCCTGAATCACAGTGTCATTCCAGAAATCGACTAGTCTGTATCTGCCAAGCTCAAAACCTCTTTTCAAGCAGCTTTTCCACAGCTGACCTAATGGCACCTAAAAGTGCATATTAACAGTAAAAAGTGAACGCACTCATTCAACACCTCGTCCTAAATCCGGGTTAATACTAAGAGCCAAGCACCATGAAGCACGACTGTGGCCCGAGCCCGGCTGAACGGAGGGTTTCAGCGTTGGTGCGCTAGGAGGCGCTCGTGCACGCGGGAACGGCAACTCACTTGCACTCGCGGTCCTCCAGGTCGAAGTGAGGGTTGAAGTTGATGAGGATCCGCTGGTGGGCTCCCGGCGCCGTGATCACCCACACACACTTCTGCGAAGGGTAGTATGAGACTGGGTAGCCGGGGGAGGTCAGGTAGTTGGCGCTCGTGATCCTGATGTTCTCGCCACATTTATCTGCAGTGACAGCGCACGCGACACACACACACACACACACGGAACAAATGGGAGCTGGTGAGAGAGCACGTGGGGGAAAATATAACAAAACTCTCCCTATTTAGAGGCTGGCTCGCGCGTACAGTTAGTCAGACGAATAAAAAAAAGTTGGGGAAGTTACAGTCCACGCGCTAGAAGTTTTACAAAGAGTGACTTTTGGCTCGCGCGTCTTTTCCTTTCTTTTGGGACTCGATGTCGATTTTTGTATATTATTAGTTCTATAATCAGGGCGCTGTTTATACATCATGATGAAGCGTAATTCTTTTTTTATTTCTCACATTTCTTACAGGATCAGGGTTAATCGAGCCCAGAGCACCTTCAACTACAGTACTACACTGTACAATAAAGGTTCTGTGCGGGTACTTTTTTTGTTCACCATAGCACAAATAATGTAAATGTGCCTTCAAACATACGACAGCGGTTTTAAGTTTCAGTTGTGAACCTTAAATAGGTTCTCCCAATGGAAAAGTTCATATTTGTATCTTTTCATAACCTAATGTTTTAAAACACAACAATAAAATAAAAAGCCTGGAGATGAGACGGGGCATGTGGAGTCAGTACAACTTAGAAAATATAATTTCAGTTATGTTTCCTGACTAAAGGTACTGAGATGTACCCTTGATGGTACCACCCCAGTGACCAGAGGGGTACTGCCCCAGTGATAGTTTAGGACCTTTATTTCTGAACTCGCACAGACCCCTCGAACTTAATCAGAGAGTTTGTGAGGGCGGACAGACAGGTTTACACTCTAAACAATAAAAAACATTCAAAAAATCTCATCACCAGTTCACACTGGCTCTTCACTCGATCCAGAATTTTATAATCATATACCATTGTTTATTTTTTTTGTTTTTTTTCTAACATGCGAGGTGAATATTTACCTGTTATTGATAGAGAGCTTCGGTTTGTTAAATTATTTATTAACAATACTAAAAACTAAAACAGCACGTTTCTCTGCCTGATTTCACTTCTACATTCACCTCACTGAACTTTTTTCATTTCCGTTTTGCACAGTAAGCGTCCTCAACAATATCTACATTTTAACCCTAATGTGAAGAATAAAGTTAGAAGATAAATCCACTCAGCAGAACCAGCTCCGCTCATGTAAGCGCGGGAAAACGATCATTTTTAACTAATAAAATCCCACTTTTAAAAGCAGCGCGTGCGTTTTACGGAGAAGCGAGCAAATACAACCTCATGAATAACGTTTACAAATGAAAAGCTGTTGTGTGGGTGTTAAAAAAGCAGGTCTAGTGGTTTGAGAATGTTTTTTACTGTTTTTTTAAGCTAGTCAGTCTGACAACTAGCACTTTTTAAAACACGTGCTAACATTTTAAGCCTCCGAGTTTATCACAGATGAGAAATATAGGACATACTTTATGACATTAAACCCACAGTGTCAGCCCGGCGCTGTATTTCTCTGTCTGTCTGTGGTCGAGCAGGTGGTCAGAGCTGGCCTGAGCCTGAACACGGACTTTCTCCTACTATTAGTGTCTTATTCTCCAGTGTCTCATTCGAATTGTCCATTCCACCTTAAATAGTACAGCAGTTACATTCTGGCGCCCATAGCGTTTAAGGTGGAACGAGAAATTCGAGCTTCCCCTTTCTTAATAATCCCCCTTACCCGCCCGCTGTAGATGCTCTGAAGGGAGAAGTGTGCAGCGTACTCACCGTTTTTGAAAGCCCTCACGATCACCAAGACTCCCGGTAAGAGCACCAGCGCTAATCCACAACAACGCATCCTCGGTTCGCTTACGGCGAGTCAGAGCTGGACCAAACACTGTCCCCAAAAACGAAAAAAACAAAAACAAAAATCTCCCAGTGGTAAATATTCCTCTTCACTCTTCGCCGTTTTAGACGAGACCAAAAAAGAGTAAAAAAAAAAATTACAAAAATAAAAACTCCCCTTTCCACAGGGGTCGTGAGTATGAGCGCAGCGCGTGCGTGTGTTTCAGGTTTCTCTCATTTCTTTCTCATCCTGCCGTTCAGCTCCTCTCTGCCTTCGCTCCATCCAGCCGAGCTCCTCTCTCCAGCGTCGGGGCTGCCATGTCCCTCACACACACATACACACTCACACACACGCACTCACACAGCCTGGTGAGGAAATAAACACACACACAAACACACACAGATAAAACAAAATAAGTCTCGATCCGACTCCGTTTAATCCTCCACAGTAGAACCAGAGAGAGAGACAGAGTGAGAGAGAGAGGGGGAGTGTGAGAGAGCAGGAGGGAGATGAAGCTCCACCGCGCTCCTGTTGGAGAATGAGTGTGTGAGAGAGTGAGCGCTGTTTAAGACTCGCGGTGCGGCAGCAGAGACAGAGACAGACAGAGATGTAGTGAAAATTCAGCAGAGAGCGGAGACTTAAACAGAGAGACCCCCCCCCAAACAAAACCAGACCCCCCCAACAAAACTACTGCACTCACTCACACCCAGCCCCAGCCCCATTACACTCTCACTACAGACCCTCTCTCTCTCTCTCTCTCTCTCTCTCTCTTTCACACACACACACACACACACACACACTCGCTCTCCGTTACCTCGCTTCTTTTTATGTTTCTTCTCTCTCTCTCTCTTGTTCTTCTGTCCTCTCTCTATCACTTTCCTTCCTCTCTCTCTCTCTCTCTCTTTTCCTTCTTTCTCCTCCTTCTCTCTCTTGCTTTTTTCGCTTTTTCTCTCTCTCCCCAGTTCTTTCTGTTTATATCCTCCTTTCCTTTTCATTCGCTTATATGTCTCTCTCTCCCTCTCTCTCTTTCTTACTCTCTCACAAACACTCACTCGCTCTCCGCTTACCTCGCTTCTCTTTCTGTTTCTTCTCTCTCTCTCTCTCTCTCTACTTGTTCTTCTGGCCTCTCTATCACTTTCCCTCGTGTCCCTCTCACTCTTTCCCATATCTTTCTGTCTCTCTCTCTCTCTCTCTCTCTCTCTCTCAGTTCCCTCTGTTTATCTCCTCTTCTCCTCTTTCCATCTGTTCGCTTCTGCCTCCGTTTATCACTATTTCCATCTTCTCTCTCTCTCTCTCTCTCTCTCTCTCTCTCTCTCTCTCTCTCTCGACGCTGTTTTCGTGCCAACAGTCTTGACCACCGCGCGTGCGAGAGAAATTTCGCTGCCAGCTATGAAAGCTAATCCCTCCGGCTCGGCCGAAGACTTTTTAACGCAGTGATGGTCGGATTACACGCAAACAGTGAGGAGAGAGTGACACACCGCCGACTGCGCGGCCGAGCCCGGGCAGCAGAGGCTGTGAGGAGCAGCGCACCGCTCGTGTTTGTGTGTGTAGAAGCGGCGGTGAGCGCTGGTCAGTGTGAGGGTGACGGAGTGAGCAGCGTGTCCGGAGTGTCCGGGAGTTTCTGCCTCGTTTAAAAGAGGTTCTGTATTGAAAGCGCGAGAGGGAGCTACTGTTGAAACGCGTGCAGACAGCAGATTGTTTGGCTGCAGTTTTAAAGCTAACGTATCACGTGCGTTTGCATTGACGGTTAGTCGTAAAGGCGACGCGTCAGGAGCACATCTCAGACTCGGGATACAGCTATTCAGACTCGATTAGATTAATCGACGCGCGAGCACGTTTCCCTCCTCGCTACGTCCCTCCTGCACTTTCACCCCATCACATCACTGCATGTGAACGCGAAGCTGCTGGACGCCACAAAAACATTCATCAGCGCTCACCGCTGAATTATGTCCACAACAAAGTGCCAGTAAATCACTCCACACTTGCCTTCTAAATCCAGAGAATAAATCCAGTGAGGAGGTTCTGCTGCCTCTGTGATGAAGGCTGTATAATCCACAGCGCTCCGCGTGCTGAGTGGCGCTCTTCCGCGAGAGCACGCGCTGCTCCAGCATCAGACTGAGCAGTGCCAGGTGTCTCTTCCCACGACCACTCAGTCTTTATCAACTTCGTACACATCCATCAGTGGAGGGTCGGTGGGCTCTGCCCAGCCCAGCCCAGCTCAGAGAGAGAGAGAGAGAGAGAGAGAGAGAGAGAGAGATCAGTTCACTGCTGACTGAGACAAATATAAGAATATTAGCGTCCTCACTGGTATGAAGATGCTAGAATTGGACACGACCAACACTTGCTGCTATTATTATTATTATTATTATTGCAATCAGGCTTTTTCTACAAGTGAGTTGTGAGAATGAGATTCACATCTGTTGTCTGTAGCTAGGCTGTCTCGCCCCACCTGTAATACAACAGGTCACGCCCACTTATGCTATAATTGGCTAACCGTAATCCCGCATGCGCTGGGGTTGGCTAGTAGTTCATTCTGAGAAACAGTCCGCCCAATGGGAGGGATTACGACTAGCCAATCACAGCTCAGCAAGCTTGATAAGGCCAGCCAATGGCAGCGCGGGGGGCGTGTCTGGTTGGAATGCGGGTGGGGAAAAAACGGACGCTCGTCTGTTGCGCTTCTCTAATGACTCTGCGATGTTGAACGGGATGGTAGTGTGTATTAAATGAGGACTCACAATCCGAGCGAATCGTAAACAGTTATTTTAACTATTTCCACGTGACATGACGTTAAAAAGTCGTAGCCGATTTTCTGTAAAATGCTGCAGTTGCTGCTGTTCAGCAGGCTGGATAGAGGAGGAGGGATAATGTGGCGCTGGTCGGTGTTCAGCCTTGCATTTGCTAACTGTCTGCCGAGCAGTGAGCTGGGACTGACAAATCAATGAAGTGGACGGCATCTCAGTCCAGACAGCAGCGGAGCGCGTGCGTGTCTGAACCTGTAAATGCACATTGTTTGCGTACTTACAGCCCAAATCATCAGCACCCCGAGCTGGTTTTTAGTTTTATACTCTCCTTAAGCGACAGACGGTAGAGTAACAGCTCAACTTCTCCACACCGCCAGCAGAGAGAGAGAGGGAGAGGGAGGGAGGGAGAGAGAGAGGGAGAGAGAGAGAGAGAGAGAGAGAGAGGTTCCTCCTGCAGGTGGAGTTCTGCTCGAGTGGACAGACAGGGTCAGTCTGCGCTCCCTGGACTGAGATTCCTGTAGTAATCACACACAGTACAGCGATCGACTAGATTTTCAACAAAGTACAAAACATTACAAACACATTTTATTAAAAATGATGCTATTTCCCACTTAGTCTTCTAAAATATGTGGACTGTGTTTAAAAAGGACTGTGACTTCTATATGGTTCAACCAATGATACAGAGCGTCGCTGTCCAACAAAAAAAACCCCAAGTATCTACAAAATAGTAACTTTACAGAAGAAGGCAAAACACTCTTACCTTTCAGTGTAAGTTAATGTAAAGAGGTTTTATTTCTCGTGATTTTAGAACATTTCTATTGGTCCATTCATGATGACATTTTCATACAACGTAAAAGACTACAGGTGTGTTGAAATGATGTAGAAAAATAAAGATCAACAAAAATGGAGATACATGGTTTCCTTTGGACAGCAATGAGATGTAAATACCTCTGAATTAAAGCTGTCTGTCCACACAATAAGCTCATAGGCTTCATTTTAAATCCCACTGCGCTGAAGTACAAAACCAAACCAACAACAGCAACAACAACCTCACCACCCAATTAGCTGTTCACTGTACTGTTTAATAATTACAATAAAGTCACCCACATACTTTTTTATTCTCACAGATCTAAGAATACTAGATGTACATGTTTGTTTGTTTACATCAACACTATTTATAATAGTCTCAATTCATTCATTCATTCATTCATTCATTCAATGAATTAAGAAATATTGCTGCAATTAACGAATGAACATGTTTACATTTACAGCATTTAACAGATGCTTTTATCCAGAGCAACTTGCAAAAGTGCTATGTTGACTACTCTGAGAATATATCCTAGCTAGAACATATAGATTGGAGTCCAAACTACCACTGAGCTCAGACACTGCCAGAAAAACTAGTGCTGATACCTAGAAAGAAAGATATAAAATACAAACATAAGACATAACATAAGTGCAATAAAACACATTTCAATTAGTGCTAGATTAGTGTTAATCTGCAAAGAGATTCATTTGGTGTTTGAAGACAGAGAGGGAGTCAAATTCATTCACTTACTTGTTTAATGAATGAAGAAATGTCTGCTTTCTTTCTTTCTTTCTTTTTCTTTCTTTCTTTCTTTCTTTCTTTCATCCATTCATTCAATCTTCTTCTTTCTTGTACTACAAAAACATTGCTAAATTTTTAAAAAATGTGCTAAAACATATCATTTACTCCCCAGTCATACAGCCCATATATGAGAATTAAGCTGTGAAAACACTGAGCCTCATTCACAGTCATTCTTAAGAATTTTCTTCTTAAAACCCACTCATTCAGTTTTTATGAAGATTGACATTCAGCAATGTTTTCTTATATAAGATTTGTTCTTATGTAAGAACAGAATCAGCACAAAGCGAACAAAGGTGTGAACAGTTCTGTGGTTTAAGAACACGTTATGAATCTGATGTAGACTTTTTCTTAGGACCTTACTCAAGAACACATTAAAAAAAAAAAACCTTAGGAAGAGATTGGTGAATAAGGACCACTGAACTGAATTCATTGTTTCTGTGATGTCATAAAAACGAGCACATTTACACATATCTGCTTATTCAGGATACAGTAGCTCCACCAATTCACACTGAAATTATAAGGAGTATTTCAGCTCAGACTGCTTTTTGAATGAAGCACAATACAGGACAGCCAATCAGAACAGAGCTTATTTACATGTATCAATCTTTAGGGTGCAATAACAAAAACAGCCTGTTTCATTCTAAGCGATGGAAAATGGTCATGTAAAAATGAATTATGACTGTTATTGGTACATAAAGCCGCACTAACGTTATAAATAGACCTCAGGGGGGAAAATAAATAGAAGAAAAAAATGTGAGATATGGATCCTTTAATTAATTAATTCTTTCATTTAATGAATGAGGAAATATCTGTTTAGATTCACTCACTCACTCACTCACTCATGCTTACATTTGTCCATTCATTCACTCACTCACTCGTTCATTTAAGAAATTAAGAAATATTTGCTTACATTTCTTCTTTTCTTTCTTCCTTCCTTCACATATTCAGTTTAATGAATGAATGAAGCAGATATTCCTTAAATGTTTGAGTGAATGACAGAATTAATTGTCCACCTTCTTTAATCTAGAATGAAGGACAGTTATTCTAAAAGCCTCCCTCTGTGAGCTTGTGGTGCTAATCACTGTCATGAAAAGTGCTTATCAGGGATTTATGTGAAGAAAGAGTTTCTGGTCCATGGTTGATGTTTCACTGGGGTATCTGACCTCTCGGGTTATCAGTTACTGTCTCTACATGCGGCCAGTCCATGTCGCTGACCTTTGTGTTTCTGCACAGAGGAAATACAAAAGCTTTAGTCAGCAGTCAGCATGTGCTCATCAGGGACTTGTCTGTGGAACTCAAAAGACATGATGATCAGATCTACCTCTGTTGTGCCTGCTTTTCAAAGGCCTGTTTTCAATTTACAACTGGCTGGGCAGATGCTCCTCTCAGAGAATGTAAAATACACTGAAAGGGGGGCAAAAACATGACCCCATAAATCACAAAGGATAAAACTTCAATCAGGATAAAACTCAGACTTCACACAAATGACGAGCCAGGCCCACCACACGCATTTACTTTGATGTGATTGGGAAGAGCACTTCAATTTAAAAGTCTCCATCGCAACCCAGTAATGAAATGTTTCCTGAACAAAGGAACACATCAGTTTATGACCAATCACTATTGGTAATTACACTCATTTTGCAGATAGAACGTTAAAGAGAGAGAGAGAGGGAGAAAGAGAGAGGGAGAGAGAGTTGGTATAGGCTTTTCCATCAGGGTCTGGTAGTAGAGTGATGTCTCTTGAGGGTAATATGAACCTGGAACAATAGGACCGAGTAATTTCACAAGGTCTACCGCAGCCATATCTGAAATGACGGTGATTGTGCAGGAACAATGCGCAGCCCATTTAAAGGATTTGTTCCTGCGTATCCTGAGTAATCTTTAATACATTCCTGCGGAATAATTAGCTGCGAACAAAAGCGCTTCGTGCCACTGAGAGCCGCCCTGTTGATTTTGTTAATTCGCCTTTTCTTTCATTTCGCAAAGTGACCACGCAAAAAGCAAAGCAGATGTTAATTCATTTAACGCAAACCTTCCATATAAAATCACATTTATTTATTAATTAACTGCATGGCAGTGTTCCTCTTTAAAACATCTATGTCCATGTTCCAGACATCCAGAGTGACTCAATAAAAGTCATATTTCCAGCTTCTCCAAAATGAGAGGGTGGTGGAAGCCAGTCTTGAGCTCATGTTTAAATTACCGAGGCTGAACGGTAGATGGTTTGTTTATTTTTGAGATTTCAGACCATTATTGCTAATAAAACAGTATTTACCATGGAGAGCCTTTAATGTCCGTGAACATCTTGGTTTAAATGACATCATACGAAAGCTAATATATATGAGTGACAGGTACTATGGACCATCATGGAAAATGGCAATATCTCAAAGATTGGCTTGTGTGTTTCCATAAATGTACAGAATTCCCTCTAATCATGCTGTAAATCTCACAGTTATTTATACAGCGCCACAAGCTGCTCGCTGGTTCGCAGCACTCTTTATTTGCCACAGAACATCATCCTTATTTGCAGGACATATTTTTTTCCAATGTGCTTTCAGCTGATCAGGCTTCTACCAACAGTCATGTTAAAGAAAATGTTTTTTCCCAGCAGCGCTGTCAGCTTGTGCATTTTTGAACCTGTACATGATGAAGTCATATAAATACAATTCTTCTCCAAATAGACAACTAATAATAAAAGATATAGGACAAGATGGACATTTATCATGTTTGATGTTTTGCAGCTTGGTGGTTAATTAGCTGGAACCAGAATGGGATTGGAACATCAGTGCTCTGTTTTAAAGGACTGAGGAAGGAAATCGAGGAGGCTGGATTGCTGTTTCATTTTAAGAATCGGGTTTTACGCTTCCATGCTCAGACTGAGATGCTCTGTAGAAGCTGTTTCTTTGTCTGAAGAAAGCAGTGGAGAACAGGCATAATTCTCGTTAACACCCCTGACTGCTATCTGTAATTATTTGCCCTAAAAACACTTTCACACTTTCACTGTCTGCTTGGATGGCATGAGTACACGCCTTAACAGACATATGTGTGTGTGTGATTGAGTGTGGCTATTAGTTTTTGTACATTTTCAGGACACAGATGGCCTGACTTTGTAGGAAAAACAGAGAAAAACAAAACATTGACTTTGCATTGTCATATTACATATTATTAAATTATAATGACAATTTGCATCTATCTATCTATCTATCTATCTATCTATCTATCTATCTATCTATCTATCTATCTATGTGTATATACACACACACACACACACATACACACACACATATATATATATATATATATATATATATATATATATATATAATATATATACACGGTGGTTTGAAACAGTGTTTGCCCCCTTCCTGATTCCTTATTCTTTTGCATGTTTGTCACACTTAAATGTTTCAGATCACCAAACAAATTTAAATATTAGACAAAGATAACACAAGTAAACACAAAATGCAGTATATAAATGAAGGTCTTTATTATTAAGGGAAAAAGAAATCCAATCCTACAGGGCCCTGAGTGAAAAAGTGATTGCCCCCCCCCCATTAAAACATAAATTAATTGTGGTTTATCACATCTTTGGAAAGCTGAGTTCAATTTCCCTAGCCACACCCAGGCTGGATTACTGCAACAACTGTTCTCAACCAAGAAATCACTTAAATAGGACCTGCCTGACAAAGTGAAGTGACCATAAGGTCCTCAAAAGCTAGACATTATGCTGCGATCCAAAGAAATTCAGGAACAAATGAGAAACAAAGTAATTGAGATCTGTCAGTCTGGAAATAAAGGTTATAAAGCAATTTCTAAAGCTTTGGGACTCCAGCAACACACAGTGAGAGCCATTATCCACAAATGGCGAAAACATGGAACAGGAGTGGCCGGCCAACCAAAATTACCCCAAGAGCGCAGCGATGACTCATCCAAGAGGTCACAAACGACCCCACAACAACATCCAAAAAACTGCAGGCCTCACTTGCCTCAGTTAAGATCAGGGTTCATGACTCCACCATAAGAAAGAGACTGGGCAAAAATGGCCTGCATGGCAGAGTTCGAAAACCACAGCTGAGCAAAAAGAACATAAAGGCTCGTCTCAGTTTTGCCAGAAAACATCTTGATGATCCCCAAGACTTTTGGGAGAATACTCTGTGGACTGAAGAGACAAAGGTTGAAGTTTTTGGAAGGTGTATGTCCCATTACATCTGGCGTAGAAGTAACACAGCATTTCAGAAAAGGAACATCATACCAACAGTAAAATGTGGTGGTGGTAGTGTGATGGTCTGGGTCTGTTTTGCTGCTTCAGGACCTGCAAGACTTGCTGTGGTAAATGGAACCATGAATTCTGCTGTCAACCAAAAGATCCTGAAGGAGAATGTCCGGCCATCTATTCGTGACCTCAAGCTGAAGCGCACTTCAGTTCTGCAGCAGGACAATGATCCAAAACACACCAGCCTCTGAATGGCTTAAGAAAAACAAAAGTAAGACTTTGGAGCGGCCTAGTCAAAGTCTTGACCTGAATCCGATTGAGATGCTGTGGCATGACCTTAAAAAGGCGGTTCATGCTCGGCAACCCTCCGATGTGGCTGAATTACAACAATTCTGCAAAGATGAGTGGGCCTAAGTTCCTCTACAGTGCTGTAAAAGACTCACTGCCAGTTATCGCAAATGCTTGATTGCAGTTGTTGCTGCTAAGTTATTAGGCCCAACCTGTTATTAGGTATCAATCACTTTCACACAGGGCCCTGTAGGTTTGGATTTCTTTTTCCCTTAATAATAAAGATCTTCATTTATAAACTGCATTTTGTGTTTTCTTGTGTTATCTTTGTCTAATATTTAAATTTGTTTGTTGATCTGCCATTCAGAGGCTGGTGTGTTTTGGATCATTGTCCTGCTGCAGAACTGAAGTGCGCTTATATATATATGGCTAGCGTTTTTGAGTTGCACTCAAAATTAGTTATAAAATATTTGGGATATTATTCTTATATATATATATATATATATATATATATATATATATATTATTGCATATATATTCTTACATATAACACATAGTATTTATCATTATTGCATACTGGTACTTACACATATACAATCCATATGAGACTTTAGAGGACAGTTTCTCATCTACTGCACTGTTGTCTCTACAGACACTGAATAAATCCCCTGATTTCAGTATGCAGTAACTACCTGCAGAACTCACAGCACACTTGCTAGCTTGCTGCTCCTTATCAAAGCTTATTTTTGCTTGCAGGGCATTGATAAATCCAGCGAAAGCCCCAGTATTTAACAGACATATTCCTCTCCTCTGGGACTGTAGCAGATCAAGGCAGAGAGCATGTGAGAATCAGAGTGTCTGCGGAGGTCGGTGGCGAAGGTGAGGAGAAGTGTGAGCGGAATTAGCTTAGCACTGTTAGCTGCTGGAATATTGCCACCACATTGTGACATGAGTGCAAACAGCAGTGTTTTTCAGGGGTTCCCTAATTCAAACAGATACGGTGGCAGCATGGGAGGAGAGCGAGGGAGCGAGGGAGGAAGAGAAACAGAAAGATGAGAATGCCTTCATTAGAAAGAGAAACATTCACCACCATGACATGTGCTGAAGCAGAGCGGATGCATGTATAAATATGCATAACCTAGCAGGCAGATATGGAGGCCTACTCCAGAGAGGGAGGCGCAGCCGATGGGTCGTGAATTAATGATGAAGCAGTAAGTTTGGGGTCTAGGAGAGGAGAGAGAGAGAGAGAGAGAGAGAGAGAGAGAGAGAGAGAGAGAGAAAGAGAGAGAGAGAAAGAGAGAGACAGAGAGAGAGAAAGAGAAAGAAATGAAAGAGAGAGAAAGAGAGAGAGAAATAAATAGAAGGAGAGAGAAATAACAAACAAAAGAAAGAGTGAAAGGGAGAGACAAAAAAATAAATAGAGACAGAAGGATCGATAGAGATGTAGAATGAGAGAAAAAAGGAAAAGAGAGGAAAACAGACAGAAAAAGTAAGAGAAAGAAGGAGGGCAAAACAAAAAGAGCAAAATGATGGAAAGAGAGATACAGAGAGAATGAGACAAAATAGAAAGAAAGAAAGAAAGAAAAAAAGAAAGAAAGAAAGAAAGAAAGAAAGAAAGAAAGAAAGAAAAAGAAAAAGTGACAGAGAAATAAAAAGATACAAAAAAATGGAAGAAAGAAAGAAATAAAAAGAAAGAAGGAAAGAAAGACAGAAAAAGAAAGAATAACAGAAAAATAAAAAGAGAGAAAAGGGAATGAAAAAGAAAGAAAGAAAAAAAGAAAGAAAGAGTGATAGAGCAATAAAAAAGAGAAAGAAAGAAACAAAGAAAAGAAAAAAGAAACACACTCTTAGCAAAAAGGGTTCTATGTAGTACCAAAAAGAGTTTTTTGGCTTGTAACAATTGTGGAACCCTTTTGGTGCTATATAGAACCCTTTTAAAAAGGTTCTGTATAGAACCATCTACATCACATTCTCCATCAATTTGAAGAACGCTTTCATGATACAAAGAACCGTTTTTCACTCAAAGGGTTCTTTGAGTGTTCATAGTTTTACATCACTAAAGAAAAACAGAAAGTGACAGAGACACAGACAGACCTGAACTCCTAACTTTCAAAGCTGAAATGTGTGACCTATCATTATTATAATCATCACTTGACTGAAAAAAAGAAACGACATAATCTTTGATGCTATATCAGGTGACCCACTCGTGGGTCAGTCAGAGTGCGAGCCTTTGCACTTGTTTAAGTGGATTTGTTAGGGTGCAGTGACTTGAGATGAGGATGCATCTCAGTGATTCATATTCCAGAACCTGCTCTGGAGGCTAATAATAAACAGCATGCTATAGCGCTGAGGTCTCACATTCACATGCAGCTCACACAACTCTGAAGCAAACTTCACAGACGTCAGACACACAGCGCGGGAAGGCAGAGGAGAATGTTATGTAGGTCGATTAAGATTGTTGCTGAGGCAGAGCAGCGTCTGCTTAGTCTGCCGGGATGGCTGCCTTTTGTGTTTTGTTTTTCGCTGTGAAAAATCACTTTCTGAGCTTTCAGCCTTTGAAAAATTTCCCTGGTGGCAACAGGCAGGCAGTAAGCAAACGAGAGGACTAGCTTTTTTGATCCGTTAGAAGTAAGAAAAGAGTGAGAAAGAGTGTGGAGAGAGGAAGAAATCGAGCCGGCACTGCAGTCACCACTCTCTGAGCTTAAAGGAAGTCCTACCGGCAGCAGGCAATCCAGACAAAGATCAAAAACGAGCTGAAAAATGGAAAATGGACACCTACCTGCTCACACTCCTCCTTTCTGCTCTGTTTGGTCAGTAATTATTGCAACAGGTGGTAATGCTAGCATCCTCCACTAACTTAAGCCCACTGTCCAGCAGGTCACGGTGATCGAGTAGGGAATGTGTTACCCAATGAGTTCTCAACTACTACAATAGCAGAAATTTTCATCCTAACATCTAGGCCATCTGCTGCCTCTGTATTATATGGTCAATTACTATGAACACTTAAAAATATTTTCTCTGTAATGGTTCTTTATAATCAAGCTATATTTTACTTCTAACTGAGTTTATTTCTTTAACTTTACTATTTTCATTTAAAAATGATAAATTATTACTCCCAAACTGAGGAAGCACTTAGCTGCACTAATTTATCTTAACTAAAAACTAATATGCTTTGTAATATTTTCATGCATGAAAGCTCTTTATTGACCCACCCTGCTAGATAAACCAGAGTAGACCAGCACTGCTGGTCACCAGCAAAACCAGCACATGTTGCATTCTGATGCTGGTATGCTAATCAACCAGCATAATCATGCTGGGGTGACAAGCTAAACCAGCACGAGATCATGACATGCATGCTAGTCTGTGCTGTTTTTTTCAGCAGAGAAGCTAAAGTTATTGTTTTTTCTATGGTGAGTGGCTCTTGGCTTGCTAAAGTTAGCGAAAATAAGCTAACTGGAGTTTCACCATGTGCTTTCTGAGCACTGCTTCCTGCTGAACATCTCCCTGTGGCTAAGCACCAATAGCATCAGTTGTGCTAGTTACCTATTGTTTTGATATGTACATGCAGACAGTTCTGTCACTCATCCTTTTAAAAAATGATCTACTAATAGCTAAAAGTGATGAGAATTTGACCCCAACAGAGTTAATGTGATCTCTCAAAGGAGTTAAATGGCCTAAACTAGCATTACCCTGCTAGCCTGATTGAGCCCTTGTATCTATTCCATACCAGCACTGCTAACCTGCTACTGCAAACACAAACTCTAGCTGCTCTATAAGCTTCATTATGAGGTGCACTATATTTCCTTTTAAACACTAGTAATCTATTACTTTTTAATAAGCGTGCACTTAATAATTTAGGCTAGATTCCATACGGGGCTAATCCAGTGTTGGTAATCCAAGTTGGTGATGCACAGTAATGCTAGCTAGTCACCCAGCCAATGTTTTTAACTTCTAGTGATCATATCATTGTGATGTGTCACAGGTTTAAAGAACAGATAAACTACATTTACAATGCTTTAATATTTGCTACATCTTTGAGTCTCAGGCTCTGGTGTTGGTTAAAATTAAGTGGAGTTTTGATCTGACTGGTCAGCACAGAAAAAATGGTCATGATATAGGCTACTTGACCACTTTGAATTGAACTTTTTAAACTTTTTGTTCCACACATAACATGCAATAGTGTGCAAAAGCAGTATGCAAAACACATCTCTTCTATTGAAAACAATAGAAAAAAGTACCTCAGACTTAATAGTTTATAATCCTACTGAAACCTTGAGCATTCAACCTTTCTTTTGTAGAGTAAATATCTACTTAATAAAGTATCACAATCACTTGATTAGGTTTCAACTCTTTAACTCTTATTTAAGTAATTTTACTAAGTAATAAACTTTCACATGTATTTAAGTGATAAATCACTACTTAAGGACAGAATTTCAGTACTCTGTCCACCTCTGACTCTAAGCCATGGAAAAGCTGCTACAAAAAAGCAACTGCCATGATAATAAAGATTAACAGATATGGTGAGAGGGCAGCCACTGCAAGATGAGACTTTGATCCCCTTTGGGGTGAGGCACAGTGGGCTGAGGGCAGTGCTATCAGTTTTTTCTTTGTGTGTGTGTGTGTGTGCATGTGTGTGTGTGTGTGTGGTTTGGGGTACAGATTGGTGTCAGATCTCTTTCCTCTTGGACTTAAGCCAACACTGATATCGGGGGGTCTTGTGTTGGGGCAAAGTTTTCAGTATAGGGTCATTTGCATGAAATTGAGAGGAGATATTTTAGTTAAGTCACAATTTCCTGTGTTTGTGTTTACTATGCTGGATGCCATGCAGTACAGGCTGAATAATAATGAGATACAGTCTACAGTAATACACTCTCTCCATGTCCAGAACACACTCTCTTAGTCTCTTTGAAAAACTCAAACACACTCTCACTGAGAACTGTACAGGCTGATACCTCACAGCAAACCTTATATAACAGTAGCTGACTTCATGTTGAACTACTTTCTAATACAGACTGAAAGTCTTTAAAACTACATTTCTACATACATACATACATACATACATCATCTAAACCGCTTATCCTTCTGGGTCACATTTCTAACTAATAAAATATATTTATTTTCTCTTTATACTTAAAAGTCTGGGGACAACCTGCCTTTTTTAAAAAAAAGTTGTGAGCAACACCATTTAAAAGGGGGTTCTTTAAAGGTTCTGTAGTAAAGACAATAGTTATAAACACTTAAATTAAATAAACATGCCAAAATTGTTTCTCTGCATAGAAGAAGTGCAAGAGAAGAAGCTTAAATAAATGTTTTAAAAAAGTGTTTTTAGAGAACTATTTTAATGAGTGAAATATGTGACTATGAAGAACCTTTACATTATGTAAGTGTTCTAGAAAGAATTTCTGAATGGATCAAGAACCATTACATTAAGTGGGAGCTTCTTTAGACCTCCAAGAAACTTCACATTATGTAAATGTTCTAGGAAGAATTTCTAAATTGATAAAGAACCATTACATTAAGTGGGAGGTTCTTTAGACCTTTAAGAATATTTTATGACACCTTTTTTATTGCAGGATTATGACAACTGAAAGAATCATTTGAATTAGGAAATCATTCTCCATTAAAAATAATCTGTTGATCGTGGTGCTTTAAAGAACCTTTTGAAAATGATTCTATATTGCATCAAGAAGGGTTCCACCGTTGTTACAGGTCAAAGAATTGTGTAGTACCTGTTTTGCTAAGAGTAAAATGCTTGATTTTCATTGTTATTTTTTCAAATAAAAATAGATGTTACATAAAACAGATATTCACTGATACTTTCAGTGTTTAGCTTCAACTCTCAGTTTCATCTTTGTACAAGTATCATCCTTGGCATGAATAGCAAGCTTAACTACCTAAATACTGATTTTACACTTTTTCCCAAAATGTGACTGTTTAATTCTGATCGATAAACAGAGGTCAGAAAATGGTCATTAAACCCCTTAACAAGTCATGTGCCTGCTGGTGGACCTAAAGGTTTATTACACACTTGTATAACCTAATTGTATAACCATTCATTTGCACTGAAGTCCCTTTAGTTTCTGAATAAGTGGTTATTCAGTGGATGTTCAGTGGATATTAAGTGGTTATTCAGTGGTTGGTATAGTGTAGTGGGTAATATCTCTGCCTTCCATGCTGTAGGCTGGAGTTCAATCCCCACCTGGGCAAACACCCTACGCTTTACCAATAAGAGTCCTTGGGCAAGACTCCTAACACTACCTTCGCCTACCTGTGTAAAAATGATGAAATTGTAAGTCGCTCTGGATAAGAGCGTCTGCCAAATGCCATAAAATGTAAATGTAAAAAAATGTAAATGAATAATAAGCCTTAGTATGAAATAAACCTGGAAAATTAATGGGTTGAACATGAATTATGATAGTTTTTGGTACAAAAATCCACACAAATTTTCTAAGTTGAGAAAAAATAAAGTGCAACAAAAAAATAAGATATGGGACCTTTAAGCTCCTGAATGGTTTGAGTGTTGATGAGTGTTAATATCACAACAAGGAGATAAATATGTGAGCAAAACAAGAGAACTTACTTTATCAAAAACATTTCAAAATGCTTGTCTTCAAACTTCTGAGATGCGTTGTTAGTAATGAGTGAAAAAAGCTCCGTCTCAGACAGGCCCACCCACACACAGCTCACAGTGACTGAAATGTTTGCTCTGTGCTGCAGAGCCACCAGGAAACCGAGGGAGACTGAACACTGACATAGATATCACTCCTCTGTGATTATAGCAGAGAAGCTTTATACAGTTTAAGTCTCTACCAGCATTTGTGTTCTCACAGCCTGTGTGCATGCCTTAGTCAGTGTCTACTGAAAATGGTCTAGATCTAAAATGTCTACGTTGTAGAATTCTAATGTTGGGTTCCTATGAGATGTGTTTGTTGGTTGCTGCTTTAATAGCATGTAGTGGTCCGTTGCAAAGGTGAAGTCTATGTGATGTGCAGATATACACCATGTATACCACTAAATCACTAGGATTTACATATACCCGCTTACGAATATACAGGGATGCATAAGAGATTCATGTAGGCTATTTGGCAGGTACTATTATTAGACGTGAATCTTTAGATGTGAAACTCAATTCTGAAATGTCACAGAAATAAAAAAAATACACTTTCTCGTACTTGACTTTCTCGTCAAGCTTGCTGATAAAAAACATTGCCTTTAAGTGGTTCTACAAATGTGAGTCACATGGGCATCATGACTGCTACCTTACAAAGAGTGTTGCCATTGCCAGGCTGGTTACCTGGGGCAGAAAAGGGTAAACACCCCTTTAGAATCTTAATATCTCCTGTCACATAAAGGCTTCATAGAAAAATAATACAGCAAAAACAATTTCAAATTTCTCAAATTTGATTTCAAAAATCAAATTTCTCATCCTGCATTTTGTCATGACTGGTTCTATTCTATTTGCCACAGGCTCAGTTCAATCCACTGCCAGTGACAATATCCTGAACTGGAAATTGATTGGAGATGAACACGTCTTCCCAGTAGTATGCTCATTTTAAAAAAAACAGTTAGTTTCAAGAACACTACCTGATTGGTTGAGAAGTGTTCTACCCATGCTGGTATGCTGTGATGACAGCACATTATTTTTCACAATAACTGTATTATTCCACTGAGCACTAGTTGCTAGGACTCACTTTATGCTGCAGCTAATTGTTGGTTTCTATGTTAGCACGTATAAAAAGAGAAAATAGACACATTAGATAACTTTCAGAAGATCATGTTTGACCTGCAACAGATTCTGAAGAACAGTGTGGCAGCAAGACTACATCAAATTCTGAAACCGCCATTGCCTATAAGCAAACCGTGATCACAGAACAACTAAACAGAATGCAATTCTGTGAAATGTCTTACAGACTGATTGACAACATTCAGGTTAATTTGGCAAACACTGAAAAAGCTGAGCTGAACCTGATGTTTGACAGTTTTATGGCTCTATCTGAGGCTAATGTTACTACTATTTGTGTCAGAAGGGATCAACAGTACTAAAGTATATTCAAAACAAGGTTCAGGGCTTCTGAACCTTGTTTTGAATTGCTTTGCAATTGTTTATTATCGCCCACCCCTAATTCTTCGGTGATATGAAGCTGAAGCCAGTTATTCGCCAGCTTCTTGTTCGAATTTTCCTGTTCCACCTGGAGAAGCAGTTATTCTCTGTTGCTTCAGGCATTGGTACTGCTGGACTTTTTAAGGTGAAATGGGAAATTTAGCTAGCTAGCTGCCGAGACATTAGCATCTTACTAGCAATTTTGTAGGCTTTTTATGTAGAAAAGGACAGTAATACTTTAAAACCAGATTAAACTAAGATAATACAATGGTTATTGTAATTTTTGTAACAGAGAAAATACTCACATTTGTGGGGTTTTTTGGTCGTTTACACAGTCATCTTGCTGGTTTTTCTTTTTTGTGCCTCTGCAAAACCTCCGTTTGGAGGGCCATGTAGTCCTAACACTTTGCCCTACCCCTCTGTTTTAAAAAAAATTGGGGCACCCTACCCCTAGGCGTGAACGCACAAAACAGAGGGCTAAGGCCTAAGTGGTAGGGGCAAGGGGTGAAATGGAATTGGGCCCAACTGTTGGCTAGAGGAATTTAAAGCCTCCAAGCATTGGGCTGCGGCCCTCTGGAGTGATAAAGCACTATTGAATATTGAATAACTTTAAGATGAGTTGGAGTGTAACAACTGAGCAGGAGAGGCAGGTGGATACAAGTGCTGAGTCTGTTTATTAGAGTGCATATAAACATCCAAAGGGGACATAGAGCAGGCAGACATGGTGAGTGCAGGAGGGTCCATGATAAGAACAAACACAAAACTAATATAAAGAAGAGGACATGAAGAAACAAACTAGCAAACTAACAAAGAAACCAAAACAGAACAAAACAGCAAACGTGCATCCAAACTAACACAATGCAAGGCAACAATAGGAGCAAACAGAGGAGTGTATAAACACAAGGAATGACAAGGAGCACCTGGGAATGGGAGGGGCCACAAATGTGACACAGGTGAGAAGGATTAGAGGGGCAGAAGACAAAAACCAAAACAATCACAGAAGCACGTGTCTAAGAGACTTGACAGGGCCAGAAACAGAAAAGGGGAAAAACAGACTGGGGAGATCTTGGTGTGGAGGGATCCAGAACTAATTTTCCAACATGATCCTACCTGACCTCACTAATGCCCGTGTGGCTGAATGCAATCAAATTCCCACAGCAATATTCCAACTTGTGATCTAAGGCCTTCTCAGAAGAGTAGAGGGGGTTGCTAATACCAGATTTCAGAAGAAACCATGAATGAGCAGGTGTCTACAAACTTTTGGACATATAGTGTGTTACATACAGGTAATAAGCAATCTATACCTGAATTATCTTTTAAAGTAACCCTCCCGACCCTGCCTACAACATACTCACTTCTTCAGATGAGACTACACCACTGATGCCTTAGAAATAAAAGACTACTTCATGGCTACATTCATCTACTTCTGCCACCCACCGTTCCATTAGGAAAAAAAATGCTGGAGGAACATAACAAACAGCTCTATTTGACTGTGTCAGGGGGTTGTCCTCTGAGATACCACACTGTTCTGAGAGACAAATAAAGACAAACGGTTTGATCTTGTCAGTGTGGTCTCAGTGTGGACACACTCACTGAGGACACACAAACACACACAGGCGGGTTATCAGTGAAGCCAGAACGGCAGTACGTCCTGAGAGAGAGCGTTCCTGCCTCACACATGCTGGCATTATCTCTGCCGGCCTGTGGTGTTGGTGTTTGTTGTTTTAAGGCCGCCGCAGATTGGCCTAGCCCAGCGTAATGCCAAAAGAGTATAGTTTTAAAAAATGCTTCCGTCCGCTGTCTGTCATCCGTTGGCCTCATTTGACTTCCCTTGTGGACGGCTTGGCAATACATATAGCAAAGTCTTAAAGAGAAAGAGCAGAATATTCTACTGACATTCTTAAGCAGCAGTCTCTTCTTCTTTCTCTTTGTATTTTATTCAATATTTTTATTTCGGTATTTTTTCTGCATTTATTTGTTTTAATGTTGTAGATTTGTTGTGTCCTACGTTTCTTGTATAGTTAATATGAAGACTTCTGGAGCCGGGATTCCTGGACAGGGATTTAGCCTTTCCTGTTCTATGTTTTCCGTCCAATGGTGAATCTTCATTCAAAAAGACGGTGCTTTAAAGGGTCTTTAATAATAAAGAAAATGGTTCTGTATAGAACCATGAATGCTCAAAGAACCCTCTGCATGATTAAGGTGTTCCTTGCATCAGGAAAAGGTTCTTTAGACTGAAAGAGAATATGCTGTAGATGGTTTTATATAGAACCTTTTGAAACTGGTTCTATATAGCACCCAAAAAGGTTCTTCTATTGTTATGCTGTCAAGCCTGTTACAATAGAAGAACGCTTTTGGGTGCTATATAAAACCTTTTTCTAAAAGGTTATAGCACATTTGTGCACATTTTCCATCAATCTAAAGAATGCTTTCATAATGCAAAGGGCCGCTTAAGCATGCAAAGGGCTCTTTGAGTGTTCGTGGTTCTATATAGAACCATTTTCTTTATTAAACAACCCTTGAAGCACCATCTTTTTAAGAGTGTAGGCTTAACCCCTGTCCAAGAAACTGACTCATTATTCAGTAACTACTATAAATTATTCAATAAGTACTCTGAAACTAAAATTAATTGTAATTTTTCAGGGTTTCAGGAGTTAAAAAGTGTTTTGTTTTTGAAAATGGAGAAGAAGGGCAGAAAGAAGAAGATGAAGAAAAAGAGCAAGAGATAGAGAGAGTGACAGAGCTGGGTAAAGGTCAAATTCTGATACTACTCCAAGGAAAAGACCTCTCGGCCTCATTGCTGAAATATACCGCCCTGTCTTTGTCCATGTTTCTGCTGCCTTAGTCTTGTACTTCATTTCTTTACTCAACCTCAGTCTGCGCTTGGACCTGGGACACCGCTGACAGCTCGGCCCACTCTCCCTCAACTCCCATTTTACGCTTAATTATGAAGCATTTGACTAGACAGGATGTCTTACAAAAGCCGAGCGGATTAGGAGGAGGTGCTCCGCACACTTCAAAGACAAACCATAAGGTTGAAGGAAATGGCTACAAGGCCTGGGCGAGGCTCAGCTGCAGAGCTTCCTGATAGACTGCAGCAAGATGCTTGCAACAAGAGCAGCTACCCTTTGTTTTAACCCACAGAGCAGAAGCTAATGCACTAACAGTGATTAGGTAGATAGAGAGTGTATGTGTGAGTTAAAGACATGAATTGCCTTGAAGGCATAAAGGGGCTTTTGTGTACCATGGGCATGTTCAGGGGAATGGCTTGTATCATGCTAGGTTGAGTGAATCACAGCTTTAAAGGGACACCGTCACTTTGGATAAGAGCTGTTCTTCTCGTCACTGTTGACTGACACGATGATGTCGTTGACCTCTGGCGGCCCCATTTGTCTCGCCCATGGTTCTCTGGTACAGTGATGTATCTCTGTCTGCTTTCTCTGCCTGATCTTCTGTCATTGTGTGTGCGGTTTGTGTTTGTGTTTGTGGGTTCACTGTTGGGCAAAACTATGGCAACGTGTTTATCTTGTCAACAGGACAATGCTCGCAATCGATGTCACATCACATCAATACAGGCTCACTAAAAGACAGCAAACATGATTGTTCTTTTCAAAATTCTGTTCGGACAACACCGTGCATGTCATCCTCCATTCATAGGGCGCAGCCATCATAGACACTTAATTTGTCTCCCTCTTTGTCATTAGTGCTCTGGCCACAGACTGACCCTGGTAAATGTGGGCTTTATCGATAACCCATCATACAGCTTCTGACAATGACACATGGCACCAATGGCATCAGCGCTATCATTTTGGTATAAGACAAAACATTGTAATGTATGTCTCACATATGCTTGATAGGCTGAAGACAAGTAAGATGGATGCTGCTGCATCTGCTTGGTAAAGATGGAAGGCCTTTCCGTTTGATGAATTCTTATCGTGTTTGGACGAAAAATACAAAAGCGTGATTCTAATCTTTTAACCTCTATGGCAAGTTGAGAGCACTGCTTCACATGTCTTAACATATTGTCACTGTCCTAACAAAACCATCTATCTCCAAAGACAAAAAAGATTCTTAATTTAAATGAATGTATGTAATTTAGTGCAACTTTATTCCAAGTACTGTTGGACTTTTTCTATAGGTTCATTCATCATGAAATGTTCACACAATGTAAAGGGCAGATCCTGTGCTCAAATAATGTAGAAATATAAAAATGGAGATGTATGGTTTTCAGACAGTTTTGTGCAAAAGACTTCTCATTTCCAGGCAAAACAGCCTTTCAATAAGAGAAAAAAGTGGAAAATGTATTTAAACATAGAACTTACACCAACCCTCAACACCTAAAATAAAATTACAGATTTTTGAACCTTTATTGTGTCCACTCTTCACTTGAATTACAGCTTCTATTCTTTTCAGGAGACTTACTTTCAGTTTTTCAAAGAAATCTGCAGGGATATTTTTCTAGACCTCCAAAATTCAGTAGAGTTTGGCTGCATTTTCTGATTCTCATGATCCAAGTGATCCCAAACACCTTTGATGATGTTGAGGTCTGGGCTCATATTGGAAGTATGGACAGAAACACCTTTGGATTTTTTCAGATCTGAAGCGAGATCCCATTTTCTCTGTATTTGTAAATAATATTTGACCCTCAGTTGTAGAAATTTGTTTTTTTTTACTTAATTTCTTCTGAATTAAGCATGTTCACTGCAACTAGGCCCATGCCTGAGCTCAGGATAGACAGGCTTCAATAGGGTGAGAAAACTCCTCTCCATTTCCAGTGGCTGCTGCAATTTCATGGACGGCAAACAGAAGTGAGGCGAAAAAGAGAAAACCTGCCAGCCGCACTCCCTTGGAAGCAGCAGGTGTAGCTGTGAAGACCCACTCTTCCAGCTGAACTTGGTGAGAAGAGCTGTTTCCCCTCATTCCTTTCATTGCTTTATTTATGTTTCATAGAGTGCCATATATGCTGCTCGTTTTTGCTTTGCTGTAGCTCTGGGCTTTTTTAAGAGCAGAGTGGAGGAACAATGCATTAGGCAAATGCAATCCTTTTCTCATTTTCCTTTCATGAACATGAAAGGAAATGCTGGAACATCACACTGTTGCACCAACAGCTTGTTTGCTTTGGACTGAGAGGGATCATAAACTTTATCTGAGGACAGAAAATTTGCATTGCAGATGTGAAGTGTTTTCTTCTCTGCTGTTAATAAGAAGAAGGCCGCCAGTGGAGTATAACCTGCTACAGCAGCTGGCTATCGGAGGATCCTTCTGAGAATGTCTTAAATGGCAATAGTGATGCAATCATTAGGGAATGAAGTCCAGATGAACTAAAGCAGCCTGAATTCTTCAAGCTTCCTTTGGCTTTGAGGAAGGCCGGTTGTTGGGCTTGGCAGCCTCCTGAAAACGACACTTGGCATGTTGACATAGCTTGATTTCTATGGTGGGCAGGATTCTGAGACAGTAGGAAGGCAAAATGTCGTTTGGATGGCTTCCCTATGAACAATAATTCCTGAAAACAATTCACTCAGGGCCTCCTGGCACTGACCGAGCCTGCAAACAGGCAGCCAAGTGAGGAGATTGTAGGAACGTCCAACCACTGCGTGTTCATTTGTGGTGACACCTTATCTTGGTAACATTTCAGTCTGCCACTGGCTCTGCCTGGCCCGAGAGCTGTGTGACAGTGGGCTTTTGTTACTGTCAGACTTCCAGAGACTAGACCGCTCTTATCTGTGGCCTGACAGTACTGAAATAAAGTCACTTGGCAGAAAAGCAGACCTGTATGGATTCACGAGGAGCTGCAGGATCGTCTGGATGGTGCCTTCTCCACAATTAAAATCAAAATGTTGCAAAAGGCAGAAGCTCATAATTTGATTTTGACACAAAACCAATGGGCTGTCATGCTATAAGATTATGTCTCTGAGTTGAAATGGAGGTTTGAGGAATAGCGATCTAGCAGTAAAGGCAAATATTTTGTGATAAGACGTACATACCTTTTTGTATTCTATGTTGGCACTATGCCTGGCCAAGCTTTAGCTCACTGTCTTTTTAAAGCACTACAATTTTCAAACAACAGGCTTCTGACAAGTCAGTATTTTTGGGATATGTGCGTAGAAGAGAAGAATAGCTAAGACTGGAGGTCTGACTGCGATTAGCAAGGCTTAAATAATAAGACTTGAAATAATGGATGTCTTGCAGGGCAGAAGCAGTTGGATTTAGCTCTACAAAACTGCTCGGGTAGGGCTGCTTTATTCAACTGTGGAACAAAGAACTGCTTGGTTTCTGTCCTAACAAACCTTCATGCTGGACGAATAGACCACTTACATGCACTAAGTATACATCTTAACATGTAGGGCTTCACAAAGTGCAACCTCTGTCAGAGAGGTATATCACTATAGGTTTACATGGGAGCAATGATAAATAATTGCTGCAGTTTTTGGCAGGGTTTGTTTATGAAAATATGCTTTGAAGACAAGGGAGATCCAGATGACATACAGAGCGGAGATATCATGAGCAGACAGTACACACTATATCTCTTGAAATGTATGATGCTCCACCGCTCTTCCGTTTCGCGGGAATGTCTAGATAAAGGACGCAGGCTCCATTTTTCTCCGCAAGTGGATTTGAGGTTTTTTTGCCTGAAATCTATTCCCAAGATAATGTTGGCCAGGATCTGTTCAGAGATAAAAACAGAAGAAACCAACAATGCTGAATGTTCAATGCAACACTGTTCTCAAGTGGCCCATATATATACTGTAGACCCACACCTCACAGTTTTGACTTATTCTTAAAAAACTGATAATTAGATGCAAAGCAAAACTGTGCCGATTTATTGATATTTAAGGTGTTAAGTAAGTGTGAAAATCACTTTCAAGACTTTGCGAGCGGTTTCGCCTAAATGACAGGACGACTAGCTTTTAACAGTTTACAGTAAGTTTAGCATGTGCTGACATTTCTTCGTTACATATTAGAAAATCAGCCAGAGCTGTTAGAAACACTTCTCCACCAGACTGGCAGATCTCATATGTGAGCGAGGGAGCGGTGGAGAGTGGGAGATTTGCTACAGCTGGACATTTTACACATGTTTACCTCCAAAGCTGGTGTAGGTCAGTTTTAAGAATGATACACTTTGACAGAGACTACATTTGTCATTATAAAAAGTGTTATTGGACTGTAAGCATGCAATATCTGAGATAAGGGAGGAATGTGAGTGTGTGTGTGTGTGTGTGCTTATGCCTGTCTAGGAGCATGTGAGTACCTGAGTACCACAATTATTGCATACAAGTACTTACATATGTCTAATGCATGTGGGACATATTACATATATGCACCTAAATAGCACTTACACACATATGTACAATGCACAGAGCACATTCTATCACAATTGGATACTTATACACACTTAACAATGAAATCCTTCTTGTTGGTTTTAATCTGTTTCCTCTTAACAAACACATGTAACATGTAACTGAGTCGGCTGTGTTCTTTCAATGAAATACAGTCAATTGGCAGATTTACTTGCTAAGTGTTAATGTAAAATTGTAGAGTAAAACTCTTTCCTGTTTGCTCCTGGCACCAGCTATTTGCATACTGTTTTACTCACCCTCTTTGTGTTGTCTTTCCCCTGACCCATATATTTCTTTCTTTGTGCATCTATCACATACTCCTTAGTTAATTACCTAGTCTTCTTGTTTTTGGCTCTAAGAATGAGTTGCCACGCTGCTGAACATGTTTATGTGACTGCTGGCTTGTACAATAAGAACTTAACCACAAATCTAACTTAAACCTATTACCTTGTGTTGCTTCATCTGTTTTCTTAAGTTGAAAATAACTAATTTTATGAAGAATGGACCAAAAGCAATGGCCCAGAATAACTTGGAATAAAAGCCTGGTTCCATTGACTTACATTAATGGTCAAATATGTATCTTCCTTCTCCTGTAAAGTTATCATTTTGGAGATACGAGGCTTCCGACAGCAGTGATATATATAACACATATGGGACATACTGTATGTATTACCCCAGGTCCCGACAAAAACTGTGTACGCCTGTGAGTAAACTGCTTAATTCCTCTCCACTTCATGAGTCAGCATGTGTGTTGTGCTGCCGTGAGAGAGAAATGAGTGGGTGTGAGCAGAGGGGCGTAAGCTATTCTGATCTTTTTTGTCTCACTCACAGCCAGGGGGTCTGATAAGGTGGCATCTGGTGTACTCTGAATACCACACTGCTGAAAGACACTGATACAGAGATTCTGGGAAAACACAAGGGCCGAGGCGTAATCAGTGTAATATATTCCAGACTGGACTACATTCATACAACCCTTACTTACTTATCAACTCCTTGAAACTCAGGGACTATTTGTATCTGTTCTAGAACATGGCTAAATACATAAAATATAACAAATAAATTATATGAAAGTCAGCAAAGAAAGAAAGAAGTGTGGAAAGTGTGAAGTAATTACAGTTACTTTCAAAGACAACATGGTGATCCTCCTTTGTCTAAAAGCCAGTGAAATGGTTACTATTACAGATCAGAACTATCTTGTGAAAGTTATAACACTGCTCCAACAATACTTCTTTCTTCTTAAAAAGGAAAAATAAATCTTGGCTTTCTTATGAGCAACTTTGCTTACTAAGCCATCTGCATGTTAGCCCCTTTCTTTATTACACTCTTATTTCAACACACAGTTTTCTTATTAGATTCTCCCGTGTGCTGTGAAAGCTACATAATAACTTGATATCTTATTCTGTTTAAATGCCACCAAGCAATAATGACTTTGGCTCAGCAAACAGATTTTAAATAAAGCTTTCCCTCACGCCATAATAACCACGGCTGCTCTTCTGTTCTAGCAGGAAATGGAGCCAAATCAAACAAATACAATCTTTATTTATTTATCGATTCCTTAAAAATGAGGGACTACGGTATCTGTTCTGGTATGCAACAGGGCTAAATATTTAAAATGGGATGAAGGTGATATATGCAGAGTATTAAAGACAAAGGCAACTACAGCTTATGATGAAAAGACAAAGATGAAATACAAAATGGTGGTCCCAAAAGATCAACACTGTCTTGTGAAGATTATTGCTAAGTTCTACAAAGCTTACAACAACTTTCATCATTTCACTTTCATCATGACCCTGCAGTGGTAGCAAGAGTTTGTGGGTGAGTACAAAACACTTTTTTACAAAACACTGTTAAAAGATGTCAGTAAGGGATCTTTAGAGTGATGCTATAGAAAAACTAATTTCAACATATAGTTCGTTAAAGAACCATTTTCTATAAAGGATATATGTGAATGTGAAGAACAAAAAAAGCTCTGTGATATAAACATCATCTATCAATTATATACCAGTTAAATCAAACTTACCAAATTTTCCACCTGCTCTAGAAGAAGCTGATCAGCCAAGACATGTTTGGTGTCCAAATTTTGTTTCTTTAGTTTAATGCTGGAGCTTCGAGACTACTGTTGCTAACAAAAACTGGAACCCAATAGTCACCCAAATCCTTTCTGTTAATACATCTCCAAAACTTCTCTCAACCTGCTCTAACTACATCCCGGTCTTCATTAAAGTTGTGCAGGTAATGTAGTTTAGGACACAGTATGAGTGCAAAATTCAGACTCCCTTTACATGAACACCACAGATTCCACTCACAATTCCATTCTGTTTCTTCACTTCATAAATACCTGTTAATCTTGAATTTTTGGACTGGAGATACATACGCCATAAAAAGAAACAACAGAAATTACATTTGAAATCTTTTGCCGATACCTGCACGTATGTGAACTTTAAGGGGAGTGGGATTCAGCGGGAGGATGAGAATCCAGCACAACACCGTTGTGTGAAATAGCTGCCTGCTATGTTCAGCTATGTTTGTTAGAAATGTTAGCCTTATAGCTCCAGTGCTAACCCAAAGAAGAAAAAATTGGGCACCAAACATGGCTTGGAGGATCGATTACATCTGCAGCAAGTGAAAAATAGTAAATAGTAAATCAGTTTTTTCACCCAACTATTCCTTTAAAGTGCCTTTCTTTGAACCATACATCCAAGCCAGGGAACATTAAGGAACCTTTATTTTTAGTGTACTGGCTTGGCTAGAAATCACTCATATCATCACCGTTCCCAAGTAAAACACTTTTAAACTCCGATAAGCAAAATCAGTGCAGTACTGTGTGCTTAAATGCAGCATTCATTAATGTTCTCCTGTCTACCGGTGACTGAATTAGCAGTGCTAGCTGATTAGCGTTTGTTTACACAGATCACTCCTGTTCAGGCTTTCGCGCTGTGCCTCCACTCTTATCTGTCTACGCTGGCTGTTGAAGGCCAAACCCAGCTTCTGTGGGCAGTCCACAGACACTATCAGGGCCTCGTAAACATGTCCTGACATATCCCACACCACACACTCGCCGGTTAATGGTTAAGTGAGTGCTGGGGAAATCCCCCTCAGGTCACTAATAGACTGGCCCTGCATTCAGAGCCTCATAGCGGCAGCTTGTGTGAGAAAGCCAGACTCTTTATAGTCCTCTGAGGGTGTCTGGCTGATACAGGCCAAGCATGAACTGTTTATGGGAAACAATTCTCATCACTTCTTTGAGCTGCGCTTACTTCATTTAGTGGAATTGTACTAAAAAGGACAACATATCATCGCAGTCATAAGAACCTTGTAACATTTCCCTTGTTTTTATCTTTTTATTTTTCACCATTTAAAAACATTGGCTACCTTTATGGTGAGCGAACATGATGAATGGACCAATCAAAACTTTGAAAAACAAAGCTTTCTTTTTTTTTAGTTTACTTTTTAGGCCATTTTTTCCTTCTCCTATAAACGTACAAATTACCATTTTAGAGATATGAGGTTTCTTTGCAAAAGTGATGATAAGCAAAATAATTAAGCTCAAACTGATTATTGTAATCTGGTTCCATTAACTACAGGAGAGCGGGCACAAAACAGCATGGTTATTTACATATGAAAATCCTTTTTATACAAGAAAAATAAAAACATCTCTGCTACAAATGAGAATGTAAAGTTTGTTTACAGCACTTACCATTTATGTACAATTTTACAAATGAAAATGTTAAAACTTACAGCAAAGGCAGGGTTTTATTGTAACAGGAGGCTAAGTGGGGTGTTCAGACAACAGCTTGTAACAGAACAAATGAACAAACAAAATGACGAATATAATGATAAACATAGATAATATTTCTATAACAAAATAATGGGATAATATATATACACACACATAATAAATAAATATAATTTAATTTAATAACTAACAGAAAAAAGCAAGAACAAACAATTCAGTTTGTTAAGTAACAGACAAAACTAGTTTTCCCTCTTTTCCTCTGTGTTGAATGACTGACTAGGAATGCTCAATGTTGACTGGTTCACATGACATGTGGTGCCTTTTGTGGGTGCTCAGCCAAAAGGTTGAAAAGTTTTTTCAACTTAGCCATGCATTTTGCAAAGTGCGTTCCACAAGCTAGAGAATGCTTCTCAGTCATAATATGTGTTACTTCATAGTCAACAAACAACAACAAGAGGCACACCTGGGACAGTTTGAAAAGGTTTTGTCTGAACACCACCTACGGCGCAAGTTGCAACAGTCTCTAAAATCTATTAAATCAATGCAAAATGAAAGTAATTCAGTACAGTACTATGTTGTTTGAACTAGATATGTTTTCCAATGTAAAAATATACCAAAATGTATCAAAATGAATGTGATTATTGAAAAGAGTAAATTATGTATATTATATTTAATTTGATACCTATTGTACATCCAAACATCCAAAACATAAATTGCTTTGAATTCATACTGTTTATTTGGGGAGACTTATTTGTAAGACTGTGTTAAAGCCAACCTTGCCATGTGGTGGCTGTTCTTTAGCCTGACTAGCTCTCATTGTAAGTAATTGATATTCTTCAAAATGGTGCTATATCACAGCCAATAAGAGGGTGTTTAAAACAATGTGTGTGTGAATTCTGTGACTTAAACCCAGAACTCAGTAATCAAAAACACTTGACAATGGCAAAAAGAGTCTGAGGGGTGAATCTTGTGAAAAGAGAATCTTGGCAAAAATCTGCAGATGCTGTTACTAGAATATGAGAAAAAGCATGTTCATCTTTAACCTGCTTAACTACATAAAATACACATGTTCCATTTTACCCTAGATTAGGCCATGTCTTACTCCTTCCTATTTTCTCAGAACATTTTTCTTTCTCCTCCTCTCTGAGGTTTTCCCACAACAGTTAAAATGTGCAAAATTTAACTCAAACGATTTACTGGAATCTAACAACCATTAACTACTTGGTAATCTTTGTAACTGCTATGTAAACTCTGCAGCTTGGTTTTCTGTATGATATTGTGTGTTTAAGGTATCAAATCCAAACAGAAAATGATTCTCAGTGGATTATCCCACTGTAGTTAAAAAGACAACCCTGTTTTCACAGTTTGGAATATCTCAAGCATTGTGCTTTGTGTATTCAGGTTATAGGTCGGCTTGAGTTTGCTGTTAAGCATTGCTCATGTCTGAGTGTATGTGCTGCTCCTCCAGCATGTTTACTCCATACTGAGATTCTGCTCCCATTTCTTGGACTCCTCTGAGCAGCTACACTGGTCATACTGGTGAAGCACCCCACTGGCAGTGATGAATCAGGGTACCCATGCAGTGTGTGTGTGTGGAGAGTGAGAGATGATGGAGCAGGCACTCATCACTCCAAGCATTCCCATGAGCTCTTGCAACACAAATGAAGCGCCAACGGCGACTTCGTGATTGTGTCAATTTGTTTCCCCCTTTGTTTTCGACGATCTCAGTGAAGACACACACACACACACATGCATAAACAATAGCATCATAAAGCGGGACATGTGGCAGGCCCCATCTATCAGAGGTGTTGGTGAAAGCTACAGTTTCCACGGCACCATTATACTCTAATAACCCAATCACAAGCACTTTAGTCAGAAACCTCTCACCGTGCATACAGCACTATGCAAGTCAGTAATATTCTTAGTAATATTCTTGTATTAGGTACAAATAGAGGTAACACTTTATTTTCAGTGGTCCTTTTTAGATGAAATAAACTCCCAGCAGACTCTCAGTAACATGTCAAAAACATATCAGTGATGTCGCAGCAGTGAATGCATTCAGTAGATTTTTAGAAAGACTTTTAATTAATTGTAGAAATACAGTTTGTTTATAATCTGCTAAATTTCAGTTGTTTTTCACTTTATTTGGACTGTCTAAATTCATATCTGTAGATGGTGACCTGAGAGGTCACTGAACATGTAACAGGTTTGATACTGACCATTTCAACATCCTCAATAAGCTGTTAATAAGCTGTTATAGACATGCTGCTGACACCATTCTGTAACTGGAGTTTAACTGGATTAGGTTTGGTTAAGGTGAGTGTTAGGATTAGGGCCAGGGTGACTGTTAGAATTACGTATTGGGTTAAGGTTAAGATTAGCGTTAGGATTAGGGACAGGGTGAGGGTTAGGATTAGGTTTTGATTTCAGTTTAAGGTTAGGGTTAGGATTAGGACCAGAGTGAGGGTTAGGATTAGGTTTTGGGTTGAAGTTAAAGTTAGGGTTAGGAATAGGTTTTGTGTTGAGGTTAAGATTAGGGTTAGGATTAGGGCCAGGGTGAGGGTCAGGTTTTGGGTACCACTGGGTAAGATTAGGTTTTGCTTAATGGAAGTAACATTAAGTCTACTTCATGTAACATTTCAACAATACATCTACTTAACGTAAGTAATGTATCAACAGTACATCGTCAAGATATTTACTTCAGATGCTTCACTACTGCTACTTCACTGATATAATGTTGATGTGTTACTCTGTAAAGAGTTTATTAATCATCTACAAAGGACCACTCCAAATAAAGTGTTACCCAAATATAAGATCCAGTTTTCAGTATTTAGTGTGTCCTCATTTAATTATAGCTTCAATTCTTTTCAGGAGACTTACCTTCTTTTTCAAAGAAATCTGCGGGATTATTTTTCCACATTTCCGAAGTTCAGTCTTAGAAGTTGGTTACATTTTCTGCCTCTCACATTCCAAGTAATCCCAAAAACATTTAATGATGTTGAGGTGTGGACGCTGAGTGGTCAGTCCGTTGTTCTGAGATCACCGGCGGCTTCTTCACAGCAGTGAGCGTGGGGTTGTTATCTTGCTGTACAATTCATTTCTTCCCAATCAAACGTTTTCCAGAGGGGACTGCTTGATGTATTACATTTTGTTTGTATTTATCAGCGTTCATTATGATTTCAACAAAAACAAATCACCAACACCAGATGTAGTAATGCATTCTCAAACCTGATCTTTCACCACGCTTGACTGATGGTTGCAAACATGGTTCATTATTCGACTCTTTCCGCTTCAGCTGTGAACTGTTAAAGCTTGGTGTCACACCCTCCTCCAGCTCTATACTTCCTGAATCTTCCATTAACAATCCTGCTTTGAACTCCAACTCCCAGAACCCCTCACGTCACCACCTTGGTCTAATCAAAGACCGCCACTGTCACCTTAGCATTAATTGCTATCACATGTATGTTGCCCTGTGTAAACTGTTGGTTTCCAGAAATCTTTGTTCTGTACTGTGTTTTTGATTTCTTGTGTTGTGACCCATTTTGGTATTTTGACTTCTCTTTTTAGGTTGTTCTCTTTTTTGTGTATTTCTGGTTTTGGCCTGGCTTTGTTCCTGATTACTCTTTTGATGTCCCTTTTGGTGTTTGTTATCTCCTGGTTTTCACCCTGGCCCGTATTGTGACTACGAATCTGGATCCTTCTCTTTGTAATAAAGCCTCATTCTGCCATTTAACCGCAAGCATCTGGATTTTTTAAAACAAATGAGAATGTTTAGATTGCATCTGTTGGGTCCAGTGTACATAGTACTGGCAGACAATGATGTCACTTATGTAATTTTGTTTAGTAATAATTTATTAATATAGGGCCTTTTCCTTGTTTGCCTTGTTTACAGATGTTCTGTCGAAATTTCTTCTAACTTGTCTTATTAAATAAACAATCAGGTAATCGTTAATCTGTACCTGATTACATTTTTCAAGTAACCATCCCAACCCGGGTCAGTTTGCAGTAATGGGCAAAAAAACTGTGTTAATATTTATTTCAGTGCTACTTTGGGAACGATGCCAAAGCCCACACATTGTACTTGTTGTGATGTCAGCTTATCAGCACTTTACCTGTTAGGCTTAAAGAGTTTCGGTATGTTTGGAAAAGAAAACTGTCAAAGCATTAATTAGGCAAAACCTGCACTTCATACAAACAGTTTACCTGCACAGTGCTGATGTCTGTTGTACATGCATGTTGCATACAGTGCTTTGGTGCTGTCTCCATTACCAATTTCTTTCTTGCTTTTACTCTTTATTTCTCCCTCTCTCTGAGATCTAACTTCATCTCAGTATCCTGCTGTTCCTCCACCTCTCTCTCTCTCTCTCTCCCTCTCTCAGTCTTGGCAGTGGTACACAGAGCAGACATTAATGCAGTAATTGTATTTCTCTGGTGCCTCGTATGCAGAGTGAGCCGTGTGGGCTGCATTACTGCTGACTACGTCTCATGCAATTTTCTCATGGACCCTCAACCTCTCTCTTTAATGCTGAGAGGGCGGAGGAACAGTCAAACTGACCTCCACATGCACTCCAGACAAGTCCTCCATCCATCCTCTCCCACTTCTGCTTTTTCTCCTCTCCTCCTCACAACCCAGCCTGTCAGTCTGCAGCAGCACAGGCTGTTCAACATCCAAGCAAACTGCAAAACCTGAACCACAGAGAAGAGAGAGAGAGAGAGAGAGAGAGAGAGAGAGAGAAAGAGCGAGAGAGAGACGGGTGGGGTGGGGGATGAGAAGAGGGGAGTAAAAGAGGGAGAGTGAGAGAGAGAGAAAGGAGGTGACAGAGGGAATGAGAGAGAAGAAAAAAACGACTATCATGAATCTTGTGGAAGCATAACATTTGCGTGTGTAATGTGATGTACTATTCTGAATGGGACACATCTGTTGAATCCTCCAGGAAGTGTCTCCCGGTGAGAAATGCATGCTTGATTACAGCGCATATCTCATCCTCTCTCTCTCTGTCTCTCTCTCTTTCTCTCTCTCTTTTTTTTTTCCTTATGCTTCATACAAACATTGGCTTCATTCTTGACAGTCTTTTATCTTCTACTTTCTCCATGCTATATGTATTTATCCTGTATATGTCTCTCTCTCTCTCTCTCTTTGTCTGTGATACAGCTAAGCATAATTTAAACAGAAGTGTGAAAGTTCAAAGGGGGGGGGGTACAGACTCAAACAGAGGAGGTGTAGGCTTGTTCTTTTTGTTTTCCACCTCTGCTCTCTCTCTCTCTCTCTCTCTCTCTCTCTCTCTTTGAGCGTGTGGTGTTTTGATGAAGATAGTCGCTCTTCGCCCCTGGAGGCCCAGATTGTTGTGTTGTGGTATTAGTCATGAATCTTGGTTCGCTTCTGCAGATTATTAAAATTCTTAATCTCCTCTCCTTCCACCGCCGCCCATTCAAATGTGCTTGTATCTGCTCTTAATATGCTATTCATTTTACAGTTCTTTCTCTCCTGCTCTCGAGAAGCATCACTCGGTCTTCTAACACATCCATGCGGATCAGAAAGGTCTGAAGTTGTGCTTCTTCATTCCTGCTGGAATTGGTGGGTGCATTCAGAGTTTTCAGCGCAGGAGGATGTGCGGGGTTATAGCTGGATCTATAGGAGCTGAACATGTGTTGTTAGCTTTCCAGTCTTTCAAAAGTTTCAAAACTCACCATCTTTGTATTATTTATGGTTGAATTGAATACTTAAGCCCGCACTCCAGTAGGGTGAGCAGATGACCCCTTAAACCCCAAAGGCCTGCGTTTGGGCTTTCATATTAGTTTTCGCATTGTTCTAGAGTTTTTAACCCTGTTCATACTGTTCTATAATGTTCTCCTCATTCATACTGTTCTATAATGTTCTCCTCATTCACACTGTTCTGCAGTCCCTGGCCACACACTTGCACAACATTCTCCCCAAACCCATACTGTTCTAAGATGTTCTTACCCATTCATGTTCCTCTAGACTGTCCCCTCCCATGGCCACAATGTTCTAGAATCTTCTCCTTCATTCACACTGCTCTAAAATGTTACCTCCTGCTCATGCTGTTCAAGAATGTTCTCCCCATTTACACTGTTCTAGAATGTAGTCCTCTACTCACATTGTTCTAGAATTTTTAACTCTGTTCATACTGTCCTAGGATGTTCTCTTCATTCACACTGTTCTATAATGTTATCCTCCTTCACAGTGTTCTGCAGTGTTCTCCCTGTTCACACTTTTCTACAACATTCTCCCCAAACTCAAACTGTTCTAGAATGTTCTCCTCTATTCATGTTCTTCTAGAATGTTCTCCCTTTTCACTGTTGTACAAATGTTCTCCTCCATTCATGTTCCTCTAGAATGTTTCCTATGTTCACACTGCTCTAGAATGTTGTCCTCCATTCACACTGCTCGAGAATGTTGCCTCTGGCTCATGCTATTCTCCCCTTTTACACTGTTCTAGAATGTATTGCCCTACTCACATTGTTCTAGAATGCTTTCCCTCAGTCACACAGTTCTAGATTGCTCTCTTCCATTCACACTGTTCTAGAATGTTCTCCTCTTTTTATGTTCATGTAGAATGTCCCCTCCAATATCCACACTGTTCTAGAATGTTCTCCTCCATTCATTGCCCCAGAATGTTGCCACCTGCTTAGGCTGTTCAAGAATGTTAATGCTCTTCCTTAGTGACACTGTGTTAGATTGTTCTCTTCTATTCACACTGTCCTCTATTCATGTTCCTCTAGAATGTCCCCTCCAATGTCCACACTGTTCTAGAATGTTTTTCTCCATTCATGTTCTTCTAGAACGTTCTCTCTTTTCACTGTTCTACAATGTTCTCCTCCATTCATGTTCCTCTAGAATGTCCAGAATGTCCCACTGCATGTCCACACTGTTCTAGAATGTTCTTCTCCATTCACTCTGCTCAGAAAATGTTGCCTCCTGCTCATGCTATTATCCCCATTTGCACTGTTCAAGAATGTATTCCCTACTCACATTGTTCTTGAATGCTCTCCCTCAGTCACACAGTTCTAGATTGTTCTCCTCCATTCACACTGTTCTAGAATGTTCTCCTCTTTTTATGTTCTTGTAATGCTCCCTCAGTAACACTTTTCTAAATGATACACTTCCATGTTCACAGTTCTATAATTCTCTCCCCCACTCATATTGTTTTAGAATGTTCTCCACAACTCACAGTTTTCTGAAGTGCTTTCCTCCATTCTATTCACACTGTTCTAAAATGTTCTCCAATATTCACACTGTTCTAAAATTTTTCTAGAATGTTCTTCCCCATTCACATGTTCTAGACCACTCTTCTGTGTTCACACTGTACTAGAATGTTCCTCCCAATCATACTGTTCTAGAAAGTCCTACTTTCACGCTGGTTCATTTGGCTTGGAAATTCTCATTCTGGGACAGTAGAAAGTTGAGTGCTAATATTAGAATGTTAGCATTTGCTGAGGAATGTTGGGTCAGGAACTTTGTGGCATTAGCGTAACTTCTCATTAAGCACATTTTCCAAGCACTGATAATGTTGTCCAAAGACAATTTCCCTCTTTCAAATGTTTTTCTTTCTATTCAGCTGCTTTTCACCACAACGCAACAGTACTGACTCAACTCAGCTTGACTTTACTCACATTTTTCTGGTTTTCCATTAGACAAAACTGTTACCTGGTACTATATTTGGTATCACTTCCATTGGGGTTCCAAGTAAGCTGAACCAAAAGGTGATGTGGAAAAACTGCAGACTTCAGATTGGTCGTAGAGAATCGTCACCATCACCCTAAACATATATGCTAATGTTAGCGACTAGGTTAGTGTATCCTCTTTCATCACCTTTGAACAACCAGAATTGTCTTGTCATCTGAATGCTGACGCAGTATTTCCCAAACACCATATCAGCAATGGAAAGCAATGTAGCTGGTACCAAAAGTGAGTAGAGTCAAGTAGAGTCAAGTCAAGTCAAGCTATGCTATGCGGTAGAAAAGCACCATTTGATATATGAGTGATTAATAAGGCAGAAGGGAATCCAGTTACTGTGATGGTCATTGTTTGCTGGGGATAATGCACCTGGTAGAGAGGGATTTTAGAATGTTCAAGGATGTCCTGAAGCATTTCATACCATACACTTATCAGCTCTAAACAGCCATGAGTGCAAAGCTTGCTAATCCTCATGGTGATTACACTACTCTCCTGTGTTTCAGCTTAGACCAGCCTGCACTGCAAATCACAACTGTCCTTTACAAGCTGTCACTCTAACAATTCACATGACTCATAACAATAAGAGCCATTTCAATGGATTTCATGCAAATGTTGTTGCAATAAAAACTAGTTGAAGTCTTTCAACAGAATTCAAATGGACTGCAGATGTCTCCAGCATACACAGCGTGTCTTATGTTTGCTCTAATGGGTCAGTTTGGCCCTGTGCATAATTTTTTGTTCTTGATACAAAACTTTGTAGTATTACTTTCGATTGAGTGTATCTTAAAGCTGATATACCTAACAATGAATTTAAAACAGTAATCACCAATCAATTTGATGTAATTTGCATAATGCTAATTTGAGGGCAGAGTTGTCAACAAGTCATGAGTTTGCAAGTATAAGCAAACCTAAGTCTACTAGTCAAGTTTTTCTTCTAATAACATATCCTAACAGCAAGCGAGCATTCAAATGAAGTATTGCATCAAGTCCCAAAACCTTCAGGATGTCTACACTGGAAATGTGAAGTGCATGCATTAAGTCAAAAAGTAAACAAATCTTGGACCTATCTGAAAATGCTTTACTGACAGAGCTGTCCAGCTGTGATTTTGGGTCTTTAATTCATGAATAATAGGTTATGTTTCATCCCCGCATTTATCATCAGCAATCTAAATAAGTTATAATAGCAATATACTGTCTTGGTGTTGGGCAGCTTGGCATCCTTATCAATCAGTGACACAAAGCAAATGCCGTTCACCTCTAACTTCCAGCACTCTGGCAATTTCTCTCCAAAATTGTTTCTCTCCTCTCCTCCACTTCATGGATGAGTTTCTCCTCTTCCATTTTGAGGAGGAATTGCAGAGTGGCATATCAGAAATAGAAACAGGGCCTCCATCAGAAATGCACTCTGCTGCTGGTGTAGACAGCTTCATTGATAATAATGGGAGCATTTTGGATTTGTTGTTGTTGCTCACTTGGTTTTGTTGTTGCTTACTGTTAGTGTAAAGTGTTAGTCTCAGGTATGTCTCGGTTAGCCAAAGTCAAACATCTAGAATTTTAAAGTCTTTAAAATTAATGTTTTGATTAGGTGTAAAACTGTGTATAATTTTTTAAATATGCTGTTACATCTTAATATGCACATATTACTGTTGAAGCAGTTTTGGGAAAAAGAAAAGGATTCTGGCAGCCATGCTAACAGTCAAAAGAAAGAAATATTTTAGCCACTGAGGTCAACACAGTTTGTCGTGTCGGATGAGAAGGAGGCTTGCATGATGAAGCTGCTCCTTCAGATGAGCTAACACTCAAGTTAACACTGGAGAATTGTTTTGAAATGTTTTATGAAATTTCAGTGATATCTGCACAACAGATGGCATCTGTGTGAGTGTGTGAACATTTACCTTTGCACAAAATATTTTTAATCCCAAAAGCAATCAATACTGTCATAGTTTATAGCCCTATGTTACTGCTTCCTTCATGTTAAGTCATCCAAGATCAAGCTAAATCCAGTGACTCGTTATTTTGAGTGGTCATTTTTAAATAAAACAAACAATCAGAAAAGACTCTCAGTAACATGTCAAAAACAAATGAGGGTTAGGATTAGGTTTTGGGCTGAGGTTAAGGTTAGGGTTAGTATTAGGGCCAGGGTTAGGGTTAGATTTTGGGTAAGGTTGGGTAAGGTTAGGTTTTTCAAGTAACAACAGTACATCTACTTAATGTAAGTAATATATCAACAGAACATCTACAAGATATTTACTTTAATGTATTCAGATACTTCACCACTGCTACTTCACTGATATGTTGTTGATGTGTTACTGATAATCTATTTATCAGTATCTATTTAAAGAGTTTATTAATCATCTACAAAGGACCACTCCAAATAAAGTGTTAACTTATATCCTAATATTCATCAAACCCTGAAGCACTGGCATTGTTTTGTGGATATAGCTGCTGGTATATATTAAGCAAAAATCTTTAGCGCAAAGTAATTTCAGCTGTCTTCTTTGATTAGCTGGCTAATTTATTGATAAGCTAACTATGCTGTGATGAAAGCCTGTCACAATAATGAGCTAACTGGTTGGCTAGCACACTTTTAGAGTGTGGAGAGCACCAAGGATGCCTCACAGAAATTGAAGTCATTCTATATTAGTTTTCCTTTTTGTAATATAAGACTATATTGAAGACAATATCCTATAAGTTTTATCAAATAGTTCAGGGCAAATAGTTCAGGTTTAAGGCATTAGTGGAGAAATCTCAAGTAGTCATTTTGCGACTTGAATCTCACTTGAATCAAAGTTACTTGACACAAGTTCTACCCTCTGTTTTTGGGCTTTCACCTTCATTCTGTGTTAGAAATGTTAACATTTTGGCTGAGCTGCTGTTTTAAATCTGAGCCAGATGCTCCTTTGCAATGCTGTTTGTGAATCTCTTCATCTGGAGCTATAACAGCCCAGCTATTTCCATGCCCTTGTGTACAATGCTTAGAAGCTCTCCACTGTGCTTTGCTTTGTAATATTCTTCCTCTACATCCATAATATCATAAGCAAATGAAACAATTATTTCATATCTCCTTACAGCAAATGGCCCTCCTCGCTGTGGCTAATTAGCCGTATCCAGCAGGTATTAATGGAAGCTTTGTTAAGCTCTATCATAATGCTGCTACAACTGCGGCTCTTCACTCACAAGGAGTTGTTCACTTTTGTATCAGGATCGTGTGAGACAATTGGTTTCAACAGCCATGAAGAGCATTTCTGCACTGCTTTCAGTCTCCCATAGCTACAGTCAGCCAGCGACTCACACGCCACACGCACATATAAACACAAAAGCTCACACCTGCCCACACACATCAACAATACAAAATTAGATAATTGCATATAACAGCTCAGGATGCGCCACCACACAATACAAGCTAAACCGACGCTTCTTTATCTCTGCGGCTTCAAAGTAATCAGGTAAGAAGATGCGGCGAGGGAACACAGGCAAAACAAAGGAAACAGAGAGACTTTTCCAGATAGCAGGCCAGCACTAAGTGCAAGTGTGTCTTCCACCTTCTCTCTGTTTGTTATTCAGACAAGGAGGCAAATCAAAGCAGGCTGATTTTGGACTGGCCTCTTCACAAGATTGTGAATCAGACCTCCCAAGGCCATGCTCTGATTTTAGTTTGGGGACAGCCAGAGAGGAGGCTAATGCTGAGAATTTGGTTCAAATCCACACAGGATTTGAACTGAATCATCCACAAATACATGTTATTCTTTACATGTCACATACTTGTAAAAACATGCCAGTCTTACCTATAGGCAATGGAACTCTTTCATCAAGATACAGTGTCATTTCAGGTAATATAGTAAAAAAACAACAATTTAAGGAATTAAAAGAAAAGTAAAATAGTAAATCGAACATAAATGTAAGATCACACTTGATTTTCTACAGATGGCCAAATTATTACCAAACTATCTACTGAAACTCAGTTGATCATTAACAGTGTTAGGGTTAGGATTAGGTTAAGGTTAGATTTGATAGAATCTGTTACATTTAAATTTCAGTTCCATTTAACCCCTTAAATGGCCAGGGCCCACCCACAGTTTTATTACACACTTCTAATACCTGAGCTCAGCCAGTTTGCACTGAATTCCCTGTAGTTGCTGAATAATAAGCCTTAGAATGTAACAAGCTTGGGATTTGAAGGGATTACTTGATATTTAGATGAATGCTAGTTAAAGAACTGAGGATCTACCAAACATCCTTACATCCATACCATACAGTGGCTGCACTGTATGGTGACATCTACAAAGCTACATAAAATGCTTTGTTTTCTACTTTCTTTTCCTTTTTTTTACCCTAATTCCTAAGTTCACCTGCAGAATCCATACATAGGAACTAAAATACAGGAGAGGGGACCCTACACCTTCAGCAAAGGTCTAATTACTTCTGTGAAAAAATAATAAACTAATTTTCAATGTTTCTTTAATTTAACTTAATCATGCTTGTTCTTCAGTTCTGCAGGTATCATAGAATTCTCTTATTTCATTGTTAAGTTTTGGTTGGAAACAAAAGGGTTAAATTCTTGAAAAAATGTTTCCCATTAGGATTTTTTTATCTGTGATTTAAGTACATACAGCCAGACAAGCTCCCCCATTGGTTAGGACTTCAGGAACTGAACTGAAAGCCTAACTTGTCACATCAACCATCAGCCTAACTAGGAATTGACAGCACGCTAGGCCTTCTGGAAGTCTTAGATTCATCACTGACTGCAAATATGAGAAAAGGCTTAACTGCATTTCAGTCAGAGGTTAGAAATGGAAAACAGTGAAGGCAGCTCTTACCAGAATTCCTTATTGAAGGAATGACAAGGTAAAGTATATGTAATGTGTCTGCTGCAAGCTTCAAACGCCTATGTTTAATCTAGAATGGCCAAAAAAGACGTGTGTGAATTTCTGTTAGCTCAGTGCTAAAATGCTACTAAAATCCCATAGAGACGCTAGCAGAAATTAACATTTTTTTCTTTGTTTTTAAGTGAGTTTTGACATTTATAGCCCAAAGGTGAAGACCATGGTTCACCACTTACATCCTCCCATTTTAAATTACAAAAATAAATGAATGAGAGCATAAAAAATATTACTAATTAAATCTGACCTTAATTTACATGCTTATAAATTGTTCACACAATGTAAAAGGGAAGCTGGCATTTTCAAAAAAGCTTTATATATATATAGCTTTCTGTATGGCTTTATTGGTGGCTGGTTTGTGTTTCCAAGCCTGAAGATGCCAATGGAAGGCACTAATGCTAAAGCCTCATACAATGTCGCTGCTTTTGATTCACCCATAAAAATCACAAAACACACTCACACACACAAAGAATGTAGGAGCCAAGGATTTGATTTGGTCACCATGGCAACGATTGTAGTGCTCCCAACGATTTAACACGGCTTCAGTGGGTGAGACACTGTACTGACACGCAGTTCATCCTGAGTCATGCCTGATTGTCACGCAAGCAGTGGAGGAGTCTGGAGGGATGATGGATGGATGGATGATGATGTCTAATTCAGTAGGAGGATCCCAAACTGCCCTCTATCTGTTCATGATGAATACCACACACTGTGACTCTCTACGAGGCTGAGTGAAGTTGTACTCCAACAACGCCCTATATGAGCTGCATCAGCCATCTTTAACTCTTAGAGCTTACTTTAACTTGTTTTATTACTGCTGTTTTACAATGTAATTTAAATGTAATCAAGTAATGATGTGATTAATTACATAGCTGGGAGTTACATTTACATTCAATTTACATTCTGTATCACCAGGTTTAAGTCTGCAATTCCAAATTCTTTCACTTTTGTCAATGACAAGTGCATGGCAAAACAAGACTGTACATACAAAAAACTCCAAACTACAGCATGTTTTTGTTACCGCTAGTGATAAACGCAGCTACAGAGGCTTAAAGGAATGTGAGGTGGGGGTTGGGGAATGAGCACAGTATCACAGTTTTGCCTCCAAAGGGCAAATCTTAATGCGAGCTGATTTAGTCTGCGCATACCAGGGAATGTGGAAAATTCTTTTCAGGCATTTTAGTATGAATTTCACTCCCTGTGCTGATAATTACTATCTAACCAAACACTTGTTATCTTTAATTCAGTTCTTTGGCCCTCCCTGCTAAGCACTTTTAATTAAACTATCACTGTGTTTAATAAGTTCACACAGACGCAAGGACACAAATCACCTCAGATAAGATAAGTGCCTGGCAGTTAAACACAAGATTCTGTCTAACATAACGTCTGCTGCAGGAGAACTCCAAGGTATTGCCAAGGAGTTTCAAAATCATCACTGATTATTTATTTATTTATGTATTTTTTGTCAGGGAGCCGCTTTCCAATACTGTGTTTAGTTATTTTGCCTTCTAGCAAAAGTGGTGAAAGCCAGTGTTAAAAGAGCAATGAATTAGCATCATAACACAAATCCTTAGCATTTCCAGCTTTTTCTAAGAGCTGCAGGTACACTTTTCTAATTAAGCTCCTGTTTTATCTCTCACCTCTTCTAAACTGAGAAGAGATCATCGCTGCACTTTAAAAAAGCATGGGCTGCAAGTCAAGTGGCCTTTCAAATGATCAGTAAATATGTATCATAGGGAGGCATGAGTCAGAACATACATATTTAGAGCATCATAGGGTAGGGGTCAGAAAGTAGGCAAATGGGGCAATCCAAAACATTTCCATTCCTCAGAAATCCAAAGACCAGACAAGACAATATCTTACCCAGATTAAACTACAAAACATCTAAAAACTAAGCCAAGGAAATCCTGTAAATACTTGGATCCAGAAATATGATTCATGATTGAGGTTGGCTAACACAAGTGTACATACGGGACAGCCTGAACTTACAGGACATAGCCACAGGTGCCACTAATGACCATTCTAATGAGCACATGTACAGACAGACCTGAGGGGGGCTTGAATCACTGTGCTTTTGCCCTCAGAGTGCCCTCTTGGTCTGTGTGTGTAATAAAGGTTACTCAATTACTTTAATGATAAGATACAACTACATATAATATAATATAATATAATATAATATAATATGCATCGATCAGGCATAACATTATGACCTCGTTTCTATGCTCATTGTCCATTTGATCAGCTCCACTTACTATATAGGTGCACTTTGTAGTTCTACAATTACAGACTGTAGTCCATCTGTTTCTCTGCATACATTGTTAGCCCCTTATTACCCTATTCTTCAGTGGTCAGGACCCCCATGGACCCTCACAGAGCAGGTACTATTTGGGTGGTGGATCATTCTCAGCACTGCAGTAACACTGATGTGGTGGTGTGTTAGTGTGTGTAGTGCTGGTCTGAGTGGATCAGACACAGCAGTGCTGCTGGAGTTTTTAAACACCTCAGTGTCACTGCTGGACTGAGACTAGTCCACCAACCAAAAATATCCAGCCAACAGTGTCCTGTGGGCAGCGTCCTGTGACCACTGATGAAAGACTAGTGGATGACCAACACAAACTGTGCAGCAGCAGATGAGCTATCGTCTCTGACTTTACATCTACAAGGTGGACTGACAAGGTAGGAGTGTCTAATAGAGTGGACAGTGAGTGGACACAGTGTTTAAAAATTCCAGCAGCACTGCTGTGTCTGATTCACTCGTACCAGCACAACACACACTAACACACCACCACCACATCAGTGTTACTGCAGTGCTGAGAATGATCCAGCACCCAAATAGTACCTGCTCTGTAAGTGTCCATGGGGGTCCTGACCACTGAAGTACAGGGTAAAAGGGGCTAACAAAGTATGCAGAGAAACAGATGGACTACAGTCTGTAACTGTAGAACTACAAAGTGCACCTATATAGTAAGTGGAGCTGATAAAATGGACAATGAGCATAGAAACAAGGAGGTGGTCATAATGTTATGCCTGACGGTGTGTATTTTATGTTACATTACCAAACATATTCAATAATGATCTGCACTCTGGGGTGGTCAGTCTATTGTTCTAAGAACACCAACAGCTTCTTTGTTTGATTTGTACCTTTTTGTTGTCTATTTCCTTTTCTCAGTAAGGGTTTCTTGGCAGACACATCCTTTCAGACTCATAATACTGAGTTGTCCTCTCACAGTGGAAGGATGGACAGAAATACCTGTGGATTTTTTCAGATCTAAAGGAAGAGTGAAGATGTTTTTTTTTCTTTCTCTCTCAGAGAAGAATGCTTTAAGTGCTGTTTATCTGATGGTGACATTTTTGGTGGTCTGCCAGGTCTTGCACTGTTGCTCAAGAGTTCCATTTTCTTTATATCTTTTGATGTTTTGAAATCCAGTTTTGGAACCTCTTGGTTTTACACTTATTTTCCTTTGATAATTGAAACAAATGAAATGTGGTCTGCACAGTACTTTATGTGGAGCTCTAAGTGAGTTATAACTCACTCCTTCCTAGCAGTTGGATAGCATAGTGGATAAGGCCTTCACCCTGAACACTGGAGCTTGGGGCTTAGTTGCCATCTCAGGCAAAGAAATCCTTTTGGAAGGCTTCTAACACTACATTTGGGTAGCTCTGAATCACTCTGGATAATAGTATCTGCCATGTCATGTAAATTGGGCATTAAGCTTGTTAAGGTTACCCTTCTCTTTTACCTTGAGCATTTGCCTCCTCAATGTATATACATTAGATGCAAACTGTTTCTGTTGTAAGAAAACCTTGTATCGCTGACATTCTGACTTAAAATATGCTCAGTTGTAATGCAAATGAATGGAACAACCTTTTATTCCAACAAAGTGCATTTAATTTGATTCTATTATGAAGGGTCTAATGGTCAGCTTGTGTTTTCAAATGGTATAAAAATAAAATAAAAACACAAAGAAACAGAATTTTTTGATTTATGAGCTTAGACTTACCTATCAAGAGAGTTTCTTTCACTGCTACTTCAGTCTCTGTCTGGAGGTCCACAGCACTGCACAGTTTAATGTTTTTCTAGATCCAGCACATTGACTCAACCTACAAGCCCCTTATCGTTCGTGAGTTGAATCTTGTGTGTTGGAACAAGGAAACATTAAACAGCGTAGTGCTGTGACTCTTCAGGACTGGGACAGAATCTGCTGTGCTAGAGGACAGGAGCATAAAGCTGTTTGATCCAGGGAACAGATCAAACAGGAGGAGCCCAAACCTCGTACAGTACTTTTAACATGAAGACTGACTGCTATTTGGTCTCACATCTCACACCTTTGAAGTGTGCTGATCTCTATTGGAATTCACATTCATCTTAACACAACTCCATCTGTCCAATGCATCTGTGCCATGTGCTTTGCAGAGATGCTATCATGATCAGAACAAATGCGGCCCCCTGTTTTATTTCAGCCGGTGCTTTCATCTGTGGCCGGCCTTATCTGTGCACTGAGAGGAGAATAGGAAGTGTTGTGACATTTATCTTACTGCTTATGCTTCCCTCCCTTATCTCCGCTAAAGACGAACGGCACTGTAAGTGTTTAGAACAGCAGGAAAAAAGATAATTCATAATGAGTTCGGAGCCGCTAGAGACAACAGCAAAAGAGGATTTTCATCATGACTACAGAACAAAGTGTTTGACTACAAGATTAAACAGGTGCCTGATTCCTGAAGGTGGATCCTGTTACAAATCAGAGATAATATCTCTTGCTTGTTTGCATCCAGACGTGCCCTAAGTCTGCTCTTCCTCTAATAATCAAAAAAAGGCCCATGGCAGAGGTCTCGCTATCAATCTGCCAAATAAAATCATCAAACATCTCTTTTGCATCACACTTTGTTCCTGTTTGCCCTCTTGCACAATGGCTGGAAAGTGTGAGCTAAAGGACAGTTGATACACTTGGCCAGGGATGGCTTCTAAGCACAGTTGACTCAATTCAGACAGCATGGGAACGGAACTGGGTTGTGCTGGATCTAGTTAGCTTAGCGAACACTAAGCCTCATATGCTTTCCATAACATGCAGCCAAGCACTGCTTTGAAGATTCCAAGAAACAATCTGATGCTATGAATAGAAAGCGAGTGAGAGAGCGAGAGAAGTTTTTGAGGGAGTACATCTGTGGCTAGGAACAGAGGAGAATTCTGGTTTGAGGGAGGTCATACTTCATCTTGAGATATTTATCATGTCGTCTCCATATTCAACACTGACACAACTGTAAAAATGCTACATTAATCTTTGCTTTTAAGCCCACCCACTGAACAGCTTCAGGGCGTTCAAGTTACCTGATACAAGGCTACATGTTTCGTATATATGACATCAAGCTCAAGTTACTTCAAGTTAAGGGCTTTGTGTGATTTATCTAGACCTCAGTAAATTAACCCCAACACATGCATAACTGATGAGATCCTGCAGACCAAACACCAAACACAAACTCATTCAACCAATCACTGTTGTTTCTGGCATTGGCATAGCAACAGTTATGCTGACTGATATGCTGCGTTCCAGCAACCAAAACTCTTTGACAAACATGGTTTTCTTCCGCTTCATTATTTATGGTGCTGGCGTCTCCAAAAGCAGCTCAAATTGACTTATGAATGCCTAACGCCTATGTTCAAAAGCACTCAATGCTCCTGAATAAGGAGGTGAAACCAGAGCCAGTTTAAGGCCACTTCCTGTTTCTCCTATTACATCAAAAACAAAACTGCTAAAGAGATTGAGGGACTGCTGGAGAGCATCCATGAGTGAGTCTTCAATGAAGAGGGGTGAATAGCAAAAAACAAAAAAATTAAACTTGTTTCTAACCTTTCCTGCGAAGTTTTACTTTAGGAAAGTTGAAGGATGTATTAAATAAAAAGGAACACATCTGTATTTTTCCTTTTTTTTTACAGCAAACATGTTTTGGGCAGTAGGACACTAGCATTACTGTTGCTGAGTGCTGATTGGTTGGTGAGATGATCAGCCCAGCTCACTGGCTGAGTGAAGCAGTTTGCACTCACTGATGTCATGAGTGTACATTTGCACCATTGTAAAGTCCTATAATTGTTCAAAGGCACTAAAAAGGCAACAGCAGTGATTAAATATTTTTGCACTTAAAGATGATCTGCTTGTTTGTAAGGTTTCGTTTTTGTGGTGCAACAGGGAGGATATTTGGTTTAAAAACACACACAACTCATGGGAAATGCTGTCCATGTCCAGTCAGCATCTTTAAAGTTCCTTTACTGTAGCAGATTGAGCCAGCTCCACTTTTCTGTTTGTTTAATGGTCTAAGGATGTTTAAGTGAGGTTAACTAAGCTGGCCACCTATGATAATGTAAAACTGCCAGATTGTTATCTACTGCAGACTATAACTCTGTCCTGGATTAAAAAGAATAGCTTGTAGCTGTAGCCTAGTTTTGTTGGTCTATCATGCTTATGTACTCTGTTAAAACTAAAAGCTTCTACTTCTTCTAAAAGAGTACTTCTGTGTTCTCTACGTAGGTCTAACTGGGGTTGCCAAGTGTCTGGTTTTATGCTGCATTGTGCGGTGCCTGGTTGGTTCTGCCAACTGGATGTTAAAATGTCTGGTTGAGTTCCACTCTAAAGGCATTTGATTTGTTTAAACTGAAAAAGTTCTGTAACAGCCCCGTCATTGTATTCCCCGTCTTTTTTGAGCATCTAAGTTGAAGTGAGTGTTAGTCCAAAGGGTCTGCAGTGTGTCCCCCAAAGCTGAAATGAAACCTACGTCACTGGTGTATAGTTTTGGTATGAAAAAATGTCAGAATATTTCACATTTGTCTGTCATTTATTATTTTTGCATTTAGTGTATAAAGGCCTTGTACTTGGTGCAAAACAGTTTCTAGTTTAGTGCCAGGAGAGCTTCCAATTATACTTGAGATTTTCCTGAGGGTTTCTGAACCTGATAGAGTTGAATTACTTTAGAAATTGATCAGTGACCTTTCTTGCAGGTGAAGTTTGCCATGAGTCATGCCATGGTTTCCTAGAATAAGAGAAACATCATGTTCCAGGTGTACTTCATGTGTTCTGATGATCAATAACGTATACTGAGAGAGCCAAGCCTCATGCCTCCCTGAAGCATAGCGGACGTTAAAGAAAAGGCACACTGGACAAAAAAGAAAGCATGTAACACGTAGCCATTAGCAGTGACTCAGGATGGTGAGCTAATGAAATGTGCAGCCAAACAAATTTCATGGCTGTCTATACAGAGAGAACAGCAGTAATGATGCACTTCAATAGGCTGCACAGCAAAATGCCATCAGTCATATCAAAGCCTCTGTCTCCTCTGCTTTGAATGGGGACTTATTTCCAAGCCAGCTTTTGCTGATGACTTCAGACGGATCCATTCACAGGTGCTTGTTGGCAATTTGTTTATTTGCACTTGTGTTCTCTATCCTTGAGCAAAGCTCTGAAATGTATGTGTGGGAGAAGCTTTAGAGATTAGCATGCTAGCCATGAGCTCTATGCAGTACATGAGGGAGGAGCTTTAGCGATTAGCATGCTAGCTCCAGTGGAGCTCCTTGGAGAGCTGAGGCTGGGCTGGAGATGGATGGCTGGCTGTTGAGTTGCTTGATTCGTGCTCGAGGGTCCCTAGTGGGGAGGGATTTTTTTTTTTGGTGTTCTGTGACTGGCAGCTGCAGCAGGGGCGGCAGATGGCCGGGCAGAGGTCCAGGGCGCGGGGGTGAGGGACCTGGTGTCACTCTGAGCGTCTGTGGCCCGTCTGGGCCACTGGCAGCAGGGAGAAGAAAACGGGCAGTGCCATCCACAGCTGAACAGTCTTTGCTACCCGTCATCATGGGCACTACTGAGGCATGTAGGATTGGGTTATTAGGCATGCACACCTGCGGCGGTAGAGTGGGACTGGACTGTGTGTTGTGTGTCTGCATGTGTAATGGACTGGCCAAAGCGTGTGGGAGATGTACTCTACCACCACACACCTGATACTTAATAGCCACAGCAGGGTTGCAAAAAAAACCCAAAAAAAAAACAAAAAACAAAATCAGAACATGCCCTCATCACTATATTACACTTAAAATCTAGTCGGGTGAGATGAGACCACATCACTTCCCTCCGAAGGCTGCTCCCACACACCTGTCAGCCAAAACTACACTCTCTGATCACAGGCTTGGCTCAAGGCTCCTCTCACTGGCCAGATCACACAGAATCTGTTATGGAATATCTTGAGTCAGCCTAATGGGAGACCAAGAGCTGGGTCAGAAATGTAGTCAAGTGTCTGTTTCATTGACTTCAAGTAAAGCAGCCTGAATATCAAACAGGAGAGGAAATCTGTAATACGTTGCAATCTTTAGAGTGTATGTGTTTCATTGCACTCGAAAGTCTGATATTTGTAAGTCGGCCCTGCTCTAGACTTCTGATCTAAATATGTTCTAGTGCTTCTACTCACAGAAAAACAAGGATGCCCTTAGAAAAGCTGTTTCTATAATAAATCATTCAATTTAATAATCGTCCATTCTAACATTTTTTAAAAAATGTCTGCATAATTTAATTGCTCAGATGCAAAGTCAGAGTGTTTTAATGTGAAATGGTGTAGCAGCATAGATTTCTTTACTATTCAAAATAAGTGACTTTTTAAAGGAAAATTTGATAATGGAAAAATTATGGTACACTTACAATTTTAATAATAATAATAATAATAATAATAATAATAATAATAATAATGAGCTAAGAAGTCTTCTCAAAACTTTCCATAAAACAATGTCTCAGGCATCAGGCAACATATTCATAATCGTTTCGTGTAATAACTTTCTGTGAGGCAGTTTTGAGTCTTTGTGGTCCAGTTCCCATCACCAACACTGTGAACAATTATGACTTGGTAAGTTTTTCTAGAATGGTGTGTTTCACATCAAAGCACTTTGAATTTGCTTATATCTTAATGAATGAATTATGCATAAATTTTCCATTTTTTCTTTATGTGTGTTATTTCAGTTTTTCATTACAGAAAACAACATATGTTTTTGTCATTTTTTGTGAATTGCAACTGGGAATTTCTGAACTTTTCTAGATGACTGTTCTGTTGTTTGTTTCTCTGTTGGAGGCAGTATTTTTAAGTTTTGAGTACATTGGGAAACAGCGCTGTTTCACATGTATGATAAGAAGGCGTACATGGCCAGTTTACAAGAACTGATAACCAACTGTTTTTGTCAGCTATTGTGAGTTTGTCCAGTAACATTTCTTTTTAATCAAATGTGGTAAATAAATCCCAGAGTTTGAATTAGATCTCGTTATCAAGTCATCTCCAAGATGGATGACACTCCATGTCCAGCAGGCTGTTCATAAAGGCCAGTTTCCCAGGCCCAGAGTAAGCTTAAGCCCAGACTAAAAAAAATTCCAAATGGTGATTCATCATTGACACCATAATTTACTCCAAGATTATGTTCAATCAAAGGCCGTAAAGTTTTTTTTTTCCTAGTGGACAAAATCCATGTACTGTTGTATGCAAACGTTTTGGCACCCCTGGTCAAATTATGCATTTTGTTGAATTTCTAAGTGAAATTATGTTAACACATCCTCTAGAGGGAGCTAAATTTAAGCTGTACTATGTAAGCTTTAAAAAAAACGAATCACCCTGTAAAGCCTGAAATAGCCATTTAAAAGTCAAAAGTGTGGTCAGATTTCATGGGAATGTTTTGGACCATGTGATACGTGTTTACATGTGAATATCACACACACAGGCTCAAAAGGAAGGTTTGACCTAAATGTTTAGTTCTCAAATGTAAAATCATTGTTTTACTGATGAAAATATGATGACCACAGTAGATCATTAACTCTTATCCTCAGAAGACACACCTTTGCCAAGTTTGACTGAGTTCTCTTTGAATACTCTTCACTAATCATCAGATTCATCTAATCAGGAAAGGGGGTACAAAATATTCTTTAACACGTTGCATGCAAATACACAGTTCCAAATTTCCAAAACTTACATAGTAAGACTTTTTATGTATTTTTAGTGCACAAATTCAGCAAATGAACAGTAATCATACATTAAAATGTTCAGTAGTAGAGGATGTGCATTTGTTTTGAATTAGAAAATCAACAAAAAGATGTAATTTGACTGAGGGTGATCAAATTCTTGCATACAACTATATGAATGCGTATCATTTCAGTCATGATAAAACTTCATAATCTCCAAAATGGAGAAGGAATAAAACATCCTTTACTTTACTACATGTCAGTAAAGTAATTTTGGATTGCTTCTATTGGTCCACTCATCAAATGTTTTCATATTGTAAAGCTGGTGTTTTCAAATGGTACAAAAAATAAAAACCAAAAAAGGAGTGAGATGGTTTTGACATGATGCTAATGTGTAAGAGTGCAGGCATGTGTATGACAGGCTCTTTAAACAGTGCATGATGATGGAACTCCTTTTTGCTTCTGAGCCTGGTGGCCTTTCGGCCTACCCTCATCCAGACGGAGTCCCGAGCGTCCGGCTGAGAGCACAGCGGCCCAGCACAAAGCAGAGCGATCAATATTTGAGCAGCTGCAGTGCCTCTCTTTCACTCCCTCTGCATCTCTCTCTCTCACTCGGTCCACACCTCCTTCACACTATCTATCCATCTCAGTGTGTCTGCCCAGGAGATGGATTGTGAGAGGGACAGAGAGAGTAGAGAGAGATAGAAAAAGAAACAGAGAGAGAGAGAGAGAGAGAGAGAGAGAGAGAGACTAGGAAAGAGAAGTGATATCTTTCCAGAGCCTCCCTTGATACATTATAGATGAACTCTCAGATCCACTCACAGAGACACTCGAACGGTATTATCGGCGGTATTAATTCATGCCATTGGCTCTACCTCTCTCTCTCTCCCTCTCCCTCTCTCTGTCTTTTCATCTTCAGATTGAGCTTTTCCACAGATGTTGGGCCTCCCGCCGACTCGGCGCTGAGTAATTGTCTTCCAAAGGGACGGATAAAAGCCAGATCGGGGGATTCGGTGGGTTTGTCAGCGCCCCGGTAAGGAGGGGGGCTGTGGGGTGGGTCCACCGTGACTTGAAAGTTGTGCTGCTAAACATCAGCTAATAAAAGAAACCATCGCTTCTTATTATGGCCTCGGCAAGATAAGTGGTGCCTCACTTCTCCTCGAAAATGAGTAAAATAAGTGATGGATGAGTCCTGTGTTTTATTTCAGGGAGAGAGAGAAGAAGAGGGAGAAAGAGAGAGAGCCACAACAGCACATCTCTGATCATTGCTTGTGCTTTCTAGACATACATCTCCTTGGGGAGGCGGCGGACAAATTGAAAGCTTTGAAATGACGCGTGTGTGAAATTAACCCTCCTCACACAGCTTCTGACACTTAAAGGCATGTGTTTTTTTCTTTACAGAGAAGCTTGTCCCTTTGATCAATCTGTGAAGTCACTTTTTGGTAGCACTAGCACACATGAGAATGCCTCAAAACAAACGCGGAAATGCTGAAATGAAGGAAAATGAATGGCGTTTGTGGCCAAGCGTCTTGAAAGCCGTGGGCTCATTCAGATCATCTATCATGAAAGAGCTGAGAAAAATCACACAATCATATTGTTTGACTGACAGACTAGAGTAGCGCCGCTGACAATAAGATAGCAGCGCAGAGACAGAGAGTGCAGCAGCAGAAGTTAGAGGAGTGTGAACTCGGGATGATTTGCTTTGGTGTGCTTGATTAAAGCTAAACACGAGGAGCTCTCTGGCTGTTTTAAAAAGGTCCTCCAGAGGTGCTCGCTTTCATCTAATCCTGATAAACAGAAAGATGTGGGAACATTCACGGGCCGAGTTTAAAGACGTGCTCTGCTTGCCTTGATCAGCGAGGCAGGAGCTTTCATTTCACGTTCGTGTAGGCCTTTCTGTGTGTGCGTGGTGATGGTGGAGTTGAAGGGGTTGATTCATTGTCGACACCCCCCACCACCACCACCACACATATGCCGAGTGTTGATTCAGTCATAGATGATGAGTAGCTGTTCATGCCAAATAATAATAGTAATGTTCTTCAACAAATAACAGAAGCAATGCACGTAATAATATGGCTTTAATAAGCTAATATGAATCTATGAGAAGCACTACACAGCTGCCTGCCATCAAACATCCAACAGAAAAGCCAACAAGTCAGCCAGGTTTGAAGGACAGAAGTCTTTTATACTGAGCCACTACCTCAGCACACTGTACCTGAATGTGTCTCTGGCCTTGTAGGCCAGCAGCCTGGATTCTATATGCAGTAAAGTAATGAACCCATTCAATATCTTCAGGTTTGGGAACACAAAGAGCAGCATTGTTATACTGTATGTCCCTTACTGAGTAAAGAAAGTGTTTTGCAGGTCTTTTTTGTTGATTCTGGTTTACTCTGTTTGTTTCTTACCAGGAATTATGGTAGTGAAGGTTTAACATGTGTATTGACTCCATGCATTAATCTAACTCCAAACTATGAAACGGATTCATCAATGAAAGATTTCAGTCTAGTTAAGATATACTGTTGATATAGACATATCGCTGTTATCGGAAACAAAACCTTCTATCTCCATTTTTGTTATTTTTTTAGTCTTGACATAATGTGAAAACGCCTGCTGCCCTTTACATTGTATGTAAATTTCATGCTGAATGGACCAAAAGAAAGAGCCCAAAAATACTTGAAAAAAAATCTGGTTCCACTGACTTACGTTAAAAGTAAAGTATGTTTTTTCCTTCTCCTGTAAAGTTTCCATTTTGGAGATACGAGGTTTTGTTCTGACAGCAGCGATACTCTCTATATGTGTCACTCAGCATAGGCCTAAATTAGAAACAGGGTACGTATACTGTAGAGACAGATAAGACAAATTTCATAAATCTACACTTATCAAAAAGGTCAGACAATGTCTCATTAACCCGTTAAATGACTAGGACCTGCTGGTGAGACCACATGCCTATTATACACTTCCATGACTTAAGAATATATTAACCACTTGCATTGTAGACCATGTAGTTACTGAATAATAAGCTTTAGGATGTAATAATACTGAGATTTTAAGGAATTAAAGAGGAGTTAAGATTAATCCTAAATTTTCTTGGTCTGTTTTAACTTAAATACAAGTTTTAGAAGAAGTCTACTGTCCATGTAAAGTTCAACAAATTAACATTTAGCTCATGTAAAAGGTAATATTGTAGTAATAATACAAATAATAAATGGAAATCTATGGGAATAAGTGTCCACAATATGTTCTTTTCACTTTTATGAAAGCAATTGAGGAAGTCCAGTAAGTGCAGAGCCTTTAACCAAATACAATATTTAGCCAAAAATAAAATCATTGAACAGCAGCAATTCAGATGAAGTAATGCCACAATAAAAGAGCACAGCAATAAAGGAGAAATAATGTACAAACTACAGACAGCTATGCATGACAGTGTTAGATCCACCTCTAGTAAGTGCTTTATGCTGTATAACAGCTTGGATGCCCTTTGAGCAGTATATCACCACAGTATCAGGCTAATCAGTGGAGGATCACTTGACCATATGGAGGAAAACATCAAACAACCAGGTAAGAAGCACAAGGGAACAGTAGGGCATGATTACATCAACTGCAGAGTGCTACTCTGACGCTCCACTTCCTCAGAGACAGGAATGACCACTCTGACCCCTGCCCTGCTAGTTTCAAAACAGGTGGCAATTGAGCTGCCATCAACGTTTAAAATGTCAAACGCCTTTTCCTGCAGGTCCTGACTGTGTGAAGCATTGAAACTAAAATTTCCAGGTCTTTTGACGCCGCAGCACGTTTGAAACATTTGATTTAACATGTAGGGCTACTGTATTTGGGGTTTTGCAATTAGTTTTGACATTTTTTGAGAAGAAAGAATATTAACAGTTTCAGTGTGTATGTTTATACAGTCTTACTGAAAAGAAGTGAAAGGCTTTGAATAATGCAACCTTATTAAAAGCACAATTTTGGATTGACTACTAACTGCTTTCTTTGAGAACGACGGCTTTTTATGGAAAAAGTCTTATGCCAGAAGTCTGACATCGCCTCTTACACAAAAGGCAAAGTGAATTGAAAAACTGTAATTGTTTAAACCTTTTTAGAGCATTAGAACCAAAACTCAAGGCTGAGTTTTCTACAAATGGTGGAATAAGTAAGTAGGTAAATAAATAAATAAATAAATAAATAAATAAATAAATAAACGTAAAGGTTCTGTTCCAGTGCATGCATTCTGGAACTTATATATTTTGTGTGGGTTCTTTAAACTTTACATAAGTTCTCTGCAATCACACATCCAGCTGTCAAACATGGTTCTCTAGAGAATCATCCATTGAAAGGTTTCTTATGGAAACAAAAGTTTTTTTTTTTGTGTAAAAAACCCTTTTTGGCACCTTTATTTTTAACATTACACAAACAAGGCAAACTGTGGAAATATATTGCATTCAAAGTGATGAAAATGACATTCTGTAATGACTTATGTGTACAAAGACTGTCTTAATAATATTAATATTGACCAAAACAAAATTTTATAGCTATTTGTGGTTTGAGTGCAATTTTTCACTCAAACCACAACTTGTTTTAACTTGAAATACAGTATTCTGTAGTCTTGTAAAATCCACAGTTCAGTCAGAAAATGCAAAATACATGATCAATATTCTGGGCTTTTTCTCCTTGGTATCAATTATTTTGAAGAGCCCATCACACTGACCTAGCATTGGCTAATTAATCGCCTACATTTATTTATTGTCTAGATTAATTATACAGCAACACATTTGCTCGCTTCCTGTGTCATGTCAAATCAAGAAATACTTTGATCAGTCTTTAATTGGTTGAAAAGGAGGAACGTGAGCGCGGGACAACGGCCCTTGAAGAGCCTGGTGAATGCAGCAGACGTGTGGGGGCCCACATCGGATGATTTATTTGGTTTCTCCCTTTAGGCGTGCTTAATTGGCAGAGAGGAGAAATGGCTAATTAATGCCGGTGGAGTGATTAAGGACACAAGGGCAGCAGCTTTCAACCTGTCAATTAAAGAAAGCCAGACATCAGCAGTCTCCTGCCACAATGGCAGCGGCTGACAGGAATACGCCTTTAGAGGAAAAGAGCTGCTCAAACACAGCATTCAGCCTCGGCCAACCGGCTGCTGTTTCAACGTCTGCTTGGAAGTAATAACAGCTCAAACTAAGTGGCTGTTTATATGTTGCTGCTGCTGCTGCTGCTGTGTGCTTTATTCTGCCTTACACAGACGTTTGGTGGCATGGTCTCTGTGAAGCGAGTTCTGCAGAGGGATATTTTATTATACTTATAGGGATAGCTCTTACACTGCTAGAAATGTAAGTGAATGAATTTATCATTAGGAGATTGTTTTTTAAAAAAATGATATATTTCTGAACATTCTAATTATATTAAGTGTTCTTGTTAAATGAAACGGTCTGGCTGATAATATTACTAATTTCAAGCATTATTGCTTCAAACAAGCACAATTCTCTGATGGTTTAGTAAACATATTTCACTTGATTGAAATTACATGAAAATGTTCAGAAATTGATGAAATAACCTCATAACATGCCTAGTAACTATTGCAGAAGAGAAATATTGCACATGAAAACTTTCATTCCAAAATGCTGAATGTCCATTTGTAACAACTTTGGATATGGCAAGTTGTTAAAAAGAACAACAGCTGATGCATAATGGAAAATGCATTCTTATTTCTCTGATAAAGGTTTTATTAATCATAATACAGAGCTGATAGTTTTTGTATGTATGTGAGAAGCAGGTCACGTATATCATAAAATAAAATAATGATAATTCTTAAAAAAAAGTGATCTAGTAATGCACTTTGGAACACAACCATTCATATATTACCTATATTTAAAGGGGAAGTCCACTGATTTTTCACATTTTCTGCGTAATTCAAAAACTGAGATGTAAACTGAATGACTGTTTACATCTTGAACATTTAATCAAGCACAAATTTTAGCACTTTGAGAAATATTATTATGCTTTCCAAAATATTATTTGTTGTAGTGTAGAGGTCTTTGTGTAGGCTTTATTTGAATGTTCTTATGCCTTTAACTGAGCACAGAACAGATATCATTCCAGGTTCCTTAAACAAGCTTAACCTTAATCAAATATTTTTATTAGGGCTTGACTGATATAAGAACATTGTGGCTAATACAGATAACAATTTTAAGGTGCTAATAATTCTTATAACTGATATCAGCAGATAATATTTTATTTTTATATATTAGACTTATACTTTATACTGTAATACTTTTAGTTAAACAGTACTTTACTGACTGATATGATTGGGAGCTCTCAAATAAACAGCAGAAATTCATAGTCTTAAATAAGATAAATATTGCAGCACTGGAATTGAAGTTCTCTTCATAAAAAAGCTCTTGTTGTGTTATAACATGTTCTTCGTCATTATTTTCACTGATGTTGTTATTAAAACTTCAAGTTGTCGACATTGAACCACCAACTGATATACATCGATCCAGCCCAAGTTTTCATTAAACAAACCATACAGTTTAGTATCAAAAACAGGGACATATCTCTGCTCAATGAAGGTGCTCACATACTCCATAACAAGGCCTACAAGGCTAAGCTCAGACCAAAGTGAAAACTAAGTGCTAATAAGAGCTGAGCTCTTTGCTAAAGAGGTATTTACCAAATCTATCCAAAGCAGTTTCTTACTTGTTTACTGTAATACAGAAACTTGCAATGAGAATAAAATACAGTTTTACACTGTTTTTAAAATTCTTTTTGCTTTTACATTTTTCAGAAAGTATCAGTCGTCCACTCAAGTAAGAAAATTAGCTCGCTCAATCTCACTGGCAAGCTAGCTAACAAATTGCTGTTTCCATGTAAACAATGTAAACATGATTCAGTCAAACATCTTCCCTTCAAATCTTCACTGTCAACAGCCATGTTTAAAGCCAGATACGGAGCCATGGTTTCACCTTTCAGAGAAAGTTATGGTTAATGTTTGACATTTGTGAAGAAAGTGATTTACTCTAGTGTGATTGGCTATATGCAATGAGGTGGCCACATTCATTTGCATAAAGTTTCACTTTTTCACCCTGCATTGTACTGTAACCCATCATGCACTGAGTGATATGTCAGAACACTCCATTGAAATGAATGGGCTGCAGTGAGGCGAAGATGCAAGTGGATGCATACCAACATACTACACTACACACTACTCACAGTATCTATCAATGGCGAACCGAGGGCTTTTTATTAAACAAACCACAGAGTTTAGTATCAAAGACCACACAAAATAACAGGGAAGACAAAGGACACTACTGTTTACTGCACAACCAGTGTGACTACATCAGCACTTTTGACTGGAGCATTAACTACATCCCTAGATGCAAATTACGGCTTTGGTCCGCTCAGCTCTTATTAGCACCTAGTTTTCACTTTGGTCTGAGCTTAGCCTTGTAGGCCTTATTATCGAGTATGTGAGCACCTTCGTTTAGCTCCTGCATGTTAACTAGGAGCAAAAACAACAAGTGCCATCCTCAGGGTGGGCAACATCCCACGTTCATGTCACCATACATGCGCATGCTCTACTACACAAGGTCACATGACTCACCGCTGGCTGCCGGTGGCCTATCAGCTGCCCCGTTGCACATTCGGGGGGCATTCTGCTCCTTCCTGGTTTCCACGGCAACCCAGTGCGAGAGACAGTGCTCAGCGGGACGCTAGCTGCATGGCAGGCGCTTGTTTACTGGCACTGAGGGCTCTAATATTCGCTGACGTGCTTCCATAGCGTCACTACCCTCATTCAAGCCCTCTCCCCATCTCTCCACACATCTGTGGAAATGTAGCACAATAATTACAGTCTCCATGGCAATGCCATTAGAACTGCTTTTTCCCTCTCAGGTTTTTGCTCTTTCTTTTTTGAGTTGAACATTTATAGATACGACTATTATCTTCACCAGGGCATCAGCCTCCACATGCTCTCCAATCCAATTGTCAGATGTGCAAGGACTTATGGAAATGGCACAGCAATCTGATTTGGGGTTTGTTTATTCACTTGTGGGTTTTCTCTTTCATAAAATGCACCGAATGAACATCTATAAATCTTCAACTGACCTCTTCAAACTCTGTGTATGTGGGTCCACACTTCTATTCCTCACTCACATGACTGCATACCTTACTGTACATCCTTAAAAAAGATGCTTGTTTAAGGGTTCTTTAGTAAAGGGAATGGTTCTGTTTAGATCCATGACTTCTATATAGAACCTTTTAGAAAATGGTTCTATATAGAACCATAAGCAGCACATTCTGAATCAAACTGTAGAACCATTTCACCATGCAACCATTTAAGTATAAAATGGCTCTATATAGAATACATGATTCTTAGAGTGTACATATTGATTTCATAGTTGTTCTATATAAATCATTTATAGTAGTTACCAAGTCTTAAAATTAATAACTGAATAATAAGCCTGGGGTTCAGTGGGTTAAACATATCCTAATTCATTCAACTTTTTCACCCTGCATTGTACTGTAACCCATCATGCACTTAGTGATGCGTTAGAGCATTCCATTGAAATGAATGTGATGAAGCGAGTCGAAGATGCAAGTGGATGCGTACAAACATACTACACTACACAATACTTACAGTATCTATCAATGGCAAACTGAGGGGTAAGCCTTCTGTCTGGGTCATAAATGTCAAAACTCTATAAAAACAAGGGAAAATCACCTCTAGGACTAATTTCTGCTTGTGCCTCTATGGGATTTTTAATAGTATGTTAACGCAAAGAGAATGCTGGTGCACATGAACATTTTCACCTTGGTTAATTAATCTGTCACTGATAAAAGACTTTGGTGGTTAATCTAACATAAAAAGCCTTCAGCATGCGAAGCCAATGGCTGTAGATACCACAGCAAAAAAAAAATTCTGATTTTATTTGTTTTGTTCCCCACTAAAAATGAACAATAAAATAATAGATTCACTACAATACTTTTAGATTTGAAATATAACAAGGATAATATATGTGTATTTTTTAGCTTACAGAAATCATTAGGCCTTCTTGAAAGTCTAGAACATCATCTTAGGTCCCAATTGGTATCTTTGCATTACAACACTAGATTCAAAACACACCTATTTTTAGAGACTCCATGAGTAAATATTAGGTTTAACCAACCACTGTAAACCACAAAGCAACTACAAATTTCTCCTCAGCAATAATCAGGCGTATTGCTTGTGTTGCTAACGGGGTGGAGTTACTTCAGTGTTCAGTACCGTTCTGCGGAAACGTGGCAAACAGCTCAGCCAATACACAGCAGGCAATAAATCTAAATTTAAGAGTGTGTGAAATGCAGTAAGCCATTATTAATTACCACATATGTACAATGTCCAGTCAACCATGGCCAGGCACATTCTGCACAGCAAATCACTGCAAAAGCCAAAAAGTAAACATTCAAAACGGCAGCTTGTCACCTCTGTCAGGTATAAATATCAATGAGCAGCACTTTGGTGTGAACTGGTTGAGAAGAATCAAACCATAATTAGGGTTCATTTCTAAACTGACCCCCAAGCAGCTATGAGCAAACAAATATTGCTTTAAGTAGTGTTGTACTACTTTAGCTTACCTGACCAGTTCCTGAAGCAGACAGATGCGTGTTTTTTTTTAACAGTGGCTCATGTGTTCATATGTGATCTAGCTTGAGCAGATGCTCTTCACAGAGGGAATATCAGTGTCAGTGTGTTTATATTGAAGGGTATGAAATGAAAACCTGCCTATTACATTTAAGTGATTCATTTCCATATATGACCACATTCTTCAAATGTATAGCCTACCCTTTGTTATGAGGAAAAAAGGCTCTTAGTATGTTAACTGTCTATTATGTGACAGATATGCTGGTGAAACACAGAACTGCTGTAGCTGGTGACTATAGAAAACTGGCGAGAGAACAGCGGTAGACACTTGAGATAACACAGCACTCGAGCGTAGTGAATTGTGCTCAAATGTGCAGTGAATGTCATATTTATGGTGAGCTGGGGGTAATGGGTTCTACTGCATTCCATACAATCTCTCTCACCCATTACTACAGATTCCCTTCATCTGGAAAGTCCCAATATGGCGAGCACAGCTGTATGTTAGAGAGGATGTGTGAATATTTGTTCGCTCCTCACATGGGCTGTTTGTAGACATTCAGGGAGATTCTTTGCCTTCGCTGAACTTTTGAACTGTGGTTTAGGGGGCAGAAGGTAAATGCAGGCCTCAGAGTGCACACACAATAGGACTGTTTGTTGATAGCGCTCGTTTCTCATGTTTGCACTTAGCTGCCATTTAGGTGCGTTCTCGAGATCACATCTGTTCATGAACTTTTTCTTTAATTCTGTTGCAACCTATAGGGTCAGACTTCCAAAGCCTGACAAAGACAAGCCTTGAGTTAAATTACAGCAGCGATCCTGTTGGAATGGCCAGTCTAAACCGTAAATCTGTGTGTAGAAAACTAAGGAAACTGCTCATATGGTGGTTTTTGCATTTAGTATGGTTCACACATAGTGATATTGTATTTGGGCTTGAATGCCAAAATGAAACAATGAAATTTCAAACAATAGCAATGTATCTGAATAAAATATAAATAAAATATTTACACTTTACCACCTCTAGATTATATGAAAGCCCATTCCCACCAGGTAGAGGAGAAAAATATGTTTGTTTTTTATTCTTCTTCTCTGATTCTGACTGCAGTATGTCAAAATTGTGACTCAATATTTCAAAACAATCACTTATTTTCTCAAAATATTGACTTAGTACTTGAAAATAATGACATTCTCAAAATTTTGATTTAGTGTTTCAAAATTATGACTTATGTTCTCAAGATACTGACATAGTATTTTTAGTATTGAAATAATGACATTTTGTTGAAACGCATACTTCATATCTTGAAATAAATTATTTTGCTAAAACATTAATTTCCTATCTTAAAATAATATTTGTTTAAACATTGACATAGTATTACTAAAACAAGTTATTTTATCAAAGAAATGTCTTACTTTATCAAAATAATGACTCATTTTCTCAGTTTCTAAAGTTTAACTTTATATCTAAAAATAGTCCTGTGTATCTAAAAATAGGTACTTATTTCTTGAAATGATGACTTACTATGTCAAAATAACAACTTATTACCCCAATTTGAATACTCTTTCTTTAAAATGTCATTATTGTCTGAATTTTGCTTGCTACAAACTCAATATTTTGAGAAAACAAGTCATTCTCTTGAGATAGTATGAGAAAATGTGTAATTATTTCAACGTACTGAGTCAATGTTTCGAGAAAATAGTCAGCATTTCAAAATACTAAGTCAATATTTTTATTTTTAAAAAGTCTTTATTTTGAAATACTTTGTCAATATTTTGACATGCAGCTGGCAGAAATGAAAATATTGACCTGGTGGAAATTCCATAGCAACAACAAAGTGGCAAAGTGTTTTGTTTGTATTCAGATCATCTATTTGTTTATCAAATCGCTCTTCACTTAATCTCTCTATATTCATCAAATCAGTCATTTTTATCTTTCACTTTAGCTTTCATCGTTTAATCTTTGCTCCTTCCACCACTATTATGTGGACGCCAAAGCACAATTAAGCTCACCAAGATTAATATTCATCCTTATTAGAAGAACCTTATAAAGTACCATTTTCCACTAAATATTTAAACTGAATTAATGAGCAACATATTTTTCATCGGCCCTCACCCTGCAATCATGTTCTTTTGCTACTGAGCCCTCTAAATCTGCGAATCTAAGTCGACATGTATAATCAGTCAGCGAGAGAGTATATTAAAAAGAAAATGTGTGGAAAATGTAATTGCGTTGGTTCTCGGTGAGTGGGAGTAAATGATAGGTTTATCAGCCTTCGATTCTGCGGCAAACAATGAAACAGCATTCGGCTCTGCATGACGGAGAACGCTTTCCACCAGAAGCACCGGGCGCATCCCTGCCCTTCTCCAGCTCTGACCTTGAGATGAAAACACTTCCCCAGCAAAATCCCTTTCTTTTGTCACCGTAAAATGGTACCAATTAACGGACTGCTCCGACCGTTGGGTTATTTTTACGAATGAGGGACAAACAAGGATAGTGGGGGTGTGGAGAACAAGAGAGAGAGAGAGAGAAAAGAGCCACAGGGGTTCAGAATGAAAGAAAAGAGAGAGTTCCAGAAGGTCAGGGATAATTAGAGACTCTGAGACTCCATCCACGGACTCAGGAGGACACCAGGGTACACACATCTCCTGCACACACATGCACACGCCATAAAGCTCTAGAGGCGACCCTACAGATGGGCCCTCAGTGCTACACTGTCATTCTCTCTGCCTCTCTCGCCCACACACCTATTTAGTTTAGGAAGCAGCTCCTTGAACACCTGGGGTGTAAGATGATGTTTCTCAGAAGAAAAGACATCTTCACAAGTGGCCTTTTGTGACTATGCACCCGTGTGTAATGTTAGATACAAGGCCACAAGTAAGTGTTCAAAAAGCGTTTTTGTTTTTTTTTTTTTTTCTCCTTGATGGTGAAGATGGACTGCAGCAATAGGAGCACACTGAAGAGGAGAGTGAGAGAATAAAGCCTTTTAAAGTGATTTGGCAAGCTAAAACTGTTATGGTAGACCTTTCAATTAATGAATGTGACCTCAGTGGAGAAAACATTAAAGCAACACAGCTATGCGCATTACCACCCTCATTTGAATCCAAATGTCAGGAAGGATGGCAATCAGCCTCATAACGGCCTCGTAATTATTATTATTTTTTTGGGAGAAAATGATTTTACAGGCTTGGAAGGACGTGCTGCCTCAGGTTAGCCTGTAAAAAGCAGCTGGGTGTTACTAATGGCTGTGTTAACACTTACAGCTGTTTCAATAGCCATGCCTTGTTGCACTAAATGGCAGTTTATAACACAAAGATGTTGCTATGCTGCATGACTCCTAAAGCAGGGGTCTCAAACTTCACATCCAGCCCGTGAGACAGTTCCATACGGCCGGTCACATATTTACAATTTATCCACAAATCTGGCCGGCAAATCAATTTTTCCATTTTTCTGATGGGTAGATTCACTTCACCCACCAGACACTAACAGCTATTTAAAGCTGCACTCTTAAAAAAGAAAATGGTTAGCAAAGAAAATGGTTACATGAAGAACCATGAATGAGGCAAAGGGTTCTTTGAGTGTTCATCTTGAAAAGGTTCTTCAGAGTGGTGGAGAATGTGCTGTAGACAGTTCTATATAGAACTTTGTTGAAAAGGGCTCTATATGGCACCCAGAAGGGTTCTCCAATTGTTACAGGCTTGACATCATAACAACAGAAGAACCCTTTTGGGTGCTATATAGATCCCTTTTCAAAAAAGTTATAAATAGAACCATTTACAGCACATTCCGAAGAACCCCTTTCATGATGTAAAGAACCCTTTAATGATGCAAAGGGTTCTCTGAGTGTTCATGGTTCTTTATAGAACCATTTTCCTTGCTAAAGATCCCTTAAAGGGTTCTTTTATTGCTATGATGTCAAGCTTATAACAATAGAAGAACCCTTTTGGGTGCTATATAGAACCCATTTTCAAAAAGGTTCTATATAGAACCATCTACAGCACATTCGCCATCGATCTGAAGAACACTTTCATGATGCAAAGATTCCTTTAGTCATGCAAGAGTTGCTTGAGTGTTCGTTGTTCTTTATAGAACCATTTTCCCTACTAAAGATCCTTTAAAGAACCATCTTTTAAATAGTATACAGAAAACAAAGTGGGCAAAAACAGTCTGTTTAATTATAAGTGATAGAAAGGGCTTTGAAAATGCCATGTAAAACTAATTTAGATCATTTTTGGTAAATAAAATATCACAAATATGGTCATATGTGGATCTCAAGGGGAAAAATAAAAAAAAACAAGAAAAAAATTAGTATATAGGCCCTTTAAATGTAAGCTCACTTGATTTAATTGAACACCAAATTATATGTCAAACACTATGTAGTAATACTACTACTGATGATGATGATGATGATGATGATGATTAATGTAAGTAGTAGTAGCAGTAGTTGTGGTTTGTGGTGACAGATGAATTGCTAATAAACATTCTTTATTATCATCATCAACTATGCTGCTAATAAACATTGACTTAGAATAAATGAGTATCTATGTTTTGAAGTTAAAATTGATACTTAAAAAGAATATGGGATGCATTATTCCCTACATTTGCTTTGGAGAACTGTCTGGCTAGTGGCCCACAAGTAACTGTTCTAAAGCATCAGCCTTCATGTTGGCTACAAGAGTGAGATGTCCACTGCCCCAGCTGGACGAGCTAACGTTGTTATGAAGTCACTTTATCGGGAAGGTTGAAGGGTGCCCGTGTTACTCTGTGAGCCGCCAGTCATGCTGAGCTTGTGACACCTCCATAATGGCGTTCCCCTCCCAGTCTGAGCAGAAGCAGTCAAATCCGACACTTCAGACATTGGCGTAATTTCGTCATGTGTCCATCATGTCACTGGGGCAAACCCTGAGGGAAAACACCCCAGCCTCCCTCCAGGCTCTGGGGTAAATTTGTTAACTTTGCCAATCTTCCTACAGGGTTGAATGATGAGCAGTAAACCAACAGGACATGACAGAACGTCATGGCCATCACCTGTCTTCGCAGCAATGAGAACTTAGGCCTCAGAATGACAATTTGCCCCTGCAAGCGACTGATATGACATTATACTACCAAAACGAGTCGAGGCATTTTGAATTCCGCAGTTAATTTGATGCTTTCAGCAAAATAGCTGTATCGGTATGCTTCTCAGTTCAATGTGTCGTATTTAATGAGTTCTGTGGCATTAGGAGTCAGGGATAAGCGTTGAGGCCACTACGGGTCACCTGAGCTATATCTGTGCATGGCTGATTGTGTGTAATTGCCAAGCTTTATTTAATCGAAGCTTAGTGTTCTGCATGCAAAGCAACAGCACACATGGCATGTAAATATCAGCTAAATGTCACATTCATTAGGCAATGAATAAATTCTTGCATTCCGTGGCCCCGAAGCCGTTCAACCGCACATGTACACAATTACACAAGCACACACTTAGAAATTCACTCCTCCAGAGGTGCATCCCATTCCATAAAGCTCGATTTGCGGTGGATATTATGCTAAAATCTCGCAACAGGTTGCACTGTCACATGCATGGTTTATGTCAACACTCTAAATCCTCAACTAAGAATCCATACTCAGCAAAGCATCCGAATTAGGGGACAATGACCCCATGTGAATAACAAATCAATGCCAAATACGCCCTTACAACTGCCCAAATCAAACTGTGATAAATTTAACGATTTGCTCCATCACCTACATCAAAACAGCACCGTTTACAGGCTTAAAGCTCTCCTTGCTCCTGCTGCGCTACCTCAAACTGAGCGCCACATGCTTCCACGGTCAAGCTTCCTGCACTCCCAATTACTCCATTACCCATAACCCCTCTCTTCTCCTTCCTCCATCCCTCTACCTGTGGAGGAGTAATCACAGGGGTCCAAGCACCCTGCCCGCATGTACCGCACCCCTTTGCGTGACTCCCAGCTTTGCTCGTGACCTTTGCCCCCCCCGAGCGCCTGCAGCATTGTGGGAGGGTTCTGGGTTTTCAGAGTGTTGGTAATTAGCTAAACAGCATCCCAGAGGCTGCTGGAGCCATCTGGTCATGCAGGGGGGGGGGAAAGAGGGGGTCTCGCACCTTTTAATGGGCCTAAGTGTTGGCACGAAGCAATTAGACAGCACCACTGCATGAGGCCGCAGAGCCCATGCCGCTCACCACGTGAGGAAGTGTGAAGAGAGGTCAAATCATATCCAAACCCCAAGCACAGTCATCATACCCAACTGAGCAGAGAAAGACAGAGCGGGACTGAGAGAGAAACATGAGTGTTTGCCCTCTCCTGCTTGCACACAGGACAAAGCTTACTGTACCTGTCCACTATCATCAGGCATTGCTGTCTCTAGGCATCCGTTGCCATGGCAGCTACTGAGTCCAGCCACCTGCATAAGCAACAAGGCCGCAGTGAGACTCCTGGCCACCTACTCAAATGAAGGTAATTACAGACATCGATGGAACCAGATTAGGGTGTTAATCTTCATTAACATCGAAATATCTTTGCACATCTCTGGAGACAATGTGGTGTATAAAATGCAGCCATATGACATCCTTTCCCATCTGCCTGGCCTGGACATTCCATCAGCTGCCTTAGTGTAAACAGAAGCCTTGTGGAAGAGCTAAGGAGAAGCAGATACCAGTGGCATAACTACTGAGAAGCAGGGGAAGCAATTGCACTGGAGTCCACGGTGTTGGGGGTCCAGCAGCAACGGGGCCCCTAAAAAGCCTTTATTGGGATCCTTGCATAGATACTGACACAATTGTACATCTGTGACTCAAAGAAAGTTCTAATGTTTAACAACGTGCTTCGCTACTTAACCCCTATAAGAAATATACAGGAAGTCTTGACATCTATTTATAATGCATCATTCATCATTATTCATAATGGATCCTTCACAACCTGCAATATGTTATATTCAACCAGTAATATGATATATAATATTCATAAACTTAAAATCCTAAGTAAGTAGTCTAACATAAATATGTAGGTTTCTGTTAGATGCTAGAGTCTGGAATGGTACCAGAAGCATGTTTTAGAGGAGATACACTTCAATATACTCCGGCTGTGCTAGATACATGCCATACGTCCATCAAAACGTGACATCAAACTGGCAGAGAAAAAAAAAAATTGAAGTTGGGTGTCCCCATATTTTTGATAAATAGTGTAAGGGAAAGATGCAGAGAGCATGAGTGAGAGAGAGAGAGAGAGAGAGAGAGAGAGAGAGAGAGGCAGAGAGACAGAGAGAGAGAACGAACACTGGGGCTTGTACTATTGATCATGTGCAAGAGAGCAGCTCATGGTCTACCATTAGTGCACATTGGCTGGAAGAGAACATGAGGAGGTGGATACGGGATTTTTAATAAAGCGATGCCTTCATTGTTAACCACCCCTGAAGAGGTGTACTTGCAATTGATTTCATTCCACAGCTAAAGGTATTGATATACTCCCTACAGCACGTAGTGAAAAATCAATGTTGCAGTACTGTAGTTCTCACACACAATACAAAGTGAGAAAAGAATCACAAAGAGATGATAAATTAATGAAAAGTGCCAGGAATCCCACCTTGAATGTTTCTAACCTACCAGACCATATATATTTTATTGCACTGGCAAGCGATGGCTAGGCAGCCTGCATTAAAAACGGTAAGGTCACATTTGTTTTAGAGTAAGAGGGTTCAGCCAAGGTCTTTCCTGCGCTACAAGAACTGATCTGTCCTGGAGATCATGTTGGTATTATAAATATGCGACAAAGCGATACAAAAACCTCCAAACTGGCTGCAGACTGAGCTTTTACTGAGGCATCAGTTCTCCAGAAACCCAGCCTGGTTATTGGCATTGATCAGAATATGTCAGGGTTAGGGGTGTTTACCTTTCAGACTTTATCATAGACCTACTGTAGTTTTTACATGTTCGATTCATCTGAACACTCCAATTATGTAAGTGCCACAAAGCGAACCATGAGCAGCCATAAACTGAAATCAATGTCAAGATGAAGGTCATTAGATAGAATAAATGACGCAAATAACATCTCAGTCAGTCCACTTGTTCTGCTCTGCTGTAGAAGAGGAGAACACCACTCATCAATGTTGCATGTTACACAAGGCACCAAAAGTGATGTACACAGCAGCTGTCACATTTGACCCATAGCAGGTCATTTACACTAACACATAAATATTTATCATACATGCAGACATACACCAGCTACCCTGTTCTTCTGCTCTGGCCAGTTTATGAGCTGTACTCACCTTATAGTTTCACCATAGAAGTGTATCTTACAGAATCTAGCTTGGGGTCACCAGTCTTGTATGTACAATGGGCTTGTATGGCTACAGTTTCTCATTTCAACCGAGCAAAAACACACCTCATATAAATAATCAATTGTTTTAAAACCGAGACCAACAAATGAAACAAAAAGAATCACATGTGCTTCTACTTAATTGGAATGAAAACCTGCGGCCACATCAGCCCTTTGTGGATAAGATTGGTGGCGCTAGCCCATCTGTTGCTGCACAATTTGTCAGCTGCGCCCTACGTTGTTCCTCATTGGTCAGTGTCAGACCAGGGCTACTGCTGTCCAGGTCTTTTTTGATCTTTAACATAGCACTGATGCTGACAGGGTGCATAGGATGGCAGTGTATCAGGAACAGTGGTGTTGCTGCTGGGGTCCCCTGTTAAAAATGATCCACTCAAGATCAGCTCTGTGGTCAGAAAATGACAGTTATTGAAGGACAGGGCTTAATTTGTAAATAATGAGGTCCCAGAACACTGAGCAGTGATGGGTCCAGCAGGTCAATGAGACGGAAGGGGTCTTGGAACCCCCCCCAAAAAAGAAAAGAAAAGGCACATCAGACATCCAACTCAGTGTGAGCTGTCCTCATAATGCTGGATCTTACAACTAACTAAGTGTGTTAAGGTTCTTAAGCATTGAATGTTCTTTCATATGTTGGTTTCCCAAAACTAGAAAAACAGATTCTAATGCTTGAGTATTTAATAAATCAATGACACATAAACCAGTGGTTTATCTGAGCATTACTAAAATCTTAAAGGATGAAGGATGAACAATCACAGCAGTATTAGTGCATTTGCTTGGTGTAAACAGTGTCAGTGTTGTTTTTATTGCTATTTCTCTCTTCAGAGATAAAAGTGTAAGTGTGTGTGTGCCATGGTACTTTTTAGTTAACTTTTCCATATTTTGTAATGTTTTATATGCCAAGTTGTTTACAGAAAACATTGGGCCTCACCCTCCAACCGTTCTCAAGAAGAAATTTCTTCCTAAAACCCACTTACGCAGCTTTTATGATGATTCTGACATTGGTAATGTTTTTATTTATTTGGAGTTTGTTCTTAGGTATCTAAGAACAGAATCTACACACATTCAAAAGCACAAAAACTTAGGAAGATATTAGTGAGTGAGGCCCATTATTATGATTTTTTTTAGTGTATCTCAACAAATCCACACATGGACATTAATACGTGAACAAGGTGCTGCATTCACTAAAATAGATGTTGGATCTCGTTCTGGCATAAATTAAATTCTCATGAACAGGTATAATGTGGTTTACAGAAATTGTGCTTTATCCAATGTACAATACATATCACGATATTTAGTTTTACTTATATTGGCACTAAGACAACGCACCAGCAAAACAGTAGTGCAAAAAAATATATATAAAATCTGAAAAGCTATAATTACAATGCGTTTTTTTATATTAGGAAGATTGATGATGATGGCATAACGGGCTAATTTCCAATCAGCTCCTTGTTGCCAGGTAGGTTTAATGTGAAAGTAGTTGTTAGCCTAAATCTTTGTTTCCATAAAACATACTATAGTCCAGTTTTCTGGAAATGGTGATGGGGGCCCAGTTGCCCAAAAGCATCTCAGTGTTAAAATAATCTTATCTAGTAGAGAGCGTGTTATTTAATTATTTGCAATAGTAATATTATCAGTATATTGAACACCTCTAGGATCTGTCATGTCAGGGGAAATTCATTACTGATGCAAAGTGAGTAAATATTTCCCTAACAACATGTTATTGTCTCCTCATGTTATGAAATCAAACAGATGTGGGAGTAAATGTTACCCCTTTCCAGCACGCAGTTTGAAGCTGTGGACCTCTATCCTCAATCTGTCAAACTTTTAAAGAGCTCAGTGAAATGTTTTCTTTGAAACTGAACTGTACGCTACACAAACATTTAATAAATTTGGCTTGGATTATTTTAGCAAGTAGTGATATTTTAGAGCGTGACATTCCGAATGTGTCACGCTGTCAGTCATCTGCGTGCAGCGGGTGATCGGCTGCTGCCGCTGCTGCAGTGAGTAATGAGATATCTACATCAGTCTTATTCATGACTCTAGTTTTCAGCCGGGACTTCGGTTCACTTTATGACTCCTGACATTTCCCTCAACAGAAACTTTCTCTATTTTGACACGTATGAATGCCATTACACAGCAGACATATTTTGGCATTTATATAGTTTTTACATTTACATTACTGTTGCCAAGAGTTTATATGGGGGATATAGAGAAATATTTAATGAAGTAACAGATTGTCATATTGCAAAAAATGGAACAGCAAAATAATACCATTATGTGTGTCTGATTATCAGGGATGTGTACTGCATAATCTAGACTTTTTGTTCAATTACTCTGTAATTTAAGCACAAAGTAAGCACAAAGTAAAGCTAGCTCGCAAGCTAGTTATTGTCTTGTCGATATTAATTAGCAATGGATGTACTATTCACAGGTCACACTGATCCATGGCATCTACTTTACCAGGACAAATAAACAGTTTGTGTATGGTCATATACAATGGAATATAAACAATAATAATATCTTGACACAGTGTAAAAAATTCTGTTCTGTACTTCAAGTATATTTCAAGTCAAGTACATTTCATGTGGCTTTCATCAATTGTGGCTCAACAAATCTACAACCAGGCTTCAAATGTATGCAACATTTTATTTTATGTTATAAAACATGACAAAAGTACTTCATTTATGTTACTTTAGCACTAATAAATGTCTCATAAATGGGACGTTTTTGTCCATACATAACACAAACATTCATGTAAGGAGTTCTACCTAGCTGCATATGCTAGCTAGCTAATGCAGTGTTGTTTTTAGTTAATGTTAATTAGCTAGCAGAATTTTTATGATTAATTATAAGTCATTAAAAAAAAGCAACTGTATTTAACAGTTTAGTTTAACTTAGGTCATTAAGTGTTGAATTATTAAATAGAAATAGAGTTATTGAGTTATTGAATAGAAATAGATGGGAACGTGAGCCTCCCCTCAAAAACTTTGATCCCATACTTCCACACAGAATCAAGTGCCCATGATATGGGTAACCTATCGCTGCTGTAATTACTAGATTGTTACATTTTTGCATCTGCTGTGAACATTTCATGACAAATGGACCATTTAACATTTAACATCTGATTACATTAACTTCTTAAAGTTAAGAAAGTCTTTGCCCTCTCCTGCAAAATTACCATTTTTATCATGGAGAAACATGGTTTTGTTAAGACAGTGACAATATAATCTCTCATTATTACTGGTAAAATTACTGCAGGTTTGAGTGCCGTATAAGCTGTGGAGCTAAAATAGGCCCAGCCATACAGCGTGCCTGCCTCTTCAGAGCTTGGAAAGTTGCTGAAGACACAGAGAATAGCACAAGAGGAAGCATTTGTGCACCTCAGTAGGAGAGAGTGAAGGAAAGAGAGAGAAGATTGGCTGGCACCCCATCCTCTCCCTCCTTCTCACTCTTTTTCTCCAAATGGCTCTTCCAAACGCTGTCCTTTCAGTAGTTAATAATAGCTGGGTGTGCAATTCTTCCTCCAGTGTGTGTGTGTGTGTGGGGGGGGCTAGCATGTGTGGTGGGGCTGATGGTTCAGATCCCTGGGGGTGATTCATCTTGAAGAGTGGGGAGCACTGAGAGTGGGGAGTTAATGTGCACCCCATCCAAAAGGAGACATTTAGGGAAAGGTGTGTGCACGTATATTTCCTCTACTTTTTATTACACTCTGGGGGTCCCAGGATGTGTTCAGCAGGATCCGAGCAAGAGTTATGCCCCGTGTGTGTACACAAGCTTTCCCGATATAAAGCTAGGTAATAGGAGATATATTCAGTTGCACCTGGGGATTTCAGAGCCGGTAGCCCATCTCTTTCTCTCATGAACCAAGCCCCCCGCAACACCCCCCTCCCATGAATTACAGCCTTGAAATTTCATTAGTGCTTATTGTGGCAGTGTCTGATCAAGACTCCAGTGAGAGATACTTAATTTTCCATCTATTTTTTTTTCTCTTTTTAATAACAGACCTGCCTGTCCTGGAGCACTACATCTTAATTAGAAATACGGGGGTGAAATATGATGTCACTGGACATTTGGGGGAAAAGAAAAAAGAAAAAAAAACAAACCAACAACAATGCAATCAGCTTTAATGAGACTGTAGCACTGTAGCCTGCATAATAAACACAGTGCAGATGGAGGCCAGGGAGAGAGGGAGAGAGAGAGAGAGAGAGAGAGAGAGAGAGAGAGGAGAGAGAGAGAGAGAGAGAGAGAGAGAGAGAGGGAGAGATATGCGAAGACAGTCTGGACCCCTGCATTGTCTCCTGGTGGCTGTGTGTGAAAGCGTGCTTGTGCAATAACACGCCGCTCTAAAGAATCCCTCTCACTTTATTGCATTTGCAATCCAAGACAAACAGCGATAAAGCCAAGGTAACCATAGATACTCCAGGCCCAATGCTTCTCTCTCGCTCTCTCTCTTTCTCTCTCTCTCACACTTTCTCCACCACCTTTAGAATGTTCTTCTTGGAGATTCTGCCAGAGTGTAAGATGCCTTTTTCTTTATTTATATTTTCTCTCTTGTTCTTCCTCCACAGCTCTTCAAGGTTATTGAAACATAGGGTGCAGTAGGATGGAATTCAACAACATTTTTTCTCTCTGTCTGAGAAATAGATTGTGTTTTTTTCTCTCATCTGAACATCTTTGTCAGATTTTTTTTTTCAGGTTTTAAGTTTATTTTTAATGTCTTACAATACAGTATATTTTGTATGCCCTGTTTATATAAAGAAAGACAAAAATAACCTGTACTGAAAGGTTCACTTATGAAAAAAGTCATTATTCATTTTTCTATGACCTCTCTCATGGTGTTCATATTTTTGTTACTCAGTGGGTCTTGTGGACCCACTGCATTATTGAAGCCATAACAATTTATGTAAAACACCAGGTGTTTAAAATATCACAAGTGGTCAGTATAGGGTTCTCCTTTAGCAGCTGTAGCCAGTCAGCAGCCTGACCATGTTGTCCACCCTCACACACACACATATACAAACACATATACAAACACATACACTCACAGACACACAAACAGCAAACCATGTAGGAGGAGAACACAGTAAAGGGACACAGCACCGCCACACTTTTATTCTCCACTGGTTCACCCCAACACCACATGTAATATAAATGTGTAGGTGGTGAACAGTGTGAAGTCATGGAAATGTGTTATTTTAAAAATGTGTTCTTCACAGAAAATTAGCAAAGGCCAAGGAATCTGAGGGTGAAATTATAATAAATTGCATCATTTTTCTTTTGGTAAACATTGAAAATGGTACCCACCGACCCGAACACCACACAAGGGTTAAAACAGGCTGTTTTTGTTACTGTGCATTTAAGACTGGTGTATTTAAATGAGCTCTGCTCCCTGTATTGTGGCTGAGCCAAAAAACATTTCAAGCTAAAACACTCCTTATTACTTCAATGAGAACTGGCAGAACTAATCTCCTGTTGGCTGAATTAGATGTATGTAAATGTGCGGTGACTGGTCAGTGCATGGTACATTTTGAAACTTTATCAGTGTTTAAAAGCTACATCAAACTCTTATTTTCAGAAAAGTGAAGAAAATTCTGTTTTCCATGAAATGGGTCCTTTAACAGTAGGCAAAGAAAGATTCAAAGCTTGGGATTTTTACTGAGAGAGTTTATTAGACCTTTACATTGGCAGCTTGTCCTTTAATGTAAAGTCTCTTTATAAGTTTATTACTTCAGCTTATCACTAGCGCCTGGTTCCAGACATCTCAATAAGTTCTCTTAAACTAAGCTGACATGCGCGTCAGGATGATTGACATGTTGGGATGGAGTCTCACACTGTGTTATTGTTACTTGTCATTATTCCTGTTCAAGAGGTCAAGGGTCAAATTGCTGCCCCAAGGTGACACAGAATAATACTTTCTTTGAGAGCACATTCCAGCAGTCACATCCCACAAAAGGAGAACCTATCATAGGATGTTTCTATTAGGCTGTTACACACACACAATCTGTGACCACGGAGTTCTTTCTACAAAGAAGGTGACTTTTCACGTACAAAATTCACACACTTTGGTAAGAGAGCTGGTGAAGTGAGAGAATGTATGAGAGATACATGAAAGCTGGCTCTGTGCAGAGATGGAGGTCGAAGGTTACGTTATACCCTGAGGTAGTACATGACTGGGATGTAATAGATTTCCTCCTCACCTCCCCATATGTCCCACTGGGCTGCTCGAAGGTTCTGCCCTGACTAATTTCAGGGTTACCCAATTTGGCCAGAAACCTGGAACACTTCATGGGGAGCTTAAGAGTGGTTGACACTTCTCCCTTGAGGTTAGGGATGCCCCCCAGTCATCTTCATCTGGTACCTTTGGGAGATGGTTGCCCCTGCCATCTGAGGCAGGACAGGGAAGGATCTCGTTCCTGAGAAAACTTACTCAGGGGGTGGAGTTTGGCTGATTGATGCCCAGCTTAGCCATAGTGGCCAAGCTTATCTTGGTAACACTTTCTTTTACAGTATTTCAAGTTCCAGGTATTAAAGTACCTTTTTATTAGCTACTAGCTAGGCTGGAGATGCTTGTCTGTATTGCTGCATTGCTGTGTGACCAGCAGTCTGCACGCCAACCTTCAGGGTCAAAAGTTGGTGATAAAGCAGTTCTACATTAACTCCAGCATTTAAGATCATTTATTGTTAAAACTGTGTTAGAATGATCAGCAGAGCTTTATTTTACTGGAAAGTAGGATTATTCTAATTCTGCTGTGGAGCCGCAACAGGGTAGTAGAAGAGGCGCATGTGGCTCCAGTGGCCACATGTTGCTGACCCCTGACCTAGTTAGTACCTTGAACGTAAGGGTATGCTAGGGTATCTCTTGCGAGTGTGGCGCATGGTTATTATAGCTAAGCTTGAATATTGTTGCAAACACTGAGTTCATGACGGTACAATCCCCCAATCAGCACTGTTGTGTCATATCTTTGCATTTCTAACATGGTCAGTCAAGCTCAGTTTTGTTCTAGAAAGAAAGTCTCTTCAAAGCAAAGATGGTAGCATATGCTCTCCAGGCCTCTATTAGCCTACTGTGCACACCCTCCGCCTACCAAACATAAACAGAGTTTCCAAAAACATCTTCCAAAAGACTATTAGCAGACCATCAGTCAGTGGTGTCACAGGCATTAATCTCTTGTGAAACGTTGTTTACATTTCATCAGTGGGCTGTTTGCTAATGTTTGCTGAGATTCAGCAGGTCATGGATGAAAGCGCCAGCACTGTGAAATGGGTCCGCGGTCTGCTGGCAGTGTATGAACGCTACAAGAGGCTCATGATTCTGTGCATTTTCTCTCTGTTACTAAGTACCTTCCCTCTTAATCTCATTCAACCCCCCTTTCAGACATAATACACCTTCAAACAGGTCTGCCTACATGCCGTCTTCAGATATCAAGTGTTGCCACAGACTTCATGAGAAAAGCCAACACCTCACTTGAAAGAAATTTTGCCAGTGCCAACTGCAGGTGACACACGAAATCCCCCCCCTCCTGTCATTCGCTTCCTCTGCTCTAATCCCTTACAGACTAAAACCTAGAGACAGCAGACAAAGTTAATTAACAATAATCAGCTTCCAAACAGACTCGCCTGCAGTTGTTTCATTCCGGTTTGTCATTTGACAGTGGCAGTTAGTTAATAAGGGCATGAAATATTGGAGCTTGGTGAACAATCAAGGTATTCTCGACCTGGCTTTAATGTTATTTTTTATTTAGTTGTAAAGAATATGAAATGTGTCACATCCAAGCAGGATAATAATTAATCTCCCGCTTGTCAGTCATGCATGGAGGCCCAGAAATACTTTCATCATCCTTATGACAAGTTCTATGCAGGTGACTACACTGACTGTCAAGTCAATTGTCAGTCTTGATTATTTCAATTTCTTTTTTTTCCCGTTCTCCTGAGCTTTAGCATAACTATATACAAAACAGAATTTAATCCTGTTAAATTTACATGCACCTCCTTGAAAATAGTCTGTCAAACCCCATATATGATGAAATGTTCCTGAACATCCTGTCATCTGGTATCTTGCATCAATGATGTAGGATAACTCTACTATGAGCCTGAGGCTATATCACAGGCAAGGGTGGAAATGGGCCGGAATGCACCGCTTCAGTCGGGACGGATTTCAAAACTAGATAACAGTTTTTATAAGGAAAGCCATATACAGGTGTTTTACGTTGTTTCTAAGGCATGTGCATGAAGCAAAGTGCTGTTGAATGCATCAAGCCTTCAGCCTGTTTAGCCAATGGAAAGTCTCAGTCCACCCATCCAGTACGTCAGCCATTCACTGCATGTTAAACATCTAAATATATGAAAATGTAACCGAATAGACACTGGACTGTTTTGACCTTCTAGTAGATTACATCATATGAGCGAGATAGTTAAGAAATAATGGTTGTTCTGACAAGCATTTGTTGTTTTGCCTGTGTGCTTTTACTCTGCCTTGATGAAAGACTTGTTTGGTAGTTGCATTAAAAGTTTCATTAACCTCAGAAGACGAGTTAAATGCTGTTCCTTTAACTTTTAGAGACCTCTTCTTACAAACCAGTTCAGTTATGTTTTACAAAACATCTTCTCTTTTTCCAAAGTGTTCCTAATAAACTTTCCTGCTCTGTCCTCCTCTATGTAAAAAAGCTTGTTGCTGTTAAACTATTTATTTGCAATAATCAGTCAAAATGGCAACATGCAGAATTTAAGTGTTTTTTAGCTTTAGCAACAAAGTTCAGAGACAACGATGTAATGAAAAGCCAACTTCTAATAAATTCTAATTAAAGAGAACAATCTCCTGTATTAGATTCACAAATTTATTGGTTGAAAAAAGGTCTATTTCAACGATTTCTATTGTCCAACCATTTAGTACTGTTTAGAATAAGTCATCAATTTTCCACCCTCCTTCTTTAGTTTCACACCACAACAAAGGTAGTTCACTTGTTCCAAACAGACCTTGATAAAATGGCATGATAATCTCTTAGCTGGCTAAAGTTAATGCCACTTGTAAAGACTGCATAATCTGGGCAGAAAAAAATGCCAGTCCAGCTCACCGGTCATTGTTTTTCCAGGTTGATGGTAGGATGCAGGTGGCCTCCAGAAGTCTGACAAATGTCAGTATCTTGACCCTAAACCTGCTTTCAATGCCTTCACTAAAGCAATCCACAACCAAGGAAGGGCAGATCCACAAAGCAGTGCAGTTCCAAAGGGTCTGCTTGAAGAGTCATTCAGAAAAGGCCAAAAACAAATGATGCTACCTCTTCTAGGACTAAGTAAACTACAGGAAGCCCACAGGGTCAAATGCAAAAGGATATTTTGCATTTTGGGTCAATGTTTCCTCTTTTATGTCAACAAGTTTGCAACAGCTTTTCCCTTTGATTTATTCAAATGTTGAAGTCTTGTTAGTAAATTTGCTGACAGCTGAAAGAAGAGTCAGTATTTCCACTCAGCACTAATGGCTTCAAACAGCTGAAAAAACTTGCCAAGCTAATTTGCCTTTAATATGAGACCAAGTATTCTGTATAGGATTTAATCTGGGTTCTGACCAGGCTAAAACCATTAGTGAAAAAGAAAAAGAAAAAGAAAAAAAAAAAAAACAGTATTTTTGGGCTTGGCCCATTTTTTTTTTTGCACAGGAATGTAATTGTGTAATATATGATGAGTTCTCACATCCTCAACTTTTAACAGATTTTACACTGCATTCCCACCAGCTTTTGTTTTCTTTCTTTTTCTTTCTTTATTTCTTTCTGTTTCTTTTTCTTTCTTTCTTTCTTTCTTTCTTTCTTTCTTTCTTTCTTTCTGTTTCTTTTTCTTTCTTTCTTTCTTCTTTCTTTCTTTCTTTCCCTTATGTCTGTTTTTAATCTGGCATGTGGGAGTCCACACTCATGAGAAAATGGATGCTTGGCTGATAAAATAAAAAATGAATTGAGGAGAGTACAGTTTAGTGTAGCCAAAAGGATGGTTATATTTTTTTCATTTTATAGTTTTTCATTTTTAATATATTATATGTAATATATGTCTAGAAATACAGTTTTAGGATTAATGTCAACACCAGTTTATCCAAACTATCTACGAAAGTTTATCCAAACTTTCTAAGAAAGCATTGCTTGAGGAATACTTCTGTTAAATGAGATTGTAAACTTAATTTGGACAGCTGATTATTTTATTTTCTAATTTTATATCACATATCTGTGAGGTAGTGTTGGCTATTATTGTCACTACATGATAATTTAACCAGCACTATCATTACAAACATCAGGTTTTATTCAGTGTTTTAGGTGATGATGAGCCAGTTTGGCTCAGTTTTGGACAGAATTCTGTTGGGCTCAAAACTGGATGATGTGGGTCTGGTTGACTTCAGACAAAGTTTTGGGTCAGGTTGGGTTCAGAAAGCTATCAGACTGTATTCATCAGACCAAAATTTCAGGCCCCATTAAAACTCTACTTTGAGTTAGAAATTAAAGCCTAATGCAAGAAAAGTGGCATTTAATCCGTTCCTCTCTGTTCATCAAGTGACATCTCAGCGCTGTTGTTATGTTTATTATGTGACATGCAAAGAACACGATCAAATAGCTGAAAATTCAAAGATTTTTGTTTTGTGTCACAAACCACTTTTTAAACAAGTAAACACAGAAATAGGAACATAAGTCACACATCAGTCATGCTTTATGGTTACTCAGATTGAACAAAACAATAATAAGCACTTTCATTTTCACTTGTGTGTCTTTTATCCAGTGATTGAATTATAGTAGTACACAGAAAGCTCCAGTTCTACACTTTGAACTTGATAAAATGATTTTACTGATGCCAGCATGGGTGTGCATGTGACATAACTCCTCTGAGTGCAGATTTTTTTTTAGTTGGCCCAGTATGAAACATCATATGGTTAATTGTAAATGCTGCATGTGGCACACAGCAAAATTAAAGGCAGTTTAAACGAGCTAGGAAAATTGCTAATTATTCTACTATTATTATTACGTTAAATGAAAATTCAAATTAACCAGGTGACTGAGTTTTTAAATTTAAAAGCTACATAAGTTTGTACAGTGCACTGTCTATAAACCATCTAAGTCAACTCTGGGTTTTGCAGTGTACACTCTCTCCTGTCCTGAGTAATATGATATCATGTGTTGCCCTCTGTAACCTGTGTATATTCCAATTCCAAGCTGCTGCGATGAAGTAATCACCTGACTCTTATCTCTAACATGCTCTGCTTTCCTGCCTCTATTGCCTTATCATATCAGAATGATCAGCTTGACCAGCACACCCAAATCCACCTTCAGAGGTTAGTAATGACAGATCAGCTCAGCTGATTCTAGCCACACACCTGATTCCTGTGCCAGATGGGCAGGTATTTTGAAATTGGGATGTCTCACATATGAGCCCCTAGGGTAACAAACACACATACACACACACAAACAACCCATCAGTCCTTATCTTCAGCTTATGCCCAGTTCAAATCTCCCATGTTCATCTCTTTTGCCTAAAGCTCAGACACCCTCTCCTGTCTTTCCTCTTCATCTTCTGGATGATCTGTTGCTGGGCAGACTGGGCAACTGTGTTTTAATGAGCCTGGTTCCATACTGAGCCAACAGGCTCTGGGAGATGTGCTGTTAAACACTAAGCTATTCAGTGGATATTGACTGTACTACGGTGAGGAAGCATTCAGATCCTGCCATTCTTTCACTCAGACCAAAGGCATTGACTGTGGAGGCCAATTCAGCCGCTGGGCAGACAACCATATTCCTATGCTGATAACTGTTCTAAATGAGTTTTCAACTAATTATTTCAAGTAATTCTCTGCTTTCCACATGACTGTGAAAATGAAATACACTTCTAACTGAACAGACAAAGTCAATTAACAATGCTGAATCAATGTTATTCTAGGCAGACAGCTGCCTACAACCATCTGTGATAACGTCATCTTCATGGAGAGAATTAAAAAAGCATTTGTATTAAAAATCATAATAAAAAGTCCTAAAGTAAGTTTACAGATGTAAGAAAAGAGTTTGCTTTGTTCATTAAAGGAAGGACTCGCACAGAGCAATAAATATATAAAAAAAATATCGCTCATCTGCTGCTTTGAGGAACAGTCTATACACAAAGGCTGTTAATGTGTGTTGATGCGTGCACAGTGTCTTTTGGTTTCCTGTGTTGGCATTAATAGCGGTGTATAATTTAATGGGATAGTAAACTTTAATGGTATTATTAACTTAGGGAAACACATTACTATACACATATGATGCAAGGCTGAAACCATTTATATGAGCTATTTAAAAACAAGCAGTTTACTAGGAGGCTAGAGAGGATGTCTAAAGACCAATCACAATATCCGACAGCACTCATGGTGGTCTGAGGGTTGTAGAATTAATGGGTTCAATATTAGTGAATCAGAGGGAATAGACTCTAATCACTCTGAATAAGACACACTAGCAACAAGACGTGATCAGACATGTCTGTCTCAGGAGCAACTGCCCAAATCATCTGCTCTTAGCTCGTGTGTTTTTCTTTTTTTTTTTTTCTGTCTTTCTTTGTGTGACTTGCTGAGTAACAGGCAACGGTAAAACCACATTCTTTTACCTTTCATGTAAACAGTGACCTCTGCATAACAAATATGGCACGCAAAGCTTAGCTCCACTGACAGATTCATCGTATTTGCATATCACTGGTGTCGGAACAAAATCTCCAAAATGAGAACTTTACTTTTAATGTAAGTCAATGAAACCAGAATTTTTTCCAGGTCATTTTGGGCCATTTCTTTTGGTTCATTCATCATGAAATTTACACACAATGTAAAGGGCAACAGGCACTTTCAAATTATGTTAAAAACTGAAAAACGACAAAAGTGGAGACACAAGGTTTTGTTCCAACAGCAGCGATATTACTGTTTCCATCTTAAAAAGTCAATCGGAAGCATTGATGTAGTTCTAGTGTGTTGTATAGGGTAAGCACATGCCACAGTCATAATCCGACTATTCACCTGAACCCTTCTGATGATACTATAGACCAGGGGTATTCATTTCTAGACCCAGAAGGACAGTCCTGCACCATTTGGTGAATTCCTTTCTCAAACACACCCACTAAACCCAGCAATTAAATGAGCATTCCGGCATTACAAGTTTAATATGTTATTTGTTGTGTTGTGTTGTACTGTATAGCACAGCATTGTATCCTTCAGCAGTTTGACATGATTCATGATTTTATGTCATTTTCATGTCTTTTGTTCATCAGTGCTTTCTCACTACAATACCCAGCATGCTAATAGGCTAATAACTACAACCAAGCTAGTTTTAATGCAACTTTCATCTTAGTCACTGAACAAAATCGTAAAGAAGACAATAATTCAATCTTTACTTAGTGCAAAACAGATGCCTGAGACAACTTTTTTTACTTTTTCAGGCAAAGTAAAAGCATCCAAAATTATCTAAGTTGTCTAAATATCCAGGTATCTGGCTAACTTTAGCTTTTAGCATGTTGTCTTCCTCATCTGATGAGTCATTTCCATTATGTGAGTGATCCCATCTCTCCTTTGTAATGATGATTTGAAGACATTCAGCAGCTACACATTTGACACAACTGGCCCCTAAAAATCCACCACAAAGCAATTGTAATTTTTCAAAAGTTTCTCCTAGCTTTTAGATACATCATCAGAAGAGTGCTTTCCTAGACTTTAAACTGGAAGATTCCACTCTAAAGGCTATTGCGGCACCACTGTGGGACCCAAGTAGGCATGTTTACTGATGTAGCAGTGGTTACATTTTTCATTTTGGCTGGTGTGTCAGTTTAACAGATGAGCAGAAAAATCACCACACTTTGCTGGCCACTAGCCTTCTGAATACCCCCAGTATAGACACTTTCATCTACACTGTAACGATTCAGTACTATAGCCCAGAGATTCTCAAATCAGTCCTTAAACCAGAGACCCCCCAGATTGCCCACATTTTTGCCCTTTGTCCATATGTGTTGTATGGACTGGTTTGAGAACCTCTGTTATATCCTATACAGAGTTCACCTAGACTCGACCTTTACTGAAACCAGAACTGCTCTGTATTGACTTTGCTGTAACCACAGGGAAAAGGGAAGAGCTGGAAAGGATTTGTTTGTTTCTTCTTTTGTCTTCTCTCACTTTCTCAGTTTCCCCTCATCAGCAGCCAGATGACAGAACGGGTGTATAGGAACCGCAGAGGGGAGGTACCTATCAGACATTGCTGCGGTTCCTGCATAATCTCAAAGTCTGAAATGCTTCAAAAATTGCTGATGAGGCCTCGGTGCAGAATAGTAACAACAAAAAAGACATGCAGAGAATATGCTGGCCTTTTCACGCTGTTAACTAAACACAGTACCTGTGAATTTTCTGACAGCCCACAGCTTCCCCACGCAGTGTTTTTGGAAGCAACATTTACTCTGAGTCAGCACTTTGATGACAAGTGGGCACCGTCTCTCTGTCTAGGTGAATTTCAGAGCACTCAGATCAGACCTTACCTGGAATAACTGAAATGGATCACCTGTCAAAGTGGTTTTTAAAACATACACACAGTGAAAATCCACCTGATTTAAAGAAGAGCCTAATTATAGTCTCATTTATTTCACTTACTCTCAGTTGTTCTAGAATCCCAGTTATATTTCTCTGTAGATATAAATTGATCACAAGCTGTGCTTATGGCCTAAATATTTGTTTTGAGCAACTTAGTCTCATGATCTCCCTGCTGGGGAAGTTGCTGCATTTATGTTCTCACAATGACACATCGCATCTGTTTGGTGTTGTGAAATTCGAAGGGATGTTTTTCCAGCCCGGGGCTGTGAAGCCACACTGTTTTCTCATTCATCACCTCTTTCTCCCTCCATCCCGAGTGGCTGTCTGTCTTTGCCAGCTGAGTCTGAGCACTGGCCCACAGAGTGACAATGACCAAGCCAAAAACAGTGAACACAATCGGTCATAAATGCACTTAAATAACTGCAGATTGTTACTTTTTGGAAAACATATGTGAGTTAATATTCTACATGTTCCTCTGCGTAAAACTGTGTGTGGTTGCAGTTGCTTTTCACTGGGTACCCATAATGCTTACAGACAGTACAGAATATGCTGACCTTTGCTTTTTGGTCAAGTTTATACCCTCCCACGTTCCAACTTTATGATGTGTAGTTTCCCTAATAGCTAATTAGAGATTAATGAATTGCAGTCTACAACACCTACCTGAGAAGGTTCTCAGCTGAGCACTTCTACTCCAGCAGAATTTGCTCTGGAGTGCTAGTCTGGAGGGACTATAGACCACTGGTCAGAGATTTGCTTGCTCTGACTAATTCTTCCAGACCAAAACCCAAAAACCCAAAACTAAGCCAGAGAGAAATCCCAGCTGACCTGTAGGAAAACAAATCTCTCTCTGAGGCTATTTGAATTTTCTCATGAAAACACTTGGAAATTAGTTGCTTACAATGGTCAGATTGCATTATGCTTCAGATTTGCTAGCAGTAAATAGTGGCTGATTGACTTCATGTGTGTTTTTCGTGTGTTAGATCGCACAAGCTGCTAACCAAATTCAGAACAATTAATGTCTATCATTCTAATGGAATTCAAATGATGATTCAGTGCTTTTTGCTTCTTTAGTTTTGCACTGGAGCTACAAAGCTAATGCAGCTAATGAAAGCTAAATTTATCTCAAATCGCACCAGATTGTTAATCAGTCTCAATAGATGTGGTTTACAACACTGCATGACATGCTGCTATGAAAGTGGACACATTTCAGGCTTCAAGATGGCCAACAGTACTGTTTTTAGCTCTGAGAGTGTATGATCTTTCAGACATGCCATTTGCACACTGCTAATTGACAGGGTTTAAGCTTTTATTACTTGCTAGCCTGTTGCATCAGAATTGTAGCTCCAATGCAAAATAGGTGTGGCACCTCAGTCCTGTAAAGTTCCTGGACACTCGATCAGCGAATGGGTAGCTATGCTCACAATGAAATCTAAGGTACATAGATGTTAGTTCAGCTACAGAAGCTTCTCAGTTATCTCACTGCAGTGCTGCTAGTATCTAAACGTCACCAACAGTGCACCTTTCCCAAACAGTTGTACCTGCATTGAAGGTAATCTGAACCCTTTCTTGGTAAACAAATGGCTTGACTGGATACAAGAAAAACATCGATAACACTAATTTAGTGGTCCACTGTAGATGCTTTGTAGATGCTCTTTAACTAACATTCAAATAAATATCTATTAAATACAACTGAACTTGAAGTTGCATATGAAAGATCCTATTAAATCTATACCTGACCCTACTCCTAAACTTAACCTTTATGTTGTTGATAATCAGCTGAAGATCACAAGAAAGTTTGTTAATAATTTAGGTATCAGTAGATCATCTATAGGGGACATCCAAATAAAGGGTGACCAAAAAATGACACACAGTTACTATGCAAACATACTTGAAAATGCTTGAATTCTGGGACATTTTCTCTCTTAAGAATTAAATTCATATTTTCCTAGAAAGACAACCAAAACTGAGGATGATCCAGGGAATCCCACTATACTAATACAAAACTAAACCTACAGGGAGAAACAATCTAGATCTCTATAATATGTCTGTAGTTTCTTCTAGACAACAATGAGATCATTTGGAAAGACAAAGAAGACTTTTGTTTAAGTCTTTGGCTGTTCAGGTGGTTCTCCTGAGAAAAAGACCACAGTGAAACCTCATGTATCCTTTTTAATTTTAGTAAAGATCTCAGTAAAGCCACATTTAGCCACAACTGAACTAAAGACAGCAATCTTAACATAAACTCAACCATTTCTCATCAACACTAAGAGCCTTCACAGTTTTGATGTGGTAAACAACTATTGCTATTTCCCCTAAGGAGTTTACTAGTCTCACAATTACCTCTCCTGGGCCATCAAACAGCAACTTTTGAGCTATAAAATTTTCCTCTGGGGAGAATAGTCAGATCTTAACTAATACATTTGGGCAAAACTGAGTAAATTATATTTTTGTTTTTGGTAACCATCACTTCAATCATATCATGAACATCTTTACGCGGCCATTCACTGAATATTCTCATACTAACAGCAACAAAGTCTGTGTACTGTATCTCGTAACCACAGCCGCACTCTGAGTCGAATCCTACAGAAGCAGTAAGCTTAGAGGCACAGATGAAGTTTCTGTGGTTAGTGGGTTTACACAGCGCAGTTTGACCCCTCTGCTCTCATTATGTAAGAGCTTTCGATGTGCGCCTGCATGCTTCTGGGCCACTCCACTGGCACGCTGACCTCTGAATCCCATTTCCCCCGCTGCACACTTTCTGCCGTGTAAGCCCGCTTCTGTTTCAGACGCAGACACAGAGGTGACACGCTTTATCCCTGTCACTCGTATTAGATTACACCCGCGCACTGGCCCCTTATGTAGCATTCGGGCAGCATTACACAGGAGTGTTAATGAAAGCTTGTTGTCCCTCGGGGCCTCCACTAGCCCATCATCTCAGAGGCAGAAAGAGAGAGAGGATTAATATAGAAAAGGAGACAAGGCAGAAACAGCCCTGAAAATGTCAGTTTGTGCCAGTGTGAAAGTCTCCCTATCTGATATAATGAAGTGTTTTGCACATGCAGAATTGTTTCTATAGAGAAAATGTGTTGGAAAAACAATGATTGGCTCAAGAATGGCTGTCATAAGTCAGCCGAGGATCAGATCTTGGAAATCTTGTTTTATTTCCTCCTATTTGGATTGCATTACAGTTACAAGTGTTCTCAGTGGCAGGTTGACATCATTGGAAACATCATTATGAATGTCTGGGACTTTCTAGTGAATACAGGCCCTTATGAAATTGCAGAAAATCTGAATTCCTACATAATTAAATCATGTCATTCAGAGTGGTTTGATGGGAAAGGCTCCATTCTAGAATGATTGTTCACCATAGTGAAGAGAGGAGCCAGATGTCCAGAGTGTTTAATGCCTCTAAATGCTCCATCACAGAAAAAGATCACGCAAAAATGGTAATGAACTGTTGCTTGATGTCTGAGGCATTGTTTTATGATAGGTTTGAGTTAAAACTCTGTCTTAAAATGTGGACCAAATAACAATATCATGATTCTGCCCATTCTGATGCTTGAAAATGGAGCTATTGAACCTGCCAAAAGTAATAGCTTAGCAAGTGAAATAATCTTGAATGTATACATCTTGGTGTTGGTGTTATGAGCAGGGCTTTGAAACGGTTCAAGGAAAAAAAATGGAAACCAGAAATGAATAGTATTATGCTAGGAACAAAAACCGAAAACGTGATCCTTAACATAACAGATTTTGTTTTTGTCACCAGTTAATAACACTGTTTTTCTATTCAAAATGTTTTTGGATCATCATCACATATCATATGATTTTATTCATTTCACAACATTTACATGGCATTTACACTTTCAGAAAAAAGGTATGAAACTGTTACTGGGGCAGTATCCCCTTCTGTCACTGGGGTGGTACCATCAAGGGTACATCTTAGTACTTTTAATTAGAAACCATGGTTGTAGTATATTCCATTGAAATCATATTGCAGTTGTATTGACTCCACACACCCGTCTCATCTTCAGCCTTTTTATTTTATTGTTCTGTTTTAAACCATTAGGTTATGAAAAGGTACAAATCTGTGCTTTTCACCTGGGAGGTACACATCTGGACCTTTAAACCACTGTTGTACCTTTGAGGGAACATTTCATTGTTTGTATCTTGATGAATGAAAAATGTACCTGCACAGAACCTTTATTTCTAACAGTGTGTCTGAAATTGTTGTGTCATTCAGTAATACATACCTATAAGTAGCCAACAGCTCTGTTTGTCCCCTGCGCTGTGATTTTGTTTGTAATACGTCATGATGCATGATCATACATTTTTAAACTCTGTTAGAAACATATAACTTTATGTTTAAACTGATTTTAATCATGATGACCTCAAGTAAATTATAATGGGCTATTCTATAGCTGTATGCTGGGGTAGTTTATTAATTTTCAAACGTGTGTGAACACGTCCTCATTGATTAAACACATGTGCTAGATGCTTTCAAAATCTACTATTTTACTACATACAGCCTTTGAGAAAGAAGCAGAAATGAAAGTATTTTCATTTTGTTCTAACCTGTTTAAGAATGTTATGCTAGGACTGGAATGCAGAATCAGAAAAAGCTAAAATATTGGTTCTGCTTGGAGCAAAAGGATTGATTTTTTTTGTTCTGTGTCTAATCCCTGAGCATAAGACCAGGGCACACTGGACATCGCATAGCTTTGCGTAGCATCACGTAGCAGATATAGTACAAAGCGCTGCAATAAGACATAGAATGTGTCACAGTGAGACACTCAACTGTTGTACATTTAATGAAATAAAACTTTCTATATAACTCATCATGCTTGCTATCAGTTTACTAGCTCTTCATAAATCAAGCTGAAGATACAAGGTGAAAAGGCTAGTAACAATAGCTGAGGTAAGAGACCATTAGCATTTGTCTGTTTATCTAAAAGACTGACTGCCTTTGTCTGTGTATATTTCAAGCCACGTATAATTTATTATGGCTTTCTGTGAATTCAAAATGGCTTTAATTGAACTTAGTAATGGCAAAATGCTGAGTAGCACCAATCACACTGCATAGACGTGGCACACACAGTGTTATTAATTAATTATTTATTAATTAATACATTAATTTTTCACTTTTTAATGTAATTTTATCAACTGATGCCTTTTATGTATTTATTGAAACAGGCAAGATTATCTACAAATATAATAATATCATTATAAAATTAGTTAAAATAAGTTAGAAACACCTAGAAATCATGTCACCGTAAATATGTTCCATGGTCAATGCTTTCACTTTATCTCAAAAGTGATCTGAAGTTTGCAGTTTTACCATAACTTGTCTAAAATTGACTAGCTGAATGAAAATAAAAGTGATTTCACTACACCTAGCCCAGTTCCTGTGTTTATTAGCACTTCTTAGGCAGCACAGGTGTGTTTTCATGCAGGTAATCTCCTCACTGCCAGCCTGCAAAGACACCCTACAGCCCAGCACACCTGAGAGAGTCCCCCTCTGTCCCCCAACGGCCAAATTAAACAGCCACTGCCAACGTAACGACTCGAGACAGGTCCTTTACGGCTGTGCGAGCGAGGGAGGATGAGTCTCCACCTGTTTCCTTAAATGAATTCATGAGCGCCACAAAAAGAATGCTAATGAGCGTGACTGGCTGTCTTGCCGACAAAATAACGTTATCCAAAGACAGCGGCCGTAGTGGTAATTAACAGGGACAGTGTGTGGTGTCAAATCAGAAAGAGACAAGGCGTTCAGTTTCTCAGTGATGAGAAAAAGAAGCCCCCCCACCCTTGCTCTTTTGTTGCCTCTCCCTCTTTCATGAGGCAGAATGAAGTGAGGGAGCACCACTGCTAGATCTGCCTTCCGCAGTTTTCTGCCGTAGATGAAAGACTCAAAGTGTGCGTGCGTTATCACAAACACACACATTCGCTTTGGCAATCTACCGTTACAGCTGTGTGGGTAAATATTTCTTGCACGCCTTTTGGTGGTGCAAATCTCTCTCTCTCACTCTCTCTCTCTCTGTCTCCCTCTCCTTTTCCTTTCACTTACTGGCTTGCTCTCAAAGACCAACCTCCTGTCCTTTTTTCCCCTCTTTCATTCCATTCCCTGCTTCCTTTTTCTTGCTCTCTCTTTCTCCTCTTTGCTCTTTGTACCTCTGAAGTGTGCTTGTGTGTTTGGTCATGTGCTTAGATTTTTGTGGGGACCAAGCGTCCACAGGATGAATGTTTTGACAGTTTTCTAATACGAAAATGAAAAGAACATGGCGGAAAACGTCTTTCTCCAAAGAAAAATGAACAAACAAATAGGTACATAGGTACAATAGATCTAAAAATTACTGGTTTTATATGATATAATATTTCCTTTTGGTTCTAGAGGTTAAGGCTGGGTTAGGTGTAGAAACAGCATTATTCAGCAGTAGTAGTGCTAAGGCAACTGAAACATCCTCACAAAGAGAGCATTACAAACATGTGTGTGGTTTTCGTGTGTGAAAGCAGACAGATTCCTCCAGGTTTATGCAGGTCAGTCCTCATACACACACACACACACACACACACACACACACACACACACACACACACACACACTAATGCTAATGCGATGGAGGGTAAACACAGGGCTCCTGCAGCTGCGGCTTCCCACAAAAAGCTTTCAGGAATTCCACTCAGCCCATTCCATTCCACACATTTCTTCCTGCCATTCAAACTCCACCAGGACCTAACTTCCTCATTTAGTTCCTAATATCACTGCCTGAATGAACATATAGGCATAGCCGGACCCATATTCAGTAAAAACACTGGGCCTCATTCACCAACCGTTCTTAAGAAAATTCTTCTTAAAACCCACTTACACAGTTTTCATGAACAATCTGACATTCACCAGTGTTTCTTATTTGGGATTTGTTCTTAGGTAAGAACAGAATCTACACACACTCAAGAGCACAAAGATGTGAACAATTATGTGGTTTAAGAACACGTCATGCATCTGACGTAGGTTTTTCTGAGAATCTTCCTCAAGAACAAATTTAAGAAAACACTTAAGAAGACATCAGTGAATGAGACCCATTATTACTTCTGTGAAATAATGACTCAAGTAAAGTACAGCTACCTTTCCAAAAGCTTTCCAAAGGAACAGCTTGAGTAGAAGTACAAAGTTACATGTCAATAATCTATTGCTTAAGTAGCGAATAACATATTGCAGTGAAACTTCTTAGAACATCCAGTGTTTATCAGCACAGCAAGGGTGGAAACATGTTTGTGCAACTGTACTTTTGCTATTCTTTAGTATTATTTTAGACAATTTTTACTGCACTCAAATGTTATTGATATTGAGCACTTGTACTTTTACTGCATTACATTTCCAAAAGAAAAAAAAAGACATTCATTTTATGCTTACAGGGGCTAGATTTTTCCTCATTTTCTCTTTCCCAATCAGTTGATTTGATTTTATTTTTTTTTAATTAAAACATCCCACCAAAATCATTTTATTGTAAATGAAATTGTCCACAACTATGCTTATTTTCTTTGTGTAAGGACCAGTACTGCCCATTGGTCACTGTACTAGAAGCAAAGAAAAAATGTACTTTTTACTTACTTAAGTAACTTTAAGGAATGGTTGGAAGGAAAATGAAACAAACAATTTTCACTTACCCCAGACATAGTCAACTGAATTTGAGCCCAAATTTTGCTTCTTTAGTTTAGAACTGCAGATACAAGGCTAACATTGCTAACAAACACTAACACAATAGTCACCCAAACAGCCCAAATTGCCTCTGTAAAAATACATCACTAACAATTCTGTCAACCTGCTCAAGCAGCATCCAGGTCATCATTAAGGTTGAACAGATTTGCCAGTGTGGTTTAGGACACTTACTTACTATGTAAGCATGACACACTGTGAACTATAAAAATGAGCAATACGGCAGCCACCTTAGACAACAGAGTCTGTACTTAAAAACCACTTCAGGAGAAGGAGTGCTGATCTAGAATCAGTATTTGTGACAATGACCGTAATAAGTACAGTGGAATCTGATCAGTCTGGCTTTGTGAGTTCCAGCTCTGAAATGTCTGCCTGAAGCAGTGAAGTTTCATAGCTCATAAGTCATCAGGTAAAGTCATCAGATGATAAAACACATCAGCACGTCTGTGTGACTTTAATGAAGACCTCGGTGCAGTTTGAGAGAAGTTTTGGGGGTGTATTTTTACAGAAACAGTTTGGACTATTTGTGTGACTATTGAACTCTAATGTCTTTTTAGCAATGTTAGCCTCATAGCTCCAATGCTAAAGTAAAGAACCATAGTTTGGACACGAAACATGTCTTGGCTGATTGACTATATGTGAAGTAAGTGGAAAATTGGGTAAATTAGATTTTTTTTCACCACACCAGTGTTTTAAATGTTGGTTCATTTTTACTTTTACTGTTTTAATGTTTGGAACTGAGCTACATAGGGTAGTGGTTGAAATGTTCCCCTACGAAATGGGACCCTCAAAAACAAATAAAAAAAATAAAATAAAAAATAAAATAAAAAAAGGCTACTAGCGGTGCTCTGTAGGTGACCCTGCTAGTCTGCAGTGGTAGCAGAGGAGGGTAAAGTTCAGCAACCTCGCTGCTGGTCTTTAGTTACATTTAAGGAATCATACGCCTTCAAAGGGGGGGGAGGGGATGGGGGGGTGCAACAATTATTTATCATCACCCACCCCTTATTCTTCGGTGATATAAAGCTGAAGTCAGCTATTGGCCAGCTTCCCGCATTTTGCCCGCTCCACCTTAAATGGTGCAGCCGTTAACTACATTCTGGTGCCTCAACCATTTAAGGTGGAATTGGAAATTTAACTAGCTAGCTACTGAGACAACAGCATAAAGTATTCTTATGCTTTTTATGAAGAAAACGACCATAAAACATTAAAACGACATCAAACTGACATAATACAATGGTAATTGTAATTATTTAATGAAGAAAATACTCACATTTGTGAGTTACTTTGGTCGCTTGCGCAGCCATCTTGCTGGTTTTTCTTTTTTTCCTCATAGCACTCTATTGAAGCATGCCTCTGAAAAAACTCTACTGGGAGGGCCTCTATCTCAACAAAATTGGGCATGAACATGCCAAACGGAGGGATAAAGGCTAAGCAGTGGAGGCAAGGGGTGAAATGGGATTGGGCCTTTTTTCAAGCATGCAGCACAGAAGGCTATTCTTTACTTTTTAATGCACAATTGGTCTAAAATAAAATGCTAAACCTTAAAAGTCAGAAGTATGACCAGTTGCAAAGCTGTACTTCATTGCAATCATCAGTGGAAAAGACTGCAATTAAACACAAAAAGGAATTAGTAACTAAATGTTAACTAAATGAAAACACTCAGGAAAGTACAACTATTTTCTTGAACAAATACACCTGAATAAGTGTAACTTGTCACTACCCAGCTCTGCCTATAGGCCTGCTCTTTATTTAGGACACCAAATATTTACAATATGTTTATTGATGGTGTGTTTGTCTGGACTAATAACTCTGTAGATCTAGGCCAAAGTAAGTTATCTGAATTGCATATGTTAATTACAGATTGATGGGTAGTGAGAGAAAGATCCACCATAATGACTTCCCCTGGGCACCTTATGGAAATCCTGCAGACCGCACAAAAAACAACATTAGCTTCCATCCTCTGGGTACGGCACACCATAACACTGCATAAGCATCGTATTAAGGATGTGTGAATTAAGAAAACAGCGGCGGATTGTTTATGCCGGCACAGTAACAGCAAATACCGCCGAGGCATGAGCTGTGATGGAACATTGGTGCTGAGTTATGCATGTTTTTCTGTATTTACTTACACCTTACAATCAAACAGAGATTATCAATGCCCTCATCAGACCATGATTCCAAGTGGAAAAAGAAAACAAGCGTTTTCAGGCAGAACAGAGATCTAAGGAACAGTTTAGATCTCCATCAGACTTTCTCCTCTTGCTCCATGTAGAAGATAACACCCAGCATCCTGGTACTTTATTCTCCTACTCTCTGATGTTGAAACCTTTGTGAATCAGAATCACATCGAAAACAGGCTTTATTGGCAATGTTTGTTGGCACATACAAAGAATCAGGCTTTGGTTACACAGTAGCCCACAATGAACAGTAGCCGACAATAGAAATTCTACAACTGTGCAGTTACACAGACTTTAAATCCAAATGCTGAGCACTTTTTACATGTCACATTCTTCAGTTCAGCCATCGGTTTGACAGTAGCAACAAATAAACATCAGTGGCTGTGTTTACATGCAAAGATTTTTGCCAGTCCAATTGAATACATTTCGATTACAGATTAAGACTGGGGTGTTTATATGCTCACTCTACTCAACAATCTGATGGAAAATCTCCATTTACATGCACACTAGAAGTAATCAGATCCAAAACAATGCACATATGTAGAGTACCACTTACTGTAGACGTTACCATGACAACAAGCAACACGTGAGTCCAGCCAGAGTGAGACAATCAGCAGTGTGTTACCCGAGTTTTCAGTTGGCGCACTTGTGTTTTTAATTTGTCCCATCGCCGCCTTTTAAAGTTCAAAACATAAACTTCGACTCCTCTGCAGACCAGTTTCTGCTCCTGCCATGTTGAACATTATATTCCTATTGAGATGTTCACATAGATCTATTCCGATTGAGCTCTTAGTTGGATGATTAACAAATTATTAGGCTGCATGTAAACATGGCTACTGTTAAAGAGAACACTTTTTACGGAGTAAACATGTAATATTTAGGTGTTTATTTCATGCTGCAGTCAAGCTTTACCCACAATGTTCTTAAATATACTCTGCACTGTCCTTGATTTTAACCACACGTAAGATGGCTGGCCTGCACATCATGCATTAATTCAGAGCGTTTGTTGTGCACATCCTCAGAAATGCAATATCAACATAAACAGAGGAGGCAGTGTACAGCAGACTGAACAAGCCATGACAACGACTCTCCTTCTGCTGTTTTCCTACGATAAACAATAACACTAACACTGTCTCCTTAGCTGTTGTCATGCTCATTGCTGACCTGCAAAATCAGAAGTAGTACACAAAGAAGGTATTCCCATGCTGGTAGAGGATGTTCCAGCTCTGCTATGCCCCCACTGAATACAGCTTTTAAGACAAAAGTATGCAGATTAATATGATAATAATGCTGCTTGCATAAACACGGTGTGTGCACACAAATATGTGTTATCAAGCATACTACAAGCCTAAAGTTTACAAAATCTGCATCAATACCAGAGAAGGACCACTTTCGGCTCCCTAATCCTTCTGGGTCGCGGTGGGGTGCTGGAGCCTATCCCAGCTGTCATTGGGCGGATGGGCAGAAACCTGTTTGGAACTTAAACATCTTGATGCACAACAATTTTACCATGCTTACCATTTCTGTTACAGTAATATTAACACAGACCAGGGACATAGCCGCTGGTGAGCCTTGAGGGGCCTAAGCCGCCTTGCTCATTCATTTAAAACAGGATAAACATAAAGGTGTAAAGTTCATCATGTCCTTTTTCCTAATAAATAATAAAATAATAATAAATAATAAAAGTGACCAAAGCCTTTCATTTGGTAATTGTTATCACCATGGCAGTGTTTACAAGGCAGTGTGTACTACTGCTGTTTTACACCAAATCTGTAATAAGGAGCACAACAACATGTTTTTTTCCCAGGCCCAAATTTTAACCCAGCATTAGTTTGCTGTGGGAATTTAGCTGAGCTGTGCTAGTTTAGTTTAGCTCACTTTAGCTGAGCTGTGCTAGCTCCTAGCATAGGCCACTTCTTACTGACTAATGAGCGAGATAAGAAGTAAAAATGACTGTAGTAAAGGAAACAATTTTAATTATATAAAAATTGACAAGAAAATTGCAGTCTTATTCACTCCAGATACCTACGCTTTCAAAAGATACAAAACTGTCACTGGGGCAGTACCCCTATTGTCACTGGGGTGGTACCCTCAAGGGTACATCTCAGTACCTTTAGTCAGAGAACATAATTATACCATAATCCATTGGAAGTATATTTTCTAAGTTGTACTGACTCCACACACCCCGTCTCATCTCCAGGCTTTTTATTTTACTGTTCTGTTTTAAAACATTAGGTTATGAAAATGTACAAATACATACTTTTCACCTGGAAAAACTTATTTAAGGTGCACAATTAGACCTTAAAACCACTGTTGTACATTTGCATTGTTTGTACCTTAATGCTCGAAAAATGTACCTGCACAGAACCTTTATTTCTAACAGTGTAGTGTGGCAAAAGCTAGGACTCTGGCTAACTGACCAATACCCATTGTGGTATGATGAAATGTTATTATAGCATAGTATTATCAATAGTATTATAGATGAATGTTATTGTAGATAAATGTTTGGTCAGTAATCATGTTTTGCCATCCTCATTATAGTGATGTGTCTGGGACATTATGCTCTTCCTAGATGCTCCCCCAAACTTTAACCAGATGCCCCTTAATGTATATTTTGGCTATGCAACTGTCGTTCACTCAAAAATAATAATAATAAAAAAAAAAGAGCGTGCACAACATTATGTGTGTATGTACATATAGTGCAGAATACAGCAGTAGTCACCAGCAGTAATGGCACTGCTCTCAACACAGCAGACTGGGGTTCAATTTCCCTGCCTGGTCAAGCACACCATGCTATACCAAGAAAAGTCTTTGGGCAAAACTCCTAACGCTACATTGACCGAACTCTGAGCATCAGCCAAAATGCATAAATGTTAATGCATTAGTGGTTCACTAGTGTAATGGTGTGAGGGAGGAAAATTTTAAACATTTTAACCTTCATTAGACTGAAGCGCCTGTCCAAGGGCCGGAGTGAAGACCTAATGTATCACTTTAAGCACCGTAAAGAAGGTCAGTGTGTCCACTGTGCTGTGTGAGATACAGACAGAAAGAAAGGTGATAGATACATTCTCAGCCCATGAGTGCACTAGCCAGCATCTCCAGAGGCCTCCTTTCACAGCCAAACAGCTGTATGTTGTACTATGAGAGGTGACTGAGCACATGCTTTGAGCAAGAACACAGAAGAAAACCCCATTCAGCCCATGATTGTTCATCAATACTGGTCACGGTCTCTTTAGATCACAACGCCACTCTAATAGATGAACTGGAGCAGAAGTTAGTCTGATTTTTCAGCTTCCCAAGTGCTTTGACATAACCCAGCCATGACCATGGTTCCATGGGTCACTTGATTAAGCTGGGCAGATTGATGACCTTCTGCCTAGCAACAAGCTCCTCGTCTGAGCCTCGCTCTCACTAAAAAAAGAAGAAATCAATAACTCCCCTCCGCCGACTGCAGCGCAAGAAAACTTTGAAGAAAGTCCACAGCTCCTTAACAAATCAGACAACAGAACGTTGTTCAGCTGGGGTCTGATTACACAAAAGAGGAGGGTGATTTGGAACGCCGTTTTTTTCCTCCTACGAGTGGATGCAGATGTTTATGGGAGACTTGGGGGTTTATTAGTCTATTGTATGATCTGATGGCAGAGTGGAGACCTAATCAATACAAACTCTCTCTCCTTCTCTCTCCCTCTCTCCCTCTCTCTCTGTCTCTCCCTCTCTCTCTCTCTCTCCCTCTCTCTCAGTAGCAAGATTCTGAGTATTAGCACCTGCTAGCACTGGGATAATTTTCTCTTGATTGTGATCAGACTCTGGCTGACTCACTTTGCCTAAAATTCCACCCGCCAATTAACAAAACTGAAACGCGCTTGTCTCTCTTCCCTGTTCTATCAATACCTGCAATCAATCGCTGCACTGCAGAATTTAAGGGGATTTTTTCCCCCCCTTATGACAGCAAAGGAAGGCCTACAAAAAAAGACTGTAATTTCTCTCTCTCACACACAAAAAAATACATTTTGAAAAAAGGAGTCAACGTGCTCAGGTTGCCTTGTGTATACTTACAGCAGCATTAGGCTTTATTGATTTATTCAATCAATCTACAATATGTCATTTCTATCATTCAAAAGACATTGCTCAGTTATCACACTATCACCTTACCCATAGCTTGATGAGCTACACCCACAAGGCCCCTGTCCAAACACTAGCGGTGGTTTGTTCTCTGCCGAAGCTGGCCAAAGTATTCAGTCTGAAGCCAACACAAACAGTGCACTGCTGACCCAAGCATACATATATTTCACTCTACACTGTCATCACACTACGTTTGCACTATATTTAATATTTGTGTAAATATCCTACTTCTCTGTAAAATCTATCTGATAGATCTATCTGAAAGTGTGCCAACCAGTAACCCAGATTTAAGAAGTGTGGCAAAATTTAAAATGGCATGGGACAGTGTGAAAGGTATAAAGGAAAAGCGGGAAAATGAATCAACTGTGTGAGGTTAATCACTCCTGCTCTGGAATTATGCATGTGTAACTGTGCTGTAATTCATTTAATTCTTACTATAATAAAGCTGGTGGAGAGAATAGTCATATTGTTTTGATTACATCTCTCTCATCTTCCCCATATGGTTAAATAGTTCAACCCTCTTGACCCTGACAATATCCTTCACACAACATTGATTACTGAAACTTGTTATAGGGGGCACAGGGCTAGACCCTAATGCAGGGTAAAACGTCACACAGATATTTTATGTAGTTAAACAGGCTTAAGCAAAACATGCTTCTGGTCACATTCTTATGTACCCAAATTAACATTATCTGAGAATTGTCACAACTATATAACGTAAATATCATTTGAGATTCACCCTAAAGACCATTCATCTTTTTTTCAAAAGTGTTTTTCATTTGAGTTGTGTGTGCTAAAGTCGCTAAATTCACACCTGTATTATTTGAATCTACCTCTTACTGGCTGTGACTAATTTTCGAAGAATATAACCAACTCATAGTGAAAGCTAGCCAGGCTAAAGTATAGCTTCCATATAGTGGGGTTAGTTTTAATACATTGCTACAACCCAATTTGAATTCAATTTCAAATTCCCTAATTTTCTAGGTTTTTACCTTCCAGATTCACACAAAGCTTTACAGGGATTAAATCTAAACCTAGATTCAGGAATTGAGGGAATGTTGGCATCAAGAGGAGACAGAGTTAGAGAGGAGCTGGAGTAGTTGGGAAGGCATGCTAATGTTAAAAAAGGATATAATAACTTTACAGAAATCGCAAAAACATTCCTCACTTGTAATAAGTTAATGTAATTAAATATTTTTCCATGACAATTTGGAGCTTTTCCATTGGTTCATTCATCATCAATTTTAACACAACGTAAAGGACAGCTGATGTGCTCAAATTTCGTTTGGACAGCAACGATATGTAGATTCTAGAACCAGGAGCTGGATTCATAAAAACTTTCTTAAGAAAAACCTGTGAAGGTTCTTAAGACAAACACTAAGAAGTTCATAAGAATGTTCTTAAACGCAATTCTGAAAAAACTCAAATATTCTCAAAGTTCTCAAATATTTTCTTAAGATAATCTTATGTTTTTTCTTAAAGTAATTCATTGTTTTTTTATGTAGGCTATGGCATTTTCCTCCATACCATGAATGATGATACATTTTGAATTAATTTGTATTAACTGTTATTTCCATCATTTAGTTTAAGCCATTCAGTGGAGCAAAATGAGGGAAAAACATCAAACCAAGTGTTTGGAAAGAAAATTAGCAAACAAGAACTACAGGTTTTGGTGGAACAAATAGCCAACAAGAAAAGAAAATCTTCCTTGGGAAATACAATAATTGTGGGGTGACGGTGGAAAGCAAGAAACAAGGATGGGCAGAAGTTGATATATTGATAAATTTAGACAATTACTTTGTCAACTCTTACAGCCTAAGACAGGTGAGACTATCGTGAGGTTAAAAAACATTCAAGAATATCATTTTTTTAAGAATTCTACTTGTTCTTAGGATTATTTGTTGGAAAACAGTTAAGAAAAGAAGATCATTCTTAAGAAAAAATACACATATAAGAAGACTTTCTTTCTTAAGATGCTTTCATGAATCCATATATCAGCCATATAAGTTCAAACAGTAAATTTTTTCCCCAACTGTTTTTGTTTACAGATTCATCAAAAACATATTACAGATGTCATGTAAATAAAATCCGTTCAAATTTTATTATGCTGATATTTGCTTATCTACTTTGTGGTCAAAAATAAATTTGCAACAAATGATACTTCTCTTTGCCTCTTTTCACAAAACTTATTTATTTTAATGTAGATATCATGTATTTAGGTTAGAAAGCTCATCTGGTTGAAACAACATAGAATTGTATTGGATCTGTTGTGTTTGCATCAACTTACTAAACTTTTCTATGGAATGCTACAACTAGTCCATGAGCCTGTTGGATGTCTTGTTTACAAACAGTGGCACAGATGTATGGACCTGCCTCAGTGTAGACAGCATTACATTCTGTGACACTGTGACTCCTGTATGCTGACTCTGTGTTGCCTTTTCATGTTTTCAGCAGAATCTGAAATGTTTTTTTCACTCATGCTGGGGGTCTGTTTACAATAGGAATTTGCTGATATGTGGGATTGTATTTCAACAATTGTTGCCATTCCTGACCACACAGACACACATAAATTTGTGTATTTATATACACAGTCTGAGGGTTCTGGATGATTTACGTTAGCAGCATTGTTGGTCACAATGTTGAACCTTCCTGTCAAAGTTTGTTCCCTACATTTATTTTTCTCTGTACAGTAAAGTACTGAAGTGGATCTGTTCTAGCAGTTCATGGATGTTATAATGAAAAAGGCCCAAAATGCAATCAAGATCTTTGCTAAGGTCTAAATGTGCTCAAGTCAGACACTGATGAGTATAACCCTGCATGGTACCAGTGCTGTATTGATGAATGAGCCACAGGTGACCATAATATACCAATATAAAGGACGCACATGCTGCAGTGCTTGCTATTTTTAAACTGGTATGCAATTATTTGATATTAAATGCTGAACTGCAATACATCATAAACCTATTTTTTCAGTGAACAAAAGTCTCTTGCTGTGCATTTGTAAAAGAAACAGGTGGAAAGTGGCGATGAATAGCATGACAGGGATGCCGGTCGTGCTTTAGAAGAGCGGTCAGTCTGAACGGTCACTGGAGTAGCTCTTCACGGTTTAATGACGCTACCTGAACAGAGCAGTGTGTTTGGCTGCAGGGTGAAATGACCAGACTTCCACTCTCCAGTCACCACATGCTTTCCCTGCCCACTCTAATTATAGGAGTCAAGAGACACTAAAAAAGACTTTACTGTATACACCAGGAGAGCAAAACAAAGAAAATTCAGGCTTACTGCACACAAATATTGGCTCTTTAACTATTCATAGAATTCAGCTGTTTGCACAAAGAAATAACCTCACTGATATCTGAGCTGTTTGAGCAAACTTAACAACAGCTGACCAATTTATATTGCATTTGTGCTCATAAGGAGACTATAAGATATTCTATTATGATTTGAATTTGAAGTTTGGAGTTATTGTTGTGCATGGTCTCATTTTGTGGAAAGAAATGTTATTTTTTGTACATGCAAACAGTCATATTTAAAATTGCAGGTTTTGAGTTTTGAAAACAAGTTAACACATTTTCTATATGGACCAAACTTAAATATGGCAATTTTTTTGCAAATTTCAGTGCACAATTTCTATTTATTGGCTAAGTTTAAAATTTTGGAAAAAATAAAACATAATATATAAAATGTGCCATAACTCCTGCACAAGACATATTTTATGCTTTGTATTTCCCCAATATGTTGAGTTCATTAAATAAACAGTAATTGAACATTCATATCGCTGCTGTCGGAAGAAAACCTCGTATCTCCATTTTTGTTGTTTTTCAGTTTTTGACATAAGTTGAAATGTCTGTTGCCCTTTATATTGTTTGTAAATTTCATGGTGAATGGACCAAAAGAAATGGTTTAAAACGACATGGAAAAAAGTCTGGTTCCATTGGCTTACATTAAAAATAAAGTAGGTTTTTTTCCTGTAAAGTTATCATTTTGGAGATACGAGGTTTTCTTCTGACAACAGTGTTATGTAATGTGTGTTCTCTGTATAGGATGTGTTCATTTATTTTCACTTAGAAAATCAACAAAATGTATAATTCGACCAGGGGTGCCCAAACTTTTTGCATAAGGCTGCCCAGTCTGTTTGTTTAGATGTTACGACATCTAAAAAAGCTTATAAAAAAAAGCTCAAACAGCTCAGAAAAGTCAAAAGTGTAGACTTGAACCTGTTCATACAGACTGTAGATGAAATGTGAATGTAATTCATTATGTTACTATCTATGTAGTTAATTATGGAACTGTGTAATTACACTTAAACAGTATAGCAAAACAACGCTAATAGCATTCTACTCCTGAGGGTTAATGACACATGCAATTCCAAGTCAAATAATTGCTCAGTAGAAACACGCATTCTTTTTATGTGGCATTTCTCTTTTCCTCTGTGTATTCAAACCCCATGGGAGTCTTATGTTTTATAGTCTCTCTCTGCCCAGTGTGCAGTCTTAGCCTGGCTTCTATTACCGTCTCAGGGGAATAGCTGAGCTGAAGAACGCTCGGAGACCAGCCAGTCTTTATTGTGGTTGAGACTGATCCTTCCTGCCATCCGTGCATACGCATACCACTATATAATCTCCCTCATGCCAAAGCTCTTGATCGAAAACACAGTCTCAAATGAGACATGCTCAGATCCTCCATCCTCACAGGCCCGTTAGCACTGATCCACTCTTATCAAACATCTTTGTTGTTCCGCAGTCCAATTACTCATGCTCGCCGCATCTGTCCTGCGCTGAAACTGATCGGTGATCTTTAAGCTTTCTGTCTGCCTGTTGCCTCAGCATTTCTATCAATTTGTTTGTTTGGCTTCAATCCTCCCTCCAGCTCAGCTTCAAATTATTGGAAGAGCCTTGCTCCAAATCCAGCGCTGTACATTCCAAGTTTGCATCCATACCAATGGGCATGCTCCACTCCATTTTCACATCTTCTATTGTTCTTCATGGCTGAGGAAGAGAAACTGCCTGGCATCTACATTTCAGCTGTATTGATGAGAGGATTACCAGCTCACGGAAAGTGAGATGGGATTTAGCAGGACTTCCACTCTCTTACTGCAGGCCTTACTGGCTTTCTGTGGGTAAACTCCTTTCCTCCGCGTTGATTCGCATGGATAATTGTTCAAGGAAGCCGTGGAAGCGCATCAAGAGTTAAACAAACACACATGTTTGACTCCGAAATCTGGGGCTCTCTGGATTTTATTTTCCTTCTGCTTTGAGGATCGGTGGGACTGTGTTCCATTCCAGACCAGGCCATACAGATTCTGGCATAGCTTTAGTCATTCCTCTGTTCTTCACAAAGCCCCAGAGAGAGGCTGGGAGAGCAGAGATGTGACATGCAGATCATTTTCTCATCCAGTCGGGTCAATGGTGAAGCTCAGAGCAGTAGGCCTTTACCAAGGCCTCAGCTTTCCTAGCTGTGAAGCAAACACACACTGTGAGGTTTCGAACGGCCTTCACCAGTCAGGAGAGAGAGACAGACATACAGAGATAAAGAGACAATGGGGTGTCGAGAGACATTCTTCTGAAACTGCTTCTGCTAAGGCACGATTCACATTCATGTAATACTAAAGCTGTTGAAATGCAAGTAGAAATGTGCTAAACACTGTGACATTCAAAGAAAAGGGCATTAAGTTGCTAACATTTAATAACAGTAAAGCTCAGAGGAGTCTGGCTCAATGGTGACCTAGTGGAGACCAGCCCAGTGGTGACTTGCCCAATATTAGTGGGTCCCAGTGGTGAGGGGCCCAATAGTGACTGGTTCAGTGATGATGGACCCAGAGGTTTCAGTCCAAGTGATGACTGGATCAATGATGACAGGCCCAATGCTGACTGGTTCAGTGGTCACTGTCCCAGCAGTGATGAGCCTAATAGTAACAGGCAAAGTGGTCTTAGGGTCAGCGGTGACTGGCATCCGTGTCACTGGATCTGTGTAAAATGTCAAATGGTGATGGTGGTGAAGGTGCCCAACTGTGACTTGCCCTGTGGTGCGTGGGATTAGAGTAAAGCCTGACTTGCCCATTGGTTCTGGACCAAATGGTCACTGGCCCAGTCATGACAGGCCAAAAAGTAATGGGACAAGTGGTGATGGGCTCGATTATGATTAGCCCTGTGGAGCCCAGTGGTGGCCAGCACTCTGTGGTGACTAGTTCAGTGGTGACGAACCCAGTGGTGCTGGGCCCTGTGGTCACTGGTTCAGTGGTGGGCCAAGTGGTGACAGGACCAGGTTAGCGAACCAATGTTGACTGGCCCTTTGGTGACTGGCCAGATGGTGTAAGGTCCAGTGATAAGGAGCCCAATCATAATTGGAAGGTAGGATGAGAGTAAAACCCAGGGCTGATCAGCTCAATGGTGACAAGATCAATGACAAGTGGCCCAGTAGTGACTGGCCTAGTGGTGTCTGGTCCAGCAGATACTGGTCCAGTGGTCACAGGACAGATGGTGACTGGTGTTATGGTGACTAACCCAGAGATGCTTGTCCCACTGGTAATGAGCCAAATAGTAGCTGCCCAGGGTGACGTACCAAGTGGTGTTCCCACAGCATTCACACCCTCCATTGCACTGAATCTGCTCGTAGGCTTTAGTATGTATGACGGTCATGTCAAAAACTTTTGGTGCTATGGTGTCTTTTTCTCTTTCTCCCTGTCTTTGTCTCTGTTCTCTCTCTCCTTTACACACACACACACACACACACACACACACACACACACACACACACACACACACACGTCATGTCATCTACTTTGACCTTTAACAGGGCTCAAATTTCATCACCTTAAATGCAGACACCCCTTTTTCTGACCCTCTATCTTGCACACACCCTCACACATGCATGTGTGTGTGCCCCCCCCTACACCCATCCAATCAGTCCTAGTCTTATCTCACCCCTCTAGGAGGGCTTATCTCCTCTCTCTCTCCTGATGCCAATCTCCCTCACACCACCTCTGCCTCGGTTTGTCTGTCCCTGGCCTCTCAGCCTAATCCTTCTTTCTGATAAACCTGGATGTTTTATTCACACCCACACTTGTGCGCACACACACATACACACAGAGCTGGGAATAGCACTTGATGTGTGGATGCATTGTTTCACAGAAGTGATTTCTCAATGCAGGGCCCTATTTCCCCAGACCTGGAGTTTGATTTGCACCTTGAATGTGGTCAGAGGCATCTTATTTCAGCCCTGCATAAATGTAATCTCAAGCAGAATGAATGAGGTGTATTCACCTCAGCACTAGGTGAGAAACAGCACGCCAGCATGACGGAGCTGTGACACAAGGCTGGCATGTTTGTATGCATTAGGTGCACCATGATTGGCTGTAGGCCATGGGATTTGACCAATAAATGAAGGAAAGCATTGAAATGGAGAATCTCATTTGGCCTGACTTCGGTTTTCTCATAATTCAGCGGCAGCCGCAGGGACTCAAGTGACTCCTTATAGCGGCTGCTGAGAGCTGGTTGCTCCTTTCTTTCTTTTTTGCCTTTTCTCTTTCTTTCTCTTTTTTCTTTCTATACTTTCTCCAATTCTCTCTCACCCTCTCTCCCTCCCTCTCTCTGATCCACCATGTGCGTATGTGTGTTGTGGCATGTCAGAGTGAGTTAGCTGTTAGCTGGGGGAGACTTGCTGAACGACAGCAGAGTCAGCTGGAGCAGATGGTAAGTGGTGTTGGCTAAAGGCACCAGAGAGAGAGAGAGGACATCCCTCTATCTTACGACAGGGCTTTTCCACTCCCTCACATGCGCACAAGCACACAGCGTTTCTCAACCATACTACATGCGCATCCAGCTCTTTGACTGATGGCTCCCTGTGCGGGCCTCTAAACGACTGCTCCCATTACCATTAGAAAATATGGAACATGAAGACTAATCTTGTGTGGAGAGACGCCCGTGCCATTAATCAGAGAGGTCTTCTCCCTCTGCAGCCCCTGTGGAGCTGTTCGACATGGGCAGGGAGAGACAGCCCAGTGCTCAGCTCCAATAAAACCTTGGCTGAAGCCTGGAAGAGCCACTCCACAGTGACCTACGCCAGCGTTCAACACATCAGACATCAGCAGGATATTACACTGTGCAGCATCACGTGGAGCAGATGTGCTTGTTTAGCATACATGATCACATCCATTCTCTTAATCATTAATTCTATCTAGGACAACAAAAACCAGACGTGTTGAACAAGACCCACATTGCAGCTCCAGCCTGGCCTTGTTCTAGCATTCCTCTATGACAGCTCTGCCCTGACCTCATATTCCTATGTGTGACCAATTATTTCATTCATACCTTGCAGAAAAGTGAAAATAACAATGCACAAAGGAGAAATATCAAATATTATCGACCTGATCATAAGTCAAACAAAGTACATATGAAAAAGTCAACAGTAAGTAGGAAATAAGATGCAAATATAATCAGATGCTGGTACCACTGGGATCAAGGTAAGTAGTAAAAAGATTTGATTCTACAGACTGGATAATGATTTAATTCTAAACTGATGCTCTGAGCCTCATAAGATGCCTCATAATGAACTAATTCCTCATAAGAGCTGTGACCCTAGAAGATCTAAACTGAAAATGAAGCTCATTTATGGTGTCATGATAGCTAATGGGTGCATTCAGACAGTGTTCATGATCCTGTAATTCGGAAAATTGCCAAGTTGCCAAAGTGTAAATTCCAATTGTTCGCGATTGGGTGGTCATTGACAGCTGTTCATTTTAATACTTTTCACTGTTAGGATGAATCAATAAGTGCGTTTGCATGCACTTAATAATCTGATCATAATCAGATTTCTGCAGTTATCTGATTTTTTAAATGGTCATGTAAACAGCATATTCCGATTTCTTAGATCAGAGCAAGGTCTAGAAATCTGAGAAATCCGTTAAAGAGCGCTGGAGTTTAGCTCAGTAATCAGATTTCTCAGTGCATGTAAACTCTTACTCTGATTTCTTTCAGATTTCTCAGTCTGGGCGAAACAAAGCCCAGAACCGGAAATGAGCAAGCAGCGTTGCCGCGAGATGGCAGCAACACACGTTTGGAGTGACACTGAAATGAACTACATGCTTTACTACTACATGATTTAAATATTCTTCATCTTCTAGATGATGTATGTTCATATTTTCAGATGAAGTGGTGCAATGTTCGGAAAAAAAAAGCCGCGACATGAAGTTTGAGTTTTACGTTACGTTTACGTCATGTCGTCTTCTGTGAGTTTATTGGCTGGTTGCAAAGCAGAAATCCGCTTACTGCTTGACTCATGTAGACCTGGAGTTTACTCATTATCTGATTTCTCAAGTGCATGTAAACATGTTGATCGGATTACTGACAAAATCAGATTTTCTGCTGTTGACGGATTATTAAGTGCATGTAAACTCACTCAGTGACAGTGTGATTGTTTACTTATAAGGCTTGCCTTTCCACTGCATGTAGGCCTAATATTGTAAACATTTAAACACAGTATGATGCCAAATTTGAAGTGTTTTTAATACATACCATTAACTTGGTTGCCAATTTCTACATGGTTCACATGGTATCAAAAAATCATTGGGTAACGTTCAAGTTTGTCAGCCTTTCAAATGCCACTTCTTTGAGAGTGTACACGTTTATGAATAACATTAGTTTGCTTGAGGAATTGGTGGCTAAAGTGGATGAACTCAGGCCAAGGACAGGTGAGTGTGTATTCCTCTGTGAAGATGCTCACTTGCTCTTGTAAATGGTAAATATCCAATTCATCAAGCTGCAGCACCATAATGGAACATGTAGGTGGGTCTGTAGGCACTATAAGGCAAAGGTAAGTTTCCTCACACAGGACACTGACTATATAGTACCTAATATCAGTACCTATGTATGCATCCACCAAAAAATTACAGCACCTACAGTTTGGCTGGGACAGCCTAGTGCAAAACGTCAGATAGTAAGCGCCATGAAAGGTCATCCCTCCGGGGCTAATAGGCCTAATGCTCTCTCTCCCTCTGTCTCTGGGTCATTTTGCGCAGTGAAAAGCTGCAGGAGTTCAGGGCTGAGGCTGTCAGCTTCTTTCAGGACCTTTCTGAGGCCTGATGCACGGTGGCACTCCACAGACTCATTCACAGCGGCCTGTGCTGGAGCGCAATAACTCTTCCTGCGTGGCTTTGAAGCTCACCGCGACAGCCCACAGCTGTGGAGAATACTGAAGGGCAGGGATGACATTTACTGCAGAATCAAGGCTGGAAGAGACACATTTATTCAAACGCAGGGGTGCCTGAGCTTCGTGGATCACTGGATAACTGTCTGCTTTCATTCAAGTCCGCTGTATACGCTTTGTGGCAAGATGATTAAATTATAGTCTTGTGTTTCCTCTCACTTCATTGTTGTTCACAGTGATGCAGCAGGCAGACGGTCCTGCAGGGAAAAGATTGTACAGTTACTAGTGAGCTTACTACACTGGTTGGTACTGTCCTTACAGTAATTTCACCCACAGCTTTACTGTCAATGAGGTGCCGGTGTTAATTAGTAGTCATTGCACCGATTGTAAGGTAATTTTTGGCGGTAGCGACAAGGTCGTCTGACGAGTTGGCAGGTACTGGCTGAATATTTGAGGTAGAGATAGAACGAGAGAGAGAGAGAGAGAGAGAGAGACCCCAGACTCCAGATGAAACGCTGGCCTGGTTTCAAAGTTTTCACACCAAGCAGCTTGCAAAACACCTGGGAGATAACGCTATGGGGGGATTAGCTACCATTTCATTCCTTTTCCCTCTCTCTCTCCACACCTCTCTTGCTCTCTCTCTCTCTCTCTTTTCATGTGCCGATCTCGCGACAGACTGCCACCGTAGCATTCCCCCTGGCACCGGGGGCCGACTTTCCGATACCATTCAGCGCTTAGCCCCTGGATTTGTTTATTTAATCCAATATTTATGCACCGTGTATTAGAGCAAATGCAAAACAGCTTGCCACTGTACCACAGTGACAGAGAGGGAGAGAGAAAAAAACACACACAATCGGAGCACATGAAAGCAGAAAAATACAGAAGTGCAGAATTCAGAGGGAAGGACTTCGCATCAAACAGGAGTAAAGATAACCTTAGTCGACCTTCAGAGGGATTAACAGTGAAGGCAAGGAAAATATACGCTCCCCAAATTCCGTGGGTTTCTTTGTAAGCTTCCTAACTACAAAGGTAAGTAACAGAGTGTATATTATTTCATCTCCAGGTCATATGCATCTCCATTGCTGTTTGCAGTGTATTAGTAACATAGCAGTTTGTTAAGCATTGCCTTGCTAGCCTCCGTCTCACCCCCTTACTTTCAAGAGAGTGATCACAGGAAAGTAAAAGGAGAATGCACTGGAAACTTAGCTATATTAAATTCAAGTGTGCAACATAAAGCATCCCCAGATGGAATCGGTTGGTGGGGAGCGTGATTGCCCGTTTCTCTGATGTGATTCCACGTATGAATTAACCTCATTCCATTCTTAATCAATTCAGAGTGGCTACTCTAAGATCAGATTAGCTGAATCCTCACATGCCCCGTTCACGTGTCAACCTGACCTGTTCCTCTCTGATGCCTTCCCTACTGTACCCAGTTCAGTGTCTGTGTGTGGAGGCCTCTGTTAGATTGTCTGTGTGTGGGAACCTGTGTGAGGAGGTCTTTGTGAGAGGGTCCGAGTGAGGATGCCTTTGTGAGATGGCCTGTGTGAGGGGGTTTGATTGAGGGGGCCTGCAAGAGGGGAGCCTGTATGGGGAGGCCTGTCTGAGTGAGGATGTTTGTGTGTGGGGGCCTGTGTTAGGATGCCTGTGTGTGGGAGCCTGTGTGAGGAGGTCTATGTGAGGGGGCTTGTATGAAGGTGGCTGTGGCTTCATGGACCCCAGCTGAAGTGAGTGGGGCCCATCTGTTTTTGTCTGACTGTGTGATATGAGGGAGCTCCACTTGCAGACCGCCTGGGGAGAGCTGTCTGCAGGATGAAGGACCCCTGCAACCGCCATCATCGGACCATCAGGGAGCAGGCCGCCGCATACCATGTGCCATTTGGAGATGGCACATGCGGGCGTTTGGGGATGGCACAGGCTGGTGGTGAGCTGGCAGGCCTCAGACGTGGCCTTACAAGCTGTCATCTCAGCCACTTGGTTTGTGTGTGAGTCATGTCTTAGTAGTTGAGTGTAGAAATATTCATTTACATGTGCTTCTGTTTAGTCCCTGTTCAGTCTGTTCAGGACCACCGTAGGTGCTGATTCTGACAAGCTGATTTTCCATTTATTTTTATTTCCTGCCCACTCCACATCATGCAGGTAAAATTGTGCACGGAAGATGAATTAATGCTTTCATCCACCTCAGAAAAGAGTTGTTTTTTCATGAAGACCTCACAGTGTTATTCCCAGTCATCTGCTGACAGTGACAGCTATCCACAGTGGTGGGAGAATGAAGGCTCACTGCAACCACAAGGTTTGCAAATAATGCGTTTCTCTGTCTCTGTCTCTGTTATAATTCTCTCCCAGTCTTCCTGTCCTTTTTCTTGAAACACTCCTTCTTTTCATCTCCACACTCTCAGAGGGCATACCTTCATTCTTGCTCCCCACTGCCCTCTCCCTATCTACCCAGAGCCACCTTCCACAAATACTATCTCTCTCACTGGCCTTTTGCATGCAAACACACTGGCTGACACCTCAGACTGAGCATCTCAAATTTGTAAGGAATTTTGCTTCACATAAGATTTCTTCCCTGGCCGTGGTTACATTTTTTTTCTAGCCTAAAACATATACAATATCTTATGTTGGTTTCTTGTGGACCACCAACATTCAACCAATTAGGACTGGATGACAGATCTACTTATCTACTTATTTACATTTACACTTATTTACATCTTTTCATCTAGTTTAGAGCTGGTTTGGTTCCAGATTTCTTCTTAATGCCCCCAGTCATCATATGGGTGTGTTACATTCCCTCACCAGCACACCTGTTTTAACTTAATGAAACATTGATTGGCCAAACTAGCTATTGGATGAAAACTGAAGCTCCTTGAAGAGGCATTTGGAAATGGTTAAATGAACACATTAACATACATAAAGTAACTCATTTCCGCATTAATGCTATTTGTATTAATCCTATTATTAGAGTTTGTTGAGCAAAAAAAAAAACACTTACTGTCCAAATAAACACCATTTTAAATATAATTTTCAGGAGTGATTGGTGGTCTTAGAAAGGCAGATTTATGATCTGTTGGGAAAGCAGGCTCTGCTTTGAGAGCAAAACGGCACACTGGAAGTGACCTGTTGCTCTGCAATTACGCAGGGGAGCGGCAAGGCTGCAGAGCTCCAGCAACATCCACACCGAGATGGTTGCCTCAGGTGCGGGTTATGCTGAGGACAGTGACCCAGGCCTCCTTCACTCTGGCACCATCCTACCAGAGACCCTGGCTGTACCAGGTCTGTATGCTGTGGGCTAGACGTTGGGTGAGATCCCTGCTGCTTGACTTAGCCCTTAGAGATTTAGCCTCACCATCTCTACTTTCACCCATGCATGATACACTTATTATTTGAGAGTCCATTGTCCAACATGTTTGAATCATCATTGAATATATTTTGATCTTCTGAATATGTTGCGTTCAATCTTGTGTGTGATATATCAGTGCTTTTAGCAACCTAACCATGATGCTACTTTTTTGGGGATTTTGCTGAATTATTGTCAACTGCAACAACTATCTATGATAGAACTATTTTCCCTGGTGATTTTATCTTGCATACTGACAACACTTTAAACAGTAATGCCATCAAGTTCTTAAAAATCTTAGAGAATTTTGATTTTAACCAAAATGTGGGAGCCGCTACTCATAAACTTGGCCACATTTCAAACCTTGCAAAAATGTAGTGTAGACACAAATATGTTCCTCACATCTGATGTTTTTATATCAGATCACTTCTGTGTATTTTTTCAAGTCACAAAGAAAATACCTGCACTTTACACTAAAAGCACTTTTAACTCAGAAACAGTTGAGAAGTTCAAAGATGTTTTTAATGATAGACCATGCACAGAACTATCTCCCTGCTGTAATGATCTAGCTCATGTTCTGAATGTTAAGCTTAAGGAGACCCTTGATACAGTAGCACCAGCAAAATGGAAATAAAACTCACTCATTCAAAAACTCCTTGGATAAATAACGAAATACACAAGCTTAAGAGAACATTTTGTAAAGCTTTTCTTTGATTAGACAACAAATAGCTCAGGCAGCTACAAAGAGCTTGTATAGGTGTCCTGATCTACCACCTACATCAATCATGACACCTTTTAGTGTTTCACTGATCAGGCATTTAAAACTGTTATACACAAACAAAGATCCACTACATGTGATCTGGATTCTGTTCCTACATAGTTTTTAAGAGGGTTCTTGACTTTTTACAAGGTGAGGTATTAAATGTTGTAAACTGTTCTCTGTCAACTGGTGTTTTCCCAGATGTTTTTAAGACTGCCTTGGTGAAACGCTTACTGAAAAAAAGAGTAGCTTGGATCCCATTATGCTTAGTAATTTAGACCCATTTCAAACTTTGTTTTTAAGGAAAATCTTTGAGATTATTAAATGTATACTTGATATCTAACTGGAAAAAAATTCAGTCAAGATTTTACTCCAGTATGTTCATACTATTGAGATGGCATTGGTCCATGTTGTGAACGACCTGAGACTTAGTGCCGATTAAACCATCCATCCTGTCCTACTTGACCTAAGTGCAGAAACCAGACCAGTTGATCATGAGATCCTGATTTACTGACTTGAAAACTTAGTTGGCATCTCAGGGGCTGTCTTAGAGTGGTTTAATCTTATCTGATGAACAGAAAGTGCTTTAATGTGCTGGTAAATCATTCTTCCAAAAATGTCCTATGGAGTTCCACAACGTTCCATTTTAGGCCGCTACTTTTCTCACTGTACTCGCTACCTCTGGAAAATGTGATCAGGAACAGGTCAATGTTCAAAGCTATGCTGATGACATGCAATTATACATTTCTCTTCCATCTGAAAGTCAAGACTTTCTTGACAGGCTAACAATTTGTGTGTCAGACATCTCCAAATGGATGTCATAAAACTGCAGGTAAATCATGACAAAACAAATACTGATTCTTGATATTGAGTCTCAGAGAAAACTGATTCCTGACAAATTAGGTCCTTTGGCATCATATGTTAATCTGCAAGTGTCATTTTAGATTCTCATCTTTGTTTTATCCCTCATTTAAATAATGTGAGTATGGTTGCATTCTATGATCTGGGAAATATTGCTTTCTGTCCCAGAGCGACGCAGAGAAACTTGTCCACGCATTTGTCATAAGTAAAATTGATTATTGAAATGCTCTTTTTACTGGGTGTCCTAAGAAAACAATACATCCTTCACAACTCATACAAAATGCAAAATATACAAAAACAAAAAAGAGGGCACATATCACCTCTTTTGAAAAATCTCCACTGGCTGCCTGTGACTTTTAGGATAGACTCTAATGTTCTTTTATTGTTTTAACAGCCCTAAATGGCCTTTACTTTATGTTCTCTATGTGATCTTAGATTAGCAGATTCTGGCCTTCTCTAAATACCCTGTTTAAATTACAGAAACAGTGGAGAGACTTCTTTCTCATTGTACATTTCTAAACTGTGGAACTCAACCGCTTACAATTAGACAGTTAAATTCAGATAGACAACATTAAAAAAAATTGAAAATGTTTCATTTTAGCCTAGTCTTTATTTAAAATAGTGTTTGTTGTGTTTTTGCTTTTATTATTTAATTTGATAACACTTTATTTGGATGGTCCACTGTAGATGCTTTGTAAATACTTAGTCTGTCTTTAAGTAACATTCAACTAAAAACAAGCGTGAATGATTTTATTAAATCTAACCCTAAACCTAACCTTAACCCTAACCTCAAGGCAAAACCTACACCTACTCCTAACCTTAACCCCAACCATAATGTTGATAATCAACTGAGTATTACCAGAAAGTTTGTTACTGATTTAAGTATCTGTAGAGCATCTATAGGGGACCATCCAACTACAGTGTGGCCCTTTATTTTACTGTTTGATTGTAAAGGACTGTGAGCTGAATTGTGCATGAATGGTGCTCTATAAATAAAATGTCTTATTATATTTTACTTTGCTAAGTACCTAACATTTATATTCTCTGGTTGGCTAGATAATAACATCAGCTAGCTTAAGCTGTAGCGCTAGTTACAAAACTTAGTTAGAGACAGTAGCTAGAAAGTTGCCAAGTAACTCTGTACATTTGATTACAAGCAAGTTTGCACCAGCAACCAAGCTGTTTAACTCAGTGTTTTTAGGTGTGAAACTGAAGAATGGCCGCATTTGTATGGCTGTTGATTTTTAAAACAGCTGGCTTTGGATAGCTTTAGTCACAGTCAATGTCTTTTATTGCCCTAATACTTAATAATAATATTATGCTCAATGATCCACATATTTCATCAGGAAACCTAAATGTTCCATCATATTTTGTACAAAATCCAATGTTTTAATGTCTGGGCTGATGTAGGCCACATACATTTATCATTAAAGCCCTCTTTAATGATGCATGACAGCAGCGTTAGTCCATGGCTAGACTTAGTTTGATAAGCTTCGATCTCATATCTATTGTGCATGTGTGGAGTGCCATACTCTCCTTCACCATAATCACAGAGTGAAGGCAATTATAAAAAAGTAATGAGAATATTAATTAGAATTCCTTATTAGTGCACCTCATTGTATTTGGTAAATGAGTTTAGTGACATAGAGAGGATCATTTTGGGATTAAAGGCAATCTTAAAAAGCAAGGTTCCCAATGGATCTTAGTCTAGATGGATGATTCTAAGAAAAATCTTTGATTTGTATAGAACTTTCACATTTTGAAGAGGTTTTTCAAACGTGCACAACTCATTGATGATAACTCTTTAAAACCATCAATTGACAGGAGGGAGAGAGAGTTTGTTGAGAACGTGTAACATGCCCACGTATTTAGTTAATTCATAATCCTGATATAAAGAATATATTAGTCTGCATTTATGCCAGCCCATCTCTTCTACCCTCTCTTCTTCTTTTGACGGAAAGACAAGGTTTAGAATCATCCAGGTTCTAAAGTGGATGTGAATAAGGATGCAATGTGCATTTTGGTGCACTCTCACCCCCCCAGCACTCATTAGCTGCCTCCACTCAGGAATTCTGCTGCTCCCCTCTCCTGTTCAGCCTCCCTCTGCTTACTGCTGCATTAACATCCTCAGAAGATAATTAATGCTCTTTCTGCTTTGGTTTTCTGATTATTTTTTTTTCGTTCTTGTTAATGTGCTTGTTTATTTATTTATTTGTTTATCAATCATTTAACAATTTGTTTGTACGTCTCATTACTGATTCATACATTATCCAACTTCTTGTTTTCTTTTCAGGAAAACACAGTCAAAGCCAAACATTCAAATGTTGCTCTAATTGCCCCTGCATAAAAGATCATGGCTCAGAAGAGCTCTCAGGTAGGAGGACAGCTGAACAGTTTGCGACAGGCCATATGTTTTGAAGAGCAAAAGGTTGAATGGTTTCAGTGACACAGTGCAGTTAAATTATTAAAATGATACATTTGATGCCATCGTCTGCCTATAATTTATTTAAGATCCCTAGTGTTTATGTGACAGCAGTAGCCAACTGTTTTGATTTGGATCGCTTTTTGAACAGAGTTCATGTTGGAGGCATCCTGCATTCTCAAACTACCTCGTAGGGATTCTACCAAACTTTAGGTAAGAGATCATGGTCCTCTCTAGCTGCTGCCTGTTACTGGCACATTTACACATATAAAGTAAACTGAGAATTAAACAGGCCACAAGATACCCTTTAAAGGGACGATATAATGGAAAAATTGAAAGTGTTTGATTTACTTACAATGTTAAACATTTAAAATGTAGGGTTCACTCCTCAATCCATTCATTCCATACATGGAAACTAAGCTGCAAAAACAACTTTTTGTGATGTCATAACCACAAACACATTTACATATTTTCATTGTTCAAAAACAAACAAACACACAATCAAACAATTTCCAAAATGGTAACTTGCCTACTTTAACATACAATGAAGTAAAAAGTACAAGAAGTCATTTTGGAGCATGTCTATTGGTCCATTCATCAAGAAATTTTCTCACAATGTAAACAGCAGCCTGTATTTATACATACATACATACATACATACATATATACATACAAATATATATATATATATATATATATATATATATATATATATATATATAAATATATATATATAATTTATTTATTTTTAACATTGTGTGATTTCATGATGGATGGACCAAAACAAAAGCCACAAAATTACTTTAAAAAAATCTTACATTAAAAGTAAAGTATGTTTTTCCTTCTCCTGAAAAGTTATCATTTTGGAGAACATAACTTTACTCCAGACTGCAGTAACAACCCTGTTTATCACTTCAGTGTGAAATGCTGACATTGTGACATCTTGCTAAAATGCTATTAGCTGAATGGATGGTCAGTAGAACAGTTCATTCTTATGACATTACAAAAGATGGTTTCTGCAGCTTAGTTTGTATATATGGAGATAATGGAGTGGGTGTTGATTTTTAAAAATGTAACAATGTTTACATAGTAAATCAAACTTTATTTTAAAAAAATGATCCATTCAGTATTTAGCCGTTTAATGTCTTTGGAAAACAACCCAGACAGCGAACATATTTCGGTCCGCTGGCTTGAAAAGGTTGGCACCCCGCTGACTGTTTGCCACTGCTGGTTCACCCTCGGACCAGCCAGATTACTGTCCTACATACAAGCTCTACCTAGTTTTTAATCTCCCCAAACAAATTTTAAATACAAAGAGGAGTTTAAAAGAAGACAAATGTTACAAACACCTGCGAGAGAAAAAAATAATGAGTAGGCCTAATGTAAAATGATTTTATAGAAAATGTTGCTGACATTGTGCTAGATTAAAAATATATACTAATCTAATTTACAAAGTATAACTAAAGAAAGGAAGGAAGGAAAATAAGTAAATTGGACTGTGATTGGAAAATGAGTGATGATAAATGGAATTTTGTCTAATAATTTGTCTAATACTTAAACACCAGTGGGCCGCCTGGAAAACACTGAGCAAAACACCAGTGGACCACCAGCTTTGCCATTAGCAGGCCAACAGTGGCTCACCATCCTCTTGCTATCAGGAAAGGGCAAACTAATCATTTTGACACCTCAAAAAGTACTGGTTGCTGAGACGCAGCTGAACAGTCATCGCTTACCAACTCTAGAGACAACAGTAATTGGTTGTGTTAGTTCATGTCACCATGTTCATGTCAAGATATTATCGTTTACACACATGTTCAAACTTATTTCTTGACATCTGAATAAACTGCACAAATAAAGTGTGTGAAAGATTTTAGAGCTAAAGAAAAGGGTCATGTGAAAATGATGGATTTTGGTACATGAAAGCAGATATTTTAATTGGACACAAAGTATAAGAACAACTGTAGAGCACAACCATTTTAAACTGCATGCAGATAAACGTCTACATGTGTTCCCTTAAATCTTTAGTAAAACTTAGAGACACTTGCCCTTCCTTTAACGTATAATATGTTACAGTGCAGTTTTATATACACTTACACCTGCACAGAATCATGTAAGCTCTTATGTCTGTGTGTAGTGTGATTTCCTGTTCAGTGCTCTGCTGCTCTGTTGTTGGAGGCTGGTTTTGGAGCTATTCTCTCTCGTTTCCTTCGCTGATGTGATGGCCAATTCCAGCCAGGCTGACAGACGGTCTGAACTCACAATGCTGAATGCGATTGTTTCTCTGTATAGCGTGGCTGCAATCAGCTCCTGGGAGTCTGACATTCATGTGGAGTCACACAGCAGCACGGGGCAGGTGTTCTGATTCACTGAGTTATTTATTAAACTGGATCAGTATTGAAATTTATTCTGCTGCCACAGCTGCTCTTCCCTCTGCCACTTCAGGAGGATCCCAGAGTGGGAGCTAGTCTCTCTCTCTCTCTCTCATGCACACATATACATATACACACACATATATATATATATATATATATATAGCTGTTGTCAGGACAAAACCTCGTATCTCCATTTTAGTTGTTTTTCAGTTTTTTACATAATTTGAAAATGTTTGTTGTCCTTTACATGTAAATTTCACGATGAAAGAACCAAAAGAAACTGGTTCAGTTGACTTATATTAAAAGTAAAGTATTTTTTTTTCATTCTCCTTAAAGTTGTCATTTTGGAGACTCAAGGTTTTATTCCTTTTTTTCCTCCTCTCTCCTCCCTCTGTTCTCTGTTTCACCATACTTGACTTCTAATGTGGTTCTCTGTTTCTTACTTTCTCTCTCTTGCTCTCTCTCTGTTTTTTCTCTGTTTTTCCTCTCTCCCTTTCCTTTCTCTCTCTCTTTCTTTCCCACTCTCCCTTCTTCTTTCTCCTCTTTCTCACTCTCTCTCTTTTGGCCTCCCCATCTCCCTCTCTCTTTCTCACCCTCCCTTTTTCTTGCTCCTTTCTCTCACCATCTCCCTATTTTCCCTCTCTCTCTTTCCCACTCTCCCTTCTTTTTTCTCCTTTCTTGCTCTCTTTTTGTCTCCCCATCTCCCGCTCTCTTTCTCACCCTCCCTTTGTCTCTCTCCAGTCTTAAAGGGTTCTTTTGAATGATTTCTTTTTGAACTTCATTTGGTTCTCTTAAGAACCTTTTGATGAACCATTGTAATACATAAGATGTACAAGTGCAAGAACCTTTTAAAGAATAAAGAACATACACACAGTGTGAAGGTTCCCATTTTCCGCTCTCCTCTAGCTCCATCAGTAGTCTTCTCTAACTCTGACGTGACCATTTTCACCCCTTCTACCTTCAATGAATCACCTTCTCATGCATTCACTCCTTATTTTTAACTCTCAGTATAATTACCCTTCTTTCTATCACTTCTTGCTTTGAGTTTCTTCCATCTCTTTTATAAAATCTCATCTCTCTCTCTCTCTCTCTCTCTCGGTTTCTCCTTTGGCCAAATGGAATCAATCTCTCTCTCTCTCTCTCTCTCTCTCACCCTCACCTCTGCCTCCTCACTCTCTACTTCGCTGGTTCAGTGCACCGACTGATTCACAGAATCTTAAATTCCTTTAGTTCTCTTCTCGCTTATTTTTTTTCTTCATTTTTCTTCATCTCTGTTCTTTCTCTCAGGTTCTTTTAGGCTACATGGTTTTCAAAGAGAACATCAATGAGGCTGAGGCAGAGCTCTCCGCTCCCACTGAGCATGTCAGTCTGAGCTTTTTGAAGGAAATTAATCAAAGACGGAAGATGCTGGAGGGAGCGCTGGCTCTAATGTTGTACATGAAAGCAGGTGCGTGCTGAGCTAACCCACCGCCACCCAAAAAAACCCCCCAAAAAAACAACAAAACAAACAAACAAAACAACAGTCTAGCTTCAACCATCCATAAGCTGATGGCAAAGGCCACCCTTTCCAATGCACCACTTAGGCAAAATATACCACACTGCAGAATAAAAGCTTGTTGATATGGACATATGGTTAGCAGGTGCATTTCCACCTCGCACGTCGCCCACCAATTTGCACTTTAATGGCTTTAAGAGAGTAAACTGTCAAAATAAGCTGTAGCATTGATATCGCAAAACGCGTTCCTCTCATCCGTAGCGGCCTTTCATCAGCTGTCAGCCCAAACAATGGACCAGGGATTGTTGTCGTCGTCCTTTAAGATGAGGAGAACAGGAGAATGAGAATGAGAATGAAAGCTCTTGTATCATTTCTCCATCCAGCTCTCGTGTGTGGCTGACAAATGATTACATCAACCCCCATTATCTTGGAACTGACATTTTTGGAGCACAGCAAATGTCTGCCTTTTTTTCGCTTAATATGAATTCCCAGAAATTCAAACAGAGGGGAGAGAGTAGACAAAGCTCAGAGACCGGGGGCCCATCGTTCGTGGTCTGGCCATGTCTATTCCAGACTGTTCTGCGGCTTCAGCTGAGAAAACAAAGGAGAGCAGGCCAAAGCAAGCAGTGGCTGCCTCTTTTGCCCTCGTTCACTCTCTTTTACACTCACTCTCTCTTTAACTGACAGCTGCAGGCTCCACCCATTGGCCATGGAAAATGTCAAATAGAATCAGAGATGAAAGTGGAGAAAGAGAAAGACATACCTTAAACTGTCTCTGAACGTCTCTTTCTCTCCTTCTCTCTCAAACGCACATCCCTCACACATGCCTTTGTTTTCATACCTTGTCAGGACATGAGCTCAAATACATGTTGCATATTACTGCCATCTCCGAAATGGTAACTTTACAGGAGAAGGAAAAAACATACTGTACTTTTAATGTAAGTCAATGGAACCAGACTTTTTTCCAAGTAATTCTAAATCATTTGTTTTGGTCCATTCATCTTGAAATTTAAACACAATGTATAGGGCAACAGGCATTTTCGAATTATGTCAAAAACTGAAAAATGACAAAAATGGAGATACAAGGTTTGGTTCCAACAGCAGCGATATGTTTTATGTAAATGTAAGTATAGATACATGGCAATAATACTTTATGTGCCATATGTGTAGCATTGGCTAGATAGTTGTAAAGCCCCCCAACGTTGGGCTGTGGAGCATTGCAACTATGTTCTCCATTCAATACTTCTGGGATTAGTTTAAGTGTTTTTTTTATTATCCAGAACTAATCATTCAACATCACTACCTGACCTCATTAATGCTCTTGTGGCTGTATGCAATCAAATCCTCACAAGAATGTTCCAACATCCAGTGCAAAGCCTTTCTGGATGAGGCTGTTACTGCAGCAAAGAGACAAACTCTATATTAATAATCCAAAGTTGGATTTGGATCTAAATCCAAAGCAAAGCAGTTGTCTACAAACTTTGGACACAAACCGCAGGGCCTTCTAGGCCTTCAATGAAATCCTGTAAGTTTCAGTTCATTTTTACAGAATCATTATGCTTTTCTCAAAGTATTGTCATAATACTCTTGTTTCATTGGTAAGTTTTGGTTGGAAACAAAATGGTTACATTCTTGAAATGCCAAAAATAGTCCAAACAGGATTATTTCACTCTGTATCTAGAAAGATCCAGTCAAGCAAGCTTTCCCATGGGTTAGGACTTCAGGAGCTGAACTAAAGACCTAACCTAATGTCAGATTAACCACCAGCATAAACAGGAACTGACAGTGGAATCTATTTCCCATTTCCAATAAGTGGAGCCAATTCTATGAGGAAAAACATCACTCTAGGCCTTCTGGAAGTCCTAGGCACATCACTGGCTATGGGTATGTTCAAGTCATTTGTTGGAATTGGAACCCCACAGCAGCTCTGTGCCAGACTACTTTACTGAAGGAATCACTGTAAAATTACTCCAAAGTAAAAGACATGTTGATGTCAAATGTCCATGTTTAACCTATAATGGCCAAAAATGTTCATGCAAATGGCTGTTAGCTTAGTGCTAATATTCTACTGGACTGTTATAGGGATGCTAGTACAAATTAGCGTAGAGTTGTTTTGACTGAGTTTTGACTTTTATGGCCTAGGTGAAAACTTGGATCTAATAGTTTGCTACTGATATACTCTAAAAATGTAAGCACTTATGTGATAATTATGTCACATATGTAATATATGTTTAAATACTTACATGTATTTTCATGTAAGAATTTTCTAACCTTGACTATAATCCAAGTAACTAAAAAAAAATCACTTTGCCTTTCATATTTCATTAGCTATGTTTCATTGTAGGTTAGACATGTTTTTCTCTGGTTTTCCAACAAATCAGGACATTTTAGGCCTGTAAATATACAAAAACAAACACAAAGGCACACACGTCTTCCATATGCAAAAGACCCTTTTCTGCTTGTCATTCATTCGCTTTCAGACAACTACACACACACACGCAAAGCTGAATGTCACGGTATGAATAGCTGTCTGCTGGGTGGCCGTCAGGGAAAAAAAAATGCAGAATATTAATTACTCTAACACGTGTTTAGAATCATTCACTTAATTAAATCCAGACAATGATCTTGAACGCAGTATATGCCACCCGATACAGGTGTTATTACTGGGTGACAGGGTAATGATATATGTGCTCTATTCAATTGGCTCTATTCATTTATAAGTATTGCAATTGCAGAACAATTCCTTCAGGAGATGGATAAACAGATTCATTTGTCTGAGGCCAATAAGAAAGGAGTTCACAGTGCCAAGGGTAACGGCGACACCGATCATGCTGCGATCAGCCGCTGCCAATGGGGAAAATGGAAAGAAAGGAAACATCCTTGCTGTAATTCTCATGTTTAATGCAGCCGTTTGGCTTTTAATCATTAAAACCGAGGCTTTTTCCATTTCTTTCAACTAATTCATCGAAGTGTGTGAAGTGTATGAGATTAGACCCAGGGAGATTGGATTCAATAATTAAGGCAAAAAAGCTGCCGGTCGACTGCCAGCACACTGACACAAGAAACCTGAAGACTAATTGGGCCACACTCGCCCATAATACAAGCCATCATATGACAGAAGCTTAGCTGAATTAGAGAATTAGATGTGACACCGCGTTAGCCGTGCCACCTCCTCTCACACCTAGCCTCTTCTCCCTACTGCTGCGGAACTGGAAGCCGGCTGCGTGTTGACCTTGCCACGGTCAATTGATTGGGGCTATTCTGGGGCAGGTCTGCCGAGCTCTGTCTGGTTTTATTAGCGGTGGTGCTGCTGCGTTGGCGGTGGGACGAGGGCCGGAGCAGACAGCCATGACACACAACACAAGGCTCTAATTCCCCCCAGCCCTCCTGCCTCCACAGACACACTGCTAATGGCTTCTGACAACCCCTCAGAACACGGAGGGGCACAACGAACAAGGAAGGTTCCAGCTGCTTGGACCAGAAGATAGTGGAGCTGCATAAAGATCAGTGCGCAACATGAGAGGAACTGTGGAACAGGCCCGGTTTCAGAATGTGCCAGTTTGTGGGGGTGTACACTTCAGCACAAGGAGGTAGGATGGGGCTACAAATGGATGGGTTCCTCTCATGCTCTTTAGGAGTTCTTCCATTTAAGTCTTGTTTCCTTTATGTTTCTTTTACACGTTCAAGAGTTTTCTTCCTGAGCCTTGGTTCTTCTCAATGGTTCTTCCTCATGCTTTCAAGCTTATAGAGAGTTTATCCTCTTGACTTTTGGTTCCCCTCAGTGTTTCTTCCTCATGCTCTTCAGGAGTTTTCCTTTTCAGGCTAGATTCTTTTCAAGGTTTATTCTTCATTCATTTAGGGAGTTTTTCTTGTCACTACTGCAAACAGAGTTTTCCTCAATTATAAACATGTTGGAGGCATTATTTTACACATGATTTTGGTTTAGGCTAGTTACAATCTTCATCCTACACTATCAGAGCTGTCCTGTGTAGCAAAAAAAGGTGTCGGACTGCTGTACAGAACATGGATAGGATATTTAACCAAATTTTCCCTAAAGCTAAACTGAGGGTGCAAGAATTCAAACTGAGGGTGCAATGCGAGCTTTTGAGCCACCGTAGAGCCAGGCCTATGTGGGAGTGAAGTGAGACAGCATGGATAGATGGGGGTGGTGATGAAAAGAGAAAGAGGCAAAGAAAGTGGATTTGTGTGCCTAGTGGCAGATGAAAAGTTTGATCAACAAAGCAGACAGTGTGGCCTCAGTTGCTCTTTGAAGAAGATGGAAAGAAGATGAAGCTGCTTCTCTCCATCCTAAATCAATTTGGATGATTTGGCCACATCCCACTACCAAGAAATACTTCACATTTCAGAAGAAAGCAGGGTATTCAGCAGCAAACAGGCTTGATGAATTTGATCTGCATGCAGACACCCACATTGCGCATCCTATGCAGCACGCACATACGCATGTGCTCACACAAATGAACGAAGAGAAGTTGATTAGGTCAAAGAAATGCTCTGATCAACATGGCCATCAGCATGACCCCTTCAGCTGAAGATTATTCAGTTATTAATTTAAGACTCGTTCAAGAACTAATACTACTTTATGCTATTGTTTGGTAAATACTATTAACCCGAGAATGATGAATTTTTAAATGCAATTTTAAAACAACTTTAGTTACTTGAAACTTACATGAAACAAAATTTCATTGTAAAGCCTTCTGCAACTCACTTGAAATTTAACCAGAACAGTTGCAACTATCTTAATCTTAAGGAAACATCTTAGGTTGAGAAGTCAGTAATGTACCACATGATCACACCAAACATTAATTCACTTGAACAATTTCAGTCAACACATCATGGGCAAGAAAACAGGGAACAAATTCTCTCTGAATAATGTTTGCTTATATGCTAGTTATTATAGCTAGCTAGTTAAGCAAGCCAGCTAACTTTAACATAGCAGCTGTTTGTATGGCTGCTTTTGCCATTGTTTGTTCTGCCCTGTAAGCCTGCTTTGTCATGATCTGTGTAGCCACATTATTAGCAATTATATATTGTTAACAATTTTATATTCGTCTCTTTCTTCACCTCAATGGTGAGCTTGAATACAACTTTTTAAATGGACTTATAGTTTTCTAACAGTGATTGTTAACTGACATTTTTTCCCTTGGGAATGAATGTTGGGCAAAAGTTTGTGCACCCCACTTCACAATGATACATGAACACTGGCAGCACCTTATTAACCACCTGAGACAGTAAAGCCCAAGCAACCACCTAGGATACCTTAGCAACCACCTAGCAAAACCCTAGCAATCACCAGAGTGCCATAGCAACTACCTAGCAACACTCTAGCAAACACCTAAAATACCTTAGTGGCTGCATGGCAACACCCTAGAACCCATCTGAAATCACAATCACTCTGCATTTTCTTCCAGGAAATACACTTTTCTGAATTGCATTTTTTCTACACATATAAATGTGGGCTGAATAACATCATAAGTGATTTTATATAGCTAGAACAGTACAGCATGCTACTAATCTTGCTTACAAGTAGAATAGTCCATCATGTTGCATGCAGATTTATATTGTTTTTTACTTTGGTTAAGTTGCATGTCAATTACTTTTTATGCAACTTGTAATCTGCAACTAGTTGCATGAAAGTTTTACCATGTAAAGCTAGCCTTATGTAAGCTTTGTAGTTATGAGAGTGAGAAATTGATGTGTTGGTGTTTATTATGCAGGCTCTTGTGGTTTAAGGTGCTACACCAAAGCAGCATTTTATGTCTCTGATCATTAACTGATGAAATTAATTTGATTTTTTATACTAGGTGAGAAATTTACATTACATAGTACCGTAGATCAAGCTCAGAGTATGTTTTTACACTGCTCTGCAATTTGCACTCACATATTCAGCAGACAAGTACTGTATTGCAGCCAAAAACACAAATAGAGCAAGTGAGAGCATGTGTCCTTATTCATGTGCATCAGTTCCTCATGCTGAGTGCACAAGTCCACCAGACACATGACATGCCAGTTTATTAGGACTTCCTGTAAAGGTACAAACACAGGAAACAGTGTTTGATGGGGTCACAGAGGAGACAATAAAGAGACAGTTAGTCAGAATTCCTTGTCTGCAGATACTGAAGAGGAAAGGAAGCCCTGTATGTGTGTCTGCGTATCCTGCCCAAACTAAACCTTGACGGTCATAACAAACAATTATGTCATCCAGTAACATTCCTTTCTGAATCATGCACATGCGTTGTTTATCCCACAGGATATGTCACAGTTTTGAAGCCGAATACCCAGTTTTCTTGGTTGGTCTTTACTTCACTACTTCATTCCATGGCTATTAATTTCTTTACTGATACTTAATCTGAGTGCTATATGTAAGATGAGAAATGGGTTAATGTATTAATTCACATAATTTGAAAATTCATCCAGAATTTGCTGAAACGTTTTCCATGCAAGCAGCTCTTTGTGTTTCACTCAGGAACTGGAGTTCATAAAGAGCTTGGCATCAAAGTGGGTAGCTTTATGAGATACAAATTGTCTCTATCAATTTATTTTATCGTTTCATAAGACAAAAGACGTTTTGCAGTCCAGCTGCTTCCAGCATTGGAGAATAAAGACACAGAAAGCTGGGCGCTTCTGCTGGAGAGCCAAAACGAGCACAATGCGAAGGGCAGCGAGAAGGTGAGCGCATAATGAGCTATCCACCTGCTAACCCCCGAGACCAGCCTCTGCTGACTGATTATAGGTTTGGGATAATTTACCCAACATTTCCAATTTGTTCAGAATGCACTTGGCAATTTGTGGCCCATTTCCTCCCTCCCCCACCTCGCTGGCAGTGGATTCACCATGTTCGAAATAAACCGCTTTCTGTGCATGTTCCCACACTGGTCCAGTGCCCAGTTATATATGAGTTTAGGGCTGTAGAAAGAAAGAGTCTTAAGGGTGCCTTTGAGGCACAGGAAATTACAGCAATGTAGAAAACGAGCATCACAAAAAGCATTCAGCCAAATTAATACGATATATCTGACAGTACACATCCAACAAATATACTTTAATGGCTTTATGACACTTTATTATTAATTCAAGACAATTAAAAATGCATAGAATGTAATTTCAATTACACCAAAAATATCCCATTAGCAGAAAAGCCATCTTTTACGGCTAAACAACCGCGAGACTCCAAGTCCCCAAAGTAGCTCCAATACTTTCAAAATGCCAGCGCCCAGGCCCAAATTGCACCAATTATTTCACAAGCCAGCTAACCTTTCTCCTCTCCACAAATGCTTCACCATTTCTCCCCCATAGCTCACAGGGGGAAGCAGTAATGCGTGATGTTGCACTCATGCCGGCCTCTAAAAGGTTCAGAAGAAGTCTACTGCTCTGGGACACAGCACACTAATTTCAGTCCTTAGCAGTGCCTCAGCTGACTCTGCTATCTCACAATAACAGTTCTTTTAGCAGATCTTCTTATCTGGTCAAAGCACTGCAGCTGCAGTCTCTGTAGTAGCGAATGACCTAACTCACGGCCTTGATAAATATGATCCCTTGTTCGTTGCTCTCTCTCTCTAAGGCATTTAATGTTGTTGATCATGCTCTCTTAATTAAAAGATTGGAGTCTGTAAACCTTGGATATGCCATGTTCAAGCCTTTTAAGGGCTAGAAGTTATTTATAATTTGATGTCCAGGTTGCTACTCATGAGATTAACGCAGTCGTCAGTGAAGATAAAACAAAAAGCCGAACTGGAAATTGCCAACCAGTGTCTGTTTGCAAGTAATATAGAAACCAGATTGATAATACAGACTGAGAAGTGGACTAACTTGGAACTCTTGTGAGGTTTGAAGCTTTCTTGGCATATAGTAACATATACACTTATACAGTAGTGTGCAAAGTCAGAGACCACTAGGGCTGTTGGCTGGGCCTGTAAAGACCCAGGACTCGGCCCAGTTCATTGCAAAATTGTTTTGAGTATCCTTCCCCCAGAAATCTTTAAACTTGCATGCATCCTTAAATGTGCAGTTGCTACTTTTTTATTTCATTTGAGGATTTACACATCAACAAAATGTGCATCGAGTCAGCAGTGTTGATTGGGATGTTTTATGAATGAAATCATATAGAAAATGAGAAGAGTGAAGACATTGTAATGGAAAAAAAAATCTGTCAGAAACAGTACATTTCTTGTCTCTTAACATCAATCAGCTCTTCTACACATCTCCTCTCTATCACAAAACTATCTACTGTTTTTATTTATTTTAATACGTTTTAACATATTTAAATTATTTTTAATAATTTAATTTTTAAATGTACAGCTTTGGAGCACTAGGCCCATCATCAATTTAATTTCCAATAAAAAATGGACATTAAGTGCAAATTATTCTTTTTTCAGCAACAAGAAAAAAGGCAGCATGACTAACTACACAGACTTGCTTTCAGTTTTTTCGAAGAAATCTGACGGGATTTTTTTTCCACACCTCTGAAGTTCAATCTTAGAAGTTGGTTGTATTTTCTGATTCTCACAATCCAAGTAATTCCAAACACATTCAGTGATGTTGAGGTCTGGACTCAGAGAACACCAGCAGCTTCTTTGTTTGATGTGCAAATTTTCTTCTTTTGTGTCTATTTCCTTTTCTCAGTAACAGCTTCTTGACAGCTACACATCCTTTCAGATCAACAGTGTTGAGCTTTCTTCACACAGTGGAAGAGATTTTTTTTTCAGATCTGAAGTAAGAGTGGAGCTTGATGTTCTCTCTCAAATAAGGTTTTAGATACTGTTTATCTGGTGGTGAGAGTTTTGGTGATCTTGTATCTAATCTCCTCAGAAATATCTCCCTAACAATGAATAGTTTGTACTTAATGGCCACTTTAACCGGAAATTAAACAATTTGCAGGTGGTTGCCCACTTTTGCACAGTGATATATCACAACACCGCATGTGTCCAATATCAAACTGCTCAAAATTCTTTGACTTCAATGATCAAATGACAGTTCCATCTGGCAAAGTAGCACCAATGTAATTAAGGTAGGCCACCCACTTTTAGAAGAGAGGAGAGTATTTGGGGAATGAGTCAGTCATTTTCTGCTAGCCAATCAAATAATCACAGAGAGGCGATGTGGCAAGTTTTACTGCTGTGAATTGTACATTCATCTTCTTGATTTAATGCACCCATGCTGCACACTGTATTAACTGGATTAACTGTAGCTAATCCAGCCGTCTGAACTGCTGCATCTTCTCTTTCTTTCCTCCTCCACTGAACTCTGAATGTTCAACAGAACATCCTAGAAATGTTCAGCTTGTCAGCTTGATTCATTTTGTGATTTGAGATTCATAATCCATACTTTTGAAACGTGTCAGTTCTAAACTATCAAAAATGTAATTTTGAATGGTTCTTGTATTATTCAATGTCCTATGATCTTATGCATATTTATCCAAAATATGAAGGGGTCATCAAAGCCAGCTCACTTGCCAGGGCTGTGTGATACATATATATACACATATACACCACACACACACCTCTACAGCTCTACAACTAAATATAATATCAAGAGTCCACTCTTTGCCTTTATTACAGCTTTTATTCTTTTTTGGGAGGAAAAAAGGAATCTCCTGGGATATTTTTCCACACTTCCAAAGTTCAGTTTTGGAAGTTTGTTGCATTGTCTGTTTCTCATGATCTAATCAATCTCAAACACATTCAGTGATGTTGAGGTCTGGACTCTGAGGTAGCCAATTTGTTTTAAAAACACCAGCAGTTTCATCATTTAATTTACAAATTTTCTTGATTTCCTGGAGCTCAATTTTGTGCTACATCTACAAGATGAAGGTTAGAAATTTATCTAAAGATGACAGTTTTGGTGGTCTATTGGTTTTGTTTTCTCTATATCTTTAAATAATTTTTGTTTCCTCAGCAAAATCCTTATTTCCCTTTGACTTTCCTCCTCCTTGGGTAAGTGTTATCTTACATCTAATCTCCTCAGAAATATCTTCTGAATAATGAATAACATAGCTAATGTATGTTTTGAGTGGAAGTCAAATAAATGATGTGTGGTCTCTGACTTTTTGCATAGTAATTGTTCATATTTTAAGTCAGATTTCAGATTTGGGCAGAAGAGAGACATATCTTAGCACTGGCTTTCAAAACCAAAAGAAAATAAATAAACAAACTAACTAACCTTATGTTTAACTAAGTAGAATAATGGCTATGTATGGTTCAGGCAAGGCTATACTTACTGGATACAATCAAACAAGAAGGATTCTGATGCATGTCAGGGCAAAGAAATGTTTACAAATGTTCACCTCTTCCAGTTCAAAGAACAAAAAAGAGAGTTCTTTAATGTCTCTGCTTTTTCTTTGAAAACAACAAATAGATTATGAGTATCAAACAGAAGAGAATGCAGACATCCAGATGTTCTGGCCAGGTTTTACTGTGTATTTTGCCCCATGTGGAGGACAGCCAGTCTGTGAGACAGAAAAGTTCAGCACCTGTTCCTTGTCCTCTCTTTCTAACGTCTATTCTTTCTTTTACTTCATGTCAGATTGTTTCCAGCTTCACCCCCACAGCAACAAAGCTCCGCTCGCATCCCAAATCAAACAAGCACCCAGCCCCAAACAGGAAATCTCCCTTAAACCCTTATAAGAGCTTCCCTGGCTCTCTGCATGTCTTCTCAGGAAGAACAGGCAGATCAGACGGAGACACCTGTCCAAGCACATATAGAGCGCTGATCTGCTCTGCCATCCCAATCACGCCATCCTGTTTGACTAGGCTTAGTAATCAAATGCTGAATATATAAGTAATATAATGAAAATGACAGACTCAATAACATTAAACGTACAATGAATCCAGGATAGAGATACAAAAGCTCTGGTTCAAATCTGTCTACTTTTATAACCTCCTCCTGTTGGACTCCCTGGTCTAATATCTCAGTTTATGAGGAGCAGTCACTACTCTGGTCAGAGTGAGAGCTATATAGAATAACCAGGTCTTCATTTTAACAATGGCACTCGAGAGAGTGACCCAGAGAGCCAGAGAGAGAGAGAGAGTGGGGAGGAGAGAGAGAGCCTCAGTCAGACTGTAAAAGCAGTCAAATAGAAAGTGTTTGATATTGACATCATTTTGCAATCTGGTTCAGTGCCTGCAGTATTGCAACACGCATGCCATCAATTTTCTCCTGGGATTTAGCCGAGCAGCAACATGCCCATAGTCTGGTTACCTTAAATTGCCCTTTGCTGCTCTGTAAGGCAAAACAAAAACTGGAGACACGCAGACTGCTGTGTAAACTCCAAGTGTGAGAGATTTGGTGACACCAGACAAGCAGTAGTGCTCCCTGGTATAGGTGAAATTTGACTAAAACTCTATATTAGGCAGCATTTTATATTTTTTATTAAAGGTTATTCTAAAACCACATGGTGTGTGGGTTGTCATTGCATGCCACTCTAGCCTCACCCTGCAACAGTGTGTTCTGACAAATCTGTATAAACACTCTCTATACTGTCATAAAGGCACTGTGCAGATACATTTGTGTTCATTAAGATACAAACAATGTAAAGGTCTGCTTAAAAGTACAACAATCCTTTTATGGCCAAACTATGAACCCTAATAAGCTTTTCTTTTTTCCAGGGCAAATGTAAATATTTGTACTTTTTCGTAAACTAATCACTTTAAAACAGAGCTATAAAATCAAAAGCCTGGACACAAGACAGGATGTGTGGAGACATACATCCATAAAATAAAATTGCAATGGAATGTGGTACAATTATGTTCCCTAACTAAAGGCACTGAAGATGGACCCTCGAGATTATCACCCCAGTGACAGTTTAGTTCTTTTTTTCTGTAAGCTTTGGCTCTATCATTGACAGCTTGCAAGTTTGATCACTGGCGATGCCACAGCCATCTGTGACCAGGAGTCCAAGAGTGCAAAATAGGCCTTGCTCACTCTGGGTGTGGTGGCCCTTCCCTTAGCAATGCTAGGCAACAAGCTAGCTGATGTTAGCTGATTTCAACTGTCTAATGATGTTGTATTAGCAGCAGTTCAAACAGATACAGTGGCTTGACTTCATGTGAAGGACATGCTAACCTTCATCCTCCAAAATCTGTAGCATCGTTTGTAGGGTTGTCTTGATAACTTGATTAAAGCTGATTAATCTATTAAAATATTGCAACATCCTGCTACTGCGCATGGATGTGCGGCAGGCATGGCCATGCACAGAGCATCGCAGGAAGCACCAGATTTGCAGTAAAAGGTACTTAAAATGTGTAAATAAGTAATATAGTTTAATGATGTGTGTATGTGTTATTGCCAGGGTATGTGCCATTCTGTGCAGGACTGTGGGGCTTTATAGTGGCTCTGTGTATCTACCACTAGCATGTAATGATGACTGACTGCTGAGTGGCAGGTTCCCCCACTGCCATGTTCAGTAAAAGAGCATTTGTTTGAAGCGCTATGTTTTCCATGTCTTCTTTTACACCGACACTACAGTATTACTTGATTAAAACTTATAATGATAATAATAGTAATTACTTTGTCATTTGAATGATAAGCAGAGTACCTGCAGATCCTTATAAAGACATGTTTAGCTGTCTTAAGATTCTTCACAAGAGGGATATATTAGCTTTCAAATCACGTGTGTATCATTGAGAGGGAGGAAACATACATCAGCAAGAGCTCAAGAACATGGTTGTGGTAACATTGAATGTTTGCTGTTACAAATGCAATTATAAGGTTACACAATAAACTTTCAAAATAATAGGTAGAGCATTCGATTAGATTGTCTTCTCACATACACACGTTTGGTCATAAGAGTGTACATGGTGTTATGCTGATGGTAAACATTCTTTTATCACATGGCTGAGGCACATGCATCCGTCTAACTGCTGTATCTGCTGACATTGTTAAAGGAAGTCTCTCAACACTGTGACTGAGACATTAATGTATGCCTGGTTTTAAAACAAAGGAAAATTGATGCAAAAGTTGTTTGAACTTTTGTAAACTGAGCAAAATATGAAATCAGCCACACATGTAATATCTCCACCCACTTTTTGCATGATGCATGAGAAAGAGTGCACTTTGCTCTGCATACAGCCCATGTTTAGTCTCCTGCGGCAGTTTTGTACGTAACACATGAGCAGAATGTGTCTGATTTGCACCTGAATCTGCCACAAAAAGCTTGGTGCATCAGGTCCTGTGTGCTATGTTTAACAAATCTGAGAGTGAAAAATGCCCTATGAGTAGGGACTGTGTGCACCTATTTACCGTCTGTATGCATGGAATAAAAACCAAAACAAAATCTAAGTAATTTAACTAAAACAATAAATTAATTAGAAGAATAAAAACAAATAGGTCAGAGCAGCCCTGTGTAAAATTTGTCCCAGGGCACCAAATATGTCAGGGCCGCCACTGCAGACAAGAATTCAGTAAGCAGGAGCGCAAGCATGAAATGGCCTTCAGTAAGACTTTTTTGTCTTGGTGAGTTTGTAGTGCTCTAAGGCTTCTGCTCTGGAAGTTTGAACGATGTTGAACTCTTCTAAAAACAAGCAGCTTCTTCAACCTTAATCCTCTGAATTTTCATAAATTGAGCAGAACCTATCAGCAATACTCAGGAGTATCCTGAGGACATACATATACACAAACAAATAAACAAACAGGATTGCCCTGTAATAAAGTGCCAGGCGAAAATAAGTGCATATGAGTGAAACAGTTACTCCGAGACACACTTAAAGTCCAGTAGTGCTTTTCTTCTCAGGCTTTTGGCAGAGAGAGTTTGCCCATCTCGGAGAGTTGCAGTGCATCCAGCATCATTATCTCTTCCAAACAGATGTCTCGCTCGTGGCTGTCTAACAGGCACATGCTAGGCCCATGGCTGCAGGTGTGCTGTCCAGCTGTGTCCAGAGTCATCAAATCGCTCCAACTGGACGCGGATGCTGCTTTCACACGATTGCTTATCTCTGAAATAAACACTAATTATGGAATCTCAAAGACAACACAATTGTTTTTTTTTATCAGGACTTTTTTTTGCCAAAGACATAAGACTCAATATTAATCTACGCGGCTTCTCCTTTTTCGCTTTTTTTCTAAACCATAATCAAAAGCGAGGATGAGGAGCAGCAGAGCAACCACAAATGCTTTTATAATCTTGAGCTTGAGCTTCATCCAAACACCGGATAGGATAATTAGACTGTCTGTGAAGTATGTTCAAGAACACAGCCAATTACCCCGACATGGACAGGGAGGCGGGGAGGAGCGTGATTAGGGAGCATAGGACAACATAGAAATCAGAGAAAAACATGCGACTAATCAAGGACTGGAATCACAGTGGTGTGTCGTCCGTGCTTCTCAGTGAGTGGCCTCTTCAAGCACACAATCAGAGCCACATTAAGGCCAGGCCCATGTCTGGAGCACAGCTCGCTCTTGCAATAGCCCACCATAACTAATTTGGGCTGCAAACAAGCAGCTGAGCACCCAGATGCTATGGGATTTTTTTTCCTTCTTCTACAAGAGAAGGTCTTTGCCTGAGTAATATTTATGATTAATAGAAAAAAAACATATAGGAAAAAAGACTGAATGCTCCTCAAAACAAACAGTCAAAAGATCAAATTAAAAAGGCAGAATATGAATTTTAAAAGAAAGAAAAGTATGCTGGCTTCACTGTAGACGCTGGTCCAGCACTGCAAATCTCAAATTACAGCTAAAGCCCTTTAGCAGACATGCTGCTCTGAGTGAAACGGATTGTTCTGCAGGCCAGGTATCAGGGAGAAGAGGAAGTTAATACCAGAATCTTTCATAATAACCACTGCCTAATAATATTCCCTTAACAGGACTTGGGTTCTCCATTGTCGATTAAGCTTTCTCAGGATAACACACTGCGAGTAATTTCATGTCCGGTCGCACTGGAACACCTGCCGAGCTAAAGCATTCTGGCAGGAGAGAGAGACAGAGTTGTAATGGTTTCTTCTACATATTTGGCATGGCATTCAGAGTGGAAGCCTAAAGAAAATTTTTGAGGTCTGCATTGGAAATGATTAGCACTTGGACACTTGAAAAGTCTGTGGCAAGTTGTTTTTTTTTTTTCCCTTCCCCCTTTAGATTGTTTCACATTATGTGCACATTCTTCTCCATTTAGAAGAAAACAGCCTTTGCCCTCTCCAAAGACTGCTGGCTCAGATAAGCGCGTGAGGGAAAGTGTTGCGTCTTTGTCTTCAGGCCCGTGGGCCATGGCGCTTTGTTCAGCATGCCCTCCGCTTCCTCCTTCATTTCCCAGACAGGGCGCTGCTCCCCTCCACCCTGCTCCTGTCCTAAATTCACACACCGCTCCACTCTCTCAATTACGTCTGACTGTGAACGTGTCCTAAACCATCTGGCCGAGGGAAGTGAGTGGGGGGGGTGCAAGTTGACTGCCCCGGGGAGGTCTGAGGTTACAGAGTTCTACAGACAGACTGTTAGAATTGGCTTAGTTCAAAAGTGTGCTTATAAAAAGTGTGGTACATGCTGAAAAAGAGAGAATAATAGGGCTTCAGGGCTGAAAAGTTCATATGATTCTGAGAGCGAACATGAAGGGGGGAAAAAAAAGAAGTGCTTGAAACAGCTGGAAAGAGATGGCTGAGACAGGTGCAGATGCTAACATGGAAAACTAGCTTCCAGCAAAACGGAATAAGGCCTTTTTTCATGCGTGTGTTGGCCCAGGGGAGCAATGGTGTCTATTTGTAAATGGAGAACGCATGCCTGTGAGTGTTCTGAGTGACAGATTATTACTGATATAAATATCAATGACTCTGTGCTCCAGAGGCAGATTCAGTGGGTCACTCTTAAAATCAGTTTGGCTACTCCAGTGGCCATCCCAGATCTGAAACGTTGTTTTTAAATATTTTCCAGGCCAAAAGCAGCGCTCTGCTCACATGTACTTGGCCTGTGAAACGAAATGCATCTTAACCATAATGCCGTTTTCAAGTTCAGGTGATAAGGAAAAGCTTTAAAAACCATAAGGCATACACAGTTCACTGTTTTTAATGTTGATTGCACATTTAAATGCATGATATCATCATTTAGCACTTCATCTAGAACTTGTACTGTACAAAGTTGAAATGAACTGGAGTAGTAGTAGCTTGCTAACATTAGCCTGACTCCAAATAAAACAATCAGCAGCTGCTTTTTCATTTGCTGATGGTAAAAGGATATTGTCACAGAACATAGGTGGTTGTGTTTTTTGTAGAACTAGTTAAATTAATTCAAGTCTTTTTATTGTCTTATCTTTTATTTCCAGATTTGTCTATTCACTAAAGATAGCTAATGCAATTAACTGTACAAACATACTGTGATAATGATTTTCCTTTATTGTTTTTAACAGGTTTGATGAAAGCTAGCTGGATCACTAAAGATATACCCTATATTTGTTGTTGTCTTACAATTTCATCTGTAACTAAAGTGTATTTTATGGCCAATTAAACAGTCAATTTACCCATTTATGATATTCAAAATATATACTATGCTAAAAAGAGATTGTGTTGTTACTCCATGCTTTATCATCTTATATTAACAAAGGCAATGGTTGTTAGAAAAAGATTTACCCAATTCTATAACTGCTTGAAAGTACCTCCTTAAATAGCCCTTGCTTTTTAATACTAGTAAGGTTACTACGATCGTTATATATGTATATATGTAAAAAAAAAAACACTGCAAAAATTACTTTGGTTATAAGAAAAGAATTAGAATGGACTACATTATTTATTTGGGTTTAAATCATGAAATGCAACTCTTGTATTTACACCTGCCATTCATTAATGAACTGTTGACTACCACTATGTCATGGCCACCCCACACTAACTTGGTCACCCCTAGCAAAATGTTCTGGATCCACCACTCCTGCCCTCTGAAAAGCTTTTACCTTTTGATCTGATGCACCAATTTATGGCTAAATTCATGAGGTTATGGAATACACTGTGTCTATATCAAGTTTTAATAGTTATTTAGTTAGCATTCACATAGCTGTTGATCCAACAGGCAGTCATGAGATTGACAGTGGTGTCCTTTTCAACCTTCAAGTCTGATTTTAAAATGAAAGCTCCCTGTCTATATGATAAGTAAGCTAAATTTCAGGATGGAAGTCACACCAGCCACTGCTGGTGTCCTGTTACGGCCCATGCATGCTTTTCCAGTGTTCCACTTAGACAGGTATACAGACAATGAGGTTATTCACAGTGGGCACATACAGGAAATGGCACAGGCTTCTGCAGTGTAGCGGAACTGACAAAATCCTGCCTCCCTGCAAGGCACAGGAGGTCGGAGAAATTAGACAAGCATAAACCCAATTTAGCATGCCAGCCTGTGTTTACATGTGTGTGTATGAGATTTTTTATGAGAAGTTTGTTCACACTCTAATTTGCTTTTACTTGCTTTTTCCCCCTAATTGAATGTTCTGTCCTAGACGAAAGCATGAGTGAAAGCAGGACTGTATGTAACTGCGTGCTTCACCAATGGCTAAATGAATGATTCACAGAGGGTGACGAACACATAGCCAGTCAGTTATCTCTGGCCTAAAATAACACATTACATGTCCTTGTTAGTCGACCTTGAGAGGCCATGCGATGGCCCAGTCCGCACTGCGTAAATCAGGGCTAATTGCCAGTCCATGGCTCTAGATCTCTTTGAAGTGCCCTGCTACGAGCAGAAGATAAGCTATTTTGACTGATGATTGTCAGTCGTGTCCTTGCAATTCCGCAGGTGGGCGAATTCCAGACTCCCTCCGGTATGGGGTTGGCTGGGTTATGGGGTTAGTAGGCTGACACTTGGCATACATACCTTGCCAACAGATGCTAATTTAGTCCAGGAAGGTAGGTAAAGTAGGGCTCAGTAACAATGGAGAGCAGCACTGCATTCTATTGGCTGCCAGCTCTGTTTACAGGTGCTAAAACTGTATGGTGGGCATTCCTGTCACCACAGGCTGATGAGTGCCACTGCAAATGTTTGACGCAAGATTTCTTATAAAGAATGCAAATGAATCATGCTAATCAATCTCTGAGCTTTCAAACATTTTTATTTATGTTAGTATTTTTGGATGTTAAGTGTTCTTATGAGACCTGAGCCACATACAGCAACTGTCATAGCCAAAACAGCTGCTCTCTCTGCTTCCCTCATTATGGTTATAGAGAGATTATTTTACCTGAATATGATCTTGATGCATCATGTGAGGGTAATTAGACAAGTTTAAGACATTTTTTAAAAGTACTATAATGTGTTAAGCCTGTTAAATATTGCTCGCTGAACGTGATGGCTTTTGTGGCATATAGCAGCAATTTCTTCTGAAAGGCTTGGGTAAATTATGCAAAATGAAAAAAGAGGAAATTCTAAGTATAATGGCCCTACTGTGTCGTTTTATTAAAAGAGCACTTTAATAAAAGACTAAAGGAGCCCAGAGATTTTTTTTGGAAATCATAATGATAATTAATAGTTCTCTATGACCCTCAAATTGAAAGCTATGTTTCAGCATGGCCAATAATTTTATAATTGCAAAGCATTTGGATAACACATATGCTGAATTCAGTGCAGTACAGCTAAATTATGCTGTATATAGCTTTGAGTCATACGTATTGTATTATTAGAAGCAGCACTAATCTATAGGTTTAATGCACCTGCTTCAGTGCACTGCATATTTGTCTATGCAACTACTTGTTGCCATGCATGAGCAAGTATCCACAGGTGCTTAAACAATAACTGATCATTTGTAGAATCATCAGATTTTTTTTTTTTCAAAGCGAGGAACAGATGTTCCTCTATTGTTTCTTACCTCTGCTAAGTCTCCAGCTCTGAATAAGAGGCCTCTTTTAGGCCCCTAATTGGGCAATGCTTTCAGCACGTCACATAAACTTTCATTACTGGGGCCCCATGGTCTGGGCGCAGTCCACTTCTGAGCTCAATTAAAATCATTATGACCTTGAATTGGTCAAAGAATACAGGCCCGCCGTGGAAGTCCAGGGCCGAAGCAGTCCAGGAGATTCGATTAGGAAAGGGATGGCTGGGAAACGCGATATGCTATAATGCGCTGTTCCATTGCAAGGAGAAAGGGACATGCCCTGTGAAGAATCGGACGATTCAGCATCGTAAATTACAATTATTTTCACCAGAAAGGTTTGAGCGAGCCACTTAGCATCTATCAGTCTGTCCATATGGCGAGGAGATTAGCTAGCGCCGCTTTTTTTCCCCTCTCCCTATCTCTGTCTGGAGCTGGGTTCTGGAGAAATTGCATTATAGTAGGTGAGGAGAAGACACAGTTAAAGTCATGGGGAGGCAGCTGTAGCTTTGACATAAATCACACAGCTTCCTAAAGCATCCCTCAGCCACCCTCCCCATACTGCTCTGCTTCACAAGAAGAGCAAGAAGGGAGAGCTACGTTTTGTTTGGCTAACATTGTAGCCAGGGTCACGGCCCTTCTTCTCCTCACGTCTTTCCTCATCCTCTCCAGTGTGAGATGTTTCACCCTTTGTTTAGGAATTCCTTGTATAAACACACTTTCTTTTTTGCCATCAGTTGTGAGAAAGATGATTTTCACAAATCAGGATGAGAAGGTGCTAGTTAAAAGCTTTCACTAGCTCTACAAAGAACTGATCTTTTGGTGGGGAGGGATAGGCTCAGTGTCAGTGAGGCGTTCTATTACCATTAAAATCCATTTAATGAGTACTACACAATAATACAGATCACATTTGCAGCTGAATTGACTACAGTGCTGAGGAGATCAACTACTGAGTGTACAAGGCAGCGGCCAGAATGTTACTGTAGAAACCATCTGAGTGTTCCTTTTGGCATTCCATCACTTGCACTTTGGCCAGACAAAATTATAATATATATTTATTTATATATATTTGTCAAGTTCTGTTGAAATTCCCATCAGTACTAGCCCTCATTGCATTCCAATTTGGAAAACAAATATATCTTAACAGGAAACACATTTTAGGATTTCTGGAAATGACATTACATCCTGCTCTTTTGTGCAACATCCAGAACTTGATACATCAGACTGCCTGGGCAGTTTACAGGCAACTACGTCCGAGCATTGGAAGTGGTTTCTCATGCAGTTCTGCCGGCTCGGAGATGCCGCCAATGGTTTTCTGTGAGTGCTTTGGCTTGTTCCCTTGCATAGGTAATTACGGATGAAAAAACCTGATGGTGCTAGCTAATCCCACTTGAGCCCTACAACACATGCTCATGTGGGTTCCAGTGCCAATGCTTGCACCAGGTTTTGTAATTTGCGATCAGTCAAGGCATCCAAGTCTTAATTCAATCCCAGCCAGACTCAATTGGCAACTTGTCTTTTTCCAGACTTGTATAGACTGACAATATTAAGTATTAAGATAGCAGAGATCTGCATGAGCCATGGAAGTATCCTTTTTAGAGGATACAGAACACAAACTACCTTTCTAAGAAAATAGTCTCTGGAGTAACTCTCCCACAGTAAAAAGAAAATGGGAAAGAAGTGACAGCGAAATATGGTGGAAAGCCTCTGAAGCTTTTCAGTTAAGAGTTTTGCAGGAAGAAGCGAGTCTGCACATCTTGTGTTTGGCACATGTCTAGTGACACACACTCTCGCACCAATACAAACAGCACTGTGTCTTATATGACCAGAAACCAACCCTTAGGCCTCCAGACATTCCTCCTGTAGGTCCCAGAAGCCAGCATGCGGTTTGTCGAGCAGAACCATAGGGAGGGAAAAAGGAACCTGTTGTCAGCTGATACTCCTATAAAATAAACCCCAGCCCCCTGCAGGATAAAGTGAGGCTTGTTTATATTTACTCCGTTAATAGGATAATAAGACTGCTAGAACAATAAAAAACCTATCCACTGTCCATGTGCAGCCAGAGCAAAGTGCCTGGAGCTGCCAGTTATCACAAGCATTTTTCACAGCCTCACTGCTGTGAATTAAAAGGGGTCATACATTTATGCAAGTCATCTGATGGAGAGTTGACTGCCTCCAGTACAGATGTCTACCTGAGGCTGAACAGATGTTACTTTAAATATTCACAAAGGCAGTCAGCAGCTAACTATAAAAACTATACAATCCTGTCCACAAGTCAAACTTGGGAAACACTAACAAAAGAGTAGTGTTCCACTAGCATGAAGGCATGCTGATATAGTGTCCTCCAGGATTATTAGCTCCTTCAGTAAATGTGAGGTGCAGTATTTCCTTGTCATCTCCATCATCCATGTCCTGTTTGTTGCCCTGCCCTTTAGTTACTTGTTCCACCCGAGTTCTGTTTGTAACCTGGCCCTTTAGTTACTAATTACACCTGTGTCCACTTCCATTTGTGTCCAATTTGTAGTCCCATTCTTTGGTTAATGGCTCTACCTGTGACCTGCTGTAGTCTTGCCCTTCTGTCCTGTTTTTAGTCCCACCTTTTAGACTATGGCTCCACCTGTGTCCATTTTGTAGTCCCACTCTTTAAAACACTGATTCTACTTGTGTTCTTTGTATAGTTCTGCGTTTTAGTCACTAGTTCTACCTCTAGCCTGTTTGTAGTCCTGCCCTTTAGTCTATCGTTCCACCTGTGTCCATTTTGTAGTCCAGTTCTTTAGTCAGTGGTTCTACGGGTGTCATTTTGTAATCTCGCCCTTTAGTCACTGGTTCCGTTGCAATTATGCCCTTTAGTAACTAGTTTCTGTGGGTTCTGCCTGTAGCCCTACCCTTTGCTTTGTCATTGCTTTAATTGTGTGTTCAGCTCTGTTGGTTAGTTTGTTACACGCATGTTATTGATTGTGTTTGCACTGCCATGATTGTTCTAGGCATTTACTCTTTGATGCTTAATGTTGTTTAGGTTCCCTGTTTCTTGTTACTGTCTGGGTTTTCCTGCTAGTGTTCTGACTCCTGATATGGATCATTTAACATTGTTAAATGATGTATTAAATAAATTACTCACGCACATCCTGCATTCATGCTTCCCACCAAGGGTGCTAATACTTATGGACAGTACAGTATATTCCGTTTTTTGTGGAAAAGTCTCTCTCTCTGCATACATACATACAAAATCTTGACATGATGATGACTTATGATGTACTGTCCACAAACACATAGATAATCTGTCACACACACGCAGCAGGGAATTCACATAAATACCAATTATAAATTTGGCAACCATTTGTTTACCTGTTCAGCTCTGTGCAGCGGTGAAAAGCCTCAGTGTTGGGTGCTCAACACTATTTCCTCCCTCTCTCTCTCCCTCTCTCTCTCCCTCTCTCTCTCCCTCTCTCTCTCCCTCTCTCTCTCCCTCTCTCTCTCCCTCTCTCTCCCTCTCTCTCTCTCTCCCTCTCTCTCTCTCTCCCTCTCTCTCTCTCTCCCTCCCTCCATCTCCCTCCCTCTCTCTCTCCCTCCATCTCCCTCCCTCCATCTCCCTCCCTCCATCTCCCTCCCTCCATCTCCCTCTCTCTCCCTCCATCTCCCTCTCTCTCCCTCCATCTCCCTCTCTCTCCCTCCATCTCCCTCTCTCTGAAGTTCTGGAGTCGCTTCAACTTTTCTTTTGCTTCCTACAGTCAGCATATGGGTGCGATCGACACCTCCTGAGGAAATACTGCATCACTAATTCATACAGGAGTGACAAAGTTCATGGAGTTGCCATGGTGATGTCTGAACATGGCCACAACAGATCAAGCACATGCTCATGATGAGAGCAGCTCAAAGTAACTGTTGCCTGTCTGAGCTTAAACTCAGCGCTAATACAGCTTTCTCACCTCAGGCCATGAGGGTGTTAAAGAGCCGTGTACATATATACAAAGCAAAAAGACGTGGGTGCATTCGAGAAAGTGGCAGCAGCAAGGCCTGCAGGAAGTGTTACAAAACACAAGACAGTATGTACAAAGTCTAATTCGTACTTACCTCACACATCTACCACCATATGCTTCTACCATAAGCTTCAAAGGTAAATAAGACACTGGACCAGATTACCCAGCATGAAGACGACTTCCTCCTGCTCTGGCCAAGTTCTGGGGGGGTGTCTGTATATGCAGCCTTTATGTGCTGTCTGAATCCTCACACGTGTTCCAACCTAAATCTGCATATCAATGTCCTTTCAAGTCATAGCCTTTTATTATAACAGAGGAAAGGACAGTTGCAGCACTCAATGGTAGATTATTCTTTATTCTTCTAAATGCCACCTATTTTCAGTAGTGAGTGATCAGGCCATAACTATTATTTACATTAGTAACCTGTGTTTGTATTATGGACAATTTCAAAATGGGGGAAATGACAAAGATACCATGACTGATGAGACTACTTGACTAACTATAGCCATGTTAGCTAGTTAGCCAACTAATGTCAGAGACATTGTAAAGGAGGAGACACTGGTCACCGATTGGAAAAGGAAATTCCTGTCCATCAGTAGGATCAGCCTATCAGCAAGCGGGAAAATGTCTGCAGTAACCAGTGCACAATGAAAAAATGTGTGTTTGAACATTGTGTGTGTTAAAGAGTATAAACTACTTGTGGTTGGCCAGATTTTACAAGTGATTACCAAAACGTTTTTGAAACATTAATATAGCTTTTAGTTTGGAGTTAATGGGTGTTTTCCCATACAAATAGATAGGAATCTGGTCTAGTATGTCCAGAAGTAACTACCTGTGGGGAGTAAGTTCTTTGAATCCTGCATAACTTGTATACTGCATTATGCACTGCACAATGTTTATTTGTACAATGGGGAGAAAGGGTTAAAAAGACGCCACAATTGGCCAATTAGATTAGACTAGCTGAATGGCAACTATAAAGTACTTGAACACAAAGATTTCATAAATAACCGTGTCAGCTAGTTAACTAGATACCAGCTGTAAGCATCAGCCTGCTTTATGTACATTTTTGCAATGGGGAAAAAGTGAATGCCAAAATAGATCAGACTACCTAACTAGCTTACCATATTAGCCAGTTTTCTAAGCTCCAAGCCTCTATCAGCCTGCAATATGTACATTTTTACAATTAAGCTACATACAATAGATCAGACTACCTAACTAGCTAAGCTTGTTTTGCACTACGAAGCACTTGAAGACAAAGTTTTCATAATCACAACTTCACAAGCTGAAATCAAAGCCATCCTATTGGCCTGTGAAGGCAGCATTAGTATAGCGTAGATGATGCATTTGTAATCCAGCCAAAACATAAGAAACAACGCAGCTGTGAGTGAAGGGGGTGCATGCAGGTGGAAGAGGAGCAAAGGTAGATCAAGCGCTTCACCATAGCAACGAATGCAGCACTGTGCCAGCCACATAACTTATGCACCTCATGTATACATTCCTGCAGAATCCCGGTGTAGAAATACCAACACCTGCATTGCTGCGTGTTTCGCTTCACACACATGCACACAATTCTCAAACAAATATCAACACGGGCCAGACAAACATACCACACATACTTACACACACAATAGTTATACAAATGCAAATGAAAACACATGCATGCATGCACACACCCATACACATGCACAACCTCCTGGAGTGAATTGATAGCACTCTGTGGACAACAGGTGTTGGCGCGTGTATGGCGCTTCTCCGGCAGCAGCCATTGATTGCTCAGATTAATTAGGAGGCAGCTGCCAGGACACTGGTGCCCACTCAACCCTCAGAAATAAAAACAAAAATCTGCTCCTGGAGCTACTGCTGCAAATGTCAGAGGAGTGGACAGAGGGAGAGAAAGAGAGGGAGAAAGAAGGTGTAGGGGGGGAAAAGACTGAGAAAAATCAATGAATGCAAAGAACAAACCTGGGCTTCATTCATTTTATTACCTTGAGCAAAAGACAGAATAGCAGCAGATCCAATTAATGCTATCGGTGCCGTCCCAGCCATAACCCGCAGCAGGCCCGGCTCACGCTCTGATAAATCAGCTGTAAGCCTCTATCAGTCCGTTGCTCCTACACTGTTAAAGCTGCTTAGTTTGATAGGAATCGTTATGCAATGGTGAGTTGGTTTAGTGAGATATGAAACTGAACGCTTGTGTTTGATGGGGGCATGAGGTTTAAACTCAAAACACTTTTTATCACTGCGAGATGACTAATTCAATTTATTTCGCAATATTTATAAACATAATTTCTGCCAATGTTTGCTTCCCTGAAATGACCTCAGTACACACCTGTTGGGTGAAAGTATCATTACTGAAGACACATAAAAGGTGCTGAAGCTAGAGCACACTGAGAGAAACGAATGAAGTCACATCAATGCACATCATTCAGCACAACCTCTTATAAATATAAGGTGGTTTTAAGGAATAAGTGACATACCCAAAAATCATAGGGTTATTAGGTACCACTTTATTTGAAAAGGTCCTCTGTAGATGATTAATAAACTCTTAACAGAGTATCAGTAACATATCAACATAATATCAGTGAAGTAATAGTAGTGAGGCATCTGAATACACTGAAGTAAATATTTTGTAGATGTTCTGTTGATACATTACTTACATTAAGTAGATGTATTGTTAATATTTCCATTACACAAAACCTAATCTTAGCTAACCTCACACAAAACCTAACCCTTCACCCTGGCCCTAATCCTAACCCTAACCTTAACCTCAACCCAAAACCAATCCCTAACCCTCATATGTTTTTTGACATGTTACTGAGAGTCCATTGAATGTTTGCTCTTCTGAAAGAATAAAGTGTCACTGGTTATTATTGTAAAATTGTAAAAGTGATTGGAACATGGATGGTAAATAATACAGCAATACAATTATTTGGCATAAAATTCTAACTAACATTTGCTATTATGACCTCAAAATCCCTAAGAAAGATTAAACCGCAGGACTGAAATTTTTCATTTATCAGATGTGTGTACAAACCTCAATTCCAAAAAGTTGAGACAGTGTGGGAAATGCTAGCAAAAACAGACAGTAGCGGTTTGTAAATCCACTTTACTTATTTTTCAACAGTTCACAAATAAAAATCTTAAACAGATGGTGAAATTATGCTTGGATATAAAAGGAACATCCAGGAAAAGCCTAGTTCTTTATGAGCAAAAATGGGTTGAGGGTCATCACTTCACCAAAAAAATCAGCAATTAATCCAACAGTTTAAAAACAACACTCCTCAACAACTTATTGCAAGGATTTTAGGTATTTCAAGCTACATTGTGTAAAGGGCAAGGCCAAACCAACAGTTTGTCCAAGTCTTTCCTAATCCATGACCTTCGATCCCTCAGATGGCATTGCATTGAAAAATGGTATATTTCTCTGATGGATCTCACCAACACAGGCTTGGAAACACTTTGATAAAACATTGTCAACAAACATGGATCGTCCGAGCATCGAAAATGCATATTAAGACTTTGCACAGTGGAAGACACATGTCAACAATGCCCAGCAATGCTACAGACTACTCTGGGTTCATCTGAAAAGGGCTGATGCACAATAGAAACATGCACTGTGGTGAGTCAACCTTTCAAATTTTTTATGGACATAAAGGACAAAATGTTCTCTGAGGCATTGATAACCCATCAAAAACAAAATACAACAATGAATGCCCCATATATTGAGCAGCTAAAGACTTGTTTAACAGAAGCAAAAATATCTGCTCTCAAAACTGGATCAGTTGGTGTCTTCAGTCCCCAAACTGTTAAAAAGTATTGTTAAAAGGAAAGGTAATGTAACACAGTGGTAAACATGCTCCTGTCCAAACATTTTTGGAACATATTACAGGTATCAAATTTGAAATATTTACAAATTTACCAAGAAAGAATAAATAAAGTTCATATGATAAACCATCGAATATGCTATAAAACCTGCCTTAGTAAGTCCACAGTATATACACAAGGCCCACATCTAAACAGAAAAACAGCCTGTTCCAAATTAGCAATATTGTTTGTGCCTGTGTGGGATTAGGTGTGCGTCAGACCTGCGGAGAAAAGAAAACAAATTGACCTGAATATTGCATGGCTCTCCTTCTCTGCCATGCTGACCAATCGTTTAACAGAAAACTGAAGCTTTTGGTTCAAGTGTGCAGGCTGCATGCCACCACTCATCAGTCCTTATTGTCTGGAACATCCTGTTATCACAACATGCACTCTCGCTGAATCTGATTACCGAAGTCTGCTGTTGATCATGGGTTTGTGTTCTGTAAGCAAGCAGCAGAATTCTCCGTCTTTGTGTGCCTGTAACTGTATTGCGTGGGATGATTTTCATTTAGAGAGGCAAAGAAAGCAGTCATTGGTTTTCATTAGTGTAAAATGACCCATCACTGACAAGGAGTAATTAGTATGAAGAACAAACATACTGCAGAAAGGACACACATATTCGCTGTGATTATTTGCCTATTATGTGCTCTTGCACCAAATGCCCTGACGTCTTTGGAATAAAATAATTCAGCCTCAGCTCTGCAACAGAGCAGCGAGAGCAATCTGGCCAATCCTGAATGACCCGCAATGTGATCGTGTTTGTTCAGTCTGTGTATAGATGTAACACAAATATCAACAATGCAGTTTTCTTGGAAAAGAAAAAGGAAAGAAAAGGAAAGAAAGCTAGGTTTTGTGGGCATGTTTCAATGAAAAGAACTCTGTGTTTGTTTAGCCAGTGTCATGTGTAAAAACTTTTCAGACCAGAAACCATCATATGTGACTTTTGTTTTTTTTTTTTGTTTTTTTCACCCAGCACAATTTTCTACTCGGCCACACATCTGAAATAGTGCTCCCCTCGGAGAGTTCAGCTTCTGAATCTCACAGTCGTCCAATTTACTCTTTGTGCTCCTTTTTTCCTGATGTCACTGTAAATGCTGCCATTATCTCTGCTCTACACTGTCAACGTTTCGTCCGTAACCGGCACACACGCCCACAGAGTGGAGGCCATTAGGCCGCCGGCGAATGAAAACATCGAGACGTTTCTTGGAAAATTGCCCTCGCTGTAGGTAGGATGCAGTTTTATTGTTTTTATTGAGCCAGTGGAATGTGGTAAACAGTGGTTTGTTTCATCAGAATATGATTTTTGAAGAATTGAGTTTATAATCCACTTGCTTTCTCTTGTAAGACAAAGTAGAATTTAAGGTTTTTTATATACATACACACAGTATGTTAGTCATCCCCTAATGATGATGGCTCACAAGAACATGAGCACTTAGGGGGGGAGGGGAAGAGGGGGGGGAAAACACACACCGAGCACTGCATGCGCTGAATGCCCTGGCTCTAACATAACTTTCTTGCACGTCAGTTAAATATCAAAAAACTCTCCTTTGACTACCACTAAACCTACAAATTCCCTCATCTATCCTGAAACTGTTCCTCTTTTCCTTTTTAATGAACCTCCACTGATGTCCACCAAAGCTGACCAACACGTGATAAACTGTCAATCAACCATGACTGATCATCTCTCTCATGCAGAGCAAAAAATATGTGGACACCCTCTTATTAGTTAGTTTGTCCATTAGTAAGTTCGTCAGCTACACCTATTGCTGACAGGTGCATAAAATCAAGCACACGGCCATATAATCTCTATAAACAAACAAAAGTCATTCTATAAAGAATGACTTTCAACATGGCACTTTCACAGAACGGGACTACAGAGTACTGATGCATGGATACATTGAATGTCCTCGGTTGTAATACTCATTTTCAAGTTCCAAACTGCATCTGGAAGCAATGTCAACACAAGAAATCCTCAACAGCCATGTTCCAGAATCTAGTGGAAAGCCTTCCCAGAAGAGTGGAGGCTGTTATTGCAGCAAAGGGGGACAAACTCCATATTAACGCCCCTGATTCTGGAATGAGATGCTCAACAAGCACATACAGATGTGCTATTTGGCTGTGTGGTGTAGTGTATCACTGCAGGAGTTGTTTGTGGTATCTACTGCAATAGATGCAGCAAATTCTGCATTGAAAAAAAAAAACGACTGATTATATTGTTGTGTACTATAAAAGCAAAGACATCACAATCTTTTTATATACTAAAGTTGGGGAGGAGGACCATGTCTGAATTCCTTCTCCTTCCAACCTGACATCCTATAAATTTCCACTTTCTGTACCAAAGTTTTCACACTCCACCACCACCCCACCTCCCTTCTGTTCCTAGGTCCAATCTCTCAGTCCTATCTCTAGTCATCAAGAAGAAGCCACCCAGAACTCCAGCCCAAGTTCTCAGAGTTCTCTTCCATCCTATAGACATCAGACTACAACCGTATGTTGAAGGCATGGTCCAAACTCACAAGTAACTAGCAAGTTTTTCTTAAACATTGCTAGTCATTGCAATACTATATGCTTGCACCTTTGGAGCCCCTGCAGAAGTATTTTTGCACATTTGTAGGATTTTAATACAATTAGACTATCAGTAACATCTTGTTTTTTAAAGGGTCCGTATCACAAACAGAATTTCTTTCTTTTTTTTTTTTAATAAAAGGTTGATGTAGTATGTAAACCCTATTAAAATTAAGATATATTGCTCACTCTTTACACCATACAACATATGTATGGACACTAAGCTGCAAAAAGAGCCGATTTTGAATTCACCGTCTTTATGATGACACAAGGCATTTTAACCTTTTTTTTGGCCTACAGCATTTTAGCCCCTCCCATTCATGTTGAAGTTCTAAAGATTGTTTCATCCTGCACCATTTTTAAATGAGGCAGAATGTAAGGCAGCCAATCAGAAAAGAGGCCATTTGCATATCAGTCTTAAAGACAGCAACAAAAACAGTACTAGAAATGGGAAAATGTACATAAAAACATATGACTTTTTTGGTACATCCTAAATAAACATAAGTGGACCTCTGAAAACAAAGTACAAAAAAAAGTCAGATAAGGGTCTTTAATACATTTTCTGACAACCTCTACAATTATAACTGAAGTACACTATATCCATATAATAGACTGATTACATGTCTCAAAATGAACAGAGGCTCAACCCTACTCAAGTTGAAATCAAATTGAAATTGAAATTGAAATAAGACATCAGTTTGTATTATGCTGATGTCAAAATGAAAATTGGTTGATAAATTGACGGTCCAGTGAAGTTTTGACCAATTTTTGAACTGTTATTGAGGTCGAAGGACCCTCAGGACAATCTTATTAGCATTATTAATGTCCTCATTTTATATAATGAGCTTTTGAAATACACAAGCACACACTCCCAGCTCATTCCTGAGATGTAACCCGACCCTCTCCCCGAGCTCCATTTGCAGCGCTGCCAAATACAACACACAACGTTCAGCTGCCAAATAGCACCGCAGGACAGCCCTCCTGATCCTCCTGCTATCCTCTACAGTCTATCTATCAAACACACCCTGTCTCACCATGACACTGAACAAAGGCCCAGACCACGCGTCCCTCTGAAACGGCTCAGACAGAATAGAAGGTGATTACCCCTCTAATTCCATTCATGTCCTCTCCTATATTGGCACATAACAATGCTTCTCTCTCAGGTGAAGGCACTTTATCAGCGAAACACGGCACAGTGGGTGAGAGATTTCCCATCCCTTTTTTCATTACCACTGGAGGGTCCTCCTGGACCCTCCTGCCCCCTCATATCCTTCTCCATCAGCCCCGTCTCAATGCCGACTGGACAAAAAAGAAAAACGAACGAGGGAGGGCAAAAAAGAGATATGTCTGTGGAAAATGGATTCCCATTTACTGATGGTTATCAGGATTACTGTATTCATTAAACTCAATGCAAGCAAAGGTTGCCGCTGTTTGTGGAAGATGACCCATTCACTGGCCAAGCCTTATCATTTACTAATGTCAGTTATCATCTAAGGAGCAGCGTGACAATAGGACATCCACAATGCCAATGAGGGAGAGACAGACAGACAGACAGACAGACAGCAGACAACAAAGAGGAAGGGGGCCTGTCTGTGCCTCGGATGTTAATTCAATTTCAAAAGAAAATGAAGGAAGAAAAAAAGGGGGGAAAAGGACAGAATATGACAGAGGGAGAAATGTGGATCAGTGGCAGGATTTGTCTTACGTTTGGCTGATCTCGTCCCAAAGCGCTTCTCCTTATCGTTCTCAAAGACTGAAGAGAGGAATTCAGTATCTATTTATTTCTCTTTTCGAGACAGAGAGTGAGAGAAGGAGGGGGTGTTATTCATTATTAAATTCTTCTCCTCCTCTTTTCCTGAGGAGGAAGAGGGGGTGGGGCAGATCTGTGAAGTGCATCCTGTTAACTATATTGACACAGCCAGAAAACCGGGTGCATTCTGTATCCTTTTGATGGAGACTTAAGCAGGAAAGACATCCAAGAGAATTACAGAGCAGAATTCCCGAGGGATCCATCGATTAGAGCCAGAGCTAATCTTGGGAAGCAGGAGAGAGCGAGCGTCCTGTCGACTCTGACGTATGGGTTGCCATTACCTCAATCTCTTCCTCTTTGAATAAATCCCCATTACAGAGCAGCAGGGATGACAGCTATTTGTCAACTGTTCTTTGAAAGTTGGACAGTCTTCATTTTGAAACGTTCTCCAATGACAGTTCATATCCAGCATGCCTCTGTTTTGGCAATTGGGAATGATCGGAATTGCCTCAAGCGTTTTAAATGATCCAAAGATATGAACGTATTAAACGGATTTTTCAGTGATCAAATCAAATTATATCAATTTTACGCTTGCCATAAATGCAATCAGTCAGCCAAGACATGTTTGATGTCCAAAGTTTCCATTCAGATATGTACAAGAGCTATGAGGCTCATGCAGCTAACGTGTAAAAGGAAAAGTTAGAAAACCGTATATGAGGAAAAAATTTGATGGAAGTATTAAATCTATAGTAGCAGCCATCTTCAAGCCTGAATTTTGTTCAAAAATTTGCCTGTTGTTATGGATAACAGTATGTCATACAATACCAGAAACCACATAATCAAATCTATTTGAGATTGAATTGAATTGAATATACACTTCCATTATATTTTCCTTACAACTTCAGCACAAAACTAAAGAAGCAGACACCAGACAGTTTGCTGAACTATCATTTTAAATACCACATAAATTCTGTGTTTTAAACTCTGTGGATGCATGTATTAAAGGGCATTGGCCTTGGTCGGTCAGTTTCCTGTTGGCAGGTTGGAATGCTGTCTCAGCGCTGGCAAGGTGCACCTGTCCTGTCTGCGACCTGCCAGTTCTGGAGTCCAGTCAAGGTGAAGCACATGCCATGAGCTCCCAATTAACCCCATCGACTGGCTGTGCCCATCTCAACCATCTATCATGCCATTCCTGCTAATATGGCTTAACAAAATGATTAAATAATCATTTTTATCAGCTTTGTTTTAATGGAACCATACATCCTCTTTAACCAGGGCATCAGCAATCGTGCTAAGATGTATTTAGTGGCATGCGGACAGGAGACATGGGAGTGATCGCACATCAAATTAAAGTTTTTGTCCAAACCTGACTGGAAGAGTGATGATGGTCAAGTTTGGTTTAGAATTGTCAGGTTATAGTTAAGTTAAAATGGAATTTTGTCAGAATAAAGTCAGATTCAGACATAATTTTGTCAGGCTACTTGGATTCAAATACAATTTTGTCAGACCACAGTCGGGTTCAGATGGAATTTTGTCAGGCAACAATCTGGTTAAGACGGAAATTTTGTCAGACTACAGTCAGTTTCAGATGGAGTTTTGTCAGTCAGGTTCAGACACAATTTTGTAAGGCCACACTTAGATTCAGATAAAATTTTGTGAGGCTACACATTTATTTAGATTTAGTTGGAATTTTGTGGGCTACAGTCAGGATCACATACTATTTTGTTGGGCTACAGTAGAAGTACATTAGGCTTCAGAATTTTGTCAGATTATAGTGAGGGTTCATTTAGAGTTTTCTCAGGCAGTCGGGTTTTGATAATGTTGACAGATTACTGTCAGTTGGGTTTGGATAGAATATTGCTGGCTACAGTTGGGTTTAGACAAAATTCTGTTGGGCTACTGTCAGGTTTAGACAGAAATTTCTCAGGCTGCAGTCAGGCTTAGACAATTCTCTCAGGCTACAGCTGGGTTTAAATAGAATTTTATCAGATTTAGACATAATTTTGTCAGGCTACTGTCAGGTTTTGCTAGAGTTTTCTCGGGCTACATTTGGGTTTGGACAAAATTTTGTCTGTCTACAGTTGAGTTCAGATTCAGATCTTTGTGTTGTGGGACAAGTCAACTGTTCTAGGGCTGTTTTTCTCAGTATGTTCTCGGTCCAACATTTCAGGCCACAGAAATGTTCTAATAGCATTCAAGGCAATGAAACAGAGGAAATTTTGACAATGGACCATGAATAAATGCAAATGGCAGAAACAGGGGTGGGGTGAGAGCAGTATGAAAAAGCAGGGGGAATGAATTTGCCTTTGATTTGGAATGTGTGGCAAAAGCTGTCAAGCGTGACCTGTTTAACGTCAGTCATATGGTTGGAGGGGCTGAGAGGAGAATGCAGGGAAGGAGTGGAGCTCTGGTCTGCATTCATCCATGCTTCAGCACACTCACAGCCTTACAGGTCTGCCATGATCCTTTGTTTGTCTTTGATAATGTAGAGGAGAACAGGAGTCAGAGGGACACTAGGTTAGGCAGTCATTCAGAGAGCAGGCCTGTTGAAGAGATGTTGAAGAGCCTGGGGCTCGGTTGAGTGGGCTAGGGACACACACACAGACACACGTTATAAAGCACTAACTGACCTCGGCCAGCTCTTCATCATCTTGCTGCTGGCTGGCATTAATGCTTAATTGATGTCACAGAGGCACTGCTGATCAAAGGCTTTTTATCCATCCTCCAGCAAAATGGGCTCCGGTGCTCCACCACCACGAGCGGGACCTGCAGAAAGTGAATGGGAAAGCAGAGTTGAAGAGCATGTGCGTGTGTGTGCATGCATGTGTGTGCATGTACAAGAGATATTTTTGTTAGCCATCCATCCAAGCACAAATGCCCCCTCTTCCTGGCAATTACCCCCCTCCTTCTCAGCCCCTTCCATTTAGGTGCCACCCCACTCACCAGCGTGGAGAGCTGCCATGCTGACAAGCCTCGGCCTAGATTAGAGCCAATCTTATTTGTGTCAGTGGGTGCTCAATTTCCCCTCCATCACGCCACTGACATCCATGGAATGGGCTCTTTAGTTTTTTGTTCACTATTGTGTGATTAGGTCTGCATGACAGCCCCTCTCCAAACCATAAGAGCACACTGTACGTCAACAGCCCACTGTCACGGCTCCAATCCAGCCTGAGTGTTCAGATGTTGCAGTCGGTTCTGATAAACAGCACAACATGAAGTGCTGTAAAAGTGAAATTTTCTCATTGTCAATATATATATATGCATATGGTTTTAACCTTTTGTTGCCAGTTAAAAGAAATGACATCTGCCTATTTTATCATATCTAGGATATACACCACCTGTTAAACATTTCAGGCCACCTAGCTTTGAAAAAATGAGCGCACTTTGTCTGTTTGCAAAAACCTCAACTTATTAAATAGAATAATGTTAAGATCTTTCCATTTTTCTTTTCCAAAATAATAAAAAAAAACTGCAAAACTGAAGGAACAGCTGATAAAAGTACTACCATAGGAATAATTCCAAAGTTCAAACATTTTATTTTCTGGTTCAGATGTCAGCAGTAAAACATTTCAGGTGTTTAAACCACCTTTGGGCTAAAAGAGTTCTAAAATGTGTGCTTAAAAATCATCACTTAGGAAAAATCTCTTCATAACAAGAAATATGATTTGATGAACAACAAAACAGAGTGGAAGCTAAATATACTCAAGGCAGATTCATGGATATGGAATAAGACTGGCCTAAATTGCAGTGCCTATGGAGAATCACCATTGGAAAATCTGATCATCAAAGTATTAGCAAACAGCAGCAACAGCAGCAACATTTTCGAAACTGCTTATACTTCTGGGTCGTGGGGGGTGCCTGAGCCTATCCCAGCCATTGGGCGGTTGTCCTTTGGGCAGGTTATCTTCAGAAACTCTGAACTGAGACCTTTTGAAACATCTTATTTCCCCATTATATTTCCTGCTTTCACTTCAATCTGGCCCAGAAGTCCTAGGTGTGCATATGGGGCTCTAGAGTGCAGGTGTGATTCTTTACTATTGTGCCTAATACACTCATACCAATGCAACACACACTAACATGCAATCACTATATCAGTGTCACTGCTGAGAACAGTCCACCATCCTCATTATATCTGGCCAGCAATGGTCTTTTATTTGTGAGTGGGGTAGAAGGTGGCAGACAATTTGTGCAGCAACAGACAAGTTACAGTCAGTAATTGTAAACTAACAAAGTGCACCTAAAATACTATGAAGTCAGTCACAACAGACACTGAGTTATTAATTTTTCAGGAGATATTTCTGAGGAGACTAGATAAGATTATCCAGTTGCATAAAGAAAAGAAAAGGAAAATAACTGAAAAACATCAAGCTCCACTCTTGCTTCAGATCGGAAATAATCCACAGGTGTTTCTGTCCATCCTTCTACTGTGAAAAGACAACTCATTGCTAAGAGCCTGAAAAAAATGTGTAGCTGTTACTGAGAAAAAGAAATGGACAAAAAGAGCTATGATTGCAGACCAAACAATGAAGCTGCTGGTATTCTAAGACCAATAGACTGACCACCTCAGAGTCTAGATCTCAACATCACTGAATGTGTTTAGAATTACTTGTATTGTACTTGGATTGTGTGTAGCAGAAAATGCAACCAAGACTGAACTTTGGAGGCATGGAAAAATATCCCTACAAATTTATTTGAGAAACTGAAAGCAAGACTCCTGTATAGAATATAAGCTGTATTAAAGTTTTAAATATATTTTTCTGCTTTTTTTCTGACACTGAAAAGTGAAAAGCTTACTGGCCATTTTGACTGGAAATTAAATAAATGAAGGGCTGTCTCTCACTTTGGCAAGGTAGTGTATATGGTGTTTCTGATAAAATAGCCAGTAATTGTAGGTCCAAGGAAGGTGGACTAATAAACAAGCATGCATGTGTGTATTGTTTGTGTAACTCCTCCAGGCAATATTCCACACACTGTGTTATTGACCCTCTCTCTTCCTCTCCAGGCTTGAGGAACAATAGGCGGTGGGCCCCCTCAAGGCCAGGGCTTGGGGAGATGGTATTTATGCGAGCAGCAGGCCACCGGCAGCCAAGAACTGTTTTAGATCCTCAGAGATGGCTAGAGAGAGGAAGAAGAGGAGGAAGATTCAGGTGGCATAGCGACACATGGGGTGCAGTCATAATGAAAGGCACTGTGCACACACAGTGTCCTAAAGAGAGGGTCACCTAATGTTTTATTCAGAGGGTGTGTTGTATGTCTGGTGTGTATGTATGTATGTGTGTGTGTGTGTGTGTGTGTGTGTGTGTGTGTGTGTGTGTGTGTGTGCGCGACTTCATTCAAATCCTGCAGGCTGATTTTATAACATCTACTTTGCTATTATGTGTGAATACATGTCAGCATCCGCTTGTATAGAACACGCCTGGAAAAACGGAATTAATTTCTGGCCTCTTATTCACTGCAGTGAATGAGACCATGCATTGATGTAGACTGTCAATTATGACACCCTTTAGCTATTTATTAGATATATTGAACAAAAAGGTGGAAGCAAGGTGGTAGAAGACTAACAGTAATGTACACTGATGAAAGAGTTGCTGGCAGTGTTGTGAAAAAAAGATACAGTCAGGCCTATTTTAGTGGCTCTGCCAGCCTTAGGGCCAATGATTTATCCTGCTCTCCGGTGTGAATAGCAAGGTTAAGTTAAGCCCCCAGCTAGCCAAACCGGAGAATTAATTACACATTCCAAAACAGGTCAATTATACCAACATTTATTTGTCCTCTGTATAAATCCTTTGAAAAGTGAGTGTGTGTGAGTGTATCTGTGAATAAAGCTGCATTACACCAGTGCTGAAATGTGGAGTCAGAATAGAATGCTTGACTGTGCATCAAATTGGTGTAGACATAACCAGTAACTGACATTTTCTTTGCACAAACTGTAAAACTAAAGAAGCAAATCACAAAGTACCTTGGTAATAATGATATACCCCATGTACCTGCATTTGGTCCACACTTTAGTTCTTCACTCATAACTATATAACTTAATCTACATAACTTACATGTTAGTTTCAATTGTTGCTCAATAATTAATTCACTTAAAAGGGAAATTCACTGACTTTTTTACATTTCTCCTACATGTAAATAAATGCCATTAAACGTGGTTAGAAGAGAAATACTCTGCTCTAGAGAGATCTAAAGAGTCTGAACTGTTGTGATAGGAACCAGATGTCTGAAGAGTTTAACGCTTCTATAAGCAACCTCACAGAAATATATTTTTTTTATGAATGTGCTGCCTGATACCTGTTAAAAGGCAAAAATGACATAAATTTTACTTGAAATATATTATTTTAACTTACCATTATGAACGTTACCTATAAAAATTCAGAAGACGTGTAGGTTCACTGATTCTTTAGGGTAAAAATAAAATTTCACAATTCTGTTGAAGATATTGTGACGCCTGGTTCGTTTTACCATCAGTGTAAAGATATCTGAGGCAGTAAGTATCTACTGAATGAACCTTTCCACATCAAAGCACTCTGAATGACTTTGTTTACACCTCTGAAATTGAATTATCCAGGCATTTTGAAAAATTCTGTGGAAAATTTCCTTTAAGCAGTAGAACGAGACATGATCCGTTATGACGAACTTTTGGTTGCAGTCGTGATGTTATTCATCATACCAGACTACCTTGAATGTTCTATTGCTTTATTCAACAACTTTCCAAAAGAAATAGAAAAGCCTTAAACTTAAAATTAATGTTAATATATTTTGTCAATGTTGGCAATTTTTTTTCTGCAAGGAAAAGTAGTTCCTATAGCTTAGAGTAAAGTAAAGCAACTACTTTTGTCACTTAGCAACCATTGTTCAGCAAAATGATGAAAAAAAAATCAGTTTAAAGAGTAAACAGTAAAAATCAAATATTTCTTGAGAAATTTCAAGAGGGCAAGGTGTCCCTAAACCTCCAATAGGAGGTGTATATCACCACAAAACTATTACTGCTTCATCCCAGTTCTAGCTGTTTGAAATCAAAGGCTTGTGATGGTGCAATTTTGCCCTGCATTGATGTGACTGTGTGCTCAAACTCAACACATGTTCTCTTGTTACCCTTCTTTGGACACAATTAGTTCACATATGAGACATCTCCCACTGGCATAGAGTTGCCATAGCTTTGAGGAATCCAAAAACTAGCTTCTATCAGCTCATGTTCTGGCTCCAGCTCATACCATATGTTCCGGACCCTGAAAAATCCTCATTGTATTGCTGGAAGACAAGGCACGTCCAGCCTCATAATAAACCAAACGCAAGCTTTCGCTCGAAGAGGATTCAGGTGCCAGTCGTTTCTATTTTAAGCACATGAAAGCCGGTGCATTCCTTAATTAAGACAATTAAGCCAGCACAGATCTAGCAGCTGTGTTTGTGGGCCAGATTCAGCTGGACCGATGCAGGCATGAAGCAGAGTTTAGTGAAGCATCAGAGGCAAATCAATATTTCCCTAAAGCGACTGCTGGCAATGAATGCTTTCCAGTCGTCTCCATCCACAATTCTCTCTGTCCTACACGCAGGACCAGGGCGAATGCATTATACATCACAGAGTTAGATAAGAAATCCCTCCATCCTCATCTCTCTCTCCCTCACTCTCTCTCTATCACACACTCTCTTTCTTTCTTTGCCGAGATGTCCCAGCGGAGGCAGGCTTGATGAAGTGCCAGCTTCCCTCCCCGTTACTCTCTGTACACTGGCCAACTGTCCGCATACATGAGTGTCCTCATCTGTCAGATGGCATGCTCCTCGTCACATTCTGTTTTCCGTGCTAGGCACAGGTGAGCCAGGCTGTGTGTTCTCATCGCTCAGTGCACAGTCTGGCCACCACTGGCCAGCCCTCCACCATACGGCCTCTCTGCCCATGATCAATAGACTGAGTCCGCCTACTTACGAGCCCCCTTGTCCTTTGAGCGAGGTGCTCTTGTGCCTTTGTTGTTTTTTTTTCCTTACATGAACAGGGAATTCCCAATATGTGTCATTGGTTCTAACAGTAAAATCAGAGGCTATATATCTATATGAGAACAATGACAACTCGGATAATTGTTTAAATGCTTCAACCAAGAACCTGTATGTATTTCTTTAACCTCCTAAACTCTTCAGAACCAAATGTGGTAAAATTTGGAGATTTGGAGACCTCTCTGACAGATATGTGTACTTGTAGACAGTGTGTGGAAGAATCTGATGATTGCAAGTGCATTGAAAGAGTATTCAAAGAGAAATCAGTTAAATGGATTAATCTTGGTCCAACAGACTTTGTCAAGTGATAAGCTAATTCAGCATGTTGAAAAATAAAGGTCATTCACAGGAACTGAAGTTCTTCTACTCTTAGAAACAAAGAGTTAAGGCTCAGGTGCTCTCCAAGGGAAACCAAACTGAACCATAATTTTCATCAGAAAGTCCAACACCTGTGCATGCACCCAAGGAACTCAGTAAAAGCCTCATTTAAGAGGACCACATATATGATGAGATAGGGCTGATATGTGTGACAGAGATGAATTAGGGAGAATAAGTACGTAAGGCATGTAAGGCAAGGGTGGAATTCTACTCCGGCTAAGAGACAAGTGCTTCAGATGTTTACGTGACGTTATCTGATCTCTTTGTGATTAGCCATACAGCTGTGGAAGAAGTATAACTGCCCTGAAATGCCTGCACAATGAGCCATTCATACATTCAGACATCAAAGCTACATCCGCCCTGCACCTGCAAAATGCAGTACAGAATAGAGCGTTTTAGGAAATAACTTTTAGCCATGTTTGTACAAAGTGAGCCTGATAACTCTATTAGCATGATGTGTCATTAGCCGAGTGATTAGGTGCAAAGAATTTGGCTGACTTTAGAAATTCACCGGCTGTTATTTCTACCTTGTGCAAGTAGGATGACTTAAAGCCCATATGAATGCTTTCATTCTCTCTCAACCTCTCTCGCTCTCACTGCAGTAATACTCTCTCTCTCAGAGGGCTTTGAGAGATGAGAAACTCTGCGATCTTCTCACAGCACTTCAAAGTATGATTTAATGGAATTAGCCGGTCAATAGCAGAGTGGCAGGGGAGAGAAATGTCAACAGATCTCATCAACAGAGAAAAGGGTGAGAAAAGGACGGAAAGAAATAAAGGCCTGTTACATAATCTATTACGTTAAAGCTGTCTGTTACTTTGTCCTCTGACTTTTACTCACCGTCTGACAATGCCAGAGAGAGTGCGCGTAATTAAAATGGGCTTTGTCTGCTCCTTTCTCTATGGGATTGCATGATTAGAAGTGTTTTTTCTCCTTTTTTTTGGCTGAACATGCTAAAGTAGTCACAATTGCAGGCTCTTTCCCATTATTTTTAACTGTGGGAAAAAAATGAGTGTCAAGCCTTGATAAGTAAGATTCCGGGAGCAACTTTAAAGAGCTCAACACTAAAGCAGCCAAGACACTTTGTTCAGGGAGCTAATAAATTTTAAACTTTAAACCTTACCCATGACCTCCTCACAAAAGTCAACATCTGAAGTACGCAACATAACATTTAAACCAGCCAGAGACATTTTAGAAACAAGTGCTGTGGACTGATGAATTAAAAAAATTATCTAGCCAAAATCATGTGTAGAGATAAAAGGTGCGACATTTGATGAAAAGAACACCTTGCTAACTGTTAAGTATAGAGGATGATCTATTATACTTTGGGGTTGTGTGGCAGCCAGCAGCACAGCAAACATTGCTTGGATAGTTGGAAATGGACCCCACTAAATGTCAGCAAATGTGATACAGTCAAGAAACTGAAGCTGAAAAGAGGCTGGCTTCTACTACAGGACAATTACCCAAAACACGACTCAAAATCTACCATGAACTACTTCAAAAAAAAATAAAAAATAAAAAAAAATGCATGCTGAAGCTTCTGGAACGGCCCTCACAGTCTCCTGACTTGAACATCATTAAAAATCTGTGGGTAAATCTCATTATACATGCAAGTTGGCCTAAGAACATTGAATTAGAAGCATTTTGCAAGGAAGAGCAGGTGAATATTCCTAAAACAGAAAGACTGTTAGCTGGTTAAAAAACGTGTTTGCAAGCTGTAATATCTGCCAAATGGGTTGTAACAGCTTGAACTAATGTCAGCACTGACAACCAATTCAGACACTGTAAATTAATACAATTAAAGTGACTGGGAATACCAAATGACAAGCAGTCAAGCAGAACAGCCAACAGTATGCCTTTGTTTTGACCTTTACCGAAATGAGCAACCATTTAAGCCCCAAACCAACAATCAGGCAAGCCAACTAAACATTCAAACCAAGCACTTAGATTGGGTTTAGAGGAGTAGAAAACCAAAGCTCATATTCAGAGAGACTTCAGTTCCACAGAGAGTAGTCCACAAGTCCAGCAAGTCCAAACTGCTATGGACAAAAAAACAAGCAAAAAGTAAAAAAACACAGTATCCCAAAAAAACTAACATTACCAAAGAAAGGCCCAATATAGCACAACAAGAAAAAATATAGGTCTCACCCAGTTTCCTGGCTTGATTAGAAATCAAAATGAATCCTAGAACAACGATGAGAAAGGAAAACTGGAGAAAATGGTGTATTATATTCCATTCAGACTGGCATTGAGGCTACAAACAAACTTTTCCTCCAGCCTTTGTTCTCTCTCACAATGGCTGCCACCCCTTCTACTCCATATTTGCACCTATATCCAAATTAAAAGTCCCTGTTCCTGTCTAAACAGGAACTGATCGAAAAAACAAGGAATAAACATAATACATTCAGGGAGATGTGAGATATGCTTCCACCCTTTTTCAGTAAATTAGTGAGATATTTTACATAGAATATTTAATAGAGTACTTACACAAACTGAAAGCTACACTGCAGTATCACTACTTGTGTGTGTAGGTGAGTGCATAGATACTCAACATGTTCTATTATGTGGCAGGGTCACAGGGTGTTACTAAGTTCTAACCAACAGAGACAATCCTACTAACACTGCTGTGCCTGATACACTCATGCCAGTACCACACACTACCATGCAACACAGTGTCAGTGTCTGTGCAGTGTTGAGAATGATGAGCCACCCAAAACTATCTGGCCAACACCAGTCAGAAACTGAGCAATGATGTATGGGATTGAAGGCAGCTAACAAATTGTGCACGCCAACACACATGCTACAGTCAGTAAATGGACACCTATGCAGTGGACCTTTAAGGTAGGTGGAAGTAAGTAGAAGGTGAGTGTAAATATAGAAAGCTGGCGATACAAAACCACATGTTAAGAGCAGTAATAATGAGTTAGCTTTGGGAAGCTGCTGTGTTCCAGTCAGAAGACAGAACGACAGCCTGTAGGGAGGTTTAATTAGATATGATATCTTAATTTGCACACAACAGTACTTTACTGTAATTGCACAGCTTGTTTTTTTGTTTTTTTTGTACAAAGACTGAGCAGAAGGCAGGATCTCCCGGAATGCCTGTTGACTCTGGCAGCAAAAATAGCTCATTTAGGATGGTAGAAAGCCACCTTCTTTAAGTACGACTTCTGCTCGAGCCCCATGAGAACAGCCTGCCTGTAATTCATCACAGTCACTAATTATGCAAAGGTATAAGTCATTCTCTCTTTTCTAGAAGAGAGGCAGAGAGTCAAGGGGAAGGGAATCACAACAATGAAATTACGAACAGAGTAAGAGAACGCAGCAACGCAAGGATAAAAGCACCATATGTCAGGAAATGAGAGTGCTGTGGTATGATTAGGAGGCATATTTCAACAGCACGGGGGGGAAAGAACTGAGCTATTTCTGTGCTTTCTGCCTGCTTCTAAGTGTTTTTCTTCGCTTTAGAAATGAGAAATAAAGAACAGGGAACCTGAAAAAAAAGTCAGCGAGGGTTAATTTTCTTATTCCTTTTTTTCTCTTCTGCTTTTTTATCATCAGAGAAACAAAGTTGCGACTGTTGTTTTTCCCACCTAGCAGACACCGTTGTCATGGAGACTAGACTGCAAGCCCAGCTCAGAGCGTGCATAATGCACAGGTCGAAAAGTTAACGACGAAGTGATTAAAACGTCAGGTGAAAAACAGGTGATCGAACAGCCATCATAGCAGGTGTTATTGCAAGAATTACAAATGCAATTTTCAACTCTCTAACTAGCTTAAGAGCAATGAACAAGTTAACAAGCTCACTTCAGTTACAGCCGTGATGCTCCTACGGCTGCTGCATCTGGTTAGTTCACAGCGCTGCGCTTTACTGTAGATGCAGAGTATGTCCACAGCGGGGTGTATACACTGCTCACATTAGAATTAGCCTACTGGGTTGCGGAAAAGACACTGCAAGATAATTACTTTCTGTAATTTAGAGTGCTTGATTATAAACTGTATATCTCACTCATACAGTAAACTTTATCTGCAAATGAAAAGCCTGCTTTCCTATCAGTCGAGGGGGGGATCAGACAAAAGGCACTTTTTTGGGGGACTATATGCCACAAAAGATGGGATTTGCATGAGCGTTTTCATTTTCAGCAAGGCGTCACACATATTTGATTCCATTAATTAACATCTGAATTGTTTATCTGGGTTATATGAAAGTCGACCATTAATTATGCAAGGAGAGGAAAAAAACCCAACAAAAACAAAGAGGTTCTCGAAAATGTGGGGCACTGGAGAATTTCCGACTGGTGAAGCAGTTGAAAAAGGAAATCATATAACATTATTCACACAGATTGTATTAAATATTTATACAACTAGTATTTGATGGTCCGTAAGTCCATGTTTTTGCATTCATGTCAACACAAGTCTTTCTACAAGATAAGAAAGGGTTGTGTGAGTCTTTGCACAGTCTGGCTTTCATTTTATGTGTTGTTGGAATTTAGTGTGGAATTGTAATCAATTTGCTTTCATGCAGAGTAGCCACCCAGAATGGACTTATCACCATCCTCCTGAATTTCATTTTGTTTTAGTTCTATTTTCTCTCCAGTTTAGTCATGGCCAGTTCTCACCCACTAGCTACGTCTCCTCCTATCACAAAATGCTACCAAGCTGGGAGGGTGAAGGCTGACTCCTGCGTCCTCTGGAGCTTTGCAAACTGCCACTATCACAAAACTATCCTCAACACTCTTGGAGATATATATATATATATATATATCTATAATTATATATATATATATATATATATATATATATATATATATATATATATATATAATTTTGCCACAGCAACTAACAGATGGCAACATTGGCTAACATCATGATAAGTGATCAGACAACTGTACCAACTGAGTCCCGGCCCTTGGATGGCTATGGCATCACTGGTATCAAACCCACAATCTTCTGTTAATAGGGCCCACGATTAGATGGTTGCACCACTCAGGAGCCCATTTAATTTTTGTGGCCTTTCTGACCTGTTGCTGCTTGTGTTCTTTAAATGTAATGGACTGTATTTAGTTTATTTGACAATAAAAGCAAAAATTACACCTCAGCTTGTTTGTCTAGGATAACACAATAAAGTCCATCACTTATTTTTTCTGTGCTCCTTCATTTATAGCAGCAAGACATTGCAATGTGTTGACTGTGTTCGTTTATTTCACTGTTTATCAAACATTTTATTTGTTGAGCTTTTTCGGGAAAATGTGTTAATGCTTTACTTGAATCCTCCTACAGAACATTGACATAACTATGCCATGAACATGTCACAACAGATGTCATATGCTGTCGTGATATCATAAGAGGTTATGTCCAGTACTATAACAGTAACTGTGATGACATATGTCATAATTGTTTATGTCATGGTGGCCAACTAGATTTCACTTGATTTCACCAAAAAGTAGCATGTGACATCAAACATTATGACATCTGTCATGACAATTACTGGCAAAGGTAACATGACACGGTTATATTACTGAAAAACTCATAACAGCTCATGATAACTATAACATGTTTATGGCATAGTTATGTCAATGTCATAGCAGGGTTCAAATGATGCATTGCCACTCATGCAGTTGACTGAAGATGTCTGTTACAGGGAGTTTGGCTGAACTGATGTCTTTAGTGGACGGTGGTGGGATTCCATTTTATGACCAGCAGACCAATAAAACACAATTGGCTGCTACTGAAACAGAGCCAACGCACCAAAAGAATGATCACGGACTGCAGCTATCAAACACTACTAGCCTGTGCTCAGTTACAGACCTGGATAAAGTTCTATCTCTCTCAACACAGAGCTTCCTGATATGTGTGTGTGTGTGTGTGTGTGTGTGTGTAGTGCTAGAGTGAATGTGTCTGTGGTCTCTATCCATCAGTATATAGCTGGTCCTCTAAACTAATTGGTTCTTTTAGTAGGATCTCAGCAGGCCTCGGTAAGAGCAATGCTTCTATGCTGAATGCATGAAGAGCAGTGCTTGTCATTATGTAATGAATGCAAGAACAGGGCTTCAGTCTTCAAACTGATTGCTACACCTTCAATTAAGTGTGATAGTCCCACACTTGTGAACAGGGATAAGATTTATGGAACAAAAATATAATTAACTAGTTAATCTTATTATTATTTATAAATATTATGGTTTCTGAACAGAAAAGTTTATTACAATGAAATAAAAGGACTACTACTACTACTGCATTCTTCTGATATAGCATACTGTGCATATTGATCCTAAAACATTATTAACTTTTCAAACTTTTGCATATGACTGCATAATCACGCTGAAGTGCAGGAGCATTAGTTTGCTTGTAGCATGGACGTAGCATTATTTATATTTTGAATCCATAGAAAAATTTATATCACAGAGAAATGCTGCTTAGACCAAGAGCTTTATATATGGGTATAATGCCACATATAACTTCAGAGGTCAATACCTGCTTCTGGCTTTAACCCTTTATTGAGTCCACACTTTAGTTCCTCACTCACATATACAGGTAACTTATACATTAGTTTGCAGAGGTGTGGACTCGGGTCTTATGACTTGGACTTGAGTTTGACTCGAGTCATGAATTTAATGACCTGAGACTCGACTCGAGAAACTCAAGAAAGACGTGCCACACGACTTTGAATCGAACACCAGTGACTCTGACTTTGACTTGAGCCTCAAGACTCGGAAAGACTTGTGGAACGTAACTTGTTTAGGACAAGGACTTGGGACTTGGGACTTGACTTGAGACTTGCCTGTATTGACTCGGGACTCAACTTGAGACATGCCTATTACTGACTCAGGACTTGAATTGTGACTCGACTATCTTGCCTTGGGACTTGACGCGGGACTCAAGTGTCAAGACTTGAGACGTACTCTGCCACCTCTGTTAGTAAGTAGCAGCCATAGTACTTCCAGAATATTTCTTATTAGTTACTCAATAATTCAAAGCAGTTATTGAGTAATTCATAGTAGTTCCTGAATAGTTAACAATAATTGCTGAATAATAAATAGTAGGTCCTGAATAATTAATTTTAGTTACTGAATAACTCTTATTAGTTACTGAATAATAATAGTAGTTACTGAATAATAAGAGTGATAAATGCATAATAAGCCTGCTGTTTAAGGGATTAAATGCTACAGCCTGAGGACACATTTCACACATAGCATGTACCTGACCTAGTTAACAAGTACCTTTAATTCAATCAAATATTTTCTCCCATTAAATCTCTTCCACACCCATCAGCACATGCATCACCTTCATCAGTGCATGCGCAACACTATTTCCTTTACTAACAAGTTCAGCTTCACAAATTTAGTTTAAATGAATGAATTAATTAATTGAACACCTACTTAAAATAAAAAGCTCACAGTAGCTGTGAACAATGCTCATTTCTTTGATCGCAGTTTTTCATTCATTTTTAAAAACCCAACAAAGTTACAAGCATTCCATGCAGGCCTGCGAACCGTAATGGAAAACCGTACGCCGGTTCAAGCCCTCAATTACCCTTCAGACAGTCGCACAACAGCAGCACAAAATAAACAGTGATTCATATTCGTCATGCATTTAATCAGGAAAGGAAACGCTAGATAACAACGACCCTTTGCTGACATTATCATGTGCAACAGAAAGGTGAGAAATGAACTGCATGCTCTCCCAGGCTTTGTCTGAAAATTAATGATACAGAAGGAGGGAAGTAGGAAAGGAATGGAGAGACGGAGAGGTGGAAAGAGGGAGGAGGGATTGTGTGTGTGTGTGGGGGGGGGGTCACAGTGTTTCTCTGATACCTCTGGAGCTTCAAAGAATTCATGAGTTACATTTTATTTATCATCTCACTCATCCCGCATGTCCCTTTCCCCACCCCTGGGAGCATTTGTTTTTCTTTATTCAATCGCTCCTGCAGAGCTGTGAAATATTTGTCTAAAACATGAAGGCTTGAATGTTCTCTCGTCTTATAATTACCAGTTCCTGAGAGAGACGCAGTTTAGAGAGTGCGCGTTTATCAGAACCTTGATGATGTTCATGGAGCCTCGCTAAAACTTCTCTCTCTCTCGCTCTCTCTCTCTCTCTCTCTCTCTCTCTCTCTCTCTCTCTGCACTCACCTCTTGAGGTTTATGAAGCTGCTTGGCACTATAGAGTTACCTCTCTTGATTGCACCCGTAAAGAAAAATAAATCTGATATTCACCTCAATGAAGTCATTAATAAAAGGGAATTGCCTCTATGATGATGAGCTCTTTTATTGTGTAAGCTGGGGTGAGCTGTAAAAGCGCGAGTACAGGCTTGGCAAGCATGACCCAGACCTTTATAACAAGCACATGGGAGGAGACATTCATAAAGTTAGAATATGTCAGCTTTAGCCAACTTGCATAATATGATATTTACATGTACACTACCAGTCAAAAATTTGGACGCACCTAACTGAATATGATTTTTTTTCATAATGACAAAAGCATTTTGATCTAAAGCCCATGTGTCAAACACAAGGCCCACGCCAAATCAGGCCTGCGACACAATCCTATCCGACCGGCAAATTCTAATTTTCTCTTGACATTAGCCTGTTTCACAATGCGCCACACTACAGTCCCCAGCATGCACTGCAACGTGATGTGCTCTGATTCTCTGATTCTACCCCAGAAACAGTCTATGGAACAGCGAACCACTAGCACTAGCTTCATTTACAACTAACGTTAGCTCAGCAGCTCAGAAATTAAGCCCAAGTCTTAATGAGCTTGCAGCAAAGAAAGGAGGTGTCTAGCTCAAGCAGATAGATAGATTTAAAAGACAGAGCTCCTGGGGACATTTAAATTTTGAATTTTTCAATTATTCATGCAATATTTCAAGGTCTACTAAAAGTGTCTGTATTTTACTGTTTAAGTTTTTTGCGTATTTTGAATAAATGTGGCCAGTTTGAGTTACAGCACAACATTAATTAAAAATGTAATAAAAATATAGGTGTGCTTTGGCCCACAGATTTGTTGAGATTTATAAATATGGCCCTTTTCATGGTGGGGTTTGACATCCCTGATGTAAAAGCTTATGCTTAAATGCAAAAGAAATTTGCTTCTAAGACAAATATGCATGATATGCACAAACATTTTAAATATACATCGATCAGGCATAACATTATGACCACCTCCTCGTTTCTATGCTCATTGTCCATTTTATCAGCTCCACTTACTACATAGGTGCACTTTGTAGTTCTACAGTTACAGACTGTAGTCCATCTGTTTCTCTGCATACTTTGTTAGCCCCCTTTTACCCTGTTCTTCAGTGGTCAGGACCCCCATGGACCCTCACAGAGCAGGTACTATTTGGGTGGTGGATCATTCTCAGCACTGCAGTAACACTGATGGTGGTGGCGTGTTAGTGTGTGTTGTGCTGGTACGAGTGGATCAGACACAGCAGAGCTGCTGGAGTTTTTAAACACCTCAGTGTCACTGCTGGACTGAGAATAGTCCACCAACCAAAAATGTCCAGCCAACAGCGTCCTGTGGGCAGCGTCCTGTGACCACTGATGAAGGACTACAGGATGACCAACACAAACTGTGCAGCAGCAGATGAGCTACTGTCTCTGACTTTACATTTACAAGGTGGACTGACAAGGTAGGAGTGTCTAATAGAGTGGACAGTGAGTGGACACAGTGTTTAAAAACTCCAGCAGCACTGCTGTGCCTGATCCACTCATACCAGCACAACGCACACTAACACACCACCACCACATCAGTGTTACTGCAGTGCTGAAAATGGTCCTCCACCCAAATAGTACCTACTCTATGAGGGTCCATGGGGGTCCTGACCACTGAAGAACAGGGTAAAAGGGGGCTAACAAAGTATGCAGAGAAACAGATGGACTACAGTCTGTAACTGTAGAACTACAAAGTGCACCTATATAGTAAGTGGAGCTGATAAAATGGACAATAAGCGTAGAAACAAGGAGGTGGTCAAAATGTTATGCCTGATTGGAGAGTACAGTATTGTGCAATTATGAATATGTCAGTGTGAGGAAAAAGCCAAAAACATTTAACAGCAAATTACAAAGAAGGCTCAACAACTAAATTTAATATTACATGTTAGTGTGTCCACTCTTTGTCTTTATTACAGCTTCTAGTCTTTTGAGGAGACTTGCTTTCAATTAAAACAAAACAGATTCAATAATGTTGAGGTTTGGACTCTGGGGTGGTCAGTCCATTGCTGTAAGAACATCAGCAGCAGTTTTCTTCTTTGTTGTAACAGCATGCTCAGCACCTAGGGATGTTCTTCAGTCTTGTTGGTAAAGAATCTTTGGCGGCTTCTCGTGCAGCAGCATTAGATAATGCCAAGAGAATTAAACTGCATTACTTTAAAGGAGGGGCTACTTTCTAAAGAAAGTAAACTAAAAACTTTGTGAAAGCATTGGCTGCCCTTTACATTGTGAACATTTCATAATGAATGGACTGACAGATATGGTCCATTACTTGGAATGCAATCTCACTGCATTAACGTACATTACAATCAATAAAGATTTTTTCTATCTTTTACAAAAGTTACAGTTTCAATGATAGAAGTTTTTGTTATGACAGTGACGATACATAGCTCCAGGCTATACATCTGGCTTGTGTTTGTCTTGAAATAGATATTTATCAAAACATTGTCCATTTGTCCATTTGCTGAGCCAGAATGAAATGGATACTCACTCTGGGCTGGACAACCGAGGAGGATTTTCCATATGAGATAGCACAAATGTCAAATCAATAGCATCAGCTAGAGGCTCCACGAGTGTCTCCCTCTGACACAGATCTTTCATCCACAGCTTTCACTGACAACTACACCATTCATTTTTTAATGTCTCATCCATTTTACAGTTTAAAGGCCTGTCAGGGGCTTCGCAAATGGAATGCAAATCATCCCACTCCAGGGCTTTTCAACAAGCTCTTGAATAAAGTATTTGCCCATTAAAGATGAAATTTCATCAGTCACTCGTAAATTTCTGGATGGATCTGGGGTGCTTATTCTGTAAATGTTATCTTTTGGTGAGAAGGAAAGTTCTGGCGGTGGAGGTGCGGCTGAGGCCAGCAGTGGTGGGTCTGTTTTTACAGGGGCTCTCCAGGAGCGCGGGGCTGGCCGAGTTGCGGTCCGGCCTTGATACCTCTGGATGTCTGCCATGTCCAATGTCTGCTCACCAAAAACCCCCACGCTAAAGAAACAGTGTCCTCTGTGAGCCCCACCATGAGCTAAAACAAGAAAACATACTCTGAAGTATCCATCCATATGCAATTCATATTTCTCTGAGTATTTTTATGAATGGCAAGATTAAGCACGAACATACAGTACTGTACAAAAGTCAGAGACCACTCTTCATTTATTTAATCCAGTCAAAATAGCCTCAAGTTATTCATTTTTCAGCATCTGGAAAAAGGCAGGAAACATTTACTTAGCAGAAAATTATACAGATGCTTCAAAAACTACACATAATATCACATTTTTCACAATTTAGCGAAAGTTACTTTTATTACAGCTTCCATTCTTTTCAGGTGTCTTGCTTTCAGTTATTCAAAGAAATCTGCACAAATTTTTTCCACACCTCCAAAGTTCAGTCTTAGAAGTTGGCTATGTTTTCTGCTTCTCATGATCCAAACAATCCCAAACACATTCAATAAGATGAGATCAGGACTTTTGGGTGGTCAGTCCATTGTTCTGAGAACATCAGCATCTTCTTTGTTTGATTTGCAAATTTTCTTCTTTTTAATCTGTTTCCTTTTTTCAGTACCAGCTTTTTGACAGCTACACATTATTTCAGAGCCATAGCATTTCCGCTGAATAATGCTACCCCTTCATAACTGGGGGGACTTCTCTGGCTTATGAGGCTTCCCAGGCTGCGTGATGCTACAATGTAGTTGCAGGGCCCCCAGGCAGAGCCCCCTTAGGTCCCCTATGGCCAATATAGTGTGAGATATGTTTCCTGATTAAATTATTTTTCACTCGATACCCATTAAGGAGAAATACTGACACACACGTGTGGATTCAGACTTTGAACTGATACCATATTTGTGTTTGTTTTAGTAGTAGAGGAGACATTTATTATCATGTGAATGTGATGAAAAGTTATTGCTGTTTGTGCAGTCCTATTTTACAGAACAGAAAGAGATCCTTTACATTATTGCCATGATTTGTCTTTTTGTTGTTGTTGTTGTTGTTGGAACAAATGGTAACAAATCAAAAGTGAAAACCTGTTGTTGAATGACAAATGAATTAATTGTAATTGGCTATGTAACTATATAACTGATTATGTAATTATGTATAAATAAATATATGTTCATACAATGTATAGCAAAACAGCAGTAATATTGCTTATATTGGGTTAAATGTGTGTGGTTACCTGTGTGTATGTGTTTGTCTTTGTATATGTGTATTAATTGATTAAAAGATCAGTGTATAATGAAATATTTAAACACTTTGCCAACACTGTAACTTAATAAGCCCATGCCAATCAAACTTTTGAGTTGCTTTGATTGAGCTGGGTTTCTGCATAGAGTCTGGAAAATGTCTTACTCTGTCAGTGCTTTACTAGAACTAGCATGAACCTGTATGGAGGGGCTTGGAGGAGAAAAGAGATGCCTGTAAACCTGAACAATGTAATCACTTTAACACGCTGCAATCTATCAGCTTGCAACAGAGAGCAAATCAGTGTGCAGTGATAAACAGGCTTGGCCTGCTGACCTCGCGTGAATGTGCGCATTGTTTTTCGACGCTGTGTGCATGCAGGAGTATTTTCTTCTCATCATGCGTTCATACGTGCGTGTGTATATCTGCAGTCTCATGTAACTGTGGCTGAGCTGCCTGATAAGATCTGGGCCTCCGCTGTGTGTGTACGTGTCTGGGCAGGTTTGTTCCACCAGCACCTGTCACGTAAGTTGCACTCATTCCCCTCACTAATCCCCCTGTTTGATTCATCCGCACTCCACACACTCCCTCCACAGTCCATAAAGAAATGGTCTCAGTGAACACTCCCAAACATAAAGGTTCCTAAATGTGTTTGTGGCTCAGATGTACAGTTCTAGGGGAAAAAAGTTATTGATTTAGAACCTTTACATTATGTGGAAAAGATGTTCACACTCACAATTCCATTTAACATACACACTTATTAAATAACTATCCATTAAAAGGTTCTTTAAGAAACCAAAAGTGATTCCGAATAACCCTTTTTTAGCACCTTTTATTATAAAAAGGCATAACTTTAATTTTTATTGTATTTTAGATCCACTTATGACATTTTTATGTCTCAAAAACAATCATAATTTATTTTTACATGAACATTTTCCAATCACTCTTTATCACTTAGATTTAAACAGATTGTTTTTGTTACTGTGTCTCTAAGACTGAAACATGTAAATATTCTATATCCCTATTGACTGCCCTGTACTGGGTCCTATTCAGTTGAGGTTGAAACATTACTTCTAAGTTCAAAGTCAGTGGGCGAGGCTTAACTGTTGTAGGCTGAAAGGACAAACATATATGCCTGAATTTGACATTGTATCATAAAAACAATGAATCAAAAAGGGGCTGTTCTTCCAACTTAGTTTCCATGTATATAATGTATGGACTGAGGAGTGAACAATAGCCTGTGTTTTGACTCTATGGCAATGTTTGTATACTACATCAAAGAGTCAGTCCCTCTTTTTATGGTGTCTCAAATAACTGTGTAATTCCACATTAACCATACATACAAACAGCAATGTATCTATTGTATCTACTGGTGATGTATTCACTGTTACAGAATGATTACAGAAGTACAGTATATATAAATACATGTGTAACTAAGGTAATTACACAAATGTATCTCACTAATAGTAACAGCATATTTTCTCTAATGTAATTACACATGTGTAATAGGGTGAGGGTCATTACATTTGTAACTGCTGTATTTCCAACAAGACTTTTCTTATTGTAACAGGAGCTGTGCAATTATGAGAGTATTTACACTGAATCAGCCCAAGAAATGCTAATTTTACCTAACATTTAGCTGGTTGTAATGGTGTGCTTGTGTTGTGACACAGTAACCTAACCAAAGTTCTGGCTTTACACCATGTGATGTAAGGGTAACTACACTCCTGCTATTTTGTTTGTAAAACAGCAGCTCATACAAATGTTATCATCCTCAACCTATTACACATGTGTAATTACGTAAGACAAAATATGCTTTTACAACTATCAAGATACACTTAGCTATTAGATGATTTAAACTGAAGTTCACAAATGTACTTACATGAGCTGTGCTTCTGTAATCCATCTGTAACAGTGAATACATCACCAGTAGTTGCATTGTTGATGCATGTATTATAAATGTGTAACTACACAGTTTTTAGAGATACTTAATATAAACCCATCAAACGTTCCAATTTCTTTTTCAAATACTTTGAAAACAATACTTAATCTGTGATTCTTCTACCAAGTCGAACCTATATTGAATTTCAGACACCAGTGCTGGACAGGGCAGTGGGATTACAGCTACAGTTACCGTGGGAGAGTGCATGTGCCAGCTTATCTCCTGAATCAGTTTGCCGTCAGCTCATTATTGCTGGGAGTGATAGGAAGTGATAAACTGTGGAAACCCCCCTTACTTTCTCTCAGGAGCCCCGGTGGATACCTCACTTGAGGCTTTTCTCCCCTCTCCTTTTAATGTTCTTGGGAAAGCCTTTGTGGAAAGAGGACAATTGCGGTTTGAAAACATCATCAGGATCCTTTCACAATGGGGCTGGGATGACAGCAGGAATGCCACAGTCTTTGCTGTTCCCTGTGTTGGATATCCAATTGTGGAGACATGAATAGAGCCTCAGCACAACTTTGTGTAATGTTTCTCTTTTTTCAGTTGCTGTTTTTTTTTTGTGGAATTTTCCCCATTCATCATCATTTCACTCATACATCCTGTTCCCACACATCGCTGCTAATCACCTTCAGAGTTTTGGCACCACTCCTTCACTTAACTCGCACAAAAAGAAAACTCGACGATAACAGGAACACGTGTTTCTCTGGCAGGTGTGCAGACACCCAAAACAAGCTCTCCATCCCACAAAATATTTCATCATTCGGAAGGGGGGGAGCATGGCCAATGGAGCAAGAAGTGGCAGGCGAGAGGGGGGATTGCCTCCCTCTGCTCCAGCTGGGACAGGGCGAGGTTGATTTTAATGCGGAGAGAAACGGAGGAGGTCCAAATGCACTCTGCAAAATGTGCCTCTGCTCAGGCCTTCACTCCGCCACACGCTCATTTAAAACAAATTACTTTGCAACACCTCCTGGAATGCCTGGTAATGGTATTGACGCTGACGGAGAACTCTGGTAAAAATCAGTTAATGTAGTTCCATTCTGAGGTGCAGGCTATCTAGGAGGAGGAAGGAAATATATATATATATATATATATAATATATATATATATATAATATATATATATATATACTGCTTGGTAACGAACTCAGGCTAAAATATAACACAGCCTGCAGAGAAGCGATATGTCATGCTGTGTCCCATATATTACAGCAGCTAAATTGCCAGAGAAGCAATACTTGCAGGAAACTGATGAGTGACCTAAGGAGATAGGAAGTTGGCTGGAGACCACTTCATATTAAAATCACAGTGTTGTCCTACTTACAGCAGAATATTGTCATCGTAATAAGAATAATTTATAGTGGCATCTTAAAGCACGATAATAAGAAAATTCATAAAAGATACACATTCTATGCATTTCAACATTTCAGCATCAGCTAAACTGAGTCGTTTCTGTAATGGTTGAGCATTGCAATAACTCTGCTTACAAATGTATTTTAAAATGGAATTCCACAAAACAATTAAATGGCTAAGATGGAAACAAAGTCATTCAGACTGGTTTGATGTAAAACACCCCATTCTCATGAACCTTACTGAGTCAGAATTATTCACAGTGATGGTGATAGGAACCAGGCGTCCAAAATGTTTAACACCAAAGGAGGTTATTACATGAAATGGTTATATGTTGCATCATGCCTGTGATATTGTTTTATAATAGTTTTGAGAGAAGGTTTTGGCTTAAAAGTGTTTTAACCCCTTAACATTCCAGGCTTATTACATACTAAGGCTTATTATTCATTAACTACAGGGACAAACTAGAAGAGCTTTTTTTAGGTAATAGAAGAGTGTAATAAAACTTTGGGCCTGCCAGCTGATGGCTTAAAATACATTCATGGCAGGGAGGTACATGCTTGGTGCCTTAAGGTAAAATAGACCCCAAAGGTTTTTAAACAAGCTTTTGGCTTAAAACATATTTTGGTAGGGTTCATTGTGGAGAGTTTGTGAGGCAAAATAATACCCAAAAAATGTTTTGTTTTTTTTGTTTTGTAGATTTATCACTATTTTACCATTATCAAAATTATATATAAAAACTATAAACATTTCTGGTCGTTTTGAATAGTAAATAAAATGAGCATATTTGCATTGTAGACACCAATATAAAGAAATCTGAATGTGTAATTAAGATGGTTTAACAAAGCCAACTTGAACTGTTCTTCATTTTATTATTCTACATTTTTTGGTACTGTTTTCACAGGTCACATTTTTGGAGCTAGAATCACGAAAGTCTGGATTGTAGAGCCTATACTACAATATTGCACTTGTGCTATTGGGACCAATTGCATGTATGTTTTTTATACAGCATTCATTCAACACAATTTTCTTCCCATAGGAAATGAATGGCAGAGTGCTGAGAAAAATCTGTCCTAGTACCATCTAAGCACCATCTGAGATTCCATAACAACAGCTTAGCAACAACTTAGCAACCACCTGGGGTACCATAGCAACATCTTAGCAACAACATAGCACCCACTTGAGATTCCATAGCAACAGATTAACAGCAACTTAGCAACCACTTGAGATATGTTCACAAACCTTCCCTTTATAGTTTTCTCGACAATGAACCTTTTCACATGAAACCACCCTGAATGACTTTGTTTACATCTCAACAATTTAATTATACATCAGTTTAAATTAAATTCCCATGCCCCTTAAGATATTGTAGAACCTTAAAGACATTTTAAGTAACACCTTAAAGATGACATTATGAAAAATGTTGCATCAACCAATCAAACAAACAAACCAATCATCAGAAATGTAATTTCATATATTTCAGTATGACAGAAATTTCCTAGTAGATTCTGACATGTTATGATTCTGTAGCGATATATTTTCACACTGTGACAAGTCGTTGTATTCCAACTGATTTGTTTCTGAAGCCTATACACGGCACAGGAATGCAATTACACTAATGTTTGGTGTAGTACACTTACGCGGAGGTCTAAATTATCACTGCAGTGCTCTGAGTCACTGGCAGAAACACAAAAACTGACTACCGGGCCTGATACATTTCCCAATCAGCTATAAAACCCTTCACTCCTTTTAATTGCAATGCTGATTCGAGGTGCCTGGGTGTAATTCATCCTTTGTCAAAACTTTTTTTTTCCTGCGCTGTAGTACTCTAACCGCAGTGCTCCCATGCAGACTGAGTTAACAGTGTTGAGGAGCTGAATAAATCATGGTGTTTCTGGTTTGTAAAAAGGCCTACATGAGCTCTTAAGTTAGTGACGGCCTTTGAACTAATCCTCACAGACCGACGAGTGATTATTTATTCATCCGCTCTCTTCTGAACGCCGCCCTCATTATCGTTGCCGCATCACTCCATCCTGTGAGTTTCAGGCAATGGTACCTTCATTGCCTCTCTCCAATCTACATTCTCTCTCTCTCGGGCCTCAAAGCCTTGTCAGATTAGGAGAATCCTCGGATGACACATTTGAGGATCAAACAATTGCTCCAAAATCCAAATTATGAGGCTGCATTAATAATGCAGGTCCTTACCCTGAATATTATAATGCACACCAGTATGATAGGCTTCTGAGAGGTGTTTTTGTGGCAGCTAATGGTGGCTGTGATAGCAGCATGTGTGCAATGCATAATTATTAATCTGAGGCAAACTCCACAAAGGGTTTTTCTAGTTTAACGGAGCAAGGGGCAAAATCATCTGACCATGAACTGACCACTTCCACCATAGGATTACTCATTAATTCAGCATAGAATGTTGACGGCATGTTTAGTCATGAATAAAACATTGCCTGAGAAAAGAAAAACACAAAGAATAACGTGGAAACTCTCGCCAAGAGAGTGAGCTCAGGACGTCTCCTCTGCTGTGCTTTCATAAGAGAAAATGCAGAACAGATAAGAGGCCGACCAGCCAGCGTTGCCGATGATTGAGTGAGATCTCTATTTAGAAAAGAGAGAGAGATAACATCACAGCTTCTTGGAAGATGGCTTCACTTCTGGGAAGAGGGAAAGTAAATAATGTGAAGTTTAATAGAAAACTTATCTGCTCTTCTTTTTTCTCTTGTTTACTGTGCGTGAGAGGTTGGAATAAATTTGGCCAGTTTGATCAGCAGAGCTTCATTTAATTTTAACAGATTCTAAGAAATGAAAAAACTTGCTTCCAGAGCCATAGCAGACGGCGGTAATAAACAGCATGGCTACACATAGGCAGCAATCAGAGCCACAGAATGTATTATCAAATGTTTATCAAATTGCATTTTCACACTTCTGCAATGGCCAAATATAATCTAAACCACAGCTGTAGACATGAGGGGGACAAAGGGGGCACATCTCCTTCAGTGTTTGGAGGGGGACGATTGTCACCCCCACCCCACCCTCGCTCACTCCAGTGACTGGATCACCCTTCAGGTGCAGAGAAGTTTTAGTGAACTGAAAACTCCACTCGCTGGTGTCACTTGACCACTTAAAACATTTAATCTCTAACCACTTCCAATCAAACTGTTTTAGCTGATCTTAGTTTGCTCTTATTTGTTTGTTATTAGTAGTAGTAGCAGTAGTAATAGTAGCAATAGTAGTAATATTAGTGGTAGTAGTAGTAGTAGTGATAGTAGTGGTAGTAATAGTGGTAGTATCAGTAGTGGTAGTAGTGGGAGTAATAGTGGTAGTTGTAGTAGTAGTAGTAGTGGTAGTAGTAGTGGTAGTATCAGTAGCGGTAGTAGTGCTAGTAATAGTGGTAGTTGTAGTAGTAGTAGTGGTAGTAGTAGTGCTAGTAGTGGTAGTATCAGTAGTGGTAGTAGTGGTTCATTTTATTTTTTACATGTTTCCTAATTTTTATTTTTTGCACTTGCTTCTTACTAATTTACATTGACTTTGATCTTTTTCCTGGTTTGATATGTTTTGTGTTTTACCTTTTTATGTTAACTTCTATGACTCTTTTCAATCCTTTGTTCTTTGTTTTAATGCTCGGCTACATTGGAAATGTATCACCCATCACCCTTAACATACTCTGAGTTTAGATACAGGTTGATTGCTTGTGTAAACAGTAGTGAAGAAAATAATATTAAAATAATAAAAAATTAAAAATATTAAAACTTTTTTGAGCATCCAAGGCAAAGAGTGAGTATAAGCAAGTGTTTTAACAGCATGAAATCAGTCAGATACTTCACTGATCTTGGTTCATCAACAGTGTTTTACTAGACTTGAATATATAAGCAGTTAAGCACATTTTCAAAATATATAGTAGATTATGCTGTACAGCATTTGCATACTGTATGAGTTTCAACTGTTTCATTTGTTTTAATTAAATTAATTGTTAATTAATTAATTGTTATCTTTATACAGGTTCTAGACAGATCAGTTTTTTGTATTTGATACTTGCATCTATCATTTATCCATGAACTCCCATGAGGAGGAACAGTTTGTTGTTTAGAAGGATAGTACAGTAATATTAAAGTTCATAAAATGATATCTATGTATGACAACACTCTTACATTATGATATTTCTTTTGATGAGGAGATGAATAGTTCAGTTTGTTTAGGTAAGAACATTTTGCATATCAAATAACTGTTTAATGGCATATTCCTAATGTAACATAATATGTAACACTAATAATTTGTATAAATCACGTATTATGGGTCAGGTTGTAGAAACAACGTGTCCCTTACAAAGTTGAAATGAAACCTATGCCACTGATCTAAACCTGCAGCCAAAAATAGATTTCATTTGTGCATTGTAGAAAAACTTCTCAGGGAAGTGGAACCTGATGGTTCCTTCAGACTAAGGCAATTGGGAAGTGGTTGATTTCTTCCCTCGGAAGAAACGGAAGCCTTAGGCCAGTTCTGGGGGTTTTCTTTCTTCCAGGCCACGTAGATTTATATGCTGTCTGGAAACTGAGGCCATGTGAAAGTAGCTTGTCTATGACCTTGCAAAAAATTTTACTTCCTTCCCTGCGCATCATATACAAAGTTCTCCAAAAAACAAATTGAATTGCATTTATTTTACAACAGAAAATGAGGGAGCGGCTGATGAAGTTGACACTAAATGCTCCACATTTAATTTTACTGCTAATGGCCTCCTCTCTCTTTATTGAGCTGGCTGGGCCAGATGCAGACTCCTACTATTTTACTGCGCAATCTTGCATTTGTCCCTTCTGTTCCTGCGAGGCAAAACAAAGCATTTAGATAATTGGATCAAACCTGGCTGAAAGCAGACACGTCAACCACATGCTCCAATCTAACATGTGCTCCTGTTTATGAGTCTGAAAGCCCATTTTTGGAGATGTCTCTGTTTTTATTCTTAATTATTTGTGAGTGGTGAAGCATGAATATTGCTGCATTCTGACGTAAAATGGAGAATTTCAGAGCCGTTTAATCATTTCCTGGTAGATTAATGAATTGAATAAATAGATATATCAAAAGACAATAAAAGGCATTTTAAAATTTGTTAAAATGTACTCAGTTTAACATTTTACTAATCTTGAGATAAAAGTCAATGTCTGTTTTATGTCTCTGTCCCATTACGCTTAAGTGTTAACTATATCCGATGCTTTTAAATGCATGTGCAAGGTCAGACCAGTCCATTTATGAGGCCTAATCAAGTGAGAAAGCTTGGGGCTTGCAGCAAAACTCTGACAGCAGTGCACAGAGATAGTAGAGAGAGCAAGTGGCACACAATCAGTCCAGACACGTTCTGTGGCAATTACAGTAATCCATGCAGCTTTGGAACACATCATAACACACCCTTCTTGGCCTGAGGACACCAGCCATCGCCATTGTATTAGCTCCCCTCGTTCAGAAAGAACACATCTTGGAATGAAATTGTGATCATATTACATTTCTGTGTTTGGCAGCGGCCTCGAGTCTCACTCTGTGGCCCGGGCGTTTCATAAATCACCCTGCGTTTAATTGTGGGAGGCACTGGCTCATGAGCTGACTGAGATCTAGTGTAGCCTGAGCTGTCTTTCCAATGCGCGCTGGCGTTTTTATGCAGCCTAATAATGGAAAATAGGCGGCGAATGGGGGGAGCGTATTGGGAAGGCCCTAACGAGGCCTGGCAGTGGCATTGACAGGTCCGACCACAATCATTCTTCAGGCGCTGGGAAGCTTTTAATGTGTTTAGCACACCTCCCGGCTGCACGGTACCACACACGGTGCCTCATATTAAAACTGATTGCACCGCCAGAGGGAACAAATGCATAAATCACGTTTTCATCGGACGACGTTCGAGTGAAAGAGAAATGACCATAGCCCACCGCACGGCGCAAATATGCAGGCAGTTATTCTGATGGTCTTCTTTGCAAGTGAGTATGGTCTAAAAAGAGCAGCTTACGCAAAACGTTTATTCGCTCTGGCTGTCGTCAGAAGTTAAGCCGTTAGTCCGCCGTGCACACAAAGAATGAGAAACATCTCTTTGAAAATCTGCACATGGCGGTAGCAGAGTCAAATCCCTTTGATTACTGCCATATCCATTACGTGCTCCTTCTTGAAAGAGTAGCTTAGGGTGGGGTCTTTGTTGTGATGACAAAGGATAGTCCAAATCTCAAAGCAAGCATTGCGGTTGAGGAGCAGCAGACAAGCATCTGATTGCCTGAAATGGAGGTAGTTTCCCCTGACACCCCTGATGGAAACCGCAAGAGCGAAACCTTAAGATCTGCTGGTAATTAGAAGCACATCTCTAATCAGCCAGCGAACCTCTGTTGGTCAAAATGACAGCTTGGATGTATGGAGCACACCGAGCCTTTCAAGATACACTGATGTGTTTACTTGATCTCTAAAATAGACATCTGTTGCAGCAAGTGGAGATGAAACCCAAGCGAGACCGCAAAACTGGTAACAGAAAGCAGAGCCAAGGATATTTCACTGTCAAATGATAAAGAGAGAAGGAGAAAAAAAAACACATCCCATTCTGGGAGGAGGAAAACCAGATCCATCATTTGAGGAGGAAGGTTTTCGCAACGTGAGTGTGTATATATATAGAAATCAGCAGTGATTCCCTAACATGTTCCACATGGCTAACATCTGGTCTGCCTCTGCTCTAGGCATATACTTGGCCCAGTGGTCAGCCTGGGACAGGCCCATAGTGGGCCGGTGTCTCCTCCCTCAGCCCACAGTCCTGGGGCAAGCACCTCTGGAAGTCCTCAGACCCTGAGGGTTTGTTTAATTTCTCATTTGCTGTTAATCTATCATCTCCTCTAAGCCTGCCTGCCTGCCTGCTGGCTGCGGTGTGTGTGCCAAACCCGGGTACAGCGGAGCATGAACTCTGCAAGAGTGTGAATGTGTGTCTCTGTTTGAGCCAGAGAAAACAAACACTCTGCCTGGAAGCATGTGTGCGAGATCTGGGCAGCACTAGACTGATCTCATCCCAGAGAAGAAGATACATACCAACTCATATGTTAGCTAGAGAGACATCATCATTAGAAAAAAGTAGGAAAAAACTGACCAGCAAAGAAATAAATTGCAATTTCACATAATAGCTTTGCTGCAGATGAAAGGGGGTATGCTCTTCAAAATGAAGGGTCTTTGGAACAAACATAGAAGAACCATTTTTGAATGCCAAAACAACTTTTCAATGGTTGATTCTTTAAAGAACCATTTTAGTAAATGGGATTGAGAGGGGTCATGTAGGTTTGTCCTCTATGACATCTGAAGGACATGACTCTTTCTCTCTAGGGAGGCCATTCAGGTGCTGATTCAGTCTTCTCTACCTGACCTAAGACCAATAGGAGGGCCCAACAAAATACCAGGTTTCGAGTCGGGTTAAGGCTAATTTTTCACTTACAACACACTTGGGTTGGGCTTTCATTTGTTTACTAATTATATTTTTATATGAAAAACTTTTCTTTTTAATTGAGGAAATAAGTACATTTTTGGACTCTTATGCCTTTCCTGTCTTGTGATGTTGTAGTCAAGACTGCTAGAGCTGAGTCTCAGTCAAGATTGAGACCAGATTCACATGTTTTTTAAAATAAAAAAATGTTGTAGTCAAACTTTGCAGATGACACAGAGATCATTTATGATCTTGAGACCAAGACCGGATTTGAGTACTAACACTACTGTCTTTTGCTCACTCACAATCTTTATCCTTCTAGTAACATAGTCTATAGTGGCATTCAGAAAAGTTCCAAGTTTAAGGAATGAGATGACGTACCCCTGAATGAAATTAGGCATGAAGTTCATCAGCAGGAAATTTTTTAACTTTAGGAACAGCAGGGCTAACAGCTGATCAGAGGAGGATGGATGCTGTGCTCAGCCAGACACGATCAGCAATTCCACAAAAACATATTGATAATAAATAACTATAGAAAATATCAGTTTGTCCCAGCATGTCATGTCAAGTGCTCAGTAACAAAATGAAGCACTGTAAAATCATGGCTCTGGATAACAGTGTTTGCTAAATACTATAAATGTAACCATGTAAAACCTTTTTAAAATTTAAAGAATATTTAAACAGTCTTTAATATTCTAGCCAGCAATCCATTCAAATATTTAGAGATTTAACATTTTGTCTTCATTAAAATCTGACCTGAGAGTAGTTGGGATGCACACATGTCCAGTTTGATAAAAGTAAAATGGATCCGCATGTGGAATTGGAGCTTTCTGTGCTCTACTGTGTTTTCTGTCACTGTATAAAAGAAGCTCCAGGCTGCCTTTATTCTCAGATGCACTGTGATAGTTTCACACTTTCAGAACTGAACTTAGATAATTTAAGGAGTATTTGTTAATTTACTTTGTCAGAGTGAAATGAAATGAAATTGTGAAATGTACTCCTATTCCTGTGATTGTTTGCTCAAATTGATAGTTTGTGAATCAGTTTTAAAAAGTTAAAAACAAAGTTGTTCTCCAACAATACCATGATACAGTGATGTATCGTGGTATTGTTGGAGAAGAGAACAGAAAACAAATGCGCTAGGTATTAAAGAACCACTGAGGAACCTTTCTTTTAAGAGTGTAGTGAGAGAACTGAATAAAGGTGTAATCACTGGGCTTTGAGATGCGACACAGTGTCACTGGCTATGGCTAAGATTCAGATTTATAAACCTAAAGTCCTGTTTGTCCTTTTCATCTCATCAGGGACTGCACTGAGGTTCACATGCGGCCTTTCAAACATTAACATATTAAAGTAACAGTCATGGGGGAGAATGCTTGGGAAACAGATGGCCGTGTTTTTAAGCACACGATATTATGCAAACCAGGCCCGGAGGCTAGCCCTCCTTTCTCTCTCTTTAATTGGCAAAGGAGCAAGAGGTGCCAGACGTTGCAGGTGGCGAGGTAGCACTCTCTCTTGTCACAGCCAAAGACAGTTTCAGAGTTTATACATTTATTTATTTCCTCTGTCTTTAGCCTGCAGGATGCCTAGCTGAGGTTTCTGCAGAGAGAGGCCTGAGGTCAGCTTAGTATATTTAAGGAACAGGGGAATAACATGACCTACAATTACAAACATACTACTGATTTGATATAATTAACTAAGAACTGTTAGTCTGGTTCAAAGCAAAATCTGGGAAATGCAATACTTGATGAATTAGCTAATGCTAATTAAAAGATGATGTGCAAAAGTGCACCTGTGTTTACTGTTCCACAAACTGGAATTCATAAAATGATTAAAATTACATACATTATGTGATGTAAGCAGGTGCTAGGTCATTTAGAGCCTTAAGATAAGATAAGATAAGATAAGATAAGATAAGATAAAAATTATATAATTTAACATTATAAAAAAGTAACATGAAAAAGGGTGAATATAAAAGAATGTAGCAGCTATGATATTGCACATGAGGGCATCACACATATATGGAAGATGGTGATTCAATTTACAAATAGTGCAGTTTAATAAATAAATATAAAAGTGCCAATGAATGTAAACAGTAAAACAGGAGTATATTTTGCGTAGGTGAAGACAGATGCTCAATTCCTGTGTTGTTAGTGCCTGAATGGCAGTGTACAATGTCAGTGTTGGGCAGTGTTCAGTTGTCTTATAGCACTGGGGCAGAAGCTGTTCTTAAGTCTGTTTTTCTTTGTGAAAACTATAACTTGAAAAACTATTCTGAAAGGTACAGGTAGCCAGAGTAGTTCTTTCAAAATGGGAGTGATATGATCTCTTTTTTGTCTTTGTTATGATGTGTTGCTGCTGAATTTTGTACAAGTTGGAGAGGATATATTGTTTTCTTAGGGAGCCCAGTGAGAAGAGCATTACAGTGATCAACTCTGCTTGTAACAAATGCATGAATATGTTTCTCTGTGTCACTCTGAGATAGAAAAGGCTGAACTTTAGCAATATTTCTCAAATGATAAAAAGCTACTTTAATGATTGTGTTTACATGCGGGATGAAACAGAGCTCAGAGTCTGAGTTCACACCCATGTTTCGTTCTTCAGGTTTGGTATACAAATCTAAAGAACAAAGTTTCTTATAGGAGCATGTTTTTCTGAGTTTTATCAAGTATCAATATTTCAGTTTTTCATTATTGTAAAAAATGTGAAGAAATATCTGATCAGCTGATCAGCCTGTCAACAAAGTCTTGATCATCAGAAGCAAAGTAATGTTTACTTACAGACTGGAGGTTAAATAAATGGGTGTTCTCTAAGTTTTGCACAATACTCATATGTGGTTAACTGATTGAATCATGTGCTGACAGGCTTTAAAATTAGCCATACTCAGGAACAAAGAGAAGTGTTTGATTAATGACGGTGATAGAACCATATAACTACAATTATATGACCTCATTGTAGTTGCAATGGCAGGGCTTTGCATTCAGAGCTCAGTCCCTGAGTATTTGGAGTTTTGGAGCACATTCACTCACCACGGCAACCATGGCACTAGACCCAGTTCATGGCCCTGAAGGTGAGAAGGAGGCACCCAGCAGTCTCCTCTTTTCATTCTTCATGGCACTTTGAGGCATTGATTAGCGATGATTCACTCAGGAGTGTGCCGTGTTAATCACAGAGCTCCATCTCAATAGCCCTTGGCCCACAAAGGTCTTTTCAAGCTGCATTTCGAGGGCTCGGTGGTCAAAGGGAGCCATTTTGCCTCAGAGATGGGGCTCAAAGACCACCTAAGAAACCAAGGAAGGGGTGAAAATGTGGTGGAAAAAACACAAGCTTTGTTCACACATGATGAAACTCTCACTTTGAACAGAAAAAGAAAGAGTCAAAGATAAAGCAAGAGGAAGAGAAGAGATTAAAAAGGAAGAAAATGAAGTCCAGAACTTTGGGCCATTCTACATCAAGATGTGCTTTGAACTTGAATTCCTTTTCCTTATGTGATGAAATATGCTCTTCATTGCGAAGTCCGTGGTGTAATATGCTATCAATGGTCCACTTCCTGAAACTTCTGAATGCTCTCCATAAATCATCTGCTGACTCACTGAATCTCAGGAAATGATAGGATTAGGCTCTGAGTGAAGCCTAGGGAACAACTCAGAAGCACTTCATTTACTGTGATCAGTCAAAGGCAGACATGCAATATGAGACTGAAAAAGAATGAGCTGCTAAAAAAATGGGGATTATCATGATAACAATGTGAAAAGGCCCGGCTGTTATTGTATTAATTCACTATCCACTAGAACTGTGTGCTTTTACTAGTACAAGATACGCAAGTTAATGTCTATTCCATGCATGCATTCTCGCAGGGCCAGATGTGATCTCATAATGAGAACGTCTCAGGACAATCATGCGAAAGTTTGGGCTAAATTTTGGTGGGAACATTTACTTGTTAGGGTGGAAACAAACTGAGTGTGCAATTTCTAAACCAGTCTAATGATTTGGTGAAGGCGGAGCTCAAAGTAGAAGGCGATGGTGCGATCATCAACATTGCCATTAGGCAGCAAGAGCCCACGGAGATAATATGGGTTAGCATGGCTGAAAAGTTCCTCGTAGAAATTGCAATAACATGCAGGAAAAATAAACATTGCCTCTTACAAGGGAAAAACAGTTAAGTTAGCTAAAGATAGCGTATCGTTAACTAGCTTGTTTTGCTTATGTTATTGATTACAAAGAGCTCTGGTTAGCATGCATGTGCACAAATAGACCCCAAGGTGGGGGTTAAGCACCTGTCCTTGTCCTCTTAAAGTGTACAAGTGCCGTCTTCCTTGGTGCATATAATAATCATTTAAATTGCCATTGTTCAAGATCCATTCAATGAAGCATGACCAAGCCTCGCCAGGGAGGCCTCGACAGGCTTGTCGGTAGGCTTTGGTTCCACAAGCTTTATCACTCTTGGGCGCCCTCTCTCATTCAGTACCATTTCTTCTCAGTAACTCTGAAACCAATAACTTCAGTATCACATTCCATAATGTGGTGAATTTGAACAACATCCAGATATTATGGGGCACAAATAACCTGCTAAACCAAGTTTAACATCTTCTTTTAAACTCATACAGTTGCAACTCACAGCAATTACATAACAGAGTGGAAAAAGTTACAGCTTTGTTTGCTGCAGGTTGTGGTTTACTATATCCATTGATATGAATATTTGCTGTAAACTAACTTAGTTTTCATTCAAATTCAGGTTGACTTTTTTCCATTAAGCCTCAATGTCTGGGCCTAGATTAGAGGAGTTTGGGGGGTGGGTTTTAGAGAACATCAGCCATCCTTATTAATGGAGCATGTTGCTGCAATCCAGCACCAAAAGTTGGACAAGTTGTCCCCAGACACGTATTCTTGTTAACGGATCAAGATAACACCCTGAATAAGGTACTGAAGACGTATGCTTGAGAGTACCACCCCAGTGACAGTTCAGTACCTTGTTTTTCTAAAAGCTTTGAAACATCTGCTATGTCCTGGATCATTTTGCCTGTGCTATTTCCACCCTCAAGGTTGCCAGGTATCAACACACAGGGTGGAAACATTGTGGGCATGCATAAGATAAACAGCATGGCTGAGATGAAGCTGGCTGTGTGTTTCCAGCTTGGCTGGCCACAGCAGGTGACTCGGCATGAGGGTGTTTGAAAATGCCCTGTTCCACACACACGTTCTCACCTCTCTGAGGGCCCAAATGGGTAAACATGGTAAATAAATGATGCCAAGGGAAGCATCTCATTGGCTCACTTCTGCAAACAATGGCTGCCTCAATAGACTGCACCTCTCTGTATGCAAACGTATTTCTTTATTTGTCCCCTGGAGTGCAGTCAGTGAGGTTCCCCTATTTGAAACGATTTGCATTGACAGATATTGTAATGTGTCAGAATGCCAGATATGGCGAGAGTCAAAGAACAGCATTTCTCCTGAAATGTAAGAAAAGAAGCATGGGAAATGTTTCTTAGCAGACATAAGTGAAGGACAATGATTTGGTGCTGACAATCATGGTGCTTGTTAACAGTCTACCAATCTTCCTTTGCTAAGTTTGTGCTTAATGGGGATCTCTACCTATATTAGTAAATGGTTGAGATGCAAAAAAGCCACTCAGAGTGGTTTGACATTAAGTGCACCATTCTTGAGAAAGATATACAGTCAGAGTTGTTCACTGTGGCAGTGATAGGAACCAGATGTCCAAACATTTAATACTTCTAAAAGTTTCCTAGCAGAAAGATATTGCATAAAATAATAATAAACACTTTGCGTGATACCAGAGAGACATTATTCTACAATAGTTTATGACATATTTTTAAAACACACTAATGGTGAAAGTATGGGCATGGTGTTCTAAGGCAAAAAAGTACCCAAAGAAGGAGACTGATTTTATCAGCACTATTTCAACACTGATATTGAATATAAAAACTCAAAAGACACATGTATTTTCACTGGTGGTTTTGGATAGTAAATAAAGTGGATATATTTGTATTGTAGTTATCACAACTACTGGTTTCTATCACAAAGAATTTGTAGTCTGTAATTTTCTTACTTAACTTATTATTAAGAGCAGAATTAACTTATTATTGAAACTGTATTATACAGAGATTTTGAAAAAATGGTGGATTACATGGAGTCTCAAAAAGGGCAAACCTAACTTAATCTGCCATCATTTCTTGTTGCAACTCTTGTACTGAAAGTCATGATACACCATGAATAGTCAGGCTGGTGTGGAAGAATTGCTGTTCTTCATGACTCATAGACAGGAAGCTGGTGAGTCATCGAGTGGTACGGATGCTCTACTTGTGTCTGTTCATGAGCTCCGTATGCTCTCTCTACTCTTAAACACGGGGTGGATGATTCAGGGACAGCATTTACCCCTGCATTGATTTCTTCCTTTTTCATTAAAAACGGCCGGTGAAATCCAATTTCAGCTGTTCCTCGAAATGAAATTATAAAATTAAAGCAAACATTAGCGCCTGTTCGTGAAGCTATAGCCCTGCTTGCATGAATTTAATTGCTGATGGGCTCCATGCATTTCCAGGCATTTAGGCAGAAACAAATTAAGCAATAACATCTTGTTGAGAACCAATGATGGTGTATTTATAAATAAATGTAAGAAAGCCTCCACTCTGTTTGCAATGGAGGGAAGCAAACATACAACAAGAAACAGCCCTTCATTAGGAAAAACAAAAAACAAGCTGGGGACAGTGTGAGGGCCTGAATGTGGCATTAATCTTATTGCAAATCCTCACTCATACACTGCCTTCCTCTCCCCACAGAGCCCACAGGCCCCTGCAGGCAGACTTCATACCCTGGAGTGTGTTCCCAAAGGTGCTGTTGTTGTTGGGGTCCATTTGGAGAGATTTCTCCCCATTACACAGGAAAGCGCAGGCAGAGAATTCCCCCCCAGGGACACGTCACTGCAGAGAGGAAGTGTTGAAACACCTACCAAGCCTCCAATTAATCCCCAGAGCATGCCTTAGATTCAATCTGTTACCCCACCGCCGTGGCGCCTGAGAAACAGGCAAGTACACGGAACAATAAAGACAGGCACTTTCAGCTTTATAAATAGGGTCAGAAGTCTGTTATTTTGAGGGTTTTGCTTCTTGTAGTGTAGCACACTTGCCAAGGATGCAGGTGCAAAGAAAGAAGAATGAACAGATAGGAAAATGAGCGTATGTGCGTGTGGGTGGGTAAGCTTGTGAATGTGTATGCATGTTGTGTGTATTCAGGGAGTCGGTTGGCTTCACATAACAGGAAGGTTAGGCTCCACGGTTGGCACATGCTTCAAATAAACAGGCCAATCTCTCCGGCTCTTTAGCCAAGTGCCTGGATGCAGACTTGTAGGCTGCTCGGCAGCTTTGTTGCTTTGATTGTATAGAGTGTGTGAGGCCTTTCGTTTCTCTATGTGTCCAGCAAGAGTGGAAGAGTCCAGCAAGAGGAAGCAGCTATAAACCCTGTACCCTCTGAGAGATCTCCTATAGCCAGAAAATGAGGTAAGGTGCCACTTAACAACATTGTTAACCACTTAAAATGAATCAGTTTTTAATCATAAGGCTTGTTACTCAGTAATTACTTAATAATTACTATGAAACCAATGCAGATGTTAATAAATATTATATTATATTATATTATATTATACTGTATTATATTATATGATATTATATTATATTATATGATATTATATTATATTATAAGGTTTTCACAGACCCATATACATGCCCTTGCAGTTTAAGCAGTTAAAATACATGGATCATTCTAGCAAACTGATCCAAAGTCAGAGTCTTAACTGACTTTAGACTCAAACCTTTTTGCTTTGGATGACCCTATACCTTAATTATGTTTATTTTATTAAAATAAATGACTGGACATTCTATTTTGTCACTAACAAATTAATCATAACACTATCAAAAATGTATTAAATGTTTTAGTAGTGACAATTTCAGTTAACTTTGATTATAAATGCTAGCCAGTACATGACTGTCAACCACAGTTTTGAAACACTGTACACACACAAAATCATAATATTTTTATTTAGTCAAAAGTTGACTTAATTGCAGAAAGTATGTGACACTGACTTTTCTTTTCTTTTCTTTTTTACTTCAAAACAATGAGATCTTACCATGTGGCCATGAGATGCAGTTTCACTTCCTGCTCTAAAATGCAGAGGCATGGCTAAAATAAGGCTCTGCCTAATGACTTTTATTATGGAGTGTCATTTTCAGTTGAAATTTAGGGTTTGGGTTTGGGACAAAAACCTCACCAAACAGAAAATACCCTAAAAATTATGACTTTGTATATATTTAGCTTATTATTATTTCAATGAATACTATGGGTTGACATCGATCTGAACATAATTCTTGTAAATATGCATATATCTATCTAATATTTCTTTTTTTATTATTAATTAATTAATTTATTTATTTAGTTTATTTATTGAGACAGCAGTTTCAACTAATTTGGTAGAATGGTTTATAGACACTAATACACATTAAATGCCATGCCATAAACATACATCCTGGGTTGTCATTACAGATGTTTTTAGGAATTATAACAGCGTCACATTACCATTAGCATAAATTGTCATGACAGATGCCACGTTTGATGATGTTTGTTGTAATGCCGGCTAACTAGAGCACATCAACATGCTACATAAGCTGTCATGACACCAAAAAACATGGCATCTGTCATGACAGTTAATGATAACAGTAACATAACATTGTTATATTAACAGAGATAATTTAGTATGACAAATTATGACCACAAATGACATCTGCCTTAACATGTTTATGGCAGGGTTATGTCAATGTTATGTAGCAGAGTTCAAGTGTTATCTGTCATTACAACAATGAAAACAATAAAAATCAAATTCCTTGATAGAATGCAATCATGATTTTTACATACTATCAAGTTACCCTGTATGCATGCACATCAAGTTACCCTGTATACATGCACATTGTGTACATGACTTTTTAAAAAGATGGTAATTGCAGTTTGAAATTATATGACTTGAAATAGTGTGACAAGCAACCAGCACTGGCTTTATACTGCAATATATCATTACAACTGGTAATCGTCCCATCCCTATTGCAGGTAAAACATACATGCGGCCAGTTAAAGTGGAAAACAGGGATGCGGGAAGCTGTTGTAAGTTGGAGATGCTAAAAGCATCAAATAAGCAGCATATCTGTGACGTAAACAATGACATCATGCAAAATGATTCGTATTTTTTCCATTTACTTTTTTTGCTTTTGAATTTTTAATGTGGTGAAAGGCTACAACATACGCATATAATATAACACATAATATGACACATCAAATGCACATCCTCACTCTGCACTCTCATTCTGGCCTAAATGTTTGGCCTTAATCAGATTGTTGATATGTGGTGCAGGATCTGAATGTGTCACACCCACAGTAACACATTGAGATTTAACACTTGAACACTCACCAAACGGGAGATATAATGATTAATAAACACTTCATCATTCCTTTAGATACAGTGCAATATTAAGCTGCTTTGGGCTCAGAAATGGTCTAAGCTCTGCATACACTCTCCCTTTTTGAACCTCTACCAGCGTGTGCTTCATCTCGTGGAAGATGCTTACAATTTGAAAGAAAACAAGGCAGCCTTTAAGATCATTTTCAATTCAGACTTGAATTTATTTTGAAAGTCAGAATTTCACAAGTAATAAAAACAATTGGAGCTGAATTTAGTGGATAACCAATGGTCATTAAAGTCTGAAGCTCAAGATTAGTCAAAAACCTCCTACCTTTCCATCAGTCATATTTGGATTCAGCAGCCAACGCATTGGAGGACGCTTCACCTTGATGCTGCGCTGAAGCCTCTCAATATGCAGCGTGGCTGCGACTGCAGGGTGAACGCTGAATACAAAGAGGAGCGCCGCTAAACGTGTCTAACCTTTACCTATCCCAGTAGAGCTTATTAACCAGCCCCGGCCCCAGCCTGGCACTCACTTCTGAAGATTATATTGTAATGAAGCTTCAGGCAGCATTCAGTCATAATTGGTTATTAAGCCACTGCAAACCCGACTGTATGCCTTGTTTGTTTCTTTATGCAGAGCGTAAGGTCATCGACCTTATAGAGGACGCATTGTTGATTTGAGTGAAATTGCAATTAGCAACAAGTAACTGAAGGTCAGTGGAAAATGAAACATTGCTAAAAAAGGCAATTAAACATTTTTATTCCCTTGACAAAAATCAGCATAGTTTGTTTGTCAAGAATTTGACATTGAGAATTACATTCAAAACCATTTTACACTGTAAATGGAGAATGAGAGTACAGAAGTACACTTTGGTCTGTTTCTAAATGAAATTAATTACAAAGATCTAATGTAACACTGTTTGCTTTCTGGCATTAACACATGAACGCAGATAGTTTTCATAGGAATTTTATACGGGATATAAGTGAGAGGGGTTTGGAGCTATTTGGGGGGGTATTTTGAGCTGCATGCGGCACATGCTGTGCATACACAATGGTGCGATAAGGAAGCCAAAGCAGCAGAGGGATTGGAAGAAAGGCTTTAGGCACCAGGAGACAGGCTGAGCTCATCTCACTGTCTGACCGCCACTTATCCTCCCGCACTGTCTGACTGACTGTAAACCCTGGAACACAGTCAGCAGACTGACATCTCAGAGAGAGAGAGAGAGAGAGAGAGAGAGAGAGAGAGAGAGAGAGAAAGACAGAGAGAGGAAAGAGAGAGAGAGAGAGAGAGAGAGAGAGAGAGAGAGAGAGAGATAACGACAGACAGAGAGAGAGAGAGATAACAACAGACAGAGAGAGAAAGTGAGAGGGGGACTAATGACAGAGAGAAACTGAGAGATAAAGACAAGAAGAGAGAAAGACAGAGAGTGGGAGAGAAAGAGAGAGGAAAGAGAGAGAAAAAATGAGAGAGGAAGAGGAAAAGGAGAGCGAGAAAAAAGACAGACAGACGGACAGATAGATAGATGGGAGAGAAGCAGACAGAGAGAGAGAGAGAGAGAGAGAGAGAGAGAGAGAGAGAGAGCTCCTCTGTCCTGTTATCACCCGTCACCTCATTTCTCCCCCCTCTCCTCGCCTCCTCTCTTTCTATTTCTCCCCCTCCTTCCCCATCCAACCTTTTATTTAGTTCTTTAAGCAAGACATAATCTTCAACCACCCAGCCAGTCTGTCCCCGGCTTCAAAGTCTGGCTGTAGATAGGCCTGAGATGGCGCTGGCTGGAATATCGGCTAGCCTGCTGCTGCCAGCCCACAGCCATAATCATCCCAAACTCGCCCTGGAGGAGCAGTTTAATAACGACGTAAAGGTGGCGATGAGCAGCCTTATCAGGCAAAACAGATGCATCGGGTTTGGGGGAGGTGGTGGGTTAAAAAGAGAAGAAAATGAGAAGAAGAAAGAAAAGAGGCAATAACATTCTCCCCCAAGGAGTGATGAGCATGGAATTAAAAACTGCTCTCTGCTGAAAAAGTTCAGAGAGAAAGGTGGATTCTTTTTTCAGTTTCTTTGTCTTTTTGTGCGGGTGTGTCATTCATATCTCACTGTGTGCTGATCAGAGGTGAGTGGAGGTATTGTTACTCCAGTGAAACAATGACTCAAGTAGGTAAAACTAGCCAAACAAAAGACAACTTTGAGTAGAGTACAAAAAGTATCAGCTTAAAAAACTGAAGAAACTCAATTCCCTTTAGAATTGAAGTGGAACTTCTTAGCACATTCAGCATCTGTCTGCAAAGAAACTTAAGTTTGTTAGGTGCTATTCTACTGTTTTTGGAATCTTTTTTAGGCTTGAAAGTGAGAGGAGTAAGAAAAAGAAAAAGTCCAGGTCCTGAACAGAAAGAAAGTAAATTACTTACAAATATACTCAGGCATAAGGCTATGATTCACATTACCAGGTTGAAGTGGCACAAATCAGATTTTTTGCCTTCAATGGGACCCAGATGTTTTCAGCACTGTGTGGATATACATATCTGAACTTTTCAAATCCGATTTGAGTACCTTTCATATATGATTCATGGCCATGCAGCATTAATGAGGACAGTCAGATCAAAATTCATGTGCTTTCCATGTGCATGTATGCATTACTGCCATCATTCTGTGTTCCCAGCAGTGACTAAAGTGACTGAAGCCTCTGCTAGTAAATACTGCAAAAGCATTGAAGCATCTGGCCTGCATTCAGCTTCTCCCCTAATCATGAACAGCTGAGAGCTGATCAGGGCTAATGATCTCTGTGATGAAGGTTTGCACTGCTAGTTTGCTCATTTGTTGTTTTTGTTCATGATGCACATGGATCAGTCTTGTGACATTGTAGGATGTGCACATGCGGGTCATTTCAAAGATGGAGACACAAGTCACTTGAGTTACATGTTGACTCATGACGTGACTTGGATTCAGGATTTATGATTCTTATATTTTAGCCTGAGAGAAAAACACAAAGAAAACTGAGGAAATATGAAATTATGATTACCAGCCTTATTATGGCAAATACAACCTTTCTCATCCAGCCAGTTGTGACGTGTTGCATGTCAGTTTTCATGCACAGTCAATACTGCAAGCTGTTATTACACCACACACAGTAAATGCAGTGTTTAAACAGACAAGGAGAAATAATTTGAAATCACTGGCTAGCATAAAGGCAAGTATGCTGGATAGCAAGTATGCTAGCTTGCATAATAGCTATCATAGCTGAAGTTGTTAGCTAATTTAGCTAAAGTATTAGCAAGTGACATCATATTCCTTTAAAACTAACTAAAACTTCAGCTGTCTTAGCTGTTAGAGACTCAAGACTTGAGTAGGACTCGCACCACAGAGAATAAAGAATTGACTCAGACTCATACTTAGGAAACTCAACACTTGACTCGGACTCACACCCCAGAGACTCAAGACTTGACTTGGACTTGCACCCCAGAGACTCAAGACTTGACTCAGACTTGCACCCAAGAGACTCAAGACTTGACTCAGACTTGCACTCTAGAGACTCAAGGCTTGACTCGGACTTGCACTCAAGAGACTCAAGACTTGACTCAGACTTGCCCCCCAGATTCTCAAGACTTGACTTGGACTTGCACCCCGGGGACTCATAACTTGACTTGGACCAAAGACTCAAGGCTTGACTTGTACTCTAGAAACTCAAGACTTGACACGGAACCGCACCACAGAGACTCAAGACTTGTCTCAGACTTGTACTCTAGAGACGCAAGGCTTCCCATCAGAAAGATCAGATGTGAGCAAAAAATTCAGCCTTGAACAATAAGGCTTGTAATGTAAATGCAGGCTAAGTCAATGTTGTCTTCCTGATATACAGCATGATGACCTCCTTGTGCTGGGACATGTGACTAAACTCTAGAGCACATGGCTGAGCTCATGCACCCTTTCAACTTTTGCTCTTGGTCATTACTTGTTTAAAAGGCCATCATTGGGCAAGTAAATGCTGCATTCCCATCTGCAGGACATCACATGTTCATTTTATGCTCTCAGCCACATAGATGTAGCGAAGACCTGGTCTCAGCTTCACACGCAACCTGCAGGAGAGGTCAAAGGCCACTTGCATGATGTTAGAGAGAGAGAACTGCCATTTGGGCTGGTGTTATAGGTCATGTTCATATCTCCAACAGGGGAGAGAGGAAGGTGAGGATCAAAGGCAGATCTTGACATGTCTCCCTCTTGAGAATGTGACATCATCCCCAAAGGGTTGTAGGATGAATGCTGGGTTTCACCTGGTGGACTGAACTCCTGTCGAAAACATCTTCACTCACTCTTTACAATAGGGTAAATATTTAGGGCTTGTGATCCTTCTTTGTGACTGGTTTTGAAAGCAACCACATTGATGCACATACACACATGTATGAACACATTCCTACACATGCACACGCACACACAGAGCATATGAGATTTCATCCAGCTGTGAAATGAAAGCAATTTTTGCTCTGACAGAATGTCAACCCATGGTGAAGCAGTATCATTACAGAGATTAGTTTGATGATTTTCTCTGATTTTGACATCGCTTGCCTTCTTTGAATGGACCAGTGGCTCAAGATTACAGTCCGTGTCCATCAAACTTCGCTCCGTGATGTCAACATTTGATAAAAGCTACTGACGCTGTAGCAGTTAGTGTTGGCATGCAATCAAAACTTTTAGGCCTGCCTTCGTACAACAGTGTGGTCTGTATAATGACATGGGCGTGTGGCATGAAAGAGATCAATTACCTCCACTAAAGCAGGTGAACGAAAGACAAGGCTTAGCTTAACACATGCCCATTCACAGCACTGATTAAAGTTTGATAAGAAAATGTTTAACATTTCCGTGATGTTCCACAATCAGTCTCTTTGGCTCGGTGGTATTCAAACGGTTGCTGTCTGCACCTTATTTGCATTGCAATTAATTCCTTCTCACTTTGCTTGTGAACTGAGTTGAACTGATTCTGCCTCAGGGTATTTTTCTCTCTTTGAATAAATGCACAATATATGCAACATTGCATAGCATGGGGGGGGGGATCACAAGTAATATTCACTATCAAAACTGGAATGATTTATATACATGTAAAGGTGTGATGAACATGCATATAAATATCATATATACATATTGTAATCAGTGAGACAACAACAGAATTAGAGTGCATTAATGGCAAGAGGTCAGCCTAAAGACCCATTAGCATGTTTAGCTACAAACTCAAAAACGCCCATTAGCAACCTCCAAACAGGCGAAAGTTAAATTGCATGCAGTAAGCTGGTTTTCCCAAACTGAAAGTCAGAGGTCACCATCTCCCTCAACTCATTAATTCCCTCTTTCAGGTTTGGTGCACTGGCTCCCTATAGTAGCAACCTGATGATCCACAGCTCGTTCACTTTTCCAATTAAAACACTAAGCAGCTTCTAGCTGGTCAGCCTTACGACTGGTCGCCTAGTCTCGCTGGTTCCAATTGCTGACCATAGTCAGCAAGGGTCTGGTGGGTTTTGCACCTTAATATGGCCAAAAACCATCTACTTTGACAGGAAGGACTTGAAACAAAACCAACCATAGACATGCAGGGTGGTCTGACAATAAAAACAGATCTGTAATAAAGTGTAACAAAGTGGTGTCAGCAAATGTGAGGATCATTTATTAATCATTAAATGCTTCAAATAACATTTCAGAGCGTGTGCTTTGAAGCATGTAGTGATTAATAAATGGGCCATATTAACTTCTAAAGACATGAAGCTGTGAGTTTCACTAAGTTTTTTCAATCCATTGATTTAATTCAGTGATATCTTGCTTCAAAGGGCTTCTTATTATTGTAGTGTAAGGAGCAGGCGACTGTATAGAAAAGATTGCTTCCCACTGGATTGATACAAACCTGTGCAACAAAAGTGCAAATGGATGTGTGGATAGCCAGCCAGCATCTCACCATGCAGGATGAGATGGTTCTTGTAACTCTGTAGACAGGAGCTGAGACTAGTAGTCAGATAGATGGTTCTTAAGTGCTACAGTGTATAAATATGAAATTGCTTACTGTAAATGAGCTTTCCTGCTTTAAAAAAAACAAACAAACATGGAACTAACAAATGTTATAAGGATATAAACTAAGGAAATGAAACATGAGGCAATGAAAGTAAGTATATCTCAATATATACTTGACAGCACAGTGACAAGATGGTATTACAAGCTTTTGAAATATGCTCTGGCTCTGTTCCAGTGATAATTCACTGGTTTACCTTGGCCATGTTACTGCTAAAATGGACCATTTTACCAAATCAGTTCAAAGTCTGAGTTGAAAACAAGACCGACTGACTTTTTACTAACTTGGACTTTAGACTAATATCCTTTTGCTCTGAGTGACCTTATGGCTTAATTAGTGTATTTTACTAAAATGAATGATTGAACATTTCACTACTAAAACAATCATGTCACTACTAAAACTTTACTAAATGGAACCAGACCTTTTTTTTCTAAGTAATTTTGGGCCATTTCTTTTGGTCCATTCATCATAAAAAACACACTGTAAAGGGCAACAGGCATTGTCAAATTATGCCAAAAACTGAAAAACAACAAAAAATGGAGATACGAGATTTTGTTCCAACCGCAGCGATATAAATTATTATTACTTGTAGCTGTAGGACTGGAGTTTAAACTAATTTGGTAGAACGGTCCATAGACACTAATCTCTTACGGAGCACATAAAACACAATGAACACATTGTTAAGATTACCACCAGCACTGGAAGCTAATGTTGTATAATTTTCTTTGCTCTGTGTTTTAGGTTCCTATAGAGCAAGAATGTAGTAGTAAATAAACTTGTGACAGCTAAAAAAGAAAAGCTTATTAAAATGAGTGCATTGATGGAGAAAAGCTAATAATGCCTTGTGTATGTAGTTTGCGTGGCCTTTTTGGCTCGTGTTTTGGGCCTCCATCATATGACCAGGTGTACAGTCAGTTCACAAACTGGCAGAATGTTTGGCCCCCTACAGAGAGCATGTCCATGTCAGTGCATGCCCATGTAAAGGTGATCCGATGCATTGAATCAGCACACACATTCAGAGCATTTATTCTATGTCTGGAACTGAACATTCTTTCTCTCTGTGTGATGGCCTTGTGCTTGCTCTCTCTCTCTCTCTCTCCCTCTCTCTCTCTCTCCCTATCTTTCTCCTTGCTCTCAGGCCAGCCATTGTGCTGGAACTACTCACCATGAAATAATTCAGCTGCATTTGCTTCCTGACTCAAGGCCAAAGCAGCCCGCTCTCTTAACAATGTGATGTGTCAAAATTACAAGGCACGACTTCAGCAAATGAAGAAAGGGAGAATAAAAAAAGTCAGTTTTTCTCCCGGCTCAACCGAGCAATTTTATAACGACACAAACACAGTCAAGGTGAGTTATGCAATGCTATCTCCAAGTATGTGACGGTAGATAGAGGCAGCAGTCTGCAGAAGGGTGTTACTTGGCTTTGAGGGACAAATTCTCCATTTGAAAAAGGCTGCCACTGATATTTTACTTCGTACACAAGCGTATCATGCAAATCCTTTTTTAAAAAGGTTCACTCAGCATGATATTCAAACCAAAGGAATATGTTAAACAGAGGGATTCTCTTCACACTAGCTTATGGTGCTCCTACATTTTGGCTCCCACAAAAAAGAAAGACATGGAATGGTAAAATCTGAATGATAGATCTATAGTAAGATGACAACAGCTTCCATAAGAAAGATATTCCTACAATCTGCAATGAATAGTAAAGCTGTTTTGAAGAGCAATTAATTTCTATCAAACCTTATCAAATGGCACATACTGTATGTTTATCACACTTTCAAATGATTAAACATGAGACGTGACTTTGAAATGTCCGGTTTGCATGTAGAGGGAACGCAGAGACTGTAATTAATTCATAATGAATGGCAGAATGAGTCATATGCAGAGGATGAAGTGAGAATCAAATATTGAATCTCTGCATCTCGCATTGCTGAAAAATAGCATATGCCACTTTTCACAGAGGGAGGTAGCTATACAGGGTGAGTATATCTTATGCAGGGAAGTACGCCAGCACATCATAATACACTTGCAGTCACACGCTGTGCAACTGTGAGCTAACAAGAGATGTGCTGGATGTTAGATTTTTGGCACACCCTCCCATCTTTCTACAGAGAAAGAGATCCTAGTTGAGTAAGAAAACAGAGATAAAATTAACCTCCTCATCAGAGTGAGGAACCCCGGCGGGCGGCTCTCTAGGATCCAGTGCCAGGCAGTTTGGTGTGTCCCCTTAGGCAAATGCTAACCTGATATGAACCTCCACTCTGAGGAGGAGACGGAGGAGGAGGAGGAGGATATTTACTTCCTAAAGCTCTGGCTCCTAGCTGAGCTCTTTACTGTGAGAAACTGGGAGCATGCCGCTGTCTCTCAGCAAGTTTCTATCTTCAGGCTGGTCCCAGACGGAAGTCTTAGGAGAGCATCCAAGATCTCTTAATGCAGAGGACAGAAGAAGAGGTTACACCTCTAAACTGCTTGAGAGAGCTGTGGGATACAGCTCTTCTTCACAAACTAGCAATTCAATGCTAAAATATGGAGCAGGATCTGGGTACAAATACAGCAGGTATGCTATATAAAGTGAGCAAAATCTCCAGCAATGCTGCTGTACCGGAGGCACTTGTACCCTGCACAGCAACATGTCAGTGTCACTGCTGTGCTGACTACAACCACCTGATTACAACATTAATGTTCATCAGGATTAAGATTGTATAGACTACTATAGGTGTGCCTGATAAAATAGCCAGAGTGTAGGTACAACCTAAGAGTGCCTAATAAATGGGTATGTGTATTTTTAACCAAGGATACATTTTAAAGCATACCTACATTTTAAACTGTGGCAGTTCACAAAGTTTTACGAAAACATTGTATGTATATTTTAGTCCAAAGCATTTTCTGCATTGATTAGACTTATTTAAACTCCTCCAAGGCATTATAGTTCTAATAGGCCTCGGTTGAGTGAAATCCACCTGCTAATCCCTCCCTTCCTTTTCCTTCCAGCAATCAGAGGAAGAGATGGAGGAATGGAGAGATGAGAGGACGGAGAGATGGAGGGATGGAGGGATGGAGGATGATGCTCAGCTAGCCACCACTAAGTCTCTCCATGCCTTTTGTCCTGACAAAGTCCAGCTCAGCAGCAATGGCAGAAAACTTCCACCCATTCTAGCCCTCTGCATTAGTGTCTCTCTGTCTCTCTCTCTCTCTCTCTCTCTCTCTTTCATCTGGGGGATTGCTGTGGTCATCAGAGTCTTGCCTGCCCAGAGTGCATCGCTTCCCATCCCCATCGCCAAGCCCTCTAATCCCCTCCCAAATCCCACCGTCAAATGAAGGCAGAAAAAAGTCACCCCTCAGCTGCTTTCCCTGGCAAATCCTGCCCCCTCCACTCTTCTCCCCTGCTCCCTCTGGCTGGCCGTGGACGAGACGGTAATGGAGAAACTCAGCTTGAGTGACAGACACACTCCTTGCCCCTCCTCGTTTAGCCACTGACTCTGAAGGCTTCTCGGCCTTTGGGGACTCCAGACTCTGTAGCTATCGCTTCCCTCTGGGTTACCTCACTACGTAATTACACTTCACAGCTGCGTGAGCACCTTTCTGCGAGCCCTGTCAATCAAACTGTGTCTGATACAATCACTAGGAGGACCAATCTCTTCCAAGGAAAGCCTGTGTCCTTGAGTTTGGATACAGTTTGTGGTTCTGCATGTTGAATGCATTGGGATATAAAACTGAAGCAGCGCTGGCCTGTTGTAGGGGTACGAATAGTGGGTTTGATTTGATCCCTATGGAAGCACCAATCTTGAATTTTTATAGCCAATTCCGAATTGTGATTTCTTTTTTAGCTTTTTTTTTTTACCCAAAGCTCACACTGTGTTGAGTAAAAGAACACTTGAAACACTCTTGCACCTTTTTGGTTCCTTGCTTAGTCAAAGTTGCAACATAAATATTATTCGCTAGAGGCCGAACAGTCATTTTGAATTCTTACATGAAAAATCATTTGCCTGTTGAAGTAACATGAATCAAAGTTCTCCATCTACATTAAGAGTAACTGGCTATTTCGATCAATGTGTCATGCGTAACTATGCATGACTGCTCTGAAGGCCTAGCTCTAATGGTCACAGTTCACCACTGGTTTTACTAGTTCGAGCTATGCCTTCAACATTTGGTTGTATGAAAGACTGTAGACTGTAGTAAGAGAGAGAACTCTGAAAACTTGGGCTGGACAGCTTCTGATTTTGGCTAGAAGGTAGTAACAGGTAGGTATTTAAAAAAAAAATCATCCCATGGAATGTTGAGATGGGAAATACATAAGATGTTAGATTAGAAGAAGGAGAAGCTTCAGGCATAGGCCTCCTCCCTAACTCCAGTTATTCCATGTGTAATTGTTTGTTTGCGTTTTTGGCATGTTTGTTTTTTAATTGTTATTTGTTTTGGTAACATACACATTGTTACCAAGTCGTATTGCATATTAGCATCAACTCTATGCACTTATATTGCATTACAATTGTAATTGTATTTGTTCAGTAGCTGCAATTTTTCATATTTGTATCTGGATAAAAACTTGAAATCAGTGTAACTTGAACTGGAAATTGACGTTTTAATACAATAGTGTAAACATATATGTACAGTGCTCTCTGTGTTTGGCAGTTTCTGATTGGGTTTTTAACCCTCATGTTCTTTTGAGTCTGATTTTACTTCATTGTTTCTTCGTTGTTTCATAGGGACCCTAGATGTAAGAGTAAAAATAATAAAAATGATTTAAAAAGCTATTTGTGGCCTTTTTTTTCTTCTTGTGTTCTAAATACAACCCATCAGAGAGAAAATGAATGAAGCCTTAGCCCTCCCTTTTGCCACAAAGCAGTTGTGAGAATTTGAGAAAGGTGAAATTCATGAATGACCATCTGAACTTTTAGTATAAATAATAAAGTATTTCATGGTTTATGTGTTATACAGCCAAAAGTCAACTGTTTCTGTCAATGTTATGGCTGATGTGGCTTCTGATCAGTACATATACCCACTTCCAGACATGAATAATTTTGCCTGTGGAACAAATACAAACACAAATAGCAGTATCTCTGAATATTTCTAGCCTGTTGTATAGATCATAGCCATATTGAGGACAACATTACTGTCCGCAATACATGCTCTGTGACCAAAACTGTAAAGAAAATTATGTTACTGCACTTGATCAGTACAGGTGGTGTCTGTCTGACCTGCTTCCCTCAGCAGAATCCAATATGAGAGTGTTTAATTGAGAAGAGGCTAAGGTCTTATCCCCTCTGCTCTTCCCTTTTCACTCTCCATCTAAAACAGCCAGAAACGGCCTAACCAAACCTGACAACCAACTGCTGCATGCTGATTAGTTAAGTGCAGAACTGTCACCTGTCCAACTCACTTCAATCAGCTTCTTGAAAGTACTATATATTACCATTAACCCTTTAAATCTGAGTCCTCAGAGGGTCTCTATTCACATTTGCATGTCAGCTAACCTGCACTCAGGTCTTCTTGTAATTCATTCTGTGTATTTAATGACATGCGTCAGTAATCTTCAGGCGAAAGCCATCTCTGGAGAGTCTGTGCTGCGGCAGGAGAGACTTAGCGTTCGCACAATAGACTTGCTTTGCATGTTCGTAATAACAGAGTGTTGTGACTGTGAACTAACGTAACCCAGGGCTTCACGAGCTCAAATGCAAGACAATATTCCCTGAGCAATGTCACAGAATATTGCATGCAATGAGCTCACACAAATGAGACCTGCTGAAAATGCAACAAGTTTGATTTTTCTGATATTTCTCATGCCAAATGTTTGGTTCCACTCATGCAAATAATGACTGGTTGACTGCAGAGTTAATCTGTCCCACAGTGAATCCTAAGAGCTCAGGGTTTTTTTAGATTTCACAACAGTAGATCAGGATAATACAGTGTGTCAATAAAACATCGCATGTCATGCTCAGCTAAATTGACACAAATGTTCTGGGTTTACATCAGGGCAAAACTGTAAAACAACAATCTACAGCATGTCTAATCTTTTGTTGTGCAACACGTTCTGTATATACACACATACATCTGTAGGTGTATTAAAGCCCCAGTCCTAAATTTGACTTTTCATGCAGGTTTTAGTGCAGCAACAACCCAGGCTTTTAAATAACATCACCCAAATGAAACACGTTTACAGTGCTCTCTGTTTTAGCAGTTTCTGATTAGGATTTAAACCTTCATGTTTTTTTGTTGCTTTTTTTTTTAGATTGACTGTTTTGGGACCCAGAGACTTTATTTAAGCATACACCGATCAGGCATAACATTTTGACCACCTCCTTGTTTCTATGCTCGTTGTCCATTTGATCAGCTCCACTTACTATATAGGTGCACTTTGTAGTTCTACAATTACAGACTGTAGTTCATCTGTTTCTCTGCATACTTTGTTAGCCCCCTTTTACCCTCTTCTTCAGTGGTCAGGACCCCCATGGACCCTCACAGAACAGGTGGTGGATCATTCTCAGCACTGCAGTAACACTGATGTGGTGGTGGTGTGTTAGTGTGTGCTGTGCTGGTACGAGTGGATCAGACACAGCAGTGCTGCTGGAGTTTTTAAACACTGTGTCCACTCACTGTCCACTCTATTAGACACTCCTACCCTGTCAGTCCACAAGGTCAGATATACAGCAGAACACCATACACTGGATTAAAGACAAAGACATTTGGATTTTAGCTAAATAATGGGGTTATTTGGCTCATGTATACTGCTAATCTGATATCTTTCATTTATCCACCTACAGAAGAACTGAACTGCCTCAGTAGCTGTAAATATAATTAATTCATTCATTCAACACTATACATGCGGGTCAAAAATAAATATTAAAAAAGGTACATGCAAAATATTATGTTAGACTTAATTCTACTGACTCACCAACATGTCACATCATTTTTCTTCAGTGGGTTTACTGGTGGGTTGTATATCATGTATTTAGTCAGAAATCCAATCACTGACTCGTGTAGAGCTGGAGTTCCCAATACCTGATTATGTAAGTGAATGTAAACACATTGGATGAATTATTGCCAAAACTGGATGAATTATTGTGTTACAGTTATTGGATTTTCTACATGTAAACATACTCGGTGTAATGTTTCTTGCTTGTCTACACAAGCCAACCTAAATATTTTTAGTAGCATGGTGTAATTTGCGTGAGGGACTGACATCCTCAAACTTCATGCCGCCATAAAAATGAGGGGTCATTTAGTAGCAGCCAGAAACAACAGCGAGAGAGAGGACAGGACAGTGTGTCTGTGTTTATGTGCATATATTTTGTTTGTTTAAGCATTGTCTACTAGAGGCATGCTTTTTAATAACCACACAAGCCAGAGACACATGCCAACATAGCAGTGCCAGCAAATATTAACAAGATGCCACCAAGCTGCTGAACTGGGCAATGTGCTAGAAAGTCCTATTAACACACAAAGCAGGATGACAGTGGCCAGGAGAGATGCAATCAAAACCTTCACTAGGAACAAAAAGCCACCAGGGTATACAATAACTTAACAAGCTAATATAATATTATAGCCATACATACTTAAAATGGTTTCTGTTCTCAGTGCATTCATATTAATAGCCCAATGAATATGAATATCACCTTTTGTATCTCAGTAATTATGAATCATGAACATTCTTAATTTTAATGTAATGGGATTTAACTTCAAGTAATTTTTTCATGAAATGTTGATTAAATGTATGGTGTTAGACAGACAGATAGATAGATAGATAGATAGATTTACAGTCTAGATTTACAGATGATGGTTATGACTTACAGTCATCCTGCCTCCTGCCCTACACTGACCCATCTATCTCCCTCTCCACTGTATTTGGCTCTTCTGATGGGTCGGTTTCTCTTTGGAACTGTAACTGCAGCGCACCCACAGCGCTAATGCTGATGAGCAGCCGGCTCATCTAATGAATTATCACCCAATTTAACATGAAATTACACGAAGGTGAACCCCCAGCCTTTTAATCACTCAAACGTGAACCTGACATGGCTGCACTTTATAAGGGCCACGAGTGCCTGTCCTCTCCCTGCCATTTAAACAGCACATCTCCAATTACATAGAACTAACCCTTGAAGCTCATTCACAGCACTCCCGTAGAGGACAGTGCGGCTCTCTATCAGGCTCTTAGTTGATTATTAGTCTTCAGATGATGCGACAGATGGGTGTTATTCCCTAATTGAATTTATGTAACTGTCTAATCAAAAGCAAATCATTCACTGATATGTCTCATGCTTGACCTTCATGACAAGTCTGTTATAGCACTAACCAACTGGCATGGTTAAATATCTGGAGTGTTACACCTGTGAAAGAAGCTCACTGTGGATAAAGTTCTACATGATTGCTTTTCCTTTGTTAACCTGTGAAAGTCTGCTGTACTTCCTCTTGAATGTACTGGTACTGGTACATGTCTTCTAAAAACAGAAGACAGAAAAATGGAGACTTTTTTAGTCTGCAATACCAAAAAAATATATAACATTTAAAAAAGGTGAAAAATAAGTGAATTGCTTAAAATAATAACATTATGTAGTTAAATTTTGCAGGTATTCTTTTTAATTACAGAGTGTTATTTCATTGTTAAGTTTTGGTTGGTAACAAAAGGATAAAACGGTTACATTTTTGAAATGGCAAATGGAAAATTGTCCATTTAAGATAATTTATCTGCGGTATCTACATAGATTCTGCCAATCAACCTCTCCTATTGGTCATGACTTCAGGAGGTGAACTGAAGACCTAATGTGTCAGATTAACCACTAACATAATTAGCAAAAAATCAATAGGTGGGACCAACCTTTTCTATCTTTCAGAAGCTTTAAATATTTATGCATAATCTAAAATAGCCCAAAAATATTCACAAGAAGCACCATCAGCGCTAATTTACTTCTATAATTACCTAAGGGTGCTAGAATAAATTATCATTATCAAATATAAAATGCATGCTAATTTATGCTAGTACCATTGGGGATTATATATATATATATATATATATATATATATATATATATATATATATATATATATATATATATATATATATATACACACACACACACATATATATATATATATATATATATATATATATATAGTATCTTGTATCTCCATTTTTGTCATTTTCCAGTTTTTACATAATTTGAAAATACCTGTTGCCCTTTACATTGTGTGTAAATTTCATGAAGAATGGACCAAAAGAAATGACCCAAAATGACTTGGGGGAAAAAAGTCTGGTTATTAAAAGTAAAGTAGGACTTTTCCTTCTCTGTAAAGTTATTATATATGAGTGTGTGTGTGCACAGCAGTGCTGCTGGAGTTTTTATACACCTCAGTGTCACTGCTGGACTGAGAATTGTCCACCAACCAAAAATATCCAGCCAACAGCGTCCTGTGACTACTGATGAAGGACTACAGGATGACCAACACAAACTGTGCAGCAGATGAGCTATTGTCTCTGACTTTACATCTACAAGGTGGACTGACAAGGTAGGAGTGTCTAATAAAGTGGACAGTGAGTGGACACAGTGTTTAAAAACTCCAGCAGCACTGCTGTGTCTGATCCACTCAGACCAGCACAGCACACACTAACACACCACCACCACATCAGTGTTACTGCAGTGCTGAGAATGATCCACCACCCAAATAGTACCTGCTCTGTGAGGGTCCATGGGGGTCCTGACCACTGAAGAACAGGGTAAAAGGGGGCTAACAAAGTATGCAGAGAAACAGATGGACTACAGTCTGTAACTGTAGAACTACAAAGTGCACCTATGTAGTAAGTGGAGCTGATAAAATGGACAATGAGCGTAGAAACAAGGAGGTGGTCATAATGTTATGCCTGATTGGTGTATATATGTGTGCATGTATATGTATAATACTGTATATATGTGTGTGTGCACATGTATGTATGTATATGAATGTACATATGTATATGTGAATAGATAGATAGATACAGAGTGAGAGCGAGACAGAGAGACCAACAATATATTACTCCACTACTAGCAAACGATGGAAAATTCAAACAAGCTGCTTTCTCTGGGGCCAATAATTTTGTCATGCCTCTTTCCAAGCCACTCTAAGCAACATTTTATTTCTTTTTTAGAAGTCATAACTAAAACTAATCAGTCATATTCATGTTCTAAATATGTTGGTTGGAACCTAATATGTCATGCAGACTACACAGTGCCTGGTAACAGGTCTATTTATTTATTTATTTTTGTTAACTAGTTGACACGCATGCTTTTAAGACCTTTTTATTCAGTGAGCTGAGAGTTAGCTTAGTTTAAACGAAGAAAATAACATCAAATTAAGCCCAGAGCTCCTTTTAAAAGATGAAGCAGAAATAGTTGTGTCGTTTTGATGTTAAAATCGCCCAGCTCTGAGCAGCACTGATAAAACTGACACCCTAAATACCTGATTTTATGCATCCAGTGCTGGCTAGATTCTTGAAGAAGATATACTGCAAGAAATGACACACAATTACTCTCTTGTTGCCACTCTCTCATATCTGTGAGCTCCTGAAGCAATCATCTGCCATTTTCATGCCTCAAAAATATCAGCAAACAAGATGGTGTCCTTGGCAGCAACCTGGAATCAGAGATTCATTTCAGATATGAATAATAGGTGGTTCAGTCACATTTCACACCATCAAAACCTGTCATTATTTCCTCTTCAACAATAAGGAAGACAGTGATGAAGTCGCAGAAAGGTTTCGTGATTTAGATAATCACACAGCGTGCCGTTTCCATCAGCATTTACAACAGCTAATGTGTGATGAGACTAAGGGAGGAAGTAGCTTTAAAAGACAGCCCTAATTGGAAATTAAATTGCCAGCGTTCACAGCAGAGTTAAAATTGCGGTGGAATGGTATTGGAGATGTATAAATCCACTGCAGAAAATCAAGGGTAGAAATTATACGAGTAGGTCTGAGAGGGCCTAGTCTGATGGATCGGTGCGCCACAAATCCAAGTGATTTTACTAGCATTTCAGCCTCCGCCATAGGAGTTCATTACCTTGGTTTACGTAGCTAATGCTTTGAACAGCGTTATCGATTGCACGCCACAGAAAAGACAAAATGGGCAAAGTCCATTTGTCACCTCACAGTGAATCAAGCCACAGCCATCTATTTATTGATCTGAGAAGAACAATAAGGAGAGAGGGGGAGTATTGGCTGGAGTAGTTTGTCCATTGGAGGATGGGAAAGCTAGGGTTCTTATGATGTCTTGACAGTTTAATTGACTAATTATTTTGCAGAAGTTGTTTTTGAGGCCCAGCAATGGAGGCTCTTGGAGCACTGAGTCTAGCTTTAATAGGTCAAGATGGAGAAAAGATTAAATAATTTTGCACTGGAACCGCTATGACCGCTGACGGAGCTGTCATAATTCATCTACTTTCTGCTATAACTAATTACATCGCTCACTCACTAGATTTATGGATGGATTTATGGTACTACTTAAGTTATTGATTAAGACTCAGAAACAATAATGGAAGTATCAAATGCAGCATGGAACTCATAACAAATGTTTCGCTTTAACAGGTCACCCGAGCCTCTGATCAATAACTACGTGCAACATGCTGCAACGGCAATAACTAGCCTGCTATTAAAGGCAATGGTGCTGGGGCTCGGTGTGATTGAGCTGGGATTAGGGTTCCTCCCTCCACACACGACCTGCATCGCTTCACACCTCTTTTCATGCTCCACTCAGGGAGAGACTTAAAGAGCAGCACATGCCAATCACCCCGCTCCCCATCCAGCACCAGGAGAGCCTTAGGCGCCACAGACGGAAGAAGGGTGCGCCAGGGTCACACGCTCCATGTTCTCATTCCCCCCGATCCCTCCATTCTCTCATCCCGGGACTCCCTCGCTCTTCATTTCTTATTACATGGTGGCCTCATTCGTGCCAAAGCTTTCAGCACCTTCCACGCTCTCCAGGCTCCTTCCTCCAAGGCTCAGTCAGGTCAATGCTGAGGCCTAGCAATAGCAATGCCTCTCCAGCAGCTTTCATCTTCAATGTATGCTGCTATTGTACAGAAGTGTGTTTGCCCTCAGGCAGGGCTTTGCTTCATACAACAATGAAGCTGCAGCTCCATACTGTACTGAATAGTGATGCTGAACCCAGAGAGCAGATTAGTCCCACATTGTACACAAACACAGTGAGAGGTGGATTGAGACAGGCTAAATCATCTGGTTTAATGCAAGGAGATTGACATTTAGATCCAGGAAACAATTCGTAAGAGCACACGAAACAAACCACTATAAAGGCCACTTGAAATGATATCAAAAGAACAACAAAAGAAAGCAGCCCATATGGCTCATAGCACCCAGATCAAACCAGAGCCATTTAATAAGAACATTAAACTAAAAGCGATAAAAAGGTACAAAGTCGATCCAAAAAAAGTCGACTACAATGTTTTGTACGGTGTTTGCCTGCTCCCACAGCATATTCTTAATTCCAGTGCTGGAAATTGTGTCCTTCCAAAACACACATATCAATAATCTGGCAATATTTTATTTTGGACAAAACAAAATGATTATTTTTTGGCTGTTATAATCAAACAACCTTGTCAATGTTGAAACATCCTCAACTTACCCACTCAAGGGAGCTGGCAGAAAAGACTCAGGTAACATTGATTATTTATTTGCTTGTTTGTTTAATGTTTATTTTTTAGGGACAGATACATGAGTATAGAAAATTACAAAGAACTGATGGATATTATTATATTTACAGTGATATGCTAATTTGCATTACAGTCTATCTGGCCCCCATTAGTCAGCTAAGTTCATTTAGCTAACATTAGCTCTCCAAATTACCTTGCTAACTGACTAAACTGGCAGTTTAGCCATCATAAATGTTTAAATTAACAACAGTTTAATGGCAGTGAGTTTATGATCCACACCAAACAGCTGGCTGATGTGAGATAGCTATCTGTAATATTCATGGTTTTTGGAATTGGTGGACTCCAAATCCTCTGGGACTGAACACTGATAGTGTGAAGCAGTAGCTGTGCTTGAATCACTGTTTTGGTTGGACTTCACAAATTTGCCAGGAATTTCACTCCTGTGGATGGCAGCTTCATTAAATTAGAAACTTAATCATAGCTATGAGGCGTCTGCTATGAGTTGACTGCAGAAAAAGAAAAAAAAAATGAATCTGAGCTTCACTAAACTCAGAAAATAATCTAAACTTAATTTGCACAAAAAGCAATAATGTCTGACACATATTGTTCACACATCCCATATGTTCATGATTTTTCTCTATTCTTCTGTCATTTATGTCTTCAGATTTAATGAGCCACGTTTAGAGTTGGATAACTTTTTGTAGTTATTGTATTTCTGTCATATGGTCTGTGTGGTTACTTTTGTGTTTTGAATAAGCCATTTTTATGTTTCCAATTCATATGCAGCAGTGATGGTTTTAGATGAGGTCTTTTTTTCCTGTGATGAGCCTTTGGGCTATTCTGAGGTTGGAATGCTTAGCAAACTCCTCATAGCTTTGGTTATTGGTCATTTGGTTGGCTGGAATTTTGATCAATCAGTAATAGAATTTCAAATATGTCATATTTTGTTGTTTTGTTTTTATTAATTAATCAAATTTTAATATTGACAGTACATTTTAGTGGTCAATTTGGGTCAGCCAGCGACAAAAGTGGGTGGGCCTAAGCCCACTGGGCCCTTTCATACTAATGCCACTGGTGTGAAGAAGCAAAAAAATGAAGCTGTTGATTGTAAATTGATTGGACTGAAGAGAAGTATGCATCAAGCCTTCTACCACATTTAGGTCACATACCAAATATGTAACAATAAAGCAGACGATCTATTCTCCTGTCATAAATATGCTGTCATTTTCTTCTTACTTTCTGCAGCTTCTAGCCCTGCAGTAGATGAAAGTGGAGGAATTTTCATTGCCATCCTGACAAAGACTTCTCCTCCAGTATCTGTACCAGAGAGCATTGCGCCGAAAAGGAAAGCCACAGACAGATCTTTATGAAACTCCTGAGGATTAATTTGACACCAGGCAGAGGTGGTGGTGGTGGTGGGGGTGGGGGTGGAGGGAGAGGGAGAGGGAGAGAGAGTGAGACAGTGAGAGAGTGAGAGAGTGAGGAAGAAAATGTTTCCTTTGTCAGAATAATTGCTCTCAGCCATTCTGGGTTGCTGGTGCTGCAGCAGATTATAGGATTTGCACCCATGTAGATTTGCTGCCGAGGCGCTTTGGTGGATCTTTTCATTTCTGGCCCTGCCAAGGCTGCATCTCCTCACATACACAGCCACATAAATACTCCAGCTCCTCCACAACATGGGGCTTTATTCCACGAGACAGGCAGCCGACTGAGAGAAGAGCACATTAGCTAAACGCATGTCAACAGGAACAATTCAAGTGTCAGCTCTCAAAGCACAGTATTAAAGGCAACTAAATATAAACAGCTAGCCGAGGCCGCCTGCCCGCCGACCCAGACGGGGACAGAAATTGGCAAAATTAAGTGTGCAGAAATCTGGCTTACCTGATAAAAGTCAGTTTAAAGAGACAACAACAGTCCTGGTTAATGAGAATTTCGTAATAACGCACCTCACGAAAAGACGGCAAAACCAGGCCTTTGAACTTGGCAGTTTTCAAGTAATTCAAATTCACTTTGTGTACGATGCCAACAAACATTAATTATAGATGAGAGTCTAATCAGTTGGCATCAAATGGAAATAATTACAAAATGTTCTGTTGATCAGCTTTACATTTGATAAGGGGCGAGAAAAAAGAACCGTCCTGAATTTGAGCAAGAGATTATTACCAAATCAAAACATTTGCATTTGTTGTCCGTTGTTTATGAGTGCAGTTCAAAGAGTGCATTTCCATTTCAAAAGAGTGCAAAAGTGTATAAATCCTTGTCCAAACACAAAAACAACAGAAGGAACTGTTTCCCTAGCAGAATATTAAGAAAGGCGCAAGTAAAAACAAGGGGAATAGGCTTTGTGGTGAGCTTAGAATTCTCTCCACTATACTTGATCTGCTATATGCATATACATGCACAAGATCAAAGGCCTCTCCAAGGTTCTTCTGCATTTTACATGCCGATAAACAAATAAAAGGTACAAACATCATTAACTAGGCAAGTCAAGGCTGTCTGGTGGAAATAAAAAAAAACAACTCAAAGGAAGCTCAACCGCAACCATTGTTAAAGAACTCAGTCCTGTTTCAACTTGGACTCTGACAGGCTGCTCGAGAGAGAGCTGAAGTACAGCTCCGCTTCAGGGGATACAAGATCCGTCCTAGTATCTTCATCAGGCCCCAGCAGGCTTCTCGAAATGCTGATTTTGCTCCACTTTCTGTGGGTGGTCATTTATCTGTCCGGTGGCTCCAATGCATGCTCTGTTCAAAGTCATCTCCTGTCAAACCTATAGCTCATGGAGTTCCCCAGCATGCACATTAACGTCCAAAGGCAATCAGGCAAACACATCAGTAGACAGCATTTGAAAAAATGCATACGCTTACAAATCCTTAACATGCTGAACATTTCCCAACGTTGCTCTCTTCCAGTTGACTGAGTGAAACTCACTGCAATCTAGAAAACTCCTTGGTGTGAGACCATGTTACAAATGAACAGACGAGCACCTTATTCACCCATTCACGCTCCAAATCTAAATGAGAATCAACCCACTTGGAAAAAAGATTTGCATAAAGATTTTAAAGATTTTTATCTACCCGTTCACTGCACGGTGAGTGAGTCATTAAAATTGATAAGTTGAGGCTGAGTGTAAGATTTAATTCATGTGAAATCTGACAAAATAACCATGGGCCATTAACGTTCCTATGAATTCTTAAAATAAGCGTGTGCACACAGATTTTTCACACCTTGTGAAGCTGGAGACAAACTAGAAGAAATCAACAACACAAAGACTGTTGCAGACCTTGACCATACAATAGATAAATACAAGTTTCCATCAGTTCTGAAAGCTGCCAATGTGTCAGATGGCCAGGGACAGCCCTGCTGAAGCACCACAGTGTTCTGTCAGAACTACCTGAGTATCTGGACTAAACAAACTAAATATAGATTACATTTCTCTTCATTTTTTTATTCTTTTGTTTGTGAAACACTATTGTGAATAAGTGGCCCTTCTAGTCAATAGTGAGCACAGTAAATAAAAAAGGTGTTAATGCTTTCTATGAATACCATGTCTATAAGAACCTATGAACACATTCGTATTATATTACAATGCTTTCATAAGACTTCATTAACATGACTGCAAAAATGCATTACACTTTATAGTAGTTCTTATTATGTATTATGAATTGATAACATAATGCATTATAAGTATTGTTCATAACATGTTACAAATAATTTTTATAAATATTTATCACCATGTTTATAATGCCTTATGAATACATTATAACATGTTATGAATATGTTTATAGATACTCATGGTATTCAAAGTCCTCTTTAAGTTTACAGTAACTTACTGGGAGCAGATCTTTCTAGCACTCGCACTGTAATGTTTGTTTATAGTAATGACATACTGAACCGTACTGTCAAATAAAGCACAACTGTTTTTACAATACTACATGTTGACAGCAGTATATTACTGTAATTAATGACACCCCCTTTTCTGAATATTATATATTTGCACACATATTTTGAAATAAAAAGACAGCAGTTTTAAAGTTGCATCTTAAATACAATTTAGAATCAAAAAAGTAAGTGATTTAATTTAATTAACGATTTAATTTTCATTTTTCAAAAATAAGCTAGCAGGCTAACAGGATGATAATAAAGTTAAGCTTTGGCTTGAAGTATTTACTAAACAATAGGCCAGTTCTGTCAAATTATACTTACAGAAAAAGGATACTTATAAAGTGAAAAATTCAATGTGAAATTCTGCTGTGTAATCATATATGACAAATTAATAAAAACACACAACCTCACTTAAATATCCTGCTTCATGAATATAGGTTGTGCTAGGGAAGCTAGCACGCTATTAGATATGTAGGTCGGCTAGCTCTAACATTTCAATAATGCAAATCTGAAAATAAAACTGCAGTGGAGATTATGGTCCTTTGCTGCTTCAAAAAGTACTTTTTACTGTATTGTTTTACAGTAAATCTGATGATATTGTATGTATTATTACAATATTGTTACAATAATATTACAGTAAAAATTAAAGAAATTGTTTACAGTGTAATTTTTACTATTACCATAGTGGTCATAACAGGACAAACTAGGCCTATTTACAATGTGAATTAAATGATTTCTGTATTCAAAATGTTATGAACTAGTGATGTTTATTAATTACATGTTTGTTAGTTACAAGTCTTTTCCTAAGACTTTACTTCACTCAAATGCATTTGAAAGGAATTTATACTTCAGTTACTTTTTTTTAGTAAGTAACATTTAATAACTAAATTCTTTGTTTTATTTCATTATGTTATGTCAGTTTAGCATCTGTACTGCTTAGCTTTAGCATTTTGTTTCAGACCAATTGTTAATCTAAAAGAATGACAGGCTAACAAACTTCAGTTCTACTGCAGTTCTACAAGTTATTCAACATAGTTTTTTTGACCTGCCACTTTTGTACTTTGTGCTTTTTTTATGGAAATTCTTTTATGTGTACTTGAGACATTATCTTACAGCAGCAACAATAATTTTAACTGAAGATGGCTTTAGGCGAGCCTACATGCCTCGTCGTGACGTCACTGGCCAGCATCCATATTCATGAGTTTATGCCTATTTCTATGAAACCTCATGGAGAAGAAAATCCTGTCAAGAACTGTGTTGGGTTGGTTTTGGTTACAGGTCTTGGGATGGAAAAAATGGTGCTTTAAATTTACATGATTCAGATTGGTTTCAAATGAATAAAACACATCACATCAACACAATTCTTGCCAAAAGAAGTAAACTGAAAGACAGTGGCTGTGTTAATTATTCACATGCAACTGATTGACACATCTGAATTTTGTAAACTCAAAGCACCTATTTTTCAGTGTAACACAAATGGTGTGCAGTACAGATGCCTCAGAAATCCTCACTGATGAGGTCATCCCAGTTCAAGCGCTGGTTCTGTCAACGTAGATTTAAGGCCACTCTCACAGAGAGCTTGGCCTGGCCTGGTCTGAGGGCAGCCTGGTTCATCCGGCCTTGTTTGTGGTCTGCTTGGATCCCCACAGGTCTGGAGAGGTCTGCTGAGGTTGGGTATATATCCAGGCCAGGCATGAGGCTAAATGCAGAGGTTAACCACATTGACATTTCGCTACAATTTCACGGGGCATTTGGCAGCAAGGAAGCAGTGGGAATCCAGCTCCAATTCTTATCTGTGAGATGCAGCAGACAAAGCCCTCCTGACACACAAACACACACACACACACCTCTCTGGCTTCACCAGCAGTCTGCACGCCCTCCTTTTTTAAGGTTCAGTGAAAGTGACCTCCTCTCTCCCTCCTCCAAAACAAACACATGCATACACACACTTGTTTTTTTACACTGTATGGGTGTCACAGGACAGGACAATGTCAAGGACAGCTGCTGTTATCAAATTGAAAAAAATAAATTAAAAACATTGAAAGTCACAAAAACACGTTTTTCTTATTAAGGCATCAATATATCCCAGAACTACTGTATTCAGTACTGTGCAAAATTCAGTTCTTTAATTTCCTGTTAAAATCTCTAATAATTACAAATGTATTAATTTTTAGACAGATAGGATAGAAAATCAAGCTCCACTCTTGCTTCAGATCTGGAAAAAATCCACAGATGATTCTGTCCATCCATTACTTGGATTGTGAGAAGCAGAAAATGCAACCAACTTCTAAGGCTGAACTTTGGAGGTATGGAAAAATATCCCTGAAAATTTCTCTGAAACTCTGAAAGCATGTGTCCTGAAAAACATTTATATACTTCTTGAGGCTTCTGTGTAGTTTTTTCTTAAAAATATGTCATCTGTTTTTTATCTGCTGCTGAAAAATGTACTTGTACTTCATATCTGTTTCGGCTGGAAATTAAATAAATTAAAAGTGGTCTCTGACTTCTGTATGGTTCTGTACACTACCAGTCAAAAGGACACACCTACAACCCCAATTCCAAAAAAGTTCGGACAGTATGTGAAATTCCAACAAAAACAGAAAACAGTGATTATTAAATTCAGTTTCACCTGTATTAAGTTGGAAATGGTATTTTTATGTTTTACCTTATAAACTTTAGAAAATACAAACTCTATTGTTTTTTTGGTAAATATATGCTCATTCCAATCATGCCTGCAACACATTCCAGAAAGTCTGGAAGGGGAGCATGTTAACCACTGTGTCAACTTCACATTTAACAATACTCAATAATTGTTTCAGGACTGAAGACTCAAAGTAATTCAGTTTTGAAAGCGTAATTTTTTGCCATACTTCTGAAGACTCGTGTTGTTCTATTTTAATCTTGATAAGACACATTTTCAATAGGAGACAGTTCTGGACTTCAGGCAGGCCAGTCTAGCGCTTGCACTCTCTGATTATGCAGCCATGCTGTAGTAACATGTGCAGAATGTGGCTTGATGTTGTCATGTTAAAATAAGCATGGTCTATGAAAAAGACGTTGCCAAAAAAAACAGCACATGTTGCTACAAAATGGGTTCAGTGTTAATGGTGCTTTCACAGGTGTGCAGTTTACCCACTAATTACCCCTCCACACCATGACTGACTCTGGCTTTTGAACTATATACTGGTAACAATCTGGATGCTTCTTTACTTTGATGGCACAGAGAACATGACGTCCATTACTTCCATAAACACATCATGCATCAGTCCATTTCAGGTGAGCTCGTACCCAGAGAAGTCAGCAGCATTTCTGGATTTTTTTGGACAAACAAGCAGGCATAACAGACAACCATAACAAAATTCCAAATGTAATTGCAGACACAAGTACATTCATCATTTTAGATGAAGAGATTGCTCATACTTCAGTTCACATGCCACATACAGTGCAGGACACCAGATACACACACGTATATATATATATATATATATGTGTGTGTGTGTGTGTGTGTGTGTGTGTGTGTGTGTGTGGTGTGAGACTGTTTGTATACGTATACATACATACGTATAAGTTCTTAAAACATTGAGAATATTACACACGTTCTATTAATGTTTTCACCGAATTTTTTTGTTCCCAGAATGTTAAAAACATCCTTCAAACATCCTCTGAATGTTGCAGTTAAAATGTTATGTCTTTAACTTTAACGTTAACATGTAACCTTATAGGAACATTACTTGAAACGATAAACATCCATAAAAACATTTTTGAACATCAGATTAACAGGAATTCTTTTAACATCATTTGAACTTGTAGGTAACGCCAAAGTTATGGGAGCGTTTTCTGCTAGCTGGGTAGTAGTGCATGTTTACTCTATACTGTGTCAGAACAGGGACAACACATGCCCCTGCTCTAATACACCCAGTTCACCTCAGGAAGGGTTTGTTAGTTAGTTTCTTTAGCTCCATTAGGAATGTTAGAGAAGGGCAAACTTTAAATTGTGCAGGGCAGGGGGTACTCCAGGACCAGAGCTGAGAACCACTGATCTAAACCTAACCTTAATCTTAACCTCAGTAACCAAAAAAGAAGAAACAGTGAAACATGGAACTTCTACACAAAGCACTTTATAAACTTGGGTCCACTTTGCAGGTCCTGATTATGTAGATTAACCTTGTTTTTCTCTGGTTTTCTTAAGACATTTCTGTGCTGAAAATATACTAAAACACATACTCACTAGCCAGATGTTAAGCAAGGCTTGTGGGTAAGATCTGCGGTGGGTTATTTTACAGCAGAGAGAGCGAGGGGTGTGTGTGAATCGACTCCCTGCAATTTGTTTGCTCTCGCATCCAGAAGATTTATGGCTGCCTTTTCCCCGCAGAAAGACACCACTTCCGCCCCCTAAATCCCCACGGCTAGCCTGCAGATGCCTAAAACCAAGTTGCTTCTATTGAAACAGGTGACTCAGGCCAGTCCTGCAACCTCCGAAAGACAGAGGGATAAACGATAGAGGCCAGGATGGAGGGAAAAACAGTGAAAAGAGAGAAGAAAGAGTGCTGTTAATGTTGATGGAGTCCAGGCATCTGCTTCCCATATCAACACACTTATGCCGGGAGCAAAGGGGAATGGGGGAATCGGACCTCAGCTTTAGACTCTAGCACATGAACGTGAAACCAAATCCCTGCATTGACAGCTCAGCTCTGCTATTGATTACAGACAGTGCAGAGGAGGCTTATGGGAGATCATTGAGGGTGGCGTAAAAGGGCATTTCAGAACTTGACATGTAAAGTCCATCACAGTGGAAGGAGTAAGAGAGCATCACCAGTTTACAGCTGGTCCATCTGACTGCAGGGACAATTGAAAAGCAGGAATTAACAGCCATTCATGGGTATCAAACAATGCAGCGGAAACGTGGGGTTCAGGCTTGAACGGAACACAATACATGGAACAGCACAACACAATAGCAAGAACATTTTTCCCTTCCACATTTAAATTATATAAACTGTACATGTTCTGATGCTGACGTCATGTATTTAAACACTATGTGGCCAAACAATGACTGCTAAAAATGTATGGGAAATGTCAGGCTGATTCGGCTACTGTGCAACTTCATAAACAAAACCATCATAGCTGTCACATGACAACAATAATGCAGAACATTATTTCATACGGGGAGTAAGTAACAAACTGTCAATTTAAAGTTTTCAAAACACTTTTAATAAATGATCATGTTTTCTTGGCCGTTTTGCAATAAGTTAACAAGTTATTCTGTATGTACAGAATAACTCATGCAGTTTGCATTGTAAACAACTAAGTCTTGGGAATGTAATAAGGCTGCAGGGCTGGGATTTTACAGGGTTAGGTAGAAAGCTAGTAGAAAAAAAACAAAAAAAAACAACAACAACCCAAAAAAAAAGAACAAAACTGTCAAAAGACCTTGCTTTGGAAATAATGCTAAACTCCAAACATTGTACACTACAAAAAATGGTATGTTGTCAAGTAAAATTATCTTAAATATAGTCAATAAATCTAATATTTCTCCGGTTGAAATTGTGGCAAGCTTAATTTAAGATTATTGAACTTATTTCTAGACATTGTTTACTTGTTTCAAATAATTTTATCAGGTAAAATGATCTCACTATATTGGAAGATAATTTTGCTCATTTTAAGAAATGTGCTTGAAACCAGCAAAATTATCTGCCAGTATAGTGACATAATTTTACTTAAATAAAAACTGAAAACAAGTGAAAAATGTCTAGAAATAAGCAAAATAATCTCATAACCATCTAAAAATGGGAAATTTTAGATATATTGACTAGATTTAAGATAATTTTACCTCACAGGATAACATTTTTAGCAGTGTAGCTACTTGTCGTGATCAAACATTGCATTATAGTAAAACCTTCATGTTGAAGGAGAACTGAAGAGCTACATACAGTAAATATGGTGTTTAAAGGAAAGACGCAAAACAGCTTGAAAAGATTGGTTAGTCTAGTTTGTATAACAAGTATGGTGGCTAGTTAGAGCATTATAGCTAATCCATCTTAAGTTTTAGTAAGACATATGATCTGTAACTGACTAAAACTTGCTAAATTAGTAATTGCACTTCCATAGCATACTTATCATCCAAACTACATGCTAGCTGCATATACAGCATGTAATTTCCAATAACAAAATGCTTGTTATTTGAAATCACATTGAACCTGAAGGTGCTGTGAGCTGCAGGACAACAACACTGCAGTAAGGACTAGTAAAACTGACATGCAATGTCGCAAACATAAGGCTGAAATCTGAGATTTTACTCGTGTACTACAATAAAATTGGTACAAATCTAATTTGAGTCTTGTTCCTTCTTAACTAAAGTCTTGAGTGAAATCAAGATGGGCTAGTCTAAAAATATGCATTATGGCAGCAAAAATATACCTCACCCATTCACTTTTATTGGAGTCTTTCAGAATTAAACTGTACAGTACTCAACTGAAAACACATAAGGATCAAACTGAAAACCTTCATGTGGCTAAATGTTAGCTTGGAAACAGGTATACATGTTAAACTCTCTCCAAATAGAACAAAGAGTTGTGATGTCTTGATATGACAGTGATATGTACGTGTATGCCTGGAGAGAGAAGAGAGATAAACTAATGCCTGACTACAGATCGTTGTTGTGAGCAGGGCGGTTCATCCAGAGTGGAAATGCTGACTTCATTCCCCTCAGCGTTTCACTCCGGCTCTCTGGGGTTCAGGATCTCTGCCACAGTCGACACCTGCACGAGCATCTACCCTCCCCCAACACTTTCACCTCCAACCCCACTCAGACTGAACCCTGCTGGGTGAGGCACGTTCAGATCCTGCAGAGTTCCACAATGTTCTGCTCTTCTGCTTCCCTCAGGTTCTTTCTCCCTCCGTAACTTTTTCTCCCTGCCTTTCTTTTTCTCACTTACTCTCGCACACACACACACACCCCTACAGGGTCAAACAGATGGAGCTTTTCAGAGGGCCTCTCTTCCTCAAGCGGAGAGAAGCTTTTGGCAGGTTTTTCAGCGAAACGAGGGCGAGAGCCAACATCACTAAAGCTCCACTTGCCCTGACCTGAACTTCATAAATTTCACTATTGTCTTTATTGCCATCAAAGTCATTACACTTCCCATTACAGCGCTGGCCAGCCATGTCATAGGCAACATTAAAGTGATCTACAGGATCAGAAAATAGATTAAAGAGAAGGAAGTCAAGGAAGGATATTTCTTCTCCTTCCTTTTCCGTCCTTTCAGCAGCTCCGAAATGTGCTCGCCATACCAGGAGAACAAAGCATGATGTTCTTTCTGAACTGAAACCCCCATATTTCTCTGCTTTCTGACCAACAGGCTAGACCCATATGTGTTATGTTGAAGAGAAAGGAAAGCTGTGAATTTGAACCCACCTTAAAATCTCTTACCTATTTTTGGACGTGTTGAATGAATACATGAAGGGAAATACACCTACTTACTGTAAACAAGATGAAGGAACAACCTTCTGTTTATTTCTTCTAGATTTGATATGTACAGAGAAATAGCTGTGTACAGTTTCATACAGTATGTATAAAGACTATGAAAAAAAAAAAACACAATTGCACCGTGCTTACATTTATCTGGGTTATCTGGGATACCACTTTACCTCTGGAGAATACATACATTGTAAAAGTCATAAAAATACAAAAACATGTGCATATTACTCTTTGTTTCTCTTTTAAGGTATCAACCAAATGGTTTGTGATGGGCAGTTATGTGTTATTACGACAACAAACAAGTAGAATAATCGCATATGATAAAATATGTGCATTCCACGACATAGAAGTACAAAACATCATCCCTCCTTACAGGCACTTAAACCATCTCCAGCATCTCTGACATTTATGTAATGCATAAAATACAAAATCTGAAATATGAAAACAGCTAATGCCAAAAATAAACAACAACAACAAAAAAAAAAACAAAATTGCTGATGTTCTTTCACAAAGAGGCAATACTTGAGACATCCGTCGTACCACAGGACCAAAAGGCAGTCTCTGGAAAGTACCAGTTACTCCAACCACAGGAAGATATCTGTCTTTGCCATGTACACAAAGACAACGTTACTGTATTTTGTTCCCCACAGAGAAGAGAAGGAGAGGAAAAGGAAAAGAGAATGAATGAGAGAGGAGGCCAGAAAGCCTTTTGTTCCAGCTCTGTTCGAGACTTTACAGCAGTGCCTGGCTTGGCCTTGCCTTTCGTGTGACATCACTACAGCTCTTTCAGCTTTTACTCTGTGGTCCACAGCCAAGCGCTTTATCCCACTGCCAAAGTTCAGTTCATCCATGAGAGAGTCATGTTACAGGCAACGGCAACAGACACACACAGCCACGCTCACAAACTCACACATTCACATAGACAGAAACACACAGGTTTGTTTTTATACAATGGCAGGACCCATATATTAATGTAAGTACACATATATAGAAATACTGCTAATATGTATCATATGTATTATAGTTACACTACTGTTCAAAAGTTTGAAATCGCTGTTTTCAATAACATAAAACAATTTTGCTGTAGATAAATGTATAAATTGATTCTGTTGTGGTGCTGCTACTGTACAACAGCGGTCCTCAACCTTTTCCATTTCAAGGCCCAACTATTTATTACTAGAAAGTATGAAGACTCACAGAAAAATATGTCAACTTTTTTATTAAGAAATTTCTTTTTGGGGGGAAATTTTCAACACAGCTATGTTTGGGTGCCTATCCCTGCAATATACAACACATGTTAGCAAACATAAGATGTCAACAGAATTTTTGTGTATTTGGTGTATTTGGCTTCTAGATGTAAGGGGATAAAGTGTGACATTGATGCAACAAATTTGAATTTTTTTAAAGTTATATCAATTATTTTTCACTGATTTTTATGACAAAGTGCCATCACCACCCTCTGTGGACCACTGCCCCCCTTCAGTACTGGCCTGAGGACCAACAAAGGATGTTTTGCGGTCCACTTGTGGTCCAGGGCCCAGTGGTTGTGAAACCCTGCTCTATAACTGCACTGATTTCAAATAATTTTCTGGAAACTGTAAAAAAGAAGTGAAGAAATATTAAATGTGTCCTGGAAAAAGAACAAAGATGTAAATGATTACTTAATTACTGAGAAATCAGTCCAACATTTAGAATGAAAATTACAATCTGGAATGCCTCATATTTAAAGAAAAAAGTGGTGATCAAATCTTGAGGAATTGCAATAAATCAATAAGTACATATTATTTATCAATAAATAATTCCTTATGTTCTGAACACTTCTACAGTGCTTAATTTGTTACTGAATAAAATAACTATTAATTTGACAAATTATTCCAAACTTTTGAACATAGCACACTTTATAATAACAATATGTCCCATATGTATTATAAATGTATTACCCTTACAAAAAATGGATTTTTAAAAACTTAAAAAAAATTATTTTACAAAGTCAGAACCATTTTTGTTACATTACATTGTAGGTCATGTCTGTTTTTTCTGATTTTTGTAAATCTAAAATGTTTGAAAACAAACACATGCACACACACGAACAAGCATAAAGCAACATGATGCGAGTTGTAGATTGAGTTTTTGATTATAATCATGATGTATGATGGGAGCTGGAGCTGAGAGCAGGCTGTAGAGATCAGAGTGGGGTCAGGTTTAACATAACATACTGATGTTTTACTGCATACAAAGTGTGAGCAACTCCCCATTAACCTGCATGATAACACATTCAGTATGGACCAGACTCAACGTCTGACTGAGTCTACATAATCAAAGACTGGCCAAGATAGACAGACACATGCGCGCACACAGATGACATCCAAATCAATTTTTCATCACGGTGCATTAATTACAGTCCTGCTTTGACCCTGGTCACATGAGTGATATTCCAGGACAGGTGTGTGCATATGCACAGCGGAGGATTTGAAGCTTTAGCAGTGTGTGCAGGGCTGTGTTAGCTGGATAGATAAGAAAAGACTTCTTGCAAATTTAAAAAAAAAGGATGATGGACAGAAGAACAACGGGTGTAATTTGCAATTAATATATCTTGTGCTGAGTTTGTGAGGAACTCTGATGTACTGAATGTACTGATGTCTATTTTTAAAAGATGAGTGAGGTGACTGGGGCCAAATCCCATAGGGCTCCCTATTGAATATACAGTGGACTTTTTATGCTCAGTGTAGTGCACTGTGTAGGGAGTTAGGGGTCATCTGACATTCAGCTTAGGATTTTCTTTAAAGGCTGCTGGGTGACAGGCCCAACCATACACATACACCACACACTTCAGTCAAACAGCTAAAGCCTATGGACTTTCTCTCTTCCTCTCTCATGCTCTCTCTCTCCCTCTCTTTCAAACACACTGACACACACAACGACCTCTCCTTTGCAATACTCAGAATAATATTTGAAACCCACTCATATCCTCTCCTTTCCTGAACACTGCACTCGACATTCCAAATTGATGCTCGATTTGAAATAGGATATGTAGGTCACAGCACTATAAGAATACCAATGCAGCAAAGCCGTACACTGGCTGTCACGTGATTGTCAAGGATAACTGGAAGGAATTCAGGTTAAAGATACAACACTCATACACTTTCATACACACACACACTCACACCGACATACTAAAACTGAGGACTGTCCAGCTGTGGTCCAAGAGATTACCAGGTTTAGTAGGTGTCCTTGTGCAGGAAAATCAACAAACTGTGCTGGACACCAGCCCTCCAGGACCAGAACTGAAAACTCCTTTACTAAGGGAAGTTGGCAGACCACAATCATGTATTAAAAAACAAAAGTATCAATGTATTGTACATTACATGTTTAAAAACAGATTCATTAACCAAAACCCCATTTTTTCTCCAAGGTTTAAAAGTTCAAAGTTCTGAATAAAATACTCCAGCAGTTATCAATCAAATCTCTATTAGCTACATCCACAGCGTCTGGCCAAATTATCACTCACAGTCATGACAAAGACTTTCTCTGTACTTAGAAAAGAACAAAAAACCTACTTGAAGACACATTTTGTAGAACGCTTTCATGAATTCTTCAGTCAAAGCTATTTGAGAACTGTATTTTTTTTTACTGCTCCAGAGTTCATAAGTTGGATAAAACTTTATAAAAACAGCTTTAGTAAGACTAGTTTCTCTCATGTCTGTCTCCTCCTAGCACCTGTACTCCTAAGAGTGTAATGGTTGTACTTTCAAATTCCCGTTATGTAGCTACTTATTTCAAAAGGCTCTTCATGGAATTCAGCAAGGGCCCAACAGCTTCTACTATAAATAAGTTTAATGCAAACTGACTTTCTGTTCTTTTCTAAGTATGTGGAAATGGGTTGAGATTATTGGCCATGTTAATCGACAGAATGACGCAGACGTAGCAGATAGAGATTAGGTTGAAAAATTGCTAGAGTTTGCCTATAATTGCATCTCCCGCCAGTACCACTGTGCACTGCTGGTGTGGCCTATACAGGCCCTTCACTCGTCCCACCTAATCTCTCTCTCTCCTTCCCCCACAACTCAGGAGTGGAATGGCCGGCCTTTCTCAGGGCTCTGCAAACGGTTGAGACGGGCGAGCTGGGACGGGGAGGGTGGGACATCCTGCCTGTAGGGGCCTTTGGGGGGTGTGGGGGCCACAGCTGGAGGGTCAGATGGTGAAGCCAGTTTGGCCTGAGCTTCCTGTTCTTTACGCCTCTGCTCCTGCCGCAGCAGCTCCTGGGTTTCCAGCAGGACGCGAGCGTTCAGGCCGGACACGGGGGTGCTCAGGTAACCGTTAGTGCCCCGGCCACCCTGATAGCTGGAGTAGCGCGGGTTCTCTTTAGCAGACTGGAACACCTCACCAGGGGGATAGACCTTATCCCAGGAGTCCTGAGATACGGTGCTGGGGTTTTTACGTGGTTGCCTATGAAACAGAGAGAGAGAGACTGAGTGAGAGAGAGAATGTAGTTAGGTCATGTACAGAGTTTCATCCATGGAAGTGAATCGAATCCCTCAAATGGTTTGCAACACTTAGATGTCTACAGTTGTAACAGCTGTTATACTATTAAATGTATTTAAGTAATTACATAGTTATTATATGTTATATGTATATCTTATATACATAAAGAATTACGTTTCTATTTGATTTACATGCTTTATCTGGATCAAGTCTGTTCCAGTCTGTTTCGCTGTCAAGAAAAATGGCAAAAACATAAGACAAAAACTATAAACACAACATACCTCGCATCAAATTGAACTCATGATAAGATATTTCCTTTTAAACTTGCAAACACAAACATGGTATCAATTGAAAGCTAAGAATCAGCACTTACAGCAGAATTTATCTGCTTCTTTCAGGAGGCTGAGTGAGACATTTTCAATAAAATTGAAATGTAATTGCAAACTCTCCAGCCATGTCTTCTATTTGTTAAAGACACAGAGTGTAAGAGCTTTGCATGCGTGTGTTCTTCTTTGGCCTGTTATCACATACAGATGTTGTATGCAGCGAAGCTCTCTGTTTCACATGACATTCATTACTCTTAATCAGCCTGCAGTCCTGTTATCCAGGACCACACTCTCTAACTTAAATGTAGGCCTGAGTGGATTCATATGGCTCTGTCCACAGTGTATACATGTTAAGAGTGGAGAAATAGATCAAAAAAAAAAAAAAAACATTATACCAAATATTCCCCCATGCTGAGCTGTGTATTATGAACACTAGACAATATGTGCCTCGACAGAAGCATCATCAGCTGTTGTTCAAACATAGACTGCTTTACATCCTTTCTAGCCTGACCTTATTCATCAAGCCCCCTGCCTGTGCGTCTTAATATGCAGCTTACTCTCTGGAAACATTAGTGATTATTAGTGCTGTGCGATGCTGATAAAATTCAACATCAATATTAGTCATTTTAATGGACTGTGTAACAGCTATACATAGGCGTAGTTCACTTCCATCCATCTTTTATTGCGTATCATGTATTATAATAAGTATTATTGCTATGCATTATGACATAAATAACTCTTATCCACAACCTATGGTAGTGAGGCATGTTTTCACAAGTTAAAGCTGCATTATGCATTTTCTTTAGTTAAAATTGAAAGAAGTAGCCTTACTGACTTAAGAGAAAAAAAACATCCTAAAATATGGTGTGCATGCACTGCTGCGAGTTTCAATGTAAAGTAAATATAATCATTTAAACCCAAAGATGTCGGACTGAATTTTGTGGAAGTTTTTCCAGACATCTTAACATAAAATGTTCTTCCTTGTGTGCAATTACACATTTCTACCAGAGAGGTTGCTAAATCCCCAATACATACATAGTGTAGCTGTGAATGTGTTTAGACTGTATTTGAACTAGCCAACTTTCGTTTAAATATGGGCATGTAAAATGTGAGTGCACATGTACTGCATTTCAAGTCTATTTTATACTGTTTACTGCAAGAGACATCACACAAAAACATGTAGATAATACACTCCCACCACATTTCCCAGTTGCGTTTTAAGTGGCTAAAACAAAACATTCTGATTACCTACAATAAAATCAGCATTCAAATTTAATTTAAAACTGAGAAAAAGCAATATGCCACTGTGCAGCATCATGAAACCCTGAGATATAAATATAAGTAGTCAAAACAAAAAAGAAAGATATCAGTTCTGACTGTATAGCTCCATACACAGTTATTTTACAGATGCATTTTAAAGCAACTGTTACTCACTTTAATCAACACAAAATCATCAGGGAGGTCAATTAAACAGGATCACTTCACATAAAGTATGTCAAAAACAAAACATATCAGGCTAGAATGTCACATTATGCACATGCCAAAAACAGAGAGATTTAAAAACTGGATCAGGACAGACAGAAGCATGATATTTCTGAATATCTGTATATATATTCTAAAAATATGATACATTAAATATATAGACTAATATGAGATTATTACTGTATCAGACAATATTTCAGTTTGCATTCATAAAGTCTATTCTTCTTAAGTGCTGCTACTCTACACTAAAAGACTGTCATATAGACCTGAAGTTCCATATATTTCCAAAATATGTTTTTTCTACCAACTTTCTACCAACTACCAATATTACTAAAATAAAAAAATCAATACAGTTATGTGACACCAATACTGATATAAAGATACTGATTATAAATTGCCCAGTACTGCTGATTATTAGTTGTTATTATTAGGCACAGTTCCTTCAGGGAGGAGAGTTTTCAGCTGTTAAGATGACATCTTTCGACAGTCTCTAGATTGTTCTCTCCTTGCTTTGCACTCTGTCACAAATGAGTTATGTATCAGTAAAGTATGGTGACGGTATGAGGTCATGACAGAACTGTTAAATTTAGAGCCAATGTGTCAAAAAATGGAGAAAAACACTACAGTTTGATTGTTAGACCAAAACATCTGGTACAGATCAAAGTTTTACAAAAGGCTTTCTGGGGAAATATGCTGTGGAAGTATCAATAAGTGTAGAATACATTATTTATATAATGTATAAGACCTTAAGCAATATGTTCCTTTAGTTAACAAGGCATAGAAAGGGTGCGCTTTGTGTATTTGTCTCCTACTATATACGCATCTCTCTTTCTCTGTCTCATTATGTCGCTCCATCTCTCTTTCTATATCTCTCAATCTCTGTCTAATCCTTCTCCAAACATCACCCCCTTCATTACCGCAGCACTAATTCTACACAGTACAGCCATTTGCTCGATATCTCTGTCACTCTACCGGCCGCATTAAGCTGTGCTGGTATTGGGCAGAATTGAGCTGGGCCGGTCCATCAGCACGCCTAATGAGCAAACCGTACTCTCTAAAGGTCAAAGATCACTTCCCACCAGCCTGACCTGGCTCAGCGGGTGCTAAAGGATTATGAAAAGAACGCGTATCAAATAGCCGAGGTTTGCGAGATGCTTCCTCGTTGGCTGGATCTGGAGACCAGCCCCAGAGGATAAGCAGATGACACTTAGATTGAAGCATATCCAATAGCGACGGTGCCACGGGCGATAGCTTCAGACGGAGAGGGAAAGTAGACGTGGATCGCTTGCATTGATTTGTGTCATTATGTCCGTGTTCCATGGCGTATTGGGTGTCAACATCTCTATTGACTACCAGAGTCCCCACATTGCCCTGGGAGAGGGGCAGGAGGAGAAATAGATTTGTTTATGGAGAACACCCCCCAAACACACACACACACACGCATACAAACACGCACACACACACGCACACACACAGAGGTTTGTTACACTGTCAGGAGGAGGGACCATACACCTAACACTCTTGTAGTTTAAATACATATGTATATGTAATAAACTACAAGGCCAAAAGTATGTGGATGCTAGTATATCCCACCAATATGTGCTTGTAGAGTATTTCATTTTAAAAATATAGGTATAAATATAGAATTTGTCACCTTTTCGCCACTTTCAAGGCTTTCCACTAGATTTTGAAACATGGCCACAAAGATTCACCTCCATTCGTCCACAGGAGCATTAGTGAGATCAGTTACTGACGTTGGGTAATAAGGCCTGACTAAGCTGGCATTTTGGATCATCCCAGAAGTGCTGGATGGGGTTCAGTGAAGGCCAGTCACGTTCTTCCACACCAAACTTGCCATGTCATTGCTTTAAAACCTTAAATTGTGGACGGGGGCATGTCACTCTAAAACAGGAAAGGGTCTTCCTGAAAGTGTGGCCACAAAACATATAATTCTCTATCCCAGTCCACGGGGGAAAAAAGCCTAGCCCATTATTCCTCCTCCACCAAACTCTATAGTTGGCAAAACACATTCAGGCAGGTAGCGTTCTCCTGGCATCTGTGAAACTAAGATTCATCAATGCATTTCCACTGCTCCAGAGTAAGGGGCTTGGCATGTGTAATGCCACATGGCTTTTTTGTGGCTGCTTAGCCAAGGAAACCCATTTTGTGCAGCTATTAACAAACTGTTCTTGTGCTATTGTTGCTTCCAGGGCAGTTTGGACTTTGGTCAGAACCAAATCTAGAATTCTACATGCTATTTGCTTCAGCATTCAGCAGTCCTGTTCAGCTTGTTGGAGCTTGTGTATCCAACAATTTCAAAGCTGAGCTGCTCCCAGATGTTTCCACTTCACAATAACAGCACTTACAGTCAACTAGGGCAGCTCTAACAGTGTAGAAATATGAGGAACTGACTCGCTGGAAAGGTAGCATCTTATCACAGTAATGACAGTACCATGTTGACAGTAACTGAGCTCCTCCGTCTAACCCATTCTACGGCCAAATTTTGTCTGTGGAGACTGCATGGCTGTATGCTTGATTTTATGCACATATTAGCAATGAATGTGGCTACAAAATCCAAACTAACTAATTAGAAGGGGAGCCCACATACTTTAGGCCACATGCTGTTAGAATTTTCTAAGCGTAACCCTAACTCTAACCTCAGTAGCCAAAAGGAAATGTTTTTCCATTGTGTTATAATTTTCTCAGCATAACCCTAACCCTGACTTTAACCTCAGTAACCAAAAGGAAATGGTTTCACTTTTTCAGTTTAAAAATTTAACATAGCTTCTCTACAATACAATTTACAAAGTCAGAACAAATTTTTGGCCCTGGTATTGCAGGTTAGCCCTGTTTTCTTCTGGTCTTCCTACAAAGTCTGAACATTATGAGTCCTGGAAATGTACAAACACACCACCAACAATCCAGCAACAGGCCTGCCTCAGCCTGAGATGGGACAACTTCTGTTACTGTACATATCCTGCACTGCACCACAGGCTAGAGAAAACACAGCTCATCCCTGTAGGGAGGACCACACACATGCACACATACATGCACTCATAGACCCTGCCACCCAGCACATACACCCACACACACTGCAGAAACACATAAGGTACACATTCTTGTAGCAATTACCTAAAGAGCATAATCTGATACTTTGGAAAACAAATGAAGCAGCTCTAAGCTCGACAGTCTATTTTCTTCCATTTTACCAAACAGCTTTCCACCACAAGTGATTCTGGCAAGGTTTCAGCTAGGAAAACACTGTGAAGGGAAACAGTATTAAATGCAGGAAAAAAAAAACAAATGAATTCACTTAAATGGCCCCTTTGATTAGAATTGTTTGTCTGTAGTCTTAGGAAACACCTTAACTCTTTCACGGTGAGCCAAAAAAGTGTCTATTCCTGCCTTTTAATCTAATCTTCTTAATTAAAAACATCTTTTCTTAATGCTGTTGTCTTACCTATGTGAATGTGTGAAGAACATGACCTGAGAAAAGAACCATTTTTTTTAGTTTTTTACTTTGTTTTTATTGCAAACTACCATTTTGAGCAAGCAAACATTTGAATTAGAACATACTTCACACTTTAGTTATTGATGATAGTAAGCACAGTAAGTTGATCTGTGTTTACAGGCTCACTCAGAAACTATCACAGTGCATCCAACAATAAAGGAAGAATGGAGGTTCTTTCATACAGTGACAGAAAACTCCATTTCCACATGCTGATCCATTTTACTATGACCAACATGGACATGCATGCACACTAAGAGCTCTGGGGGCAGTTAAAAGAGACAAACAGTCTGAATGGATTGAAACATGTGGTATGATAAAGTGTGTCAGTAAGAAAAAACAATGTGGAGAGAAAGAAGCCCAAACAAAATACTTTCCCATAAGCATGTGACATGAGAAGAAGGGGAGATACTCACAAAATAAAAAATAGCATTGATATAAAGAAGATAACCCAGAGAAAGGAAGAGGAGAAACATGTAAGTGGTGATAGGAGAGTGGTAGGATGAGTGCTAAGTTGGTTATTGTGACAGGAGATGTGTTTGACCATTAAAACAAATCTGTTGGCTGGTTGCTTTGCATTGGCTAGGCAATGATTAAGCAGATATGAACCCTGAAATCAAACAGAGCCTCCAGCCACAGAGGCATTTCACTCACTCCGAGCGTTACTGACATTTATGACAAATATGCAAAAGAGGAAGGAGGAAAGAGCGAGCGAGGGAGGGATGAAAGAAGAAGAAACAGATGGAGATACGGGGACTAAACCGCCCCGAAAAACAGAGCGTGGCCCAGAGGAGTGCAGCTGCCAAGATAAACTTCCCTTGAAAGCACGTTCTCCAGGTGCTCTTTACTGAGTTTTAGAGGGCAGAGGACCTGTAGCTATTCAAACATACAGATAGATAGATAGACAGAAAGACAGAAACAGAAACACTGAAGATCCGATGGAGCTGCAGCACACAGGCAGAGTCAGAAACGCGACAAAGGGAGACCTCTGGTTGAAGAACAACACTGAGCTCATGGGGAGTAATTTGTGTCTGTTAATGTGAGTGAATGAATGAGTGAGTGACTGACTGAATGAGTCAGTAAGTGAATAAGAGTGAGTGAGTGAGTGAGTGAGTAAGTGAGCAAGTGAGCTAGTGAGTGAAGTAAAGGGGGAGTGAGATCGAGTGAGTGTGCGAATGACAGTGTTCATTAGTTAGCTCCTCATGATTCTCCTGCTGAGTTATTAAACCTCTAATCAGATCCACTTGATTCTCACATTCAAATGATTCTGAAGACTTGAACTCGATCAGCTGTGTTAAATTATGAACTGGTAAAGATGTGAAATCTGCTTAGTGTAAGGGACGGTTATCAACAAAGTTTTGAAAAACTTCTTTGGCAAAATAGATGGCAATACACATGGGTTGTGCTGGTTTTCGGTGGTGTTGACCAGCAAGACTGTTACAAGTAGTGAAGCTATTAGTTTTACTACATTTCCCAGTAAGCATGGTGGCAGCACTGCTACTTTCCAATCAACAGCTTCTAATATCAGTGGCTTTTCAAGATTGAACCTTCTTTATGGTTCAATTAGCAGTGCATTTCTGACAAATGCTACATCGATTTATTTCACAGACTTGATTAAAGTCTAATTGATTAAAAAATAGTACATGACAAGGAACGCTATACGGTGAACTCCAGGTGCTACTGGGCTGTGAAAGACCAAAACACTAGTGCCAGTATCATCACATTTACTATTATATTAACTTTTTTTTTTTATTAATAACAGCATTTATTTATGTTCTGTGAAAAAGTAGTCAAGTTAAACTTGTAGTCAAGTTAGTCTTAATATGGGCACAAGTAATGAGTGTAATAATAGTAATATTTGGAGATTACTATTAGTAAAATTACTATTAGTAAAATGCTACTTAATTCACATACTGACTGTGTGCTGCCTACAACTTACCACCCTTGGCCATTTTTTACAGGACTGATTTAAAATCTGTTTCTTATGGAGACTATGGAGAGGTGATTTAGAATCAGTTCTTATCCTTAAGTACTTATTCTATACGCTTGTGTATAGTGTAATTTAATAAACAATTTATAGAACAAATTGTTAAACTGGCAGCTTATTATAATGTTAAGTAGCGTCAGAAATATGAAATATAGTTCTATGCAACATTTGAACATAGTCGGACAAATTACATTTTGTTTGTTATTTGCTACGTAACTTAAATATGTAGATTATATGTACACTATACTATGTAATACACTTCTATTCATTTGCTCTTTTATCATAATCGAAAAAATAAAACATAGAATATCAAATGTGCCATAACTTTTGCACAGGACATGTTTTATGTTTTTCCAATATGTTAAATTGAGCAAATAAACAGTAATAATAAAAACTAATGTGAAAGGAGCTAAAGAGATGTGTGAACATCTATACATAAGCATATTTGACTATCTATACATATAATCACTATTACATCCACTGTGGCTGTGTAGACGCTGTGTACAGTGCAGATGCTGCAGTCATCAAGATTGCGTATGCGTTCTCTTACCTTGGTAAGGAGTTGTACTGTCTTTGTGACTGTGTGAAGGCGTCGCGGTCATCTTGTCTCTGTCGCTGCATCTGGACTTCTACGGAAACAGAATGCCTTCCTGTCGGATTGTAGGCCCCAGCATTGGCCTGTGGAAAACAAACAGTTTCCATCATGCACTATCAGCTCTACACACACAGCTCTGCACTAGCATTTCAGCATGAGGATTTCATTTAGACCCATTCAAACCCCACACTACACTCAACCCAAACACACTGCAGAGCTCGACCCCATCCACATTCTTCACCCCTGACCTTAACCACGCGTGTGACTTGTAGTGATGGAGCGCTCGTTGCTGAGTGGGGCCGATTACCTTCCCATGCAATTCAACGCCTCTAATGAGCAACATTGTTATTGCATGACAACACAATTAGGTGTGAGAGTGGCTGGGCTAGCATTTGCTGACCCAGAGAGCTAACGCTAATGCTGTACACACGTTTGGAAGAAACTATTAAAAAGGACATCAGAGCAAGTCTTTACTGTCCTCTGAAAAAGGTCTTTGTCTTTTGCGAGCAGCTGTAAAAACAGAAGAATGAAAGCCCTCGCCAGAGTCAGTTCCATTAAAAACAGGGAAACCGAGGCAATTACATGTGTGTCTAATGAAGAGAGCGCAGAGACTTCTCTAGATACAACATGTCTGGCAGCAACCAGTATCACACCAAGGCGAGAGGAGATGATTCCACTGTGTGCTTTTCACCATGTAAAAGCAAACGGTGAGGAAATAATTAGTCACAGAAATTATATTTTTAAATGAGATTTGAAGAGTAAAAAGAACCTCCAATTCAACAGCCTGAGGGCAGAAATGAGGAGAACGTACAAGAGTGTAAATTATCCTAATTTCTCTCTGTCTTTCTGTGTGTGTGTGTTTTCTACATGTCAGAAAACCAAAGAAAAACACATATTATGTAACTTAGTAAATTCTGACTTTTTAAAGTGCTTTTAACAAAAGTTTCAAGTTTCCAAGTTTTACTTTTTAAAAAGAATTAGATCATTTTTATTTGGTAACTGAGCATAAGATTATGGACAGGTTTATAGTTAGTTTGTTTAGACCACCAAAACTGTCACCAACAGACAAACAGTACTTAAAACTTTTTTCAGCTTTGAGAGAGAGGAAAAACAATGTTTCTGTCCATCCTTCCACTCTAAGAAGACAACTCAACACTATGAGTCTGAAAGGATGTGCAGCTGTAAGGAAGCTGTTACTGAGAAAAGGGAATGAACAAAAATGAGTACTTTTTCAAATCAAACAAAGAAGCTGCTGGTGCTCTTAGAACAATGAAATGAGTCCATCACTGAATGTGTTTAGGATTAATGAGATAGAGGGAAGGTAAAAAAAGCAACCAATTTCCAAGACTGAGCTTTGGAGATGTGGAAAAATACCCCTGCAGATTTCTTTGAAAAGCTGAAAGCAAGTCTCCTGAAAAGAATGGACGCTGTGGACGAGTGGACACACTAAAAACTAAAAAACAAACATTTATTTGTCGAGGCTACTGTTTAATTTTCTGTTAAATATATGCTTTCATCTTTTCCGGATGTTGAAAAATAAATAAATAACAAAATTCTGCAAATCCATACAAAAATACATATAGGATGCATATTACTATCACAGATAGGCATTTATTTATTTATAATAGGCATATATAATAGATATGGGCCACACGTATGTCCTCATGTCCCAAACTTGCATAAAAATGTGTGTGTGTGTGTGTGTGTGTGTGTGTGTTTTCTATCAGTCACCAGATGATGTTATGCGACATGGACGGTCTCCTGATACATTGCTTTTGGGAGAGATCAGTTGGAGTACCTAATCACATTAGCCAGGATAGAATCTGATTATTCATTCCTCAACTGAAATAAAATGCTTTATAAAAACTTGACATTTCCCCTAATCACATTCAAACATGGCACGTCTTTTCTTTATTTTTTTAGCCAAAGAAAAATGATGTCAAGCCTGCCAACCCGCCCAACACCACTCCACCACTTTTTCTCATCTAAATTCTTTGCTATCTGTGAAGATAAAGAAAACATCACAATTCAACTAGTCCCATCTGTTCAAACATGAGAGTACTTTTATCAGAGAAAGCAGTAATTGTGAAAAATTGTTTGCAGCGATTCAAAATAGAAATGCGTGTTTGAGACGGAGAAAAAGAGAGGGGTGGTGGCGCGCTAGCAGGCCAGCAGACTTCCAAATGGTGCATAATAGTTATGATTACCATGTGGGGTGACCCGTAGCCTTTTATATCAAAGCTGGGTCAGCTAGTCGGGTGGATGAGGATCGGGGCCTGCGCGTAAGCTAACTCCCTCAACTCCTCATAACACTGTCTACTGCTCCAGACACACAATCACTTCCAGAGATTACTTCCATCTCTCTATCCACACATACATTCACATATGGAATGAATTTCTCCGCTAATGTGTCTGACTACACAAGAGAAAAAGAATAAAAACAGCAGAGAGACAAACACAGGAGAAGGGAAAACCAGAAAACATCTGTAATGGTTGGTATTGGCGGTAACGTCTAGCATGGCAGCTGTTTATATGATTCAGATCAGATCGGTCAATAAATTCTCCCGGACTGAAAAAAAGAAAGGGTCAGAGATAAAGAAATATAATAAAAACAGAGACAGAGAAAAGCTGTAAAACAGCAGGAGAGCGAAAACAAGAAAGTGTGTGTGAGAGAGAGAGAAGCTGCACAGAGACAGTGAAATAGGGAAAGAGAATGACAGAGAGAATGAATTAAATAGAGAGAGAGAAAAAAGTCTAGGGAAGACCTAAACACTTAAAAGGCTTCCTCAAGGCCCCATTCTACCAATTTATTAAGCGCAGGGCCACTCCATTTGATATAATGTTCATGCAGCCCCACGTTCAGGGCCTAAGCAATGCTCTTTACACCCACAAGCAGGTAGCATTCTGCCATCAGTCTGACTTTACTAGCCAATGTAACTGAACATAAACACACTGGACTGGGAATGCTCAGCTAACATTATAAACAGATATGAATAGATACAAATAGGCAGTGCACTGTTAGTTCTTTGTTTGTTTTGAAACGTTGTCTACAAGTTTCGATCTATAGGAATCAAACAGCAAATTACTTGTTTTTGACCAAAACCATGACGCAGAAGACACACCGCCAACTAACCACAGCTTCATCTCTGTATTGCTAACCACACTTAAAACTGTCTTAATCTTCTCCGAACAATCCCACAGTTCTACAACAACCAGGCTGGAATTCTGAAAGTTTGCAGCCTGAAAAAAAGCATGTTAAAGATCACATTGATTTAGATGGAAACTGCAGTCTTCCTTGCATTCACCCTGTTCTAGTTTGACCAAATAAATTAACAAAGCCAAATTTGTAGACTATGTTGACAAATTGTATTAAAGTTGCCAGCTCGATCTGCTAACTTGCTAAAAGAGACAGAGTTTACATACAGATTTATTCACAACACAATTCTTATTCATCATGTTCTTGTTAAAACACCCTGCTGTCACTTCACAGCAGAGGTGCTGCTTCATATAGCAAGTGATGTTTTTAGAGACTCAAAAAATTTATTTCGTATATCACAACTTCTGGCTACATCCAAACAGATATAAATACTTTAAACACTAAAAAGAATGCACTTTTATGGCTGATCCCGATTCCAATTTCTTTACAGTCAAGTTGGCTCCTCAAGCCAAGAAATCTGTCTTTTTGGGTGACTTATATTAGTTAAAAGTTTTAAATGCTAAGCACCTCAGGGAACTGGATTTTAATTCACTCACTCACATTTAGCAGGCTGAAAATTCTCAACAAGGGGGCATCACTAGCAGACAAATTGCTTTTATTAATTTATAAGTGCAGTGATTCACTTCAATACACCATTTAAGTCGGGTCGACAGTAGTTGGAAACTCCAGCTCAAGCTGGATTTCTCTATTACAAGAATGAATGGCATTCTCCAAGACTGCTGCTACGACTGTCCTGTGGTACTAAAATGTTCCAAACCTGATAAATTATGATAAGTTCTTATGTACAATTATCCACTGAATGTCACCAGATCCTCTGAATTATGAGGTCATCACAGAGCCAAAATATTAATTTTGCTACTTGTAAGGTATGTTAGGAGTAGCTGGTGTCACTATATATAACAGTTTGATCAAGATTTTATGGTAGACTTTCATGGAACATCATTTCAATGCTCAGGAGTGGTAGCTCACTATTAGCAAGGACAAAGTAATGTTCATATCTCGTCTCTTTAATAACTTTGTAATTCAGAGGATCCAGTGACATTCAGTGGAAAAATGTACATAGGACAAAAAAAGATATTGGGTTCGAAACATTTTTGTTTATCACAGCTCTGCAAAATTTCATTTATTTTTGCCAAAGAGAAATTCAGCTTAGACCCAGAGTTCCTAATACAGCCATGACACCAACTACAGAGTGACGCATGACTTCAGAGGTCTATGACTGTTTGTCCTTGTTCACTTTTTTCAAAGTAAAAGGCATCAATAATGTTATTCGCTCTTTACTTTAAGCTCATACCTTGTGGGTTAAATAAAGGCAGACATGATCATATTTTATTATGACTTGAAATCGTAAAACAAAGTTAAATCTGTCAAGATATGCCAACTAAACAGAGATAACAGTGCAGAATTCACACCCCTAGCTTGTATGCTACATACAAACATAATTTGCAGTATTTCTCACCAGATGTCTCAGTGTGCTAAAAGCCCTCACACCTTTAACACTCTGGAAAACACTCACACTATCACACTCCTCCCATTAAGAGCATCTTGTCCTTGGAGCCCAAGTCATCTCTGGGACTGCTTGATGAACATCCCCACAAATGGCTAAGTGGAGAGGAGAGGGTTGAATATTCTGCTATGTATTAAATACTGCTGGATAAGTGCTTCAAGACAGATACACAGCTCCTTTTTCTCTAAAGATAATCGTATCTACCGCATGTGCAGAAATGCATAGAATACAGCTCAAAAGCAAGCTGTGTCTTCTATGGAGGGAATAATAGCTATCTCGACTCATGGAGGTCTTATCTTTCAATTCCTGCTTTATTATCCTGTTCCACATTCATCCCTGTCTGAACGCAGCTATACTTCCACAAGACTGCGGCATGTTTAGCTGAACTGATTTACAGTTAAGCAGATAACCTTTTGTTAGCGCTGGCCATGCAGAGTATGCAGATTTAAAGGGGCTATTTCCTGCATTTTTTCCCCTTCACGTCCACTTATGCCATTTGTGTGGTCTTATGTACCAAAAAACAGTCATAATTCACTTTTACATGACCATTTTCCATCCTGCCCTTTACCTCTGAATTAAACAGGCTGCTTTTGTAACTGTGCCTTTAAGACAGATATGAATGACCTTACGGGCTGCCCTGTACTGCACCTCATTCAAAAAGCAGTCTGGGCCAAAAAATGTCTAACGCTGACGTGAATGGGCAGGGCTAAACTGCTGTAGACAGGAAAGGAAGATATATATGTATGTGTGGGTGCCCATGTACCCACGTTATCCTGTTATTCAGGCATAAGCATGCAAGCTCTCCAAGGAGGCTTGTGTTAAGCACACTCCCTCACCTCAACAAAAGACTGATTTTTATTGGCTGACACCAGGCGACAAGCCTTTGGAAGGAACTTGTGCTTTATGTTGAACATCTGGAACCTTCCCTCTCCTGCTTTGTAAAGCTGGATGTACTCTCATAAAAGTAAAGGTGCCAGAAAGGATTCTTTGGAGTGATGCCACAGAAAAAACACTTTTAGTTCCCTAATGAGACCTTTAATGGTTGTTCCTTAAGGAATACTTTGCATAAATGAGAAGAAAATGCTAAAGCCTCTATACCAGTGGTCTCCATCCCTGGTCCTGGAGAACCAGCTTCCTGTAGAGTTTAGTTCCAACTTCCATCCAGTAAGCTGCCCCTAACTTAACTCTAATACATCTGATCCAGCCAATCAGGGACTTAGAAAGAGGTTGATTAGCTGGAGCAGGATGGCAAATTGTGGTTGGAACTAGGCTCTGCAGGAAGGTAGCTCTTCAGGACCAGAGTTGGAGACCACTTGTATAGAGAGCCATCTTTCTAAGCTGAGAACCATTTAGAAACCTTCATTTTTAAGAGTGTAATCCACCATGATTGAAGCAAGGAAAGAAAAACAAAATGGTTTTAATCGTCTGTGCTCCGGAACAGTCTGGGACAGTCTGAGGCATTGAGCCATTGGCATCATGGTGATTATCCTTGCTCTATGATATACAGTTATTGATCTCTCCAGCTAAAGAAGTCTATTACTGACTCTTTAGAGTTTGGAGGAAAAGCCTTGGATAACAAATCTATACACTGACCCTGATATGTCTGTGCCATTGCTTTCTAGGGCCTTGTCTTTGAGGAGCTAGATAAGTTGTTCTTTGGAATGAGTGTGATTAAAGTTGAGCTGGCTTTGAAGTTTTTGGAGCCTGCTTCACTCCATGACTGCATTTCTAAAGGCAATAAATCATTACTGGAGAGGCTTTTCACTGCCCCAAGACACATTTAAGTAAAAAGTTTCAAAGGCCAACTTTCAGCTAGTATAGCAGAGAGATTTTAGAGGTTTTACAGGTTTAAGACATAACACGAAAGTAACACTTTAACCAGTACCAATTAGTGATGAACAGTGACTATTAGAGCTAGGCCTTTAATCTGGGCCATAAATGTCAAATATCTGTCAAATACAAGTAAAAAAAAGATTCTATCTTCTAGCACATCTATGTGATTCTAGTAGTGTGTTTGTGCTAAGCTAATAGCAATTCACATTCATTTTTTTGTCCATTCTAGATTAAACATGGACATTTGAAGATTCTACCTTGTACGTAGCAGATATTCTTTTTCAGTGAGGATCCCTGACATAGAGCTGCCTCTGTTTTCCACTTCTAACAATTGTCTTAAATGCATTAGTAAGGCTACCACTCCTGTTCACAGTCAGTGATGCATTTAGGACTTCAAGAAGTCCTAGAGTGATGTTTTTTCCCTTACAAAATGGGTCCCACCCATTATAAATCAAAACGTGATTTGTTGATTCCTCTGTTGCTTCCTACTGATGGTGGTAATCTAATGTGTAAGTTCTGTAGTCCAGGTTCTGAAGTCCTAAGCAATAGGAGGGCTAGCTTGGCTGTATCTACCTAGATACCCCAGAAAAAAAAAAAATCTGACTGAAACTCTTTGGTTTCCAACAAAAATGTAACAATGAAATGAGTATTACTACAATACTAGCCGAGTTTCAATACAAACATGATAATTATATTATTTTTTACTTCACAGAAACCGTTGGGCCCTGGGAGTTACCAAAAGCACTGGGGATTATAATCTTGGGTATTTTTTTTTTGAAGGAACAGCACAACGATCTATTTCACCTTGTATATTAAATGATCAATTTTGGGGACAGTTTTGCCTCAGTGTGCTGTTAGCGTGCCATAGTGTAATGATACAGTGGATGTCTTTGCATTGTGAAATGCACACACACTGCAATGAGCCATTACAAAATAGCTTCAAATCTTTTCATTGTTGTACTAGTCATTTCTTTTCAGACAAAGCTATGAATATCCTCAGAGGTGCCTATTACCTTGTTATGACAGTTTTATGACACCATCCTGTCTCGCTTCTGACAGCACGATCAAGTGAGGCATCACAGCCAGGCCTGCCTCACCTCTCTCCCTCTAGCTCTATTTTAACAACAGCCTCCAGTTAAAACAGACTGCTGGTCATTTCTGTAGAGCTACAGGACTCCAGATGGAGTGAATAAGTGTGCATTTTTGCCCCTCAAAATAAGAAGATCTTATTTTGAGGGGCAAAAAAAAAAAGAAAAAAAGAAAAAAAATGCATCGCAATACAACGTGACACTACAGCTCACACAGAAACACAGAACCCCCTGCACACAAATAAACAATGTTCCTAAAGATTATGTGGTGGGAGTGTTTAGTGGCAGTGATAACTGTTTATGGCCAGCATCAATATTTCACAAGCCTGTGGGCTACAAAGCCATTCACATACCACTGACTGCAACAACTCCTTCTTCGACATTCTATATATTTAGCTTGTATCCCAACAGGCTGATCCCAACAGTTCAGAGCTCCTGTAATTCACCAGCCAGTTATGTAACTGCCAGCATAGAAGTGGTGCACGTTTCAGCCTGAAAGCTGTTCTGCTTGACATCTGAAAAGCTGACCAGAAGGAGTGAATAAGTATGCAAGTGTGAATGTGTGTTGAGTAGATAGGAGATCTTTGAGGGGCAAAAACTCTCTTTAAAAAAAAAAAAAAACTCTGGAGTCCAAAGTCAAAAGCAGTGCTTCATGTCTCGTCACCTGGATCCAAACCAGAGCCGCTCAGAAAGAGAAGTCAAGTCTCTTTAATACAGAGGTCAGGGGATTACAGTAACTTTTTATTATGTAGTTTATGCAGTTACTATTATACTGGTTGTTATTTACAGTTCTCTATAAGTGGTCTGAAATATGAGTCTTTTGTATGATCCATGCAGTTGTTCAGTGTTCTGGAAGTACTAGCCATACTCACTGTGATGAAATTTATAATGATTGCAGTACACATTTCCCACACCACCTCCAGACATACAACTATGGAAAACAGGCAGTAAACACCTTCATGACCAAATTGTCTGGTTCTGTACTGTGTGTATAAAAAGCACAATGTAGCACAGATGTGTTTGCTCCTCTAGCTATGCACCACCATTAGCAACACGCAGAGCCTTTGATCCCATCTATACATACAGTGAACAAAAAAAAACAAAGAGACTAAGCTGTGGCAACTCACAAGCTCACTTCTCTGGTAGCTGTTCTACAGTACAAAAGATCCTGCTAACAGGGCCAACTGGTATCAGACCCCACTGTCACCCCCCCACAAGTCACGTTCCTACTTAAAAGGGTCCATAACTGAATTTTCCTTGCTTTTCTGAAATATAAGTTTGATGTGCCACATAAACACTTGCAAAATATACAACTCACTCCCCAGTCCACATAGTTTGTATATGGAAATTGTGACATCACAAACACCAATGCATTTACATATATCAGTCTATTCAGCCTACAGTAGTTGAGCACTGCTCATTCATCTTGAAGTTATAAGGAGTGTTTTAGACTGAATGGCTAATCAGAAGACAGATCATTTACATATATCAGTCTATTTAACCTACAGTAGTTAAGCATTGCTCATTCACCTTGAAGTGATAAGGAGTGTTTCAGCCTGGACAGCTAATCAGAATATAGATCATTTACATATATCAGTCCTAAAGGCACAGTAACAAAATTTCATTTCATTTTAAGGGTAAAGAGAGGTTGTAAAATGGTCAAGTAAATTTGAATTATGACTGGTTTTGGTACATAAAACTACAACTTATGTCATAAGTGTACCCCTCAAGAGTACATCTTCAGTACCTTTAGTAAGGGAACATCATTTTACATTGACATCATATTCCATTAACACTGACTCCTCGTCTCGAGCTGTTTATTTTTCTTTTTTTTGAAAACATTAGGTTTTGTTTCACCTGGAAAAACTCATTAAGGTACACAGTTGGACTTTAACATGATTGTTGTACCTTTGAGAGCACATTTAAATTGTTCCTTAATGAACAAAACTGTACTTGTACAGTATTTTTTTTTTGTAGTCAGTTGCTGCTGTCAGAACAAAAAGTATCTTCATTTTTGACTTGGAAACAAATTCTGGTTCTATTGACTTACTTTAAAAGTAAAGTATGTTTTTTTCCTTCTCTCGTAAAGTTATCATTTTGAAGATACAAGGTTTTGTCCCAACAACAGTGAAATACCGTAGGGGATAAAAATACAGTATGAAAAATAAAGCCTAGATCCCTTTGAACAACATGAGTTTGAGCATGTTCTGCTTTTCAGCATTCACTAACAGGTAAATCATGAAATACATATGTAGACATGTCTTGGAATATTTAACCAAAAGAAAAGACAGACAGCCAAGGCTCTGCGAGGAAATTCCTTCCAAAAATAGAGACATTTTCACTGCCTCAATTATATGTCAGTGACGTGATGAGAGAATTTAATTTTGGGCCGCTCCATGCATTCTAGTTTAAACAAATACAGAGAAAAGGTTTTTGTGAGAAAGGGAAACGATTAAGTGTAGTTTTTCTAGCTATGCAGTCGTCTCAGTGCTGCCCTCTCAGAGAAACTTAACATGAGAGAGGCTCCTTTCAAAGGGACCGTCCCTGCTGAAATATCTAGGAATTCACGTCCAGGGAGGGAAAATGAAGGCCAAATATGTATCCAAGTGAGGAGGGTCAGTGAACTGACCCCCAATTTAGGAAATGGTTCTATTCCTCAAGGTAATTAGCCTGTCATCCTTTAAAATCCCCCCTGTGCCTTGAGAACAGAAAGTGGCAGGACAGACCGCCATGTCTGATTCGAGCCCTTACAGCACCAGGATACACAGCTATGTGACCTTTGACCCCTTGCGAGTCAGTTCCCAGCTCCCTGAGCTGTGTATATTGTTTTATCTCACAGATAACGTTAAAATAATGTCTAACCTCTAACCTCCGAATACAAATGAAGCAGGAGGGAACAAGGGCATAGTGTTAAAACATACACTGCTGAATGTAGGGCTGATGAATAAATGGGGTTTCTTAAGACATGTAAATAAAGTGAGCAACATTTGTGTAGCACGAGGCCGGGCCTGGGTCGTGCTCCCTTTGGAGGATTTCTGAGCACTATTGTTGTAACATTTTTTTTTCAACACAGAATGAAAAAAAGGCCTGAGATATTCTTGAGAATTAAATGTAATGGGTACATCCAACACTCACCTGCATAATTACCTGAATGCACAAAGCAGTGTCAGAAAGCAATTAACAAGTCAAGTCACAGCTATATAACACTGCTGCACCCAAGACTTCAATCAGACTGTAAACTGAAATGTAGACAAGGGTAAATGTGTGAGTGTGTGTGTGTGTGTATCTGTGTGTGTGTGTGTGTGTGTTTTCATAGACTACAAAACTTTCCACAAGACACATCACAGACCCTGCCATTTAAGTCTAACTGAACTGGCCAGTGCTTTTCATGATTACTGAATATGCATCTAAAAGCTTATAATCCAGATGGGACCAGATTGTTCAAACTAGTTTGGGTGGCGTCCAACTGATTAAAATTTTTTGACCAATATCAATTTTCCAACAGCCAATATTACTGTCAATATAATTTAACTTTATGTTTTATATTTCTATTTTAAACTCTACCTTTAGTTAAACAGTGATGTATTGATATCATTATCAGCTGTGAATTGTGAAAAAATGACTATCAGTTCTCATTGGTCATGTTTTTAACCTATTAAATGCCATAGGATCATTGTCAGTTCCACGTTTGTATTCCTTACTCCTATAACTTATTACATCCCCACAAAATTTAACAGTTAAAATTTAAACAAATCATTCAAAGCAGTTTGATGTGAAACTTACATGCTGTGATTTCTTTACAATGGTGGTGATAGAAATCAGGAGTCACAATATCTACAATGCAAATACAGCCATTTTCTATGCATCTTTCTCAGTGAACCAGCACAAGTGAAAAACATCTTCTGAGTTTTAATATTGTAATGTTTATAATGGTTAAATAGTGGAAAATAAAAAAAAAAATTATCAGCAAACATTTCCTGTAATAACATTCTGTGATTCTGTGTAGCTTTTAGAGGCCTTTAATATTTCAGATATCTGGTTCTGATCCCACCAAATTCTGACCCCTGGCAGGTTTCAGCATGAAGCATTTCACAAGAAACTACCCTGAATTATTTCATTTACATGTGAAAAATAAGTTTCTCTTTAAGCATAATTCATCTAGTTTGCCTTCCTTTCTATGCAATCACTGAACAATACTCCTCAGAATGTAATAGGCAGTTTTAAGTCATAAAAGCATTGCAGCACTGTTCCCAAGGTTTCACCCTACTATGAAGAGATCATGGGTTCAATCCTAGTGATGGAGCAACCAACAAAAGTTGCTAATTATTGTTGCCGATGCCTATAAAATCAACTTTGACTGATATTATCTGCCAATATATATGAGTCAGGCTCTAAACTAGATGGTGTTTGGATGTTATTCTTCCAATGTTTGTCGAACTCAGTTCACGTTCAAATTTCACCTTCAGGTTTCTCATAGTTTCTCGCATTTACCCTAGCTTTCATTTCTACAATGTGGAAAGCTGACAAGTAGGTTAATAATGATAACGGCTATTACTGTTGCTATGGGCTGAAATGTGTTTTTTTATTCAGTCTCCAGTTGCTAGGGGTTCAGTTTGGGTTGGATTCTGAGCTTTTGTTGGATTAAGGTTGGATTTGGATTCGAAAATTGGTGCTGTTGGCGGAGCTGGGATCAGAGATCAGAATTTCCCTTGAACCAAAGTCAGACAGCAGTTTCACAGCTAGGATGCTCTATGCTTCATAGCTTTGGAAGGAGCATGGATAGAGCAGCAGCAGGGCTGTTGAGGCTAAGAAAGGCTAGGCTGTTACTGTCTGAATGGATCAGTGAGCCAGGTGATCAGCTGGAAGCATATTGCGCACTCACCCATGGCTGCTGCTGGAAGCTGTAGGTACGGCGACGGTCGTCGGGCTCCTCCTCCTGCTTGGCCTGCTGGAACTCCTGCCTCAGCCGCTGTATCCGGTCGTGGTTGCTAGGCGCCAGTCTGTTGCTATGGGAAAGGAGAGGGTGAAAGAAGGGGGAAAAAAGGAAAGATGGTCATACATCCTTGTTTGCATGCATGCTAATGTCACCGGCTGCTCGGACTTTACCCTGAAAGGAACGGGAGCTAGACAGGGCAATCGATAGAGGAGAGTAGACTGCAGAGACAATAAAGTAGCTTATCTACTTAACGCTTTGTCTCTGGTGTATTACAACAATACTAGACAGACCTACTGACCACATGAATATTATATGATTATACATTACATTTACAAGGAAAAATGCATCTCAATATATACAACACATATAGTAGTAGTGACTAACTGTCTTTGTGGAAGGGAACAAATCAGTTGATGTGTCAGAAATTAATTTAAAGATGTAAATATTTATTAAGAAAACAAAAAGCAAAGGAGGATATTATATAGAAATCCAATGACTCCTACAGGTAAGCTGGAGTAAATTGCTCCGCCCTATCCCGTCTGTCTGTCTGTCTGATCTTTCCCAACTAAACAGAAAAAATAAATTACAATAATCAACAACTCTGCCAACAATCACCTATACAAGTCAATAACTTCCTTTCTCACAGTCCTAGACAAACAATATACACAAAATGCCTTCAACAGACTAACATATACAACAATACAATTCTCCTTTAAAAATATGTTTCTGAATGCACAGTGCTCTCATGCCTTTTATGCCTAAATCGATAGTACAAGCTTTATTCATGGCAGCATTCCCCAAATCTCTGTCCATTACGCTAAACTACATGTATGGACACAGTCCATTTCTTTCTCCATGCATGGTCTGCATTCTCTGGCTCCCTGAGGCCATGAAGTGGTCTAAATGTCTCGCTAAAGGAGTCCCCAGTGCACCATGTCCAATGATACATGTGGCCCTTAAGACTGCCTTCAGCAGTCAGAGGGCCATCTCCCCGCCTTGAGTGCTCCAGCATAGCACCACAGGAGCGTTCATTTGCATCCCTTTCATTAAGCGCTGGGAGAGCGCCTGTCAATAGGAATCAATGCACTTCTCTCTGTTAATCAACCACGCTTTTTTTATCAGCACCCACACGCACACGGGCCGTCACTGCCAATCCCCTCATTATGATACGACATCCAGTCAGATAATACCGCTGATTTATACAGAGAGAGAGAGAGAGAGAGAGAGAGAGAGAGAGAGAGAGAGAGGGGGAGAGAGAGAGAGAGAGAGACAGACAGAGAGAGACAGAGAGAGATAGAGAAAGAGAGATAAAGAGAGAGAGAGAAAGAGAGAGAGAGAGAGAGAGAGAGAGAGAGAGAGAGAGAGAGAGAGAACGGAGAGAGAGAGAACAGAGAGAAAGAGAAAAGAGAGAAAGAAAGAAAGAAAGAAAGAAAGCAAGAAAGAAAGAAAGAAAGAATAAGAAAAACATGGTGATTTATACAGAGGGTAAGACAAGGAGAGTAAGAGTAAGAGAGTAAGTGAAACAAAGAGAAAACAGAAAGAAAGGGGAACAGAGACAGGGAGTGAGAGAGAGAGGGAGAAGGGAAAGAGATAGAGAAAGCGCGTACATGAAACAAATAAGAAAGAAAAAAGAAAAAGAAAAAGAGAGATAGAAGGGAAAGAGAAAGAGTGTAAGTGAAAGAAAGAAAGAAAGAAAGAAAGAAAGAAAGAAATGAAAACATATGAAGTAATTCATACAGAAAGAAAGGAACAGAGAGTAAGGGGTACAATAAGTGAAAGTAAAACAAAAGACGAATGGAAGAGAGACAGACTAAGTAAAAAAAAGAGAAAAGAAAAGGGGAAAGAGAAAAAAGAACAAAGAAAAATGCAAAAGGAGAGAAAGTGAATGTGTTAAGGCAGAGAGGCTAATTGAGGGGAGGGATGACTGACAGACAGCGTGCACTGAAGGATAGAGGACGCGGTCTGGTGCATGGGCATGTACAGGTGGCAGAGCGGCAGTCACTGCTGATAGCATATTTAAGCCTCCGAGCCTTCCTGCCTAAATGTGCCCATAATTGTAGATTGCAGTGAGAAGCAGCCCGCTGATGATAATGGGCGCTCAGACACGTTGCCAATCAGCCTTCATTAAAACGCAGCTAAATCACTCCCCATAACGAACAAATGGACCTGAATGAGAGTGGCTGAGACATCATGGTGGAACATCCCTGTTCTGTTGTTCTATGCAGCCATTAAAATCAATTGTATTATCCATACTCCATTTAATTTCCCATTCCTATATGCATATGTAGCACTGAAAAAGCTCAAAGGCCGTCATGTTCATTTGTGAGGCAGTGGAACCGAGGCTTTATAAATTAAATGGATCATTGGCTTGTGTGGTGTGGGCCTTTGTCGGTAACCCGTTGTTCCAGTCCACTGCTGCATGAATGCGTGCATGATTTCCTCCTCTAAGCTGACTTTTTTCAAGCACTAATGCAAATGTACAGTTGATCTTACAGTCTTACCCACTGATTGAAATGACTTTAACATAGCTACTGTACAAAATAGCCACAGACTCAATATTCACTGCTGGCAAAGAAACACAAATCATGTCAGACTAATTTACTGATTAAGTGTTTGAGGTTTTAAACTTCAGCTAAATAGACGTCATGATTGTTACCTTCCTGCTAACCTAACATTGTAAATCTACCACTCTTAAGTAACATTCACCTTTTTTCAATTCTCATTTATTTATCTTAACTTTAAGTTTACATAGTTACATCTATTACGTCTAAATAGTTCCACCAAAATACGTCCCAAAGACCAGCTTTATCATACCTACTGTAACAACACATAGTTTCTAGACGGAATTGAAGACGAGCTGTTGAATATGCCAAGTGCCAACTTATCATGTCCATTCACTAAGGACATGCATCATTTAAATCCTCTGACATTTACTGGCATTTTAAACGGTAATAGGGAAAAAGTGGCTTCTTCTCTACGACAGCCATCAAGCTTCTTATCAGCTAAAAACGAAATCACCATAAAGTTCGAGCCAAGACGTTAGAGGGGAAAAACGGAACTCTGTTGGCTGGATGTTTTGGCTGTGAAATTGGGTTGAGTACTGACAGATTAGGTTGAGGGGATCGCTGGCGTCTTAGCAGTTCCCTCATTTGCGGCCATTTGCGGACCAGCCTCAGCTGTGTCTCCTCTAAAAGGCAACTGAATCCTGTGAAAAATAAACAACAAATCACTTGGTCATTACCACGCATCTGTGAGGGGGGAAATTAATTCGGCCATTAGCTCCTGTAAAACGTGTGATTACACATTATCATTGGGTGGCAACATGCCTGCTGTCCACGCTCGCAATGAAGTGGTGGGGGGGCATTGAAAAGGTTGGGCAGCGCAGAGAAAACGAACAACAAACAAGGCCAGGAAATCTATTAATTCATGATTAAGAGGGATAGAAATGGGACAGTGCTAGCCTAGATGCTAATAATGTTAGCATTATCTATCTAGCTTGCTAACATTACCTTAGCAAACTCTTTAAAAATATACTAGCATCTATGTACCATTTTAGTTCACATTCTGGTGCACTTAATGGTCACATAGTGGTGCTTAGTGACCTAATGCTGCCCTGGAATAGTAATTAATTAGCCATAGATAAACTTTTTCTATAACATCCAACTGTAACTGTTAATAATGATATAGGACAACTTCCAACTTCAGACAGACACAAGTTCAAATACACAAACAGTACTGGCACTTCCTACATCCAAAGTTAGAACGTCTTTTTTTTTTTCCACAACACCCACACACAATGTATCTCAATGACCCTGTTTACACCCGGTCACTTTATGCATCTTGAGTATCAAGATTGTATCTGGATAAGGCCAAGCCACATAAGAATTCAAGTGCAAATGCAACCAAGATGCATTTAAAACAGATACAAAGCTGATCCCTCAAATCACTTCAGGAGGTGGTCTGAGATGCATTTGAGTCACATTACAGCAGTGTAAACACATCCATTTCTGCAAGACACATTCGACTACCAAAACCTCTCCCAGTACAACCGAAACTCCTCCCCATGCAGTAGCCATGTCAATAAGAAAGATAATCATGGAGAATGCACAATTGGGGACCAGACGGTACAAAATGTTTAATATGGACAGACACTACTGCGCAAAACAACCTACAGATGAAGAGACTGAATGGATGAACAGTTGGTAACTGGTTGCCATGTAAGGAGCAGATTTGCATATACTGTCCCACAGCAATCACATTTCATCTGACTAACCGGAGACCCATTTGAGTACCAAGTGTAAATGCATGTGGCTAAAATCTTTTCAGGATTCAACCTTTCCAACACCAAGAGCACAAAACCGCTTCTCATCAAAACTGCAGGCATGCATCTCCCATCCCACCCCTAGATTACACCCCTGGAGAGAGGGATGATCCAAAAGCTAACAGGCTCAGCCTTTGTTCACATCAACCAGGTTTTACAGCATGAGCCCTGATGCTGTCAGAGGGTAGCGACACTGACGTGAGAGCAGGTTTGGCAACATCAAAGAGCGAGCTGTTTGATTGGATTAGAGCTCAAAGTTCTCCACAAGAGGCTGGGCTACACCCACATGACACGATCTCATCACTCTGCTGGCTTGTTTCAGTGTGTGCTTTATGGATCCCCTCTACATCCATTAGCACATAGACATGGAGGAGTCAGCAAGGTGCCATTAGCTTAATCCTCCTGCCTCCAAACAGCAGTCCTCTCAACCACCCGACTCCAAAACAAACAGCGGAGACAGTCGTAAATGCTTCTATATGACCCTGGAAAGGTCAAACTGACCATAAGGCAGTGAGTCAGAGAGTCTGCTGACCACCTGAGCTCAGAAATAAAGACAGCGCTCAGGACCATAAACCAGTCAATGTCTACACAAACATTGGGCCCTTCAGCAGCTGACAGTCATTTGTTTGAAATGGAGAGTAGTCTTTTACCTCAGAGGATACGAGGTGCTGTATATGAGGCAAAGGGGCACATGGCACAGACAAGATAATCAACTAATTAAAACTTAAAATTGATGTTGAGGAGTTGGAAATGGAAACCGAATTGGATCAAGGGCTTATATTCATGGATGGGGTGAGGGATTAAAGAGTAAAAAACTCAAAAGACAGTTCAAAGGACTCACTACTATCTGATCTACTGGAGGGAGCTCATTTTCACCCTCCTCCCCCCTCCTTTTCACCCTACCACAGGCTTTGGTTCAAAGTCAATCTGCTTCTTCGAGGAAGATTTGCCATAAAATCCCCAGTTTTGGTGGAACTGAGAAATTAGCTCAGACGGATTGGAGGAACAAAACAATGCCAGAAGGCAGCAGTAGCAGCGGCAGCCCCTCCACATCCAAAAAAAAAAAACCCTCATTCAGCCTTCACGCCTGTGGCAATGCCAGGATTTCAGAACAAAGTGGGCCTAAATAAGCCACGAGTAGGCCTGAGCTAATATTATTTTATGATTACCTTCAATAGTCGATGAATGATTAGATCCACACACTTTTAAAATCTACACAAACAGAATTCTAACAATAATTGAGGCTGTCAGAGATTAATCGATTTGCTGTTGAGCTGCATGTGCTTTTGTTCAATCTAATTTAAGCAACACATTTATAATGCACAAATAGCTGCTCATTCTCTGTTGCTTAACAAACCTCAATAGACTTGTTTGAATAGACACTCTGGCTGCTCTGACTTCTTACAACAGAAGAGCATTGTTCCAATACACTCTTTGCATCACTAAATCCAGTCATGCTTTTACTTGTTAGGCTAATATGTCAAATTGATTGTAATGAGCAAAATTTAATATCAACCACATTTTACGAAATTTGTTAAGCCTTCATGTTCATAAAACTGCTAAAATGCACAACAAAATGCATCTGAATTACTAAAAAAAGGGCTCATTTTGGTTTGGAAGCAAAGTAGGGCCTGAGCCATTACCGATGTCACACCTGCCTCACACATAAAGAAGACAGATCCTTCCACCTGGATGGCTGTGAATACCTCGACATCACAACATGCGATCAGTCTTCCTGATCGCGCTGCATCAGGTGTCTTGAGGTTATAAATACCTCAGGACTCACATCACTGTCAGCCAGTGGCCCAGCTAAACAAGAGCTCACAAAGGCTGGCAGTAATTTGCATCAACAGAGTGCTGGCAATTAGAACAAATGCACTCACCCCCCTCATTTCGGACAGGAGGACAAACACGAGCGAAGACTGACTAGAGGCAGCTCTGCCTCGGCTTCTTGTTTATGCATGGGATAAAAGGTCAGACGGCGTGGAAACTGAACCTGGGATAGAGGACAAAGGGTGGTATACGCTCTGAAAGACAGGCAAGGCTTTTCCGGCTAGGAGAGCTCCCTGGGTTTTATTTTCCTCTGCTGTCATTTAAAAGCGAATCGGGCACTACAACGGGGCTGACAGTAAGGCAATTAAAAGGCGGAGGGTGATAAAATATCCATATGCCACAGCGTTTAACGAGCCAACAGGTTCATTCTCCCAACACAAAGAGAATCACTCAATCTCTGTCTTCTGCTCACTGACTGAAAGGTCAGTTTACAATTGCTCGTATTCTCCCACTTTTTCCATTCCTTCCCTCTCCCTCTCTTTTTCTCACTCCATCTCCCTCCGTCCTTTTCCTCCTCTCTTGCTCTCTCTTTCCATTTTCCTTCTCTTCCTCCATCCCGTCTTGCTGAATAACCCCTCTTGCCTGTTTACTTTATGGGCCCCTGAAAGCAATTTCTCCAACGACAGAATGTTATTGTGGCAGATTAAACGCTACGAAATCTTGTGTGACACTCGGGCAGCGCCAGCTTCTCTCACCTGCTCTCACACATACTGCAGGAAAGCAGATGTGGCAGGCCGCTGATAACGTCTTACTGAGAAGACCCTCCTCATCAGGGGAAACAACAGAGGCACGAACTCACTGACTAGCAGAGATGGAGAGAGACTCTTATTACAAGCTCAACACACAAAGGAAGCTGATATATGATTTTCAGAGGACTGAGCTTTAGAAACAGAACATGCTGGAGAGGACACAATGTTATACTGCACTTCCACTGACTTGGCAACTTCCAAACACACGTATCTCAATTTCCATTATAACTGAGTACCTGTCAAAATGCCTTTGCATGCTGCTGCCTTTTTTTTTTTACATGTCAAGAATGCATTTATTTACAAATAAAGCATAACTTTATACAGATGCAAAAATAATAGAGATTAAAAATGCTGTTTGTTCCTTCACTGTTCTGTGCTGGTCAGTTCAAACAGTTCGAGTGGCAGTAGATCAACAGTGAAAATATCAGCTAAGTGGAACTATGTTCCGGTTTCTATGAGGGACATTAGACAAGTGATTTATGATCACTGTTCATGCCAAGTACCAAGAGCTAATACCACAACCAAGAACTTCTCCACTACAGGCTTGTTATCATTTGAAAACACAACATCCTATTCAACATCCAGAAAACAAGCAACAATGGAGCAATTACTGCACTGCACTGCAACTACTGCACTGTACTAACTGTCTGAAAGCTACTGGTATGATGACGGGCCTTTTACCTGAAGGGTTAAAATGTGACTGTGATTACATCACAACAAATAGATCTTCTGTTAACACAGTTACATAAAATAATTCTATTAGAAAAGAACAGAAAAAAGGTTGAATTCCTGCAGTTTCGTTTGGACGGATGGCTGCTTGAGCTTTCTTCACGTATTGCTGATGTGTCAGTTGAAAAGCTGTGTGAAGCTGACAGTGATGATGCGCTCTGATGTGGAACTGATCGGGTAGGTGTTGAGGGATTTGTGAGAAGGTTGTATTCAGGTTAAGTGAACATAGGGGTGACCCATCCTAGTCTTCGTTAAATGGATGAAAGCCACGCTGGAATCCAAGAATGCCTATGAATACAGCTACCTGATATGGTATGGACTGCCTTGTGTCCCTCTCAATAAAAGAGTACTTTAGGGAGGTGGAATGTTGTAAGCAGAAGGGGTGATATGGAAAAGTCTTCTTAAATCATGTCCCAAGCAATGTGCTAGCTAGAACACAGAAGCAACTCTTTAGAAACTGAGGTTCTTTTTGCACCCCTACTATAACCTGCTCAAATAATCCAATGGCAAAGCATAGAGAACAATTCAGCATCGGTGGTTCACTTCTCACAGTTTCATCTCCAACTCACTGTTGTCATTTTCCTTTATCAGATCCACCATCAGATTGAAATTCAACCGACTGCTCTGCTTTCTCATCATGTCCTCCAAATCTTCATAGGGATGACGAGAAGAAGGCTTGCTTGTGCCTTCAGCCATATTGCATCAACTCAAAAGCTTAAGTCATATTAATGCTATACCCCTGCGGAACTTTCATTTTCCATCAAAGGCTGTCATATCTGTGGGCCGGCTGGAAGAGTCGGATCCGCAGAGAGACGAAGCCGATAGATTAAATCAGCATTACTGCTGGTCATTTTCACAGCCCGAGATAAACTCAGCTGAAGATAAGGTTTCCTCTTTTCTTCCCTCATCTTCGCGGGGAAATCAGCGCACATCGACCAATCTGCTCGAGTTAGGGCTCAATCAGACTTGACAGGGTCCGTTTGACCACACTCGCACTCTTTCACTAACACTTTCAGTCTTTTTTTTTACCCTTTTCTGACTGATGTGTTTTTATTTTTTTTATATCTTTCATGGCACTTTTCGTTTCATCCCAGCTTGTTCTTCTTTTACTCATTTCTCTCTTCGTCTCTCTATTCATCTCTCCCCAGAATCCTCTCTTCATCTTTCACTCGCTGTTTTTTTCTCCACTCATTCTTTCCTATTCTCTCTCAGGACTGATGGCGGCAAGTCTTCTCTCATTTTCACATCGTGTGAGTGACAGCTGCAGTTCAGACAAAAGCAGGCTGATAATACTGCTGGCTTACCGCACCCTGACTTCATCTACTCATCACACTGACGCACCGCTGTGCCCCCAGCTCCCCCCTGCCATTCCCCCGGCCAAGTGCCCCCGCTCCCTGAGGGGTGGCGCTCCCTAATAAGCCGTCCTACTGCGGACGAGAGGCATGCTTTTTGTTCCTCTCTTTGTGCTCACTCTTTTCCCTGCATGGCCTCCAGCACCCTATTCACAGAGCCATGAGGCGTGACAAAAGGAGCGGGCGGCCCGATTAGCCAGGCCACGGACGACTGGCAAGGCAAGGAGCTCTGCCAGTGCATGCTCGCCCCCATTGTTACAGAATAGCTGATGCCAACTGCCCAAATTAGAGGTGTACAATTCTCAATCAAAATCATTTGAAATAAGCATTCAGTTTAGACCTACGAAAGAAGAGACAAAACCTTGCTTGTTTTTTCACCATTGTCAAACAAAACAATGTGGTTTGGGTTGGGTTGGCCTCTGGACTGGCCAAGAGAAACCTGAGGAGAGATGGGGAAAAGTGCACCTTCGAAAAACTGAAAGAAGGGGCTGAAAAATTACACAGCAAAAAATTAAAACACCCGAGCAACAGCCAGGAAAACGCCAAAAAAAAGAAAATCAAAAGTGTTGCAGCGGAGTGTAAAAGTGTGTAGTATGTCAGATTTTTCACAAAAGCCAGTATTATTACAAGTAAACATCCTTAAAAAAGGTTCAACAAGGAGGTTCTTGGATGCCACAGAAGAACCACTTTTTGTTCCCTAAAGAGCCATGTTTTAAAAGAGATTTCTGAGTGTGAAGAACCTTACAAAGGTTTAAACCTCCACATAATGCTCATGTTCTATACCAATTCAAGGGCCCCTCCTAGAACCCTACTTTACGTGGAGGGTCTTCAAGCACTTAAACTTTTGAAAGGTTCTTCACTGAAAGAATCTTTCAATCAATAGTTCTAAAGAGTTACCTAGTGATAGATTTCTTAGGTTCAACAAGGTGGTTCTTGGATACCCAAGAAAAACTACTTTTGGTTCCATAAAGAACCATGTTTCAAAAAGAGATTTCTGAGTGTGAAGACCCTTTCAAAGGTTGAACCTCCACATAATGTTCATGTTCTATACCAATTTAAGGGGACCCTCCTAGAACCTTTACTTTACGTGGAGGGTCTTCAAGCCTGTAAACTGAGCCACCGACTGAAAGATTCTTTAGGGAACCAAAATGGTATCATGGAAAGATGCCCATTTTTTCGATACAGTATATCGCTGTTGTTGGAAAAAAAACTTCATATCTCCATTGTTGTCGTTTTTCAGTTTTTCGCATAATTTGAAAAAACCTGTTACCCTTTATACTTTGTGTAAATATTATGAAGAATGGACCAAAAGAATTACTTGGAAAAAAGTCTGGATCCACTGACTTACATTAAAAGTAAAGTAGGTTTTCCCCTTTCCCTGTAAAGTTATCATTTTGGAGATATGGTTTTCTTCTGACAACAGCGATACACTGTAAAATGTAGAACAGTACAGAAGTTGATTTAATTTAATTACAGAAGTTGGTCGTTGAGTATTTTTGAAATTTCAAATTATGTAAAATGTTTTTGTTCATCTTTGTTGATTGATTCAAAGCTTTAATTCAAGTTAAATAAAAGCAGTTAAATTGCTTGTTACCACAGGACTAATCATTTTATTATAATAACACAAATCAACAAAATACGCTTGCTAGCAGCCACACTGGTAACTTTGAAGGCTATGGATGACTCACCAATCTAATCTCCGGGTACCTAGCCAGTTTACTAGCTAAGAAAAAAAACAGTTCTCTTATTAGTTTGAGGTTCTTAGAACATAATTGTTCATTACATAGCTAAAATACTTCATAAGTAAAGCAGCCTGCTAACAAACTAGAGAGGTCTCTGAGACTGATTCCAGTTTAATTAAAGTGACAATGTGAGTATAAAGTGCATTACTTTGTTAAACAAATGTTATCCCTTGTCAGTGTATAAAAAACACAGAAAATGAAATTAAAAATCAAAAATAAATTCTGACATCAGAATCAAAAGCCAAATCAAACAGATTTTGTTAATCTTACACCTGTAGCCAAAGCGTACCTCCAAACTCACACAGGCACACATATATGGAAACACACACACATAAACGCCTCCTCTTTAGAAGTAGAGAGCTCTTGTGGAGAAGAAAGCGAGGAGATGATAATGAAGGCAGAGGAAGCTGAAGCCTCTCTAAGCTGGAATACACGCAGGAGTCAATGTGAAAGCACACAGAGAAAAGGTTATGAATGCGAAAGCACACCTCTACCCCACCACTACCTAGGAGACCACAAAATTAACCAGCCTGGATTTTTCACACGCCGCCCTGACTCATCCTGCCACCCCCCCCACTGTTTCTCACTCAGCACTTCTGTCTCTTTCTCAAACTTTCAGCTCTCTCTCTGTCTTTTGCTCTAAAGAGCGAGACTAAGTCCTGCAGCTGTTCTTCTCTCACTGAACGCATCCTGTCTCCCTATGTCCCCCTGTCACATAGACACTCTTAGCAGAGACAGAAAGAGTTACAGTTGGAGCTGTTTGCAGTCAGCTTTTGTGTTTTAGCAGTCATCTTTCACAGCTACACTTAACTTGGTGCTCAAAAATCCAGAGAGGTAGAATTAACCCAAGACAAGTCCAGTACAGAAATGGGCCTGATGCTGGACTAAAGTGGAACAAAATACAAATCATCCACAATCTGGGTCTGCACTGGTACCAGAACGGCATGGCTTCGGCCCACATGTGGGACAATGGTGTGATACACTATTTTATCTTACAAACTTAACCCTACATGTATGTTCAAATTGTGTTCTATTATACTTGTTCGGCTACGCCTGGCTGATTCCACCACTTCAATCAACAGTGAAAGTTTGGGAAACAGAACTCTTCCCCTGATCACCGCTGTGCTGCTGCTGTTGCTGCCAGCAGTGGCATAATTTTCCATCGCTGCTCCATTGAAAGATATCATCCGATCTTGTAGTTGCTGTCATAATGTAAATGCAGCATTATTAATATCATTTTGCTGTACTATTTAATACAATGTTAATGTCATGTCTCTTCTCAGCTCTGCTGAAACCACTGCTCCTCGCTCTGTTACAGACTCCAACTCCCAAAATCCTCTGGGAGGCCACATTAATCCAGACTCTTTGCAACCCACCTATCCACGTCCAGTCTCTCCTGATTATTGATTACTTCCACCTGTATTCCTTGTGCTCCTTTAGAGTTAGTATAAAGCCTTTAGGTAGGTTCATTGCAAAGTATTGTATCAGCCTGCTGTTCATTACAGAGCCTTTTTTCTCTGTACAGATTTTCCTGGTTTTTGACTGTGCTTGGTTTCTCGTTTACGTCTTCTGCCTGACCCCTTCTGGCCTTGTTCGTGTTCAGACCTTTTTGCCTGCCTTTTTGACCTTGTCTATGTCTCGCTTGTATATACCTATTAGCCTGTGTTTGACATTAGCCCGTTTCTGTCTCTGGTTTTAACCAGGCAACTCTGCTCGGATCTGACCCATCCAGACCCCTCACAGTTAATTACATAGTTAGTTACATCATGAATTACATTTATAGTACATTTTCCTTCTTTATGGACAGGTTCATCTGGGCATTTCTGAATTTTTGTTTGTTCTGAATTTAAAAATGACAAAAACAAGGCAAAAACATCAAAAGATTCAAAACAATTATTTTTCGTTACCATAATTCATAAAAACCATCTACTTATAAACAAGTGCGGCACTGTTTTGGCAGAAGTTTTTTCAATAAGCTACAAGCGGGGAAGAAAAATTAAAAAGCACATTACATTATGCTTTTGTTATTGCCATCGACTTCTTAACAGTCTCTTGTGGTAATAATTAGTGGCTTATGTTTTGCAGCAAAATAAATAAATAAATAATAAATCAATTAAAAAAAAGTCTTTTTTTTTACTGTTAGTCAGTCCATTCTCACAAAATTATCATCATAGGAGTCTGTTACCATGGTAACCCAGTTAACCAGGTACATGTCTACTGCATTCTGATGAAAACAGGTTCACAGCACTGCTATTTCAGTTTTTTCAGTATTTTTTTTTAAACAGCACAGGAAAGAAAAAAAACAAGATGATGCCTTTCTGCCTGCACGTACACAGACCCGCAACAAAGTGCTAAATAAAGCCAATGTACAATTAGCAAAATGGCTCCCATTATTAGAACAGAAAGCATAAAATCCAGCTTGCACAGACAAACGGAAAACAGTCTGGAACAGAATGCAGAAACGTCCGAGACTGAAAACTCCAAACATGGCAGCATGTCCATCTGTGGCTGTTCCGGTAAAGAGCCATAATACAGAGCGCGGCCTAGACCTGAATCAATTATTAAACCCCTGCTCTCCATCTTGCTCCTCCTGCGCTAATGTTGTATATTTACTGTCTGGGAGATTAAGGCCCTGATCTCTTTCACAAACAGTGCCTGGCTGCTGTCCATGCAGATGCCACGTACACTAAAGCTGAACTGACACACGCTGACGGTCCATAACAAGCACACGCTTACAACGACGTTTAAAACCCTGACACTGTTAATCTTTAGGCAAACTCTACGAAGACCAGTTCTAGCCAGAGCCTCGTCATTCTCTGGAATCGAATTAAGTCTGCTATGCTCTCTACGTTTTAATCCAAGATAATTCAGTTAGACTCCGGCGACAGCAATGCACACATTGGGGTGATTTGTAGGAATCCATGGTGAAACGAAAAGGGTGTTAAGAAGGTAGAGAAAAACATATGCTTGAAGAGAAAAGCACACAAAGTTAAAACTGATGGCTACCCAGGACACAGAAAACACTATCAGGACAACTTCAGTAAATTCCTAACTCTTTATTTAGTGCTAGGGGTGAGAGCTGGATTGGCCAGTTGACTGACAGTGGCAGACTCCACAAAGAGAGAAGGCAAGACTGCAGTGAAGCTGGTTTAATCCAGCCTCATTGATCAGGAGCCACTTGTGCTCTGAGAGAGAGGAGAGAAAGACAGCATGCTTAAACATAGTCAGGCCAACCTCACAGGGCTAAAATCCTCAGTCCTTCAGCCAGCCGCCCAGACAGAGGTGGCCAGAGGTGACCACTGCAGGGCTGGATGCGATCAATGACAAAGACACGCTGAAATAATGAACCTCTGCTGTGCCCTCCAACAAGAAGGTGAAACAAAATTGGTGTCCTTAAAGCGACAGTTTGATGAAAAATCAAAGTTACACCAGTTTCTACTTTCCCAAATGTAGTCAATTAGGACATGTTTGGTGTCTGACGCTTCCTTCTTTAGTTTTGAACTGGATGCCACAAGGCCAATATAGCTAAACAAATAATGGAAGCTTATACCCCACCAGTTAGCACTGTGCAAGCTGTATGTCTAAATCACACCTATCTCAAACTGTGTTGAGTTGTTAAATAATCTCTAACAGATTTGATTGTGTTTTTTTGATTTTTGCTTTTCTATGAACATAGACAAAAGCATACATATACAAAATAGCAGATCCTAAAACCCGAATTTTTTGCATAATTTTGTCCATTTTTGTAGATAACATGTCAAAGTGTCAGAAACTACATAAGCAAGTTTATCTGAGCTCCAGACTAAAAACTAAAAACCCAAATTCAGACATCAAATGCATCTTGGCTTATTTACTAAACTGGCTGTAATGCTGCATTTACTTGTTGCTACATAAACAGCGACGGTACGTGACTGATGGCGGGATGAAGCTGTGTCAGTGTTGTCAAGGTGATGGTGTTACTGGAATAACAGTGGCACTTCTGCCTGTGTGCAGGGCGAAGGTGTTATGCACTATGCCAGGGGTGTCAAAGGGTCTTATTAAAAATTCTCTACAAATCTGTGGGCCAGAGAACATCTGTGTTTTTATTTGATTGTTAAATAACATTTTGCTAGAACCTAAACTGGTCATTGTTTATTCAAAACACGCCCAAACACAAACATCAAAATAAGGGCCCTTGTAGTGAACCTTGAAATATTACATAATGAATACTTGAAATATTCAAAAATAATAAAATAAATAAATAAATATACAAATAGGCTACAGTACACAACATTATGCACATTAAAATAGGCTACATTACATTACATTAAGCACATTATGCTGCAGCGCATGCGGGGGACTGTAGTGCAAAGAGCTGTGAAGCAGGCTAATATTAAAAGAAAATGAAAATGATTTTGGGGGTCCAGATAGGATTATGCTACAGGCCTGATCTGGCCCCCGGGCCTTGTGTTTGACACATGAGCACTATGCTATCTCATCTTCTGAACATGCGTGAATGTTTCTCAGTACATCAAAATGGGTTTTGCTGTACATGTTACAAGCATTCAGTGAAAAGTCAATGTCCAGTTTATTCCAGAGCTACTGTCAGTGGCAAAAGTTTCCATTGCTGCTCTTAAGAAAGATTTGGAACATCTGGTTTGCCCTTGTCTGTCTTCCTTCATCATGTAGTGTACTGGGTAAAATGAACAAATAGAGGTTTTGCCAAAATAAAGCTTTGATAGGTAAGGCATGTTGGTGATGCTGCAGTGCGTAGCTTGAAGAATCATTCTACCGGTCTTCTGCTTAATGACACATCAGTAATTCAGACATTACAGAGTCGTGAAGAGATCTCAGAGCTGGTTTGACCCAGGATGAATGGCTGAGGCACTGAAGGCACTATACAGTAGGCTGTTATTGTCGGTGGGCTTTGAAACAGAATCTCAACAGTGAAGTGATGGTTCCAAAGAGTGCCTATCAGTGAGTGGTGCCAGTCTTCAGAGAGATGGACAGTGGGATCTGTGAAAGCTCTGACAGACAAGTTCAGACAGACTGCGAGGAGCCGGTGGGTTTGCGTGTGAGAGCAGACAGCCAAGAGAGCATGCCTGAAGGGGCACGGGCAAAAGTGGCTGTGCCAAGCCCCTGCCAATTAACAGCCTGCTCAAGCACACATACACACAGCACCAGAGAGCAGTGCCCTAATGGCTTTAGCAAGCACAGCACAGCCCGGCTCAGCCCAGCCCGGCAGAAAACAAGGGATGAGGAATGAGTGCATGTCTCCCACGTCAGCCAGAGAGAGAGAGAGAGAGAGAGAGAGAGAGGAGAGAGAGAGAGAGAGAGAGAGGGAAGGGAGAGACAGAGGAGAGATGTAGAGAGAGAAACCGAAGGGAGAGAGAAAATGAAACAAAAAAGAGAGGAGAGAGAGAGAGAGTGACAGAGAGTGACAGAGAAATAAAAAGGGGAGAAAGTTTGAGAGAAAAGGACAGAGAGAGAAAGAGAGAGAGAACATGAAAGAGAGACAGCAGAGATAGCACATAGAGAGAAACAGAAGTGAGAGGGTGCAAAACAAAGAAAAAACAGAGAGAGAGAGAGAGAGAGAGAGAGAGAGAGAGAGAGAGAGAGAGAGAGAAGAGACAGATACAGAGAAAGAAAGAGGGAGGAAAAATTGAGAGAAAAAGAAAAAGAGAAAGAACATGAGAGAGACAGCTGAGAGAAACAGAAAGAAATAGAATGTGTAACAGTGTGGAGACCCTGTTACTGGACATCCTCTCTTTGTCCAGCTCACACACACGTACAGTAGTTGATAGCAGCAGCGGTGGGACTGTGTCTGGTTGCCGCGGTCGAGAGCAGGAGACATGGCTGCTTTAGCCATCTCAGCCTCCAGCTGTTCCTCTTCAGCTCATCAAAATTCCACAGGCCGCACACTGAAGAGCCTCTAATACGCTGAACCACGGCTAACACAGACAGAGCACTGCCCTCACTCTCATACGAAACTGATCCCAGCACAGTCAAAGGTGAACACACAGCAAAATGAAAAAGCCAGAAACACTCGGGATATAAAAACAGCCTCCTAAAACAAAGAGGGCACTTGTTCTACCAAGAAGAGGAACCCTACACGAGCAGAGGTGTGTGCCAGACCTGCTCTTTACTCACATGGAGGTTTATTTTTACATATCGTGATAATGTGGGCTCATATATATGTCCTATATGCATTATATATCATTGCTGTCTTAAAAAAAATTGAACAAAAAAATCTCCAAAATGGTCATTTTAGAGGAAAAGGCAAAAACGATCTTTATACATAAAAGTAAAGAAAATTGTCTATATGTAACAATAATATGCCTCATATCTATGTATGTATATATATATATATATATATATATATATATATATATATATATATATATATGTAGTACCTGTGGAATGAGTGTATATATGTATATCGCTGTTGTCAGAAAAACACCTAGTGTCTCCAAAATGGTAACTTTACTGGAGAAAGAAAAAAACATACTTTTAATATAAGTCAATGGAACCATACATCTTTTCAAATGGGGCATTTCTTTTGGTTCATTCTTCAGGAAAATTATGCACAACATAAAGGGCAACAGGCATTTTCAAACTATATATATATATATATATATATAGTTGCGAACATTTCATGATGAATGCACCAATAGGAATGGTCAAAAATGGAGATACAAGGATTTGACGCAACAATGACGCTATGTATAATAATAATAATCATAATAAGTCCTATATGTATTTTATATATGTAAGAATCTGTATATATGATAAGAATTTTCTAAGCCTAGCTCTAAACCTAACTCTAATCTTAACCTCAGTAACCAAAAAGAAAGGTTTTTACTCTTTCAGTTTTAAATAAAGAAATTTGTAGCTTTGTTGTTAAAAACACCTTCCAAAGTTAAGATCATTTTGCTGATCATTACTGGTTATTCAGGGTTTACCTGGTCTCAAAAAATGTATGAAAACAGATACACAAACACATATATGCACACACAGACGTGCACATGCACACACGCGCACACTTCCCCACTCTCATCTCAAGTGGTAATATTTCACCATCGCTGAAAACGTGAATGAGCTTTAGATGTAGATTTACGCCTGCCTGACACCAGCGGACCAGACGAGAGGTCATATTTCATCGCCTCCGACACACACAATAATCAGGCTCCGCTTAGCAATTATGCTGCACTTAATGCAAATAGATGGGCTCAGAGAATCAGCATTTGAATGGGGAAAAAGGGGGCCTTCTGCTAGCGCCAGCTCATTACACACACCACTGACCTCACTCTACGCACAAAGCACCTTCCATTCTCTCCAGACCGGATAAGAGGAGACGCCGGGGCTGCCTGCCCGGCCAGAGAGGTGCAGCGGTGGGCAACACTGGGCCTTCACCAGCAGTCTGAAAGTCTGAAAATCACTGCGTTGCTTCACATCTGTTGCATTTCTTAGTTGGGATTGGATGTAAATCTGCTGAAGACATTATGAGGCCTGGGTATTCTCGGGCACCACTGACAGGTTTACATTACAGGGCCTTTCACTAATATACTGAGCAGATGACAGAGGAGTGATGGGCGGCTGTATCGTGGCTGGGTAATCTATAAAAATACATACAAAAAGCACATGGCTGTATAGAAGCCTTTACATTTTATGACTCTGGAAAAACAATGTAAAATTACACAAAAATAGACAATCAAAACAACACTAGCAGCTTTCCTGAATCCTGGATTTTGTCTGCACTGTTGCATAATTTTACAGGTTATAGTAAGTCATCAGTGCGACAAACCACACAAGCAGGTCTTTTTGAGATTACGTAACAACTTTTACCCCCAAACTGCTGCTTTAAACCAAAGATGCTATGGCTTCAGTAAGCCTAGCTGCTTCCTCCCCTCTGGATACGGATGAACCAGCAAATTAGCCTATTCACATCTTTCCCTCTTTCTTCCTTTCCATCTCTGTAGCTCCCTCCATCCCTCCACAGGCCGAATGCTCTCATTAGCCATGAAGCAGCGAGGGGGGACAGGGGAGACCGGACTGCTATGGCCTCTTTAAAACAATAAGAGCACTGAGGGGGAGGGGGAGTAATAAAGTAGAGCAGGAGGGACAGTGGGCTAATCACAGTACTGGAGGATCAGTGTGTGTAAGTGTATGCAGATCTTGGATGTTTTAGTGATAACTGTGTCTGGCTCTGTATATGTATGCAGCCACATAAATAAATAAGTAGAAACATATATCCTAGACCTGGGAGACCACCAAACTGTCACCATCAGATAAACAGTACTTAAAGCTTTCATCTCTGAGAGAGAGGAGAAAATCAAGCTGTTTCAGATCTGAAAAAATCCACAGGTGTTTTTGTCCATCCTTCCACTGTGAGAAGACACTCAACAGTATGAGTCTGAAAGGATGTGTAGCTGTCAAGAAGAACCTCACTGAGAAAAGGAAAAAAGAAGACAATTTGTAAATCAAACAAAGAAGATGCTGATGTTCTCAGAACAATAGACTGTCCACTGCAGAGTCCAGGCCTCAAAATGATTGCATGTATTTAGGATTACGTGGACAGTGAGAAGCAGAAAAGGCAACCAACTTCTAAGACTGAACTTTGGAGGTGTGGAAAAATATCTCTGCAGATTTCTTTAAAAAAAAAAACTGAAAGCAAGACTCACCAAAAGAATGGATGCTGTAAAAAAAAGGCAAGAGTGGAAACACTAAACACTGAAAATGTCTGTTGACTTCTACATTGTATGTAAATTTCATGATGAATGGACTAAAAAATGACCCAAAATGACCTCAAAAAAAGTCTGGTTGCACTGACTTACATTAAAAGTAAAGCAGGTTTATCCTTCTCCTGTAAAGTTGTCATTTTGTTTAGTTGTTTGTGTTATGAGAATGTGTAAATACCTATGCGTGTGTGCGTGTGTGTGTGTGTGTGTTTGTGTGTGTATTTTAGGGTTAGTGGGGGTGTGAATGTGTGTATCAGTGTGTGCATATGTGTCCCCTTCTGTTTTCTTCTCCATTATTGAATTAGGACTCAGAGTCCTCTACTGGGTATCCCACATAAGGGAAGGGGAGGGGTCAAAGGTCATGACCTTCGGTCATGGCCACGCAGCAGGATGAGCAGAGAGCCCCAGCTTGGGGCATCATTTCAATTACTTTATCAATGTTGGGTCAAAATCAATAGAGGGGGTCAGAGAGCTGGCATATGCAGACAGATGGGACAGCAAAAGGAGCCTAAAAGGCCTCGTCTGACAGAACAGGCCACAGAGAAAACATCGGCCCCGTTCAGTACCAATATTTATTGACCTATAATTTACCTTCCAACGTCCGACCACTGCTTCGCCAAGCAAAGACGTCTGCCTCCATCATCAGGAAATGACTGAATTATGAATGGAGGCTTATTAATGTCTGTCCAGGCTCAGGCCGGATGCTCAGTGGTTAAGTGCCCCCGGACTAACAAGCGAAGGACAGAAGTGGAGGGGGGGGGAGAGAGAGAGAGAGAGAGAGAGAGAGAGAGAGAGAGAGAGAGAGAGAGAGAAAAAAAAAGAGAGACAGACAGAGAGAGGAGAGAGTGAAAGAAATAGAAAGACAGAGAGAATGCTGAGAAAAAGAGGGGGAAAAAGAAGAGACAGCGACAGCTGACAGAGAGATGGAGAAAGAGAGAAAAGAAAGAAGACAATAAAGAGAGACAGAGACAAAAAGACAGAGAGAGAGAGAGAGAGAGAGAGAGATTTCAAATTGAATTCCAGGCTGTCAGTCCTTATATATGTTAATATGCTTTCTCTAAATGACCTCTGCATTCAAACCATCATTATCCACTGACTGTGGCCTTGCACGGCCTCTGTCACACACACGATCTATAGCTGGCCAGTCCTTCGGGCCTAATGAAGACATATTAGTGATGAGGCTCACAGCGCTGTTTAGAGCACAATGAAGCACAAAGTAGTAGTCATTGGGGTTAATGCCCAACTGCATCCATCACAAATACTCGCCGCCACCACCACAGCCATCAATCAATCAATCAAACAGTGATGAGCAGGATCTGCAAGATCATCATTCTGATTAGGAACACCGCCGGGGCAGATTACAGCACTAATGTAATGATTACTATCAGCATTTACTGACAAAGTGTGAGCATAAAAGGGCATTAGAGGCTGCATCCAGAACAGACAGAAATTAAAATATTTTATTGGTCATTTTGATTGATATTAAGATTAACACAGATCAGTTACAAATAAAAATCACAGAAGGCTACTGAGAGAGTAAAAGAAAGAGAGACAGAGTGACTGGGAGAGTGAAAATGACTGACCCTGAGTGGGCACTTTAAAAAAACTGCCTTGCTGATGTACAGAGAAAATATTAGTTGGAGCCTGATGTACTGAACTTTTTGCACCAGTTTCAGGATGCATTCTGCTGAATGCACAGTTTGTGAACAACACGCATGTAAAAATACAAAAAGCATTTATGCACGGGAGGATCACACAGTGCAGCTTTAGTTAAACAAATGTTAATTTCAGGTGGATTTGGAGCTCGTACTGCGGTTGCATCACGGCACATTTTGCACTAGGCTTGTAAATACATCTGGCCAAATGTCTGCTGATGTGCAATTTGTGTTACCCATCCTCTAGCTCTTCATCAATGATCAGTTTCTGACCACAGAGCTGCTTATGACTGGACATTAGCAGTGATAACGATGGCTGTAAAAATTGCAGCAACACCGCTATGCCTGACACACTCACAACAGAACCACAGACATCACTACCATACTGAGAAGGGTCTGGCTGCAGACATGCACTCTCAACCTGACATGCTCAGCCTGACATGCCATTGTGGTACAGAGTGCATGTGCATGTGACGTCACTGGGGCTGAGAGTGCATGTCTGCAGCCAGACTCTATTGACCATACCTGCAGTGTTGAGAAAGGGCCACCTCTTACATAATGTCTGTACAACAGTGCCCTGTGGTGAGAAACTGACCAATGAGGAATAAGGGAAGAGCAGAGGCCACCAGCTCCGCTCCTACCTACCTGAAGGTCTAAAACACCTCATTCAACTAATCAAGAACTTCAGAAGACAATAATTAGAAGGATCAGTTGAGGCTGATTAAGGTTGCAGCCAAAGCCTGCAGGAAGGTAGTTGGGTCATTCTACAGAAACGTCCACTTAATCTATCCATAGGAGTCACTGGTGTCCATAGGAGTCACTACTGTTAACACCAGTGACATTTTTAATGAAAAATGCATTTAGCAAAATGGCTGCTACAGAGTATCAAACCACATGTTGTCAATCATGGAATATCCACTAAAATATGTCATTTAATCCATTTGTATTCTATTTTTTCACAATTACCTAAGACTTCATATGAAATCATGAGCTAAATGAGAAAATTTCTGATAACTGAAAGACACAGTGGACTTACCATTTGCATTTCTTCATAGATCTTCAGAAAATATTTAAAAGGAAGTCAGGTGATGTCATCAGTGTGATTTTTATTTCAAAATAAGAGATGTTTTGTCACGCAGTAACACCAGTGACACGACTCCTGGGGACCACAACTTTTATTATATATTTTATAATGTTTATTTGGCATAAATTTCATAGTCATGTATAGATTATTGCAGTTAGAAATGCAGAAAAATATGTTTTTTACCTCAAAATATGGCACTCACCCCTTACACATGACTGTGAGGACGAGCACTTCTGTTGTGCTTGGAATTCTATATAATTGATTCAAAAACAAAAAATGCTAAATTGATGGCTCAAGAAGGTGTAATTGTTAAAATATTGTTTTATTTTAAAATATAAATAAATTGCAACCCTAACAAGTTTTTCAAGCATAATAAATCTGTAAACGAAAGGGACACAAATATAGACGTTTCCATAGAATGAGATAGCTGGTCACCACTGATGTAGAAGTAGCTGGAAAATTGGCTGAAAGTGGCTGAAAAAATGCACCTACAGATGAGACACAGTCTGCAACTGCACACTTGTACGGTGGATCTTTAAGGGAGGTGAACCTCACAAAGTGGACAGTGAGTGGAAGCACAGGAATGCTCTAATAAAGTGGATGAAGCTGGACTTCACTAGAAAAATGACTGTAATGATTATTGTTATGCTAGGTATTTCTGTAAGACTCTGCAGTATGAAAGCATTAGCAGGGCCCAGTTCTTTTAGCCTGATTGTTCCACTCCATTCTGAGAAACCATCCTTTCAATGAACCTAACCAATCTGCCAATAGGATAAAAGCAAAGTTCGGTGAAGCTAACTCTTCACTGAGCTTTCAGTCAATGAGAGACAAGCGATGGCTCCTTGCCAGTTGCACTCTATCTCCACACGGATGACCAAATCTACAGCTGCACTTAGGAAGGCCTGAGAAAACCTTGCTATACCTGATTTGGCTTGAGCGGTGGAGCTGCTTCAGTAAAAGCCTGAGGGATTAGAGGTGTGTGTAACTGTAGAGTTAGAGGAGCCCAGGGACAACACACAGATCAGAGCCTCTTTCCTCAGGCCTTTCAGCAGAAGACCTAATAAGGATGACAGGCTGGGAGAAAGCAGCTGCCCAACTGACCACCTCTGAGGCGGCAATGCTTTCACCAAAGACTGCAGGTGCTCTTTATAAAGCAAAGACAGAGAGGCAGGGAGAAAGGGAGCAGGACAGAGAGAGAGAGAGAAAAGTGAGAAGCTATTATCTGAACTAAGATCGCAATGTAATCTCTACTAATCCCCCCAACCAAACTCTGCCACTGCTGAAAACACAGAGACGGAGTGAATGAGCAGGGGGAAATGAATATACATGGCCGTACTCCTGCAGCATGATGAAAAAGAGCCTCTGAACTGTGCAATTGCTTTAATTAAGCCTCTACACTCCAGCTCAACTCCTGCAACGCCGCTGAACCCGTTCCCCAGCGCCGATAAGGGTCCGAACATCTTTCTCTCAGCATTCAGATCCTGCCCACAGAGCTTTTCTCTCTGTCTGCGTTTCACTCTCGTGCACTTCATCTCTCCATTTCAATCACTCTCTCTCCCCTATTATGTAACAGTACCCTCAAAACTTTCATTCTCTTTCAAACACATACATATCTAAACTAAATTACCTACAGTACTGAGCAAAAGTCAGAGACCACCCTTCATTTATTACATTTCCAGCCAAAACAGACATTAAAAACAAGTTCATTTTTCAGCATCAGGTGAAAAGACAGAAAACTTGGTAACACTTTATTTGGTAGTGGTCCTTTATGGTCCTAGATGATTGATAAACTCTTAACAGAGTATCAGTAACACATCAACAACATATCAGTGAAGTAGCAGTAGTGAAGCATCTGAATAAGTTGAAGTAAATATCTTGCAGATGTTCTGATGAATAATATGTTACTTCCATAACGCAAAACCTAACCCCCACCCTGGCACTAATTCTAATCCTAACCCTAACCTCAACCCAAAACCTAACCCTCATATGTTTTTGACGTTACTGAGAGTCCACTGAGTGTTTGTTTCATCTAAAGAAAGTATCACAGAAAACACATTTTAACAGAAAAGCCCGAAAAACTATATACAATACAGAGTTTCCCTTCTTTCAGGAGACCTACTCTCTGTTGTTCAAAGAAATCTGCAGGGATATTCCTCCACACCCTCAAAGTTCAGTCTTAGAAGATAGTTGCATTTTCTGCTTCTCACAATCCAAGTGAGAATCTTTTTTGTTAGATTTACAAATGTTCTTCTTTATTTTGAGCTTCTTGACAGCTACACATTCTTTCAGACTCATAGTATTGAGTCGTCTTCTCACAGTGGAAGGATGGACAGAAACGCTTGTGGATTTTTTCCAAATCTGAAGCAAGAATGGAGCTTGATTTTCTCCTCTCTTAAAGATGAAAGTACTGTTTATCTGAAGGTGACACTTTTGGTGGTCTACCAGGCCTTGTATGGCTGTAAGGAATCCCATTTGCATCTCCAGTTTTGTAAACTACCTTCCTTATGAAAGTGGATTATATGATTTCTAATCTCCTTCGAAATATCTCCTGAAAAATGCATCACTTGGCCATTCTGGACAGACTGGAAATCAACTAAATGAATGGTGATCTCTGACTGTTGCACAGTACTGTATGAATAATAAGAAATCAAAAATAAGAAATTATTGCTCTTCAAATGGAGAAAAGCACTTTACAAAGTCAAGCCCATTTTGTTTGCCCTGTAGGTCAGCTATGTTTTCTCTGGTTCCTACAATGTCAGGACAAAAATGTACAAAAATCAACACATACACACACACACACAGACACACACACACACAGACACACACAGACACACACACACACACACACACACACACACACACACACCTCTTCAGCCAGCTCTTTTCGAAGAGTTTCGGATGTACTCCGCAAAGCACCTAATGTGTCTTTTATTTTCTGGATGAAATATTCATGTCTTCTAAAATGACCCGATTTGGCAGCGAGGCCCAAGACCGCATTTACAGACAGCAGAGCACAGAAGTGCCTACGACGGGATGTGTCAGAGAGTTGGAGAGGGCGGTCTTGTCAGTCTTTTACCCCAAAATTCTCATCGAACCCAAAGGCTGGGAAGGATTAGGGCAGCTACACACAGTGACACTTTCCATAAAGACCACACAACAACTGTGGACACTCTACCAGATGGCCACTGAGTAACCATATGAAACCCTTCAGTAAACACACTGGAATTGTCTGTGCGGTTGGGGGTGGGGGTAGTGTGGGAACAAAGGCATGTGTTAGAAGCTTTTAATTTAACCCCAGTGTTTGCAAAGCACTGTAGATTTGTAGAACAATGGAGCGGCTTTATTGGTAACACTAAACCTACTTAGATAACACATCCCAACAGAACCAGGTGAGGCACACAACCACCCTTCAGCCAATGGGGTGCAGGGAACATGAAGGTATTGTCACGGCAGTAACTCCGTAATTGGATACTGAAAGTAATATGATGGTTTAAGGGAGAGGTCAAAGGTCCAAAAAGCATTTTAGGGAGTTAGGGCTATTAACATGGCATGAACCACTACTTTTTTCAAAGGTAATAGGAACTTACGCAAAAATATGAGCATTATTTTCCCTTAAGGAACAATGATTTTGCCATGAAAATGGGTGCAGGCAAGAATATCTGGATTTTGTGCTAAAGTATCATATGCATCTATGTATATTGCACATATATTTGGAAAAAACCTAAAATATGTTTTCTTTCAGTTACAATTTTGGTGCTATCACATATACTGACATACACTGCACATATATTTTACATATGAGGAAATAAAAGTACACATTTTTGTTTTTTTTTTCATTTGGAATTTCAGTGCAAAGACATCAAATATATTGACAACCCTTGCATATATATTTTGAAAATGAAGAAATATAAGTTCAGTGTTAAAATAGCAGACATATTGACGTGTATTACACATATATTTGGATATGAGGAAACATATGTACATATATTTTTCTTCATTTAGAAGTTTGGTAATAAGACACATATATTTCAAATATGAGGAAAAATATCAGCATATTTTGTTCTTTGTTGAGAATTTTGGTGTTAAGACATCAGATACATCGATATATATGGCACATTTACTTGGATACCAAGAAATACATGTACATATATTTTGCATCCTTGGAATTTCATTGGTAAGACATCACATATATTGAGATATACTGCACATACTTATTTGGCCGTATGCTTAAAACGGTCTTTGAATGCTTAATGTGACATACTCGCCAGCGGCCGACTGAGCGCCTTTATAACCAACGACAGCTTACAACAAAGCATAGCATCAGACCATAGTTCCAGAATGTGAAGGCTGTCAGACCACATGTCTAAACAGCAACCAGTGCAATAACAACATGCAATGACACACAGCTACAAGTGATAGAAGACTCGAGCAGAATATCATCGTTTTCTTGCACCGCAGGCCAATTGTCAAAGAATCTTTATTACATAAGGTGGCATAAAGCACATGTGAATATAAATGATATTCAGTCTGCCGCAGAACTTGGTCAAGATTTTATTGCCATCACCTCATACAGTGTGACATGCAATAAATTTATAAGAGCGCTGTTATCACACAGTTTGCGGCAAGCTTTAAACGAAAGCGTATATAAGATCGACGCTTTCTTTGGAGAAGGTCAGTAGCACACTGAAGCAGTCAGATGAGTTATTAAAGCTAACGGCCAGAAGCAAATATGTCAGAGGGTTGACATGTGCTGGCCGTGCAGTGCTTTTCTGTGTGCGTGTGCTGAATTTGATCTGCTGTTGCATTATTAAGCACATCATCTGAACATTCATGGAATTTTTCCTTCACTCGTTCTTCCTCCACCTTCAGAACCTCCACAGTGACTGATGACACTTTCAAAGGTAATAGTTTCCGTTTCATGCTTTCAAGTCCGCGGTTTGGGAGGCTGGCCAAGCTCGGCTAAATCACCACAGGCTTAAATTAAAGGCCATTATCAGTTTAAAGCAGCCTGCCTGCCACTCAGCAAGATGGACTTCACACGCTGGCTCAGGAGTAGTGCCAGCAACCTGCTACGTCTCAGACAGCGTCCAGCCGCTGGTCCTGGGTTGGCTGATACCAGTCAGCTTAGCGTGGATTGAACAGGGTGATTAAAACTGCAAAACTTTATCTCAAAAGATTCCAGGCTGGGTCTGAAATTCAAATGTTTGCTGACCTTCATCTATTTTAGAATCTCCATAGAGATTTAAGATGAATGAAGGGGAAGATATTTGAAGTGTTTTTGATTTGGCAGAGTGTCGCTTCTAATATGTAATACATTTAAAGAATGCCATTTTTTGTACCCATAACTTCAGGAAACACTTCCATGACTTTCAAAAAGGAAAGTCTGTAGCTGCGCTTAAAAGATAACATATCTGTATGTCTATTAAAATCTACATTTACTGCTCTTACCAGTCATCGCTGTGTGAAAGCTGCTGCATTTACAGAGGAGAAAAAAATCAATTTAAATTCTCTGTTTCAATTAAAGCTTGGTCTGATGAACAATAAAAGTGATTCATCGTACACAATTGTGTCTAGAGATGCCCAGTATGTGAACGTGTGCGTGTATATTATTCTCATGAGGCCAAGTCTGGATCTGAAGCACTTTCGGCTGCTGTATGAGCTTATCGGTATATTTCCCCTGGTCATTGAAGTATTGGAAGCCAGTAATTTCATTTCCGGCAAGTGCGAATTCCTTTTCAGTAACATATGTCCATATTTGCGCTAGGCCATTATGATACCTCCCCCTCAGTGTGCTTAGGGAGCCATAAAGAAGCTTATGCAGCTTAATGCACTGCGGCGTGAAAACGTGCGATATTTCTACTGAGATAGCGCAGTTCTGATAATGACATTCGTAGACTTTATCGTAATGGGCCAAATGAAGCGACACTATGGAACAGCACTTAGAAAAATGAATAGCAGTCATTCAGCAGCCTCGTCACTTATCTTTGACAGCTCGGAGAGAGGAGGGCTCTCCGACATGCTCACTAAATACCCATAACCCATAACACACCAAATTATTGCCACTAGGACACGGACCTCTCAGATACGGTCACTGGAGCGCTCACATCCTGTCACTCATACAGTCATTCATAGCACAGGCATCAGATACGGTACTGAGAAAATCTCACTCTCATTCATTTACAAGCTACACAGACCTACCATGAACCCTCTCATCAACCATGCTCAAAGTTCAATCGAGCTCTGCTCGAGAAGGCTCAGTGTTTACAGTTACTATCCAATACCTAGTTTATCTAACTGATCCTTCATTAAATGAAATCAGGAGATGCTGATGGAACTTTACACAGCCATACAAGGGCTGAATTGCAGCGAGAAGTCAGGAAACAAAACTTTGTCCTTTTAACTGTATTCTTCTAAGCAAGACGATAATAATAATAACTATAATAACAACTTAATTAACTTGGTATTAAAAACTAATTGTTCACATAATGTAAAGGGAGCTGGAAGGCTGAGGGAAGTCTGAACATGACAGCCACAAGATACAATGTTCCACCCCTGCTTTCATTTTCCTATGGGAGTCCCTGGCTTCAGCTCTGGCTTCGACTCCTGTCCCTGTCCTTGTGTTTGTACCATGCTCAGATCAGTGACCTGGCTCCTTCTTATTAAACTCTGAGAGCACAGAGGCCTTTGTCCTTCTGTGTGCTTTACGGCTCAGGCCCGGCCTTGCAGGAAACAAAGTCACTCTATGAATAAGTAATACATCTGCGAGAGAGTGCCAACTTCCCTTTTAATTAAATTAGATCGCTTTAAAAAAAAAGGACCGGTGGAGAGAAGGCAGGGAAAAAAGAGGCCTCTCTTCTTAATTTAGACTTAAAAGTGAGGTATGATCGCGCACTCCATACGGGATTAACGACCGCCGTTAAAAAAGAACGACTTTCACACCGGCGTCGCCGCTTTCAAAGTCATGAGGAGGGGAGGACAGAGAGGAACTTCGTTTGGTGAATGAAGTGGCCACCACCCAGGCGAGGCTGGAGAAGCATATTGTTCTCTGAGGCTTTTTCACCTCCTAACACACAGACCGTGCATTCATAACCCAAATGAAATGGCCATTCAACGCTGAAGGAAAAATAAAAGGCAGGGAGAAGTAAATCCCTCCATGACAGCAGATAAAAGAAGTGTGCAGCAGTAAACGTCTGATTCATGTACTTTAGCAAGGGTTGCTATGGGCGTCCCGCTGCCATGGTTACAGAGTCAATGAGGTCACATGGGATGGGGCCTGGAGGCGAAGGGAGGAGAAGTAGGGTATGCAGACTCATACTTAACCACACTCTGTCTGCTATTTCCCAGTGGCCTCGGCAGATGTGCCGCGATATGTATTGTCAGCGTTTTAGTCAGGGATAATTGTGCGATTCAATAGAGTTTAATTACTCACACCGGAACGACTACAACCACACATTTCATAAAGATGCAACACTTTGAGCTGCATCTGTGATGTGTGAAAGTGCAAAACTAAGCTGTTTTATAAACATCTAAATATGAATAAAAATAGTAAAAAAAAAAAAAAGAATAATGATTAAATAAGTTAAATAATTAAAATTAAATAAAAAATAAAATAAAAATTAGAATAAAAAGTTTAAAGTAAAAATAAAGCTTTAAAAAATACAACTAAATGAAATAAAGTTGCAATATTAGAAAAACAAAACAAAAAAAACACTAACTGCAACAAAACATTTCATAATGAAGCAACACCTAATGTGCTCAATAAAGCTGTTGAATAAAAATCAATAAATTGATATCAATGCATAACATTTCTAACACTTTACTGCAAAGTGGCATTTCTAAGGCTACAAAACACCTAAATAAACCTTTTATGACAACTGACATAAATGTACATTAACATTAGGCTTATTAAGGCTTATTCCAATAAGCATCAGTTGTCATAAAGGCTGCTCAGTTTCACCCCAGAAAGTGATGACAGCTGATGCTTGTTGGAATAAGCCTTTATAAATGCTTATATAGGTTTACGTCAGTTGCCATGAATAGTTTTTGTAGATGTCATAGCTTTTTGAATGATGCTGTACAGTAAAAAGTTACAGTAAAAAAAAAAAATAAATAAAATTTAAAGCTGAACAAATTTGGAATTTTGGAAAAACAATCAATCAAACAAACAAAAAAAAACAACAACTAAAATTTTACTTTGTGCTGTGTATTTGTGTGTGTGTGTATTGTGGGGCATCAATGGTCTTGTGCACTGCATTGTTTGCTGCCATATGGAATCCAGCTCAAACACACAGATAAGCCTGGCCTCATGCTGCTTTCTGACCTTCTTAGTCACCCAGCTGGCACTAACCACCCAGTCATTATTATCCCAATTACCCAGTCAAAGTTATCCTGTTGAGGGTGGCTTCAGTGGGCCGAGAAGATGCCACTGTGGTGGGGGAGGTTGGAGGGGGAACAAAAGGAGAGCATTAAGGAGGAAGAGCCCTTTGTTTAGCTTATGTTAATCTCCATATATGACAGATGCTGTAAGATACATGCTTTCCATATGAAAGATCGTCATAGGTTGAGATCAAAACTGGGGTTGGGGGGGGCTTCTAAACCCAAGTGAGGCTCAGCCCCTAGAAACACTTGCGTTTCAAAGATTTTGATTCCTGCATTTCAGTGACACTTTATGAATAAAAACAATACACTCTTCACATCTTCACACTCATTTTTATATTACATTTTTTGACATCATTATGCAGCAAGTTCAGATAACAGAAACAAACTAAAATTGTGGACATGCTCGAAAATAAAAGAAATACTAGAGAAGTTTGACCACAGAAGATCACACGGTGTTGTGGTCACTCTCCAGAGAAAATTCTGAAGGGTTGGCAAGTGCAAAGATCACTGAGAAATGCCTTTAAAATAACTGCGAGTGGAGTGCTGATCACACAGACCCACTGAAGAACTTTTGCACTCTACAAAAAAAGAGTATACCTTTATCTGCAGTGAGATTTGATGGTATCATCATGCTGTACTTGTGTTATAAGGGTAGCAGATGCAAGTGCTGGCAGTGTACAGTGTAAAAGGCATCCTTGTTACAGGCCAGCAGCTCAGGCTCAGGCTTAGGCTCTAGTAAGGGAGATAAGCATGTGTAGGGGGAAAACGAGTCCTCCAAAGCACCTTTAACTCAGAGGCACCAGACTGGATTTCATAGGTTAATATTCAAGCGTTTTGTTTGCAAAGCCAGAAGATTACTGCGATGTGTTCCTGAGCTCTGAAATGCTCACCTCCAAACAGCTATATGCATCAGGGCTGCAGTTAATGTTTTTTTTTCTTTCTATAGTCAATCTTTTGACTATAATTCAATTAATCTACTAATCAAACTATTATGCCTTCGGTGGTTTAGTCAATTTGCCATAAATCTGTGCCATTTCTTATTTTATGCTACAACAAAACAACAGAAGACATACTGCTCCCTAGGCTTCCTGTAATGCACTACAATCTGTTAGAATGACTGTGTGTCTCAGCAACAATATAGAATACTATGTTTTAAAAGTGCATCAATGCTTTGTCTGTAAATAATCAACCTTGCTGAAGACTAACTTTACTAACATGCAGATCAGTGGTTTAATATTAATCTAAAACTGCTAATCTAACCAATATATGACTGTAATGTAAACAGCACAGTTTGAGTGTCATGATCTGACTAAGCTTAGTCAGATTAAAACTTGTGGTCCAGGCTGAGATTAGCTGGAGTATGAGATTGATTCGGACATGTAAATGCTTAGCTCACTCCTCAGACTCCCACATGGAGCTTGTGTGTCATTTTGCAACTGTTTAGGTAGAAGCACATGTGATGAGAGCAGTCTGACATTAGAAGAAAAGGCTGCACTTTTGCTTGAGAAGCAGAGACATTCATCTTATTCAACATTTTGTCAAAAACACACATTATTATTTAAATGGACGTAAAAAGCAACACATATATTAAATGGTGGGAAACTCACTCTATGTGAGTCATAGATGCATAATGAAGGGAGTATAAACTGAGACTATGCCGGCCTGCTTGTAAATGGGACTATAAATGGACTAGTCTTTTATTCGATCCAGTTTCTCAGACTAAGACTAACTAATCCAACTGTCATGTGCATGTAAACAGTCAATAACTTTGAGAACTAATTTTTAAGCCCTACTCGGCGTGCAGCAGTGAATTAAAAACACCGAACAGCTAGTTATATGATGACCTGTTAAACAGTTAAACAGTGACAAGAAATGGATAAAGAAGGACATTCATCGTCTGAGAACGTATGGACACAGGTGTGAGGAGTGACCTCATGGGCCACAAACATGTCTCAACAACACACTTAATTTCTTGACCCAGGGCTACACTGTCTGGCCATGACTCAGATTGTGCTGGCACTTCAATGCTCCTCATTAAACAGCTAATGCACGTATGGCATCTTGTATTGTCTTGAGGGAATGTCCACTCATTTTTTGTAGTTTTTGTTCATTAAGTGAACAGAAGACAGACAATGCAGTATTTAGGAGACACCTTCTCTATACCGGGTGCTCAACTGTGTTGTTCATTTTCATAATGTGCGCAGGATTTCCACAGTTTTCAACTATTGTTGAAAAAGCTTCTAACAATATCAGTCAATGCTTCAACAACACTATGTATCTTCATTAAAAGCGGTCTCTTCCGCAGCTAAAAAAAATAAAACAAGTTGTATGTGTGTGTGTGTGTGTGTGTGTGAGCAAGAGAGAGTGTGAGAGGGAGAAATGCAGAGGTTGCGGGGCAGATGTTGGACCAGCGTGGGCATCTGTCTCATAAAGATCCAGCAGACAGACGAATCCATGACAAGTGCAGAGCATCAAAGCATAGACCAGGAGCTGCGGAAATCTCCTTGGATTTTCCTTTTTACACAATGGAAGGGCATGCAAGTGCACGCACACACACACACACACACACACACACACACACACACATACACATGCATGCACACATTCTGAAGTCCCATGAGATGGCCTGCACTCTAAAGCTGTAGGTGGAGTGAGTGTCTCAACCGACAGTTGAACAGGTGGTGTGGGAGTGTGTGTGTGTAAGATCAGGACATAGGGTTATACTGATGTTGTGACAGCTGAGGCTCTAGTTCATTTCATCCCTATAATGCACAAATCCACCGTGCACTGCTCAGAGAATAGCAGCTCTGAGAGGCCAAGGCCTATCTGTCATTGCCTTACTAATCTTTGTGTATGAGTGTGTGTGTGCATGTGTGTGTGTGTGTGTGTGTGTGTCCACTCTCTTGCTCTTACACTCGACTCTTCTCTGGTCAGCTTCCCAGACACCCCTACTATGTTCACAGTTAGTCCTCCTTGTTAGCATGCCTGTTAGCATGCAGCACACTGCACTGACCTCTTTTCCCTCCGTACCCATGTGCTAAAGATCAGATATGAAAATAACATGGCAAACGCAAGCAAGCCTGAATGGCCACTATTTTAAGAATAGATAAATGCTGAAATTACATTAAGCCCTTAATTACTAATTTTAAAAAGTCCATATTCTTCATTTTTCTTCCATTTAACCCCCAAGGTCCACTAATGATGTGTGATTTGTGGTTTTATGTTTCCAAATGAAGCACACAATTGTGAATGTGCCTGCAGTACAGTGCTGTTCATTTCAAATGATGTTTATTTGGTATCCACGAGAAAACATTGCACTAGATGAGATGTCTTTGGTTTTTTGTACCGTTAAGGTAAGGTTAGAATTTTGATCAACACAGTCCAGTTCACTAGCGTAGCATTTTAAACTGGAAACTTTATGTCTCGCGGGGCCAGATGTGATCTCGTAATGAGAGAGCCTGGGGACAACCATGAAAAATTTGTGGGTGAAAAAAAGGCTTATTATCCAATGCTTCATGAAGACAGAGCTCAAAGTAGGCAGCAGTACTGGACAACACTGTCCGACAGACAACAAGCCTGCTGTTAGCCCATGTATGCAATGTACGTTCACCTGACCGAAAAGTCCCCCTAAAAGCTCTAAATAAGCATGCAAATGTGGCCATGTGTGCAAAACATTACATGCAGTAAAAATTAACATTAATTCTGTAAACAGTTCTGTAAGCCTTGGTTGCATCAGTTTTCACTGCAAACCAGCACCAAACGTTTAACAAGTTGAGTCCACATGTGTATTCTTGTTATGAGATCAGATCTGACCTTAAGACTACTTAACTTTCTGTAAAGCAAGAGTTGCTATAAAAGAACACATTTGTACGCAGAACCTGGACAGGTCAATTGACGTGGGCCTACATATGGGCCCTTAGTTGTTCCAAATTAATTAATGGAAACCAATACACTGTTAGCACTAGATGCTGTCTCAACCAGTCAGGCATATTTCTAAAAGAACCAAAATTACTTTAAGCAACTTTTTGTTAGCACCAGAATGGAACAGTCTCCCAATGCTTTTTCTCATCCTTAAAACTTCAAGAAAACTTATAGAACACACACTTAGACTCAGTGAAGTGGGGACACACAGCGATGGCCATAAGGCTATCAAAGACAGAAGGAGAGAAACCACTGTAGACGTGATGATTATTAAGACTCTCCCCAGCTTCTACATTACCTCTCTTATCTCCCACAGCTTATTGCTTTCCACCTAATGTCAGCCAGTGCTGAATGGAGGGGTGCACCACATCTCGTTCCCCTAAAGATTTTGCTCTCTCTGAGTGCAGAATGCTGCTTGGGGCTGTTGTGCAGAAATCGGTTTATAAAGCTGTATTTTATTGTGTTGCATCGCCTCAGGGCACAGTGTGAGGGATGAGGCACGGAAATATCATATCTATGCCCAAAAAAGAAAGAGAAAAATACTAATAATCTCTTTCATCTGCCTGGGTTGGAGGTAACAAAGTTTCACAGTGAAAAATATATGAAGAAGAAAAACAGAAAATCGCAATTTGGAAAATATTAGAGCAAGGCGGGGAAGTAACAGGATTGTACTAGGCAATGCAGACAATAGATATCTCCTGCGCCTTGTGATTCTTCTCACGGCTCCCATTTGCTGTAACTCTTGGCCTCGTACACTCATAAGACCACTTGCTGTCAATCGCACATGGCCACAAGCGAGTGAAATTGAAATCAATCAAGTCTTCTCCTCATAATGGGCTTACATGGGAGCTCTTGCCTCACACAAATGGATAAAAAGAAAAGTTTCGAGTTGCCAAAGACGTGTCTTTAGAAGAAAGAACAAAACAGCAATAATAACAAACCTGGACGGCTGTGCGGTAATGGAAGAGCAGAGTGGATTTGAGAAGATTAGCTGGGCTGAGGTAAATTTAAACTCCGCCAGCCTGCCTGATTCCATTTCAATGGATAAAGCGGAAAAGATTTTTTTTTAAAGGTGCAAACACGTTTGATTAGAGTGCAGTAGGGGGATTTGTGTGCACTGGGCCGCTTTGGGTTTGTAAAATCTCCTGCATGGAGGGACAAAGACGAAAAGGCGGAAAGGTGGGGTGGGACAGCTCTCTGCTACAGGGAATTAAAATTCTACCTGCTTTCTTTTTTTCTCCTCACTTAATCCTCATTAGCTTGTCATTGTTAAGGCCCAGCTACTGCTCAGACAGGAACAATGCTAATGCTCCAGTGCAGATACACAAGTTTCTGTATCAAACCACTCAAAGTACATGCATTAATAAAGTAGATCTGCCATGAAAAATAACCAAAAAAACCTGGATAAACAGAGATGGTGCTGAAATCTGCTCTGAAGCACACACTTCTAAATATATATTCTTTCATAAAGTCTGAAAATTCTAGTATTTTTTTGTTTATCTACCTGTTTATGTATGTCTGTCTATATATTTGTTTGTATATATATATCTGTCTATCTATTTCTGTCTGTCTCTCTGCCTGCATGCCCACCTTCCTATCCATCCATCTGTCTGAAAAAAAAAACAAACTGAAGACAGTCCCCTCTTGTAACTGATAAAAATTAAAGAATAGAACAAAATCTTATGTTAAAAAGACAAATAACCCACAAATCATCAAGATTATAGCTTAAAGAAATCACTTCTGTTCGGCTCCTGTAAATTTGAACCAAGAAAATAAGAAAAGAAGTCTGAATGACGAAATTGCAGACGCTCCTGCGGTCAAACTATCAAAATGTTTCGTGCGCTAGTGTGGGTAGGAACAATACCAGATAAAACGCTCAAATGAAATCAGCAACAGTCAAGGTGAGACATCTTGTCTCAGTGTTTCACACATGAGCCAAAACACTCTGTCAAAACATTTCTTCAATATAAAACACACAGGCTCTCTCAGTTCACTCACTGTTCATTTACAGACCTCTTTGTCTCCATTACACACAGACAGAGAACTTATCCTTTTCTCTCTGAGCAACACTCAGCATGGAGGATGAAGATTACAGCACTCATACACTGTAGCTAAAGAGTCATACAAACTCTGTCTGGACAGCAAAGGAAGGACAGAGAGGAGAAAGCCAAAAATGACCATGCTTAACATCATGAATCACAAAAACTCCTCTTTATAAGAAAACAAAACTGAGGGTGTCACTACACAATGAACAGTCTACCTCTATTACAGCTCCAATTCATAGCTGCAGTAGATGGAACATAAAATTGAGATTACAAAACAAAACAAAACAAAACAAAAAAAAACAAACAAAAAAAAACAACCAAAAAAAAACTTAAAGCCTAAAAAGTAAACAAGCTGAAAGCTTTGACAAAAAATATGAACAAGTGTATCCATCAAGCTGTTTGTTACTGTAAGAGAGAGCAGTGACAGAATTTAAAATACATATTAGAATCATGCAAAGTGCCTAAGGTCCACGGTTGACCATTGCCAATTCATCAAGGAGGTTTTAATAGATGATTTTTTAACTCTACACAGTGTGAGCCTATATAGCAGCTCCATATCCTGCCTGTCTCAGGCTGTTCTGTATTCACCTGCTACTGAAGCTGTCTACAGTAATGGTCTGGGTGTGAAGTGATGGCTTAAAGCCAGGCTTAACAACATATACCTACATGTGCTTGACATGCTGGGAGTCAGTGGACCATTTCATTTCTCTCTAAATGTCAAAGGACACACACACACACACACACACACACACACACACACACACACACACACACTCACACACACACTCACACACATATGCACAAAACCTGGTGACTTGAAGTTTACATAAATAAAACACAGACACTGACAGTCCAATATGTTTTTATTCCCTATTGAAATTAAAGTTGAATGTTGTGGAATGATACTGAAACTGTGAAAAACAGTCTGAATTAAAGTGAAAGCTGTTGGTTTGGATAAAATCTATTAATCTCTATCAGCTCTAAGAGACAGATGGGGCATCTAAAAGCTCCAAATAAACAGCATGTCTCTTTTCTTTCTTTTGTAGACTAGAATGATTTCCTCTACACTGGTTTACCATTGAGTTTTGTCTTTGGTATGATTTATATTTGCTTTATTATTTTGTCTTTATGAAAACCATCCTTTACTTTGTTTATTGAAGTGTTTATACCTACAAACATTAGTCCTCAAAGATTACATTCATCACTGTTTTTCACATCTGGTTTTCTTAATGATTCACAAGCAGGCTAAACTTTTCATCTTGTACATTATGCTGACTTATCTGCACATACATCGCTGCATCCTGTCTCTATAATGTCTTTGGTGAACTTTTTATTTGTTTGTGTAAGAGGCTACCCTACTATTTATTTAATTTCCTGTCATAATGGCCTTTAAGAACAATTTGTTCCCTTTTCAATGTCAGACAATAGCAGGAAACATACACAGAACATTACACAAAAGCCTCTAACTTTAAACATAATATCTATCAGTATCAAAACAAATTCTATCAGTATTTAATTTGGCCACTCTTAATGTTTACACACCCTACTGGCACTTTAACTTTTCCATCTTTCCAATCCTAAAACCAACCAGTTACAGCTGCATCCTCCCAACAAAAGCTGTTCACAAAGAAGACCCTGACATTTTGTTCTGCTTCAAAGAGACACATTCACACCACCAACTACCCAAACTCACCTTAGCTGCCTTACAAAAGTCTTTTTCAGGAGAACCTAAAATGGCTAAAGGAGATATTTCTGAGCAGATCAGACATTAGATTATCCATTTACATAAGCGAAGAGGAAAGTCAAAGCAAAATAAGTGAAAAAATGAGTTTCCCAATCTGGAGATTACTAAATTCTTGAAAGATATAGAGAACATTGGAGTCCTAACAACTGTGCAAAACCTGGTAGACCACCAAAACTGTTACCATCAGATAAACAATCCTTAAAGCTTTCATTTTTGAGAGGACAAAATCAAGCTCCACTCTTACTTCAGATCTGAAAAATCCACAGGTATTTCTGTCCATCCTTCCACTGTGAGAAGACAACTCAACACTGAGTCTGAAAGGATGGGCAGTTGTCAAGTAGCTGTTACTGAGAAAAGGAAATAGACAAAAAAGATCAAACATCTTCACTATTACACCCAACCAGTCACCTGAGATGTGATGTAAAGTTTTATGGACTTATAGTTCTAAATTTGAGGTCTTTGGAAGTAACAGAAGGCAGTACATACGTCAACAACAAAATGAAAAACTCTACAAACCATATTCACAATCAGTCAAGCACGGAGGCGGTTGGGATGTATAACAAAGAGGCCACTGGTGTTCTCAGAACAATTGACTGGCCACCCAAGAGTCATCAACATCACTGAATGTGTTTGAGATTACTTGGATCATAAAAAGCAAAGAATGCAACCAACTTCTACGACTGAACTTTGAAGGTGTGGAAAAATATCCTAGTGGATTTCTTTGGAAAAACTGAAAGCAAGTCTCTAAAAGAATGGAAGCTATAATAAAGGCAAAGAGCGGGTACACTAAATGCTGGAAAAAAAAAAAAGAATATTATATTTAGTTGCTGAGGCGAGTCATTTTGGTTGTTAGTTTGTTGTTTTTCCTGACACTGAAAAGGAAACATCATGTGCTTAATGGCCATTTCGACTGGTCATTAAATAAATTAATAAATGTTCTCTGACTTTTGCTCAGTAGGGCTGAAACACAATCATTTTTATATCGACATTGTTATTGAAAGAGTGCAACTGTTGTTTATTTATGTGGGGAAATTAATAACACAAAGCTTGTGAACTGGCAGTCTGGCAAACTACGTTTCGTGTTCAAGCTACAAAAGTGCTGGTCTTCTTAGTGAAAAAAAGGACTGTAGCTTAATTTATAAAAAATAATCATATTTAATTGCAATGATCAACATTGGTCAAATGCGGTAAATACTGTACTAAATAAGTAAATAAACACTGCTCCACAATGAGTAGCGAGTCCTCAATAAACCAGATGCTAAAAGATTCTAGCATGTGTGGCCAGGAAAATGATACATAATGAGAAACATAAAATATACACAGAAAAAAAAAAAACCTCAGACTAATGTTCACCGTAACCACACATTAACCACCACCATTAAGCACTGATGCATTTGTAGTGAATTGGAAACAAAATAAATCACAGCTCGCAAAACAATTTGATGTCACGTCAACACAAGGACGAGGCGACAGTGCGGCCGTAACGAATGCCCTCACGCTCCATCATTCGTCATAATTGGAGCGCCTCTGCAAACCAGACCCATTGATTGGTTGCAGATCGCAGACACTGGAAGATGATTGGTCCGTGGCAGGCGAGAGCATCAGGGGAATAAATGAAGTGTTAAAATGCTCCGGTGCACTGTGACTCCAGTGAACACTGATTAATAATCATCTGCACAATAATCAGAACTAGTGAGGAGGGGGAGTGCCATCTATTAGAGTAGAAAAATCAATGGCATTGGAATAAGGCTGTAAAATAATGGTGGGTCTCCCCTCACCCTCATTTTCTGCAGTTTTTTTTCTGGAAGAGAAAGAGGGAGCAAGGCACTAACACAGCCGCACCATCTTTGCGAAACTGACAGAAAATTACTTTCCTTTCAAAGGAGGAGGAAAGAAAAAAAAAATTGACCTCCGCTCCTCTGATAGCTGTGGCAGTTCAATAATAGCAGGGTCTCTGAACCAAGGGCGATAGCCTCCCTTTTTCAGCCTGCGCTACGTGCTCTTTTTGTCCTTTTTTTCTTCACACCTTACAAAATGCTGTTTTTTTTTCTTTTTTCTTTTTTACATTGGCCAGGTGGCACAGAGAATCCAGAGCAGCGTGAAATGAAATAAAGCCAAACGGGTTTATCTTGGTGGAGATAATCTAAACGCATTTGGACAGACAAGGCCCAGGCCAGGCCACAGGAAGAGTGAGTGACAGCTATCAAGGAGTGTGGCCCTTTTAGAGCATTGCCATGAGAGAGAGAGAGAGAGAGAGACGAGACAGAGAGAGAGAGAGAGAGAGAGAGATGACATGGTTGGATGAGACAGCTCAGTGGCCTGTGAAAGCCTTCAGTAAGGGATGAGTAGTCCAGGGGCATTTAAAGGGCTTTGAGGAAAGCTCTCTGGCTCTTGTTGCTTTAATGTCTTCTGGAGGATGAGGCAATGCCATGAGAGATTGAAGGATGGAGAGAAAGAGAGAAAGGTGTGAGGAAGAGTATCACCCCCCATATGTTCCCCACCCCTTGCCCCAATTGTTATCATCACAAATCCAGAACAGCCAGTTCTGTATAAACATAATAGCAGTCTTTTTATGTTTATGTGACAAAACTAGCACAGATCACCAGACAACATGAACCGTTCATGTAACACATTCTGGCAAAATCTTTCTCATATCTGTCGTAATAAAACTTTGCTTCTCTGGAGATAAACTCAGCTAGTGTGTGTGTATATATATGTGTGTGTTTGCAAATCACTCATTTTAAACAATTTTAACATGATGATTTCATATTTCCTTTATAGTTTCTGTGCATGTGTGTGTGTGTGTGTGTGTGTGTGAGTGATGGTAAAATCAATAGGAACGCTACACTCTGAGGGGACTTCATGTCACAACGTCAGTTCAACCTCTCTGAAAAAGACTGTGATTATTCCTGGAATTGCTACTATTTTGTCGTCTGATTTTCAATAATCATCTTTAAATGCCAGCAGAAACTTTTTCTTTCCCTCCTCTCTTTTTCTCTCCCTTAGCAAGCAGGAGATGCACAGCACCTCTCAGCAAACCATGCTACAAATTATGACTAACGCATCACAGAACTTAACAAAGGATCCTAATGAAATAATTATGCAACAAACTCACAGGTTTGGAAGAACTGAACAGAGCAGCCTTTCATTTTTGTTTGTCATTAAAAAAGGGAAAGAAAGAAGAAAAGCTTTAAAGTTCTTTCTCAATTCTGTATCCATCATTCCTTTCATCCTCCTACCTGTCCAATTATGTAAAAGTGCATTCAAGTAACAAACACATGGTCAGCAAACAGCAGGGCCCATTTTTCCAGACGCCCATAAAGCAGCAACAACAAATGGAGAGCTATTCAGAGCTATTACAGTTAGAGCAGAGACTACTATGAAGTAATTTAGTATCTACGAGTTATTCAGAAACTAACAAAGTATTTAGTAACTAAAATGAAGCGTTTAGTATCTACTATGAGTTTTTTAGGAACTAATATAAAGCATTCAGTAACTAGTATGTCATATTTAGTATCTATGATTTAGTTTTTAGTATCTACTATGAGTTTTTCAGAAACTACCATGTAATTATTATGTACGTTATGTAGTCAGGAGAGTGAAGGGGACACTTACTGTAATTTAAACGTTAAAGAACTCAAATAAATAGTAAGACCACTGACTGCAAAAACTGAACTAAAAACTAAAACATCTAAAATCATCTTGTCATGAACACGTTTACTAGCCCCCAATATTAAGTCACAAATCAAACGAAAAAATATATGTGCATTCAGTGTTCGACGCTACCTACTGCTCGGAGCACTGGCCACATCATCTTACTTTCTGGCTATAAATGTAGAGCCTGTGGCTGAGTTGTCACTTGCCTTGAATTTTTGTTTTTCCCTTTAAACAAACCATCAATCATATTTTCACACATACGCAAATATCCACCACTAATAATAAAACAACTACTTTTCACCCCTGCACAAGACCCAAGATCCACTGACCAGACATGGAACTGACCACATCAAATAAGATACTGTTTGAATAACCACCACAATGGCAAAACATCATGTCAATGTTCTTACAGTAAAATGTAAATTTTTAATAAATATTTCCTTTTGCACAGCAATATCTGACTGGTTTGTCAATTGTAAATACAGCATATACAATAAACATGTTTCTATAATGCTGGCCATAAATTCATCATTTTGTCCACAATATTCAATGGTCTGAGTGACTACTCAAACATTTTATATCTATCAGACCCTATGTGCATTAATTCTTCATACAGAGTTCCTGTAAAGTTTGCTTCTACAGGGTTTGAAAGTGTGTGTATTTGGGTTTAGTCCAAAAATAAGAGGTGAGGGATAATAAGCCATTAAATAGAAAAGATACTTGAGTTCAAGTGGCTCTGCTGGACATGCAAGGGTCAGACCGTACCTGACCTCAGGCCTGTTAACAAGCCCCACGGCCACGTTCTACCTGGTGTGTGTGTGTGTGTGTGTGTGTGTGTGTGTGTATGTGTGTATCTAAGCACAGCAGAGGGTCACTCTCCTACCTGGAAGCTTCTCTGCTCTTTCAGCGAATGTGCGTGCGAGTGTGTGGAGGTGTGTTCTGTACTGAACAGCACGCTGAGATGTAGTGAGGCTGCACATCAGGCCAGCATCTCCCTCTGCGCAGCACACACACACCTCCTGCTGATCTTGCAGAGAGTCACGGGTGGGCTCTCCTCCTAAATACAGCATACACTCGCTGCGTTTAAAAATAACAAAAAACAACTGGACAAATGCTGCAAACCAAAAAGAGCCCTGAAACCCACACAGGTCTCAGGAGACCTTTCCAGATTAAAGCAGAGATTACTGCAGAAACAGCACTTCCTGCACTCATTAGTGTCATTCAGAGCCCAGCAGACAGAGACACAAACCAGAACCCTGCTGATCCTTGAACCTGGGAGTGCTGCATGACCCTGCAGCCAAACCACAACTGAAGCCCACACCACAGAGCCTTACATACTGCCCTTTAAACCAAACAAACCAAAATTGGCTTAAAATACTGCTACACTGCAACTAGGACTCCCACGCATAGCTACAGCTGCATTTCCACTGATGTCATATCATTTTCTCTATTTTTCTTTTTGACATTATTCAAAAACATCAGCTGTCTTTTACACTGTGTGAACAATTCAAAATAAAAAGTCAAAAATTAGTTGAAATAAAACCATTACACTAACATATTGCTGTTGTCCGAACAAAACCTTGTATCTCCAAAATGGTAACTTTACAGGAGAAGAAAAAAAACATACTTGACTTTCAATGTAAGTCAATAGAACCAGATTTTTTTCAAAATAATTTTGGGACATTTCATTTGGTCCATTTATCATGAAATGTACACACATTTTAAAGGGCAAGAGGCATTTTCAGATTATGTCAAAAACTGAAAAATGGCAAAAATGGAGATAGAAGGTTTTGTTCCAACAGCAGCAAAATATTCAAGTTCAGAAAGGCTACAAGGTTACAATAGCATCAATATTTGTATGTATGAATGTGAAAATTATGTCTACCTGACAGGTAAAACTGATGATACTATATAGAAAAAAAAACTTTGAACTGACTACTGCTGATGTGGCCACTTAACTCACATAACAGTGTACACTATGAGCCATGTGGTGCTTTGGTGAACACTACTCTGCAGCAGCGTCAACTGCTGTTAGCAAAACAGGCCATTCAAATATGTAAGAAAAATATATTGTGACTTTGTTTGTCCAAAATGCTAATTTCATAGAAGGAGGAAAAAAAAGATCTTAACTAATGTACAATACTGTTAAAAAGTTTGGAATCAGTGTTCTCAACCAGGGATGCCCAAACTTTTTGGTCCTTGAGGCTATGTGCAATGTTTACGGTGGGCTGAGGGCCAAGAAGGCAAAGTAATATTCATATAAAGAATTTAAAACACAACACACACTCATCAGAAGGAAATTCAGTTGCATATAGTATACAAATATGTTTGTTCTCTCATTGGGTGATGGGGTGGAGTTTGGGTAACTTCCTGGCAGGCCAGATCAAACATTCTCACCTTATATCATTTAGAGCGTATAATAACTCAATTCCTAAGTTTTGTTATATCAGTGACAATTTGATTGGTGTATCTAGGGCTCAACTTGAAATATCGGTTACAAGTGAAATGCTGAACACTGTAAGAATAAGTTGCACTCACAAAACTAGATTTTTTTTCCTGCTACTTTCATAGCCAGTTCACTACACACATCAAGAGCATGTGTGGAAAGGGCAAAGGAGTCAGAAGCGTCTAACACTTTCCCCCCAATAATTCCCCTCTCTGAGTAAAGCCAAAACCTGGAAAAGGTTATTAAAGCGATTTGACTGTGGGCAGGGTATAAGACAATCTTCACCTTGGGGAAAGGTTAGATGGAAACTGTCACATTTTATGACGGGACTTCAAAGCCTGGCACAAAAATGTGCAATATGCCCCAGTAAACTGGAGAAGGAGAGGGAGAGGTGGAGAGATAGGGGCTTAGTCTTATCTCCCCCCTGCCACTGTAGCCTCTGTGCCGGAGTAATCAAGGCTGCAGGCTCCCTCAAGCCCGGGCCACACAGTGCCTCAGCTCTTATTGTATCCGCACAAACCTGGACACACACATACACACACACAAACACACACACACACAATCACAGACAGACAGACAGACAGAGAGACAGACAATCACACCCAAACCCCATCAACAGACACGTCAACAGTGAGACACTTAATCTGATTCCACACATTTCACTCCAACACACACACACACACACACACACACTCCTATAAGAAAGGTAATCCTTCAGACTTTCAAACTTTTTCTTTTTTACACCTCAGGACAAAAGCAGAAAAGAAAGCACTGATTCTTTTTAAAGTTTCTAAAACATCTTAGAAGAAGTCAGTTTACAAAGGCTCACCAAGCAGTGCTGTTCAGGCATTGAATACTCATCGATATGTGAGCACTTGAATACTGATTCCTAAAATCACACTTTAAAAATAAATAATACAGCAATCTTTCTAGCTGCCTTTCTGGAAGAACTAAAGTTTCAGTCCAAACTGGCTAACTAAACACAAGTGAAGTGTAAGCTCCATAGAGATCCACTCAAATCACACACTCCCGCTTTCTATACCATTCTTAACTACATATAAAATAATAGTTTACTACACTGTGATGATCTTGTTGGTGTGGGAGTTGCAGAGCAGCCCCTGTGCTGTACTAATGATGCGTGCTTGAGACTCTTCTCTGATACAGTGGTAAAAACGTATAAATATAAATAATATAGATGAATAAATGTATATAAAAATATAAATAAATAAAATATACATTTATAAACATAAATAAATAAACCTGCTGTTAGTGCTGTCAGGTGGTAAACTTGTTAAATTAGAAGCAAGGGAGAAAAAAGAGCTACTATTGCCCTCAAAGCAGTTACGTGACGGAGCTGAGTCACAGTCTGCATTTTGGGCGTAAGCACAACATCTGAAAGGAAGTTTCTGTAGAACATTCTACTGGATTACAGTGATGCTCTCTTACTTTAGAAACTTCTTTTAAATTCTTTACCAACCCCGAATTTACCACATCTGACTGAGTCCATCAAGCCTTCAGGATCAGGTGAAAGTGAGAATAAGGTTGATCTGATTGGAGCTGCACTGGCATTCTGTAAGAGGCTCACCAGCAGATCAATTACTGAGCAGTCAGCTAGTTATACACTATTGTTGCAGAGACACTGCCGATCAAAAGTTTAGAATCACTTGTACAGTGTCGATTGAAATACTACACGCTACCTAGCTTTGACGTTTTAATAAAAAAGTTTGAGTTTTTTTAATAAAAAAGTTTTTGTTATCTATTCGCAATAATTCTTTATGAATCGGTTGGTTCAAAGTGGAAAAAAAGTTCAGACTTTTAACTGACTTAGACTTTTGTCTAAAATCCTTTTGCTTTGAATGACCCTACACCTAAATTATGTTTGTTTTATTATAATAAATGATTGAACTTTCCATTTTGTCACTACCAATTTGAGCATGACTCAAAAACACTAGCCAGTACATGATCAGCAAAAACAGTTTGAACAGTTCTGCACACAGAAAATCATACTATTTTTCATGAAAAACACAAAAAGTTGATTTAGTTGCAAAAATGTGTTTTGGCAGTGACAATTCTTAATTTTACACACTAAATTTCAGACTTTGGGACACATTTGCTTCAAAACAATAAGGTCTAAATGCTCACCATGTGGGCATTAAGGACAGGGATGCAGTCTCACTTCCTGCTCTAAAATGCAGGGGTGTGGCTAAAATAAGGCTCCACCTATGGACTAAAGCTCTTTGTGTTTCGTTAGTGAGATGAAACCACAGAATAGCAATTTTTTGAATAGATTGGATCACCTTTCACACACAAGACATTCTGGAGGATAATTTTATTACAAGTGCATTCTTAATGTTATACAGCTTTTTGTGACATTAAGGAATCATCTATAGCTCTGTTCATCATTTTTGAAGTTGTATAGAATCATAACAGATTTTTGTACCTTCAACAAATTAGCCGAAACAGTGATTTCTGACTTTTTAAAAGAGAACTTCTGAAGGCTAACGCATGTAGTCAAACTCTTACTATGCATGTTAATGAACAAATTACTGTGAGTTAACTTTTTAGGAAACACCAAAAAAGTTTGTATGTTTAGTCTGTAGTGCATGTTACCCTGTCATTTAATGCTACTTTATTTTCCTGGCTAAACAGGAGCCATCAGGTAACTTCCCGTGCACATTTGCGTATAGTACATTTTAACTGAAGAGATGTTCTATCATTAGCCCTTAGCAGACACATCACTGTGGCTATTCTAAGAAAGCTGATATATATGGACACAATGATGAGGGGGAAAGTGCAATTGCATAGACTTTCTCAGACATAAAAGGATTTGCTTTAATTTGTTTCGACAAGGAAGTCCTCAGAATGACATTTATCTAAACAGGGCATGAAATTAAAGGCACTGAGTAAATGACACCTGTTTAAACATCATTAAGAGTGAAAAGGAAAAAGGAAAAAAAGAGAATGAAATGGCTCCATGCGTGAAACTCTGGCCAATCTCCTACAGATTAAGAGCTTTAATTACACTTAATTATGTTAATCATGTTATTACAGGTTTTGACATTTGACTTGAAAATGTGGGCACAATCAGGTTTCTGCACAGAGACGATGTCAGCAGATGGATATTTTAACAGGTGTGACCGCTCTGTTCAGCAATACTAGCCATCTCTATGGATGAAGGAACACAACTGCAATTAGGAAGGGGAAAAAAAAAAGATTAAGGCATGTGCAGAGATTAAATCTCACTGCTGAAAGTTCAACTGACTCAATCTGTGAGAGAAGCCACAACGGATGAATTAGATACTGACCTAAAAAATACTCTTCTTTGTGTATATCAATATATTAACAGTTACTTTATTTCAGTCACTGAATGTTCTGCTTTAACCTTTAAAATGATTTCACAACCTTGTTATGACCTTTTAAAAAGTTTCACTGGGAAATAAGAATGTTATTAAAACAAATTTCAGTCTTTTCAGTTCATAGTCTTCCCATTAGGATTTAACGCTCTGTTTTTTTTTAAACGCTTTTGTTTCTAAGACTGAATGCATCAAATTAATGATTGAAGTTCCCCACTTTTTGCCTTCGCATACTGTCTTTGTGTGTTAATTCCAATAAATTGAGAATCCCTGACGACCAGCAAAGTTTTCATTATAAAAAGACAGGACTAATCTTTGACTTCAGAGTTCTAATAAATGAAAAGATCATATCTGCTGTGCCAGTATTTCCTTTCGTAGCTATTAAAATGAAAATGAACGCCTGTGTACTCCGGGAATACAAACTGTGGAGTTAGTAGCTGTGTAGAATAGAAGCTGATAGTCACAGGACAGCTAAGAAGAGAGAGAAGAAAATAACAGAGGGAATTAACCAGAGAAGGGACTCAAATGAAGATTACACTTTAAGCAAATGTTTACTGACAGCCTACAGAATTTGTTTGGAGAAGGAACCTGTCAGACTATAATTTCCTAAATCCCAACACTGATGACTGTGGACCTCACTGTGAAATTGAAAAATGAATGGCTGAGTTAGATAAACCATTTGCGCAGCAATTGGAGAGAATAAAATGAACGAGCTCAGAAACCAGGAACAGAAGGAGCGAGAGGAAATGTTCAATATACTAAAGCACTAAACTCAAACCAATTGTTTAAAGCAGGGCTGTACAAAGTACTGTTTGTTAACCGTTATATTGGGCTTCCTGATATACAAATATTACTGAAGGCTGTTATATGTTAATGAGTCCTAACCAAATATAGGTTTCATTTATGTACTTATTTTTGTGACCATCCTGAACAATGAAGATGTTTATGTGATCCACCAAAAATAAACAATAGCAATCAAAACAATGCAGACCATGTCACATCTACGGTTTGGTGTGCTTTATTACATTACAGGGTAATACTGCTACTGTAATACATAATAACAAAATGACAATGACATTCTGATTACAGGGTGGATGATGCACAATAAATCTGCACTTCTATAAATACAACCCCACTTCCAAAAAAGTTGGGATGCTCTGCAAAATGTAAATGAAAACAAAATGCAATTATGTGAAAATTATTTAAACTCTATACTTATTTGAAAATAGTATGAAGACAACACATCAAATGTTGAAACTATGAAGTTTTATTGTTTTTTGAAAAATGCATACCCATTTTGAATTTGATGGAAGCAACACGTTCCAAAAAAGTTGGGACAGGGCAACAAAATACTGGTGAAGTTGTGTAATGCTAAAACTACCTTTAGTTAATTGGCAACAGGTCAGTAACATCACTGGGTAGAAAAAGAGCATCCCAGAGAGGCGGAGTCTTTCAAAGTAAAGATGAGGAGGAGTTCACCACTCTGTGAAAAACTGCGTGGGCAAATAGTACAACAATTGAAGAATATCGTTTCTCAATTTAAAATAGCAAAGAACTTAAAAGAACATTAAAAGATTTAGACAATCCAGAGAAATCTCTGTATGCAAGGGACAAGGCTGAAAACCATTATTGGTTAGCCAAGATCTTTGGGCCCTTAGGTGGCACTGCATTAAAAACAGACATGATTCTGTAGTGGAAATCACTGCATGGGCTCAGCAACACTTTTGAAAACCACTGTGTGTGAACACAGTTCATCACTGCATCCTTAAATACAAGTTAAAACTCTACTATGCAAAGAAGAAATCATATATAAACAGTACCCAGAAATACTGCCACCTTCTCTGGGCCCAAGCTCATTTAAAATGGACTGAGGGGAAGTGGAAAAATGTCCTGTGGTCCGCCAAATTAAAATTTTAAATTCTTTTTGGAAATCATGGACACTGTGTCCTCGGGGCTAAAGACCATCAGGTATGTTATCAGCACACAATTCAAAAGCCAGCATCCGTGATGGTACAGGGGTGTGCTGCTGCACATGGCATGGATGACTGGCACATCTGTGACGGTACCATTAATGCTGAATGATATGTACAGGTTTTGGCAACATGTGTTGCCATTCAGACAACATCTTTTTCAGGAAAGGCCTTGTTTATTTCAACAAGACAACGTAAAAACCACATTCTGCACATATTACAACAGCATCGCTCTATAGTAAAAAGTCAGGGTGCTAAACTGGCCTGCCTGCAGGTCAGACCTGTCACCCACTCAAAACATATGGCACTTCATGAAATGAGAAATATGACAAAAGAGACCCCGAAATGTTGAGCAGCTGAAATCCGATATCAAGTAAGAATGGGAAAACATTTCACTTTCAAAACTACAGCAACTGGTCTCCTCAGTTTCCAAACGCTTACACAGTGTTGTAAAGAGAAGAGCAACACAGTGGTAAACATGCCCTGTTCCAACTTTTTTGGAACATGTTGCTGCCATCAAATTCAAAATGCGCATATATTTTTAAAAAACAATCACATTTTTCAGTTTCAACATTTGATATCAGGGGTGCGGGAAAAAATCGATTCTTAGATGCATCACGATGCGGATGTGAACGATTCTAAATCGATTCAATCGATTTACTTCGCTCTGCTTTAAGCTTTAGCTATAGCTGCTTTCCTCCCATCTCCACCAGACAACTTTTCCTCAGAAGTAGATCAGTTAAATGTCTCTCAACGACTGTTTTATGAGGCTGAAGTCGCTTCTTATTCTCCAGCTTCTTGTTCGAATTTTCCCGTTCCACCTTCTGGAAATTCAAATTCTGACTGAGGTGCCGAATGTAAATGCGGCACCATTTAAGGTGGAACGGGAGAATTCGAAAGAGAAGCTGACTTCATCTTCGACACTTTTTAGTGTTTGACAGTCTCTCGATGCAGATTTAACGTACCAGGAAACCAACTGTACTGTGCGAATAACGCATCGCTGCTATGTGACCTGCAGTCTGCATGCCGGTTCTCAGTTGTTGCGAAACAGGGCTTTCGCGCTGTGTTGCACACGTCCCGTCTCAAAGATACTTTACTGACACAGCGATCACCCCTGTCTCTACAACGAGACCAAAACCAAAATTATAAAATCACTAAAGAAAACGGGTAGAATAGCTGTAACGTGCTGCGTGGACATCCACTGTCACTGGATCTTATTTCACCGTAACTGCTCATTTTATCACAGATGAGTAGCAGCAGCTTCTCGTGCTCCAAACAAGAGCACTGAATGAGAGCATTCTAATTCACCACATCACTCCCATTTGTTTTATTAAAAAAGATATTGTAAGTAAATTCATTATGGATCATTACAAATACTTTGCTTTAAAAGTACAAAGTCACTTTAAATAACAATAACACTGAGTCACTTAGTCACTTTAAAATGTATATTGTCTCTATATTCTGTGTGTATTTTGTGTATATTTAATATATTTCAGTTGGTTTTTCTTGTATTTTTATTTTTACTTATTTACTTTCTGTAGAGTGATTAGCTGAGCCTCACCACAAGCATTTCAATGCATAAATGTCCTGACGTTGTACAAGTGACAAACTTGAAACTTGAACTCGAAACTTCGAGATGCATCGATAATCGTTTTATAATCGCATCGCAGCCCTCTGAATCGTAATTGAATCGAATCATGAGGTGCCTAGAGATTCCCAGCCCTATTTGATATGTTGTCTTTGTACTAATTTCAAATAAATATAGGGTTTGAATGATTTGCACATCATTGCATTTTGTTTTCACTTACATTTTGCACAGTGTCCCAACTTTTTTGGAAATAGGGTTGTAGAAGCACTCTTGGTAAACAATTACTTGCATAAAAGTACAAGTATTCTAACTCTATTTTTGCTTGAGTAAAAGTGCTTAATTGAGAATGTACTTAACTATCAAGGGGTTAAAAGAGCTTTGAGTTATTGTACATGCTGGGTTTTATTATTTTGATAATGAAAGAGAGCTGTGTGACTGCAGAAACTAACAACTCTAGACACACAGGTGTCCTTAACAGAAATTGCTCATCAAAATAATATTGTACAAGATCGACAATAATCTCAAAATACTTTTACTTTTGATTACATACTCACAGGAAAGTATTTCTGTAAATTTACTTAAGTAATATTGATAGGATACTTGTGCTTGTACCAAAGTAAAATTTTCCAAGAGTACTTCTACTTACAGCCGATGGCTCTGATTGATTACAGAGTTGTTTACTGTAATGTTCTTTTTAATGAGCTTCCATAAGAAAACAACATATGTCCACTACATGTTTATTTCAGAATTTCTTACTATTTATTACGTCTCCTCTTTTTGCTTTAATGACAGTGTGCACTCAAGCTGGACCTCACAAGTTAGAGCAAAAGCCTCTGACGAGAAGATCAAATCCACATCAGAGTCAGGTGAACATGAGCTTAAATGTAAGGTCCAAAAAAAGGCCTTAACATGATCAATGTTACACAAATTTACTTAGTTTTGAAATAGTGAAGAGCTAGTATATAGTTAGACACTTTTGGACCCCACTCTATGTCTCCAAACATAGCTTAAAAGTAATTAAAGTAAATGAAGACTCAATTAGTAATGATGGCAATATGTGTATGCCTTGGTATCAGTCTGGCTCCTCAAGTCTGTACAGCTGAACAAACATGTCTGTTTCCATGAGATCAGCTCTGATTTATTGAGCAGGGTAAGTGACACTGCTCACCTCCATTTATTAGCTCTGTGACCACCGACCTATACACTCCTACAGGCATGTGTCACAGCTGGTTATACACTAACATACACACACTCTGTCTCTCACGCTCACAAATTAAACACGATAAAATGAACCACAGCACAAACTGCTCTTAGACACAGTGCCGCCCACTGTGTTGTATTTTCAGCACTGTCTAAAGGACCCGCATCATAGAAAAACTAATTGTCCTTGCTAACCGTCATGAGAGTTTGATGGAGAACGTAAACCTCAAAGTTTCAAAATGTTCCACTCAATCTCCAGCATAAACAGCCCATATTTGAAAGCCGAAAGTACAAAAGCAGCCCATTTTGAATTAATTGTTTTTATGATGTCAAAAAAACAAAACATTGTCACATATCTCCTATTCAATCAATGGCAGTTTAGCACTGGCCATTCCTACTGAAGCCATAAGGCATTTCAGCCCAGACTACTCTGTTAATGAGGCACAATACAGGACAGCCAATAAGAACAGAGGTCATTTACATATATCATTCTTAAAGGCACAATAACAAAAACAGTTTCATTGTAAGGGATGAAAAGAGGATACAATTGTAACTTTTGGGTACAAAAATCCACGCAAACATCATAAGTGGACCTCAGGTAGGATGAGATGGGGACAGATGCACTGAGAGAGCTGAAATGAACAGTGGGCAAACAGCTGCACTCATGAGGACAGCAGTAAGAGATGGACAGCAGTGACCCATACTGACTCAGAGCAAACTCACACCATGACCCAATCAAAACAGGATGAGTCAGAGTAAAGCAGAATGGTGAAAATGAAGATATACACAGCCTTCCAAAAAAATGATAAAAATAACCCTCCTTAAGTGACAGGCTGGGGGTGCAGCTGGCAGTGCCCAGTACCTACTGCCCGACCTGATTAGTATGTGCAAACAAATAAAACATAAATAAGTGAATAAAATAGCGATTAAAAATAGTAATATTAGTGGTATTCCTGATCATCTACATGTTAGTTAAGGCTGCTATTTTTAGCCAAGAAAAGTGCTCGTCCTTTATGTACATAACATGTCAAACAGCGCACATAAGCGAGTCTATTAGATCACTTAACAGCTCCACACGATTTGAAGTAATGCGTGATAGCTTGATAAGGCGGTTTGCACTATGTTAACTGGTTACTATAAACCTCAATTACTTGTTGGCTACATCAACCTTGATATTGCCAGTTTGGTACAGAACAGAAGAAGCTAACTTTAGCCACCAAACACGCTGTGGGTGACTGATTACATTTGGCAAAAGGGAAACTGTGTACATGTGATTTTGACATTGCTTTAAAAAGACTAGTTCAAATAAGTCCTATCAGTTCAAATACACATCCTTGCTGTTCTTATACAATGCAGGGCAGTGTTCTTTAGAAAAGTGAGTGCAGCGTGTAACAGGAGACAGGAGCAGTGTGAACGGTTTATTTACAAAAAGGAGTCATTTTTTTTCAGGAGAGTCTCCTCCTCTCCACTCCTTCACCTGCTACTTGGCCTTTTCCTCATGGTAAAGTGTTCAGGTACATTGTAGGATGTGTTAGCAGCAGCCCGTCCCTACCTGCACCTGGCATGCTCGACTGATTGCATTATAAACCCCCCCAAACGGTGCAGACTCAGCCCACTCAGGCTCTTCCCACACAGAGGAAAGCACAGAGCGTCCCCCGAGAACCAACCCCTATATGTACGGCTAACGAGGGACTCCCAACACAGCCCACCTCATTAATCTGCGCTATGAAAGATGCTCTGCCTAGAGAGAGACAGAGAGAGAGAGAGTAAAAGAGTGAGACTGAGTGAGTGAGTGAGTGAGTGAGTGAGTGAGTGAGTGAAGGAGAGACATGGAGAGACAGAGAGAGAGAGTGAGAGAGGGAAAGTGAGAGAGAAATTGAGAGAGAGAGAGAGAGAGAGATATGGGGAGAAAGAGAAATAGAGAGATTGAATGAGAGAGAGAGAGAGAGAGAGAGAGAGAGAGAGAGAGAGAGACAGAGAGATAAAAGCGGTTCTGAGCAGGAGATGTATCAGGGCGGCAGCTCTACTTTCGGCACACAGCAGATCAACAGCTGGATCCTCAGCCTCAGATGCTCGTGAATACACAGTTGGCTCGACAGCAGAGTAACATGTTGGAACGCAGAGGAAGATGATGAATATTTATAAATGCGATCTTGTTAGAGTTACTTGTTTGTCAGCTCTGAGAAAAACCCTAACCATAATGTTCAACTGAGTATCACCAAAAAGTTTTTTGATAATTGAAGTATCTGTAGATTATCTATAGGGGACCTTCTAAATAAAGTGTGACCACATCTCCTACATAGAAACACAAATACAATACCAACTGAAAGTTTATAATGCAAACCTTTGACAGAATGTCTCTGCTTGTTTAAGTGAGCTACACATCAGTAAAATAAAAATTAAAATAAAAGAAAAAGAAAAAAAGCACCATCTGCAACTTTAAAGGGTCTTTAACACTTTACTAGATGATAAATACAGATTCAGTGCAAATCTACAACTCCTCCCTTTCATATGTACAGACAAAGAAGTTTTTCACTTTTATCAAACTGGAAGACGCTAGCTGCATGATGACTGGCTCCACCAAGAGATTTCAGAAAATATAGGATGCCTTCTTTAAATTTATTAAAAAGTTTATCTTCCAAGCTAGTCAGACATTATGGTGCACATACTACTTATTGTTTGTCAACCATTCTGTTATGATGATGCAAATGATGGCTGTACAGACTTTCAGCCCATGATCTTGGGGTTTTAATTAAGAACTCCAAATAACAGATCTTCGCTTAAATAAGAAAATTTAAAATAAATAAATAAAAACCCCTGTGAACTCAGTCATGTCAGAGCAGGACAGTGTAAGTGTCTGGACAGCACTGGGGAAATAAATGAATTGTTCTCTTGCTAGAACAGTATAAGCACGGCTCTGTTCCACAGACAAATGGTGGTGTCTGGCTGACAAGCATCTTTTGTGTTTCTCACTGGACTCTCTGTTCTGTGAATATTTTGGTCAGAAAAAATAATCTGGTCGGAATCTGCTAAATGAGTTACAACAGACCATGCTTAAAATGGACCATAAACACACAAATATATAAATATAACCACAGCAAAAAAACACTGCAAACACGAAAACTGACCCGAACCAAACCAGTGGCCTTTGTAATTTAATATGCTCACGAGTCAGGCGCTTTAGTTGGGCTGTGTGGCCACTTTGGGTCATAAAATCTCACGCTGTGTTCTTCCCACACTGGCCACACAGAACTGCCTTTGTGCTGCTGGTGCAGTGCAGGCCAAGAGAGAGCCGGCGGGCATCAAAATCCCACCATGACCCTGACGGAGAAAAACGTCCCACAGGGCACAAAGCCAGTCTTTCAGCCACTACAGACTTACAGCCATGCAATGCACAACCTGATGATGTCATGGTCGAGACAACTTTCAGAGAAGCCCATTGGCAAAGGCATGGCAGCAGTGTTGGTTGGACGGAGATGACCAGCGAAGATGAACAACACTGGCTCTACTGCAAGCTGGGAGTAAGTCAAAATGAACTTTATTGTCATTCAGACTATACAACAAGCAGTGTACAGCTGAACAAGACTGCGTTTCTCCAACTCTGATGTGCAAAATACACATAAATATAACAAAGCCAACTGCACATAGACATATATAAGAAATATTGCACCTAATATTTCTTACAAGTAAAATTACATGAGGAGGAGATAAAGTTGGAAGTTTTAAGTAATAAGCTTAAACTCCCTAATTAACTCCAGGATAATTATTCTGTTATTAATCTCAGTGCTTATTAAAGAGCAACTGCATAGAGCCTATCAGAGATTCTCAAACAAAAACATGTTTTAAAACTTTAGTATGTATACAATAGGGTCAAAAGCATGTGGACACCCTTTCTAATTAGTGGGTTTGGCTATTCCTGTCACACCTATTGCATATCAGTGCTTAAAATCAAGCGTACAGCTGTGCAATATCTGTAGACAAACAGCGGCTGTAGAATGGGTCTGACTGAAGTGCTTAGTGACATTAGTGACACTGTGCTTAGTGAGCTATCCAAGATTGTCACCTTTTCCACAAGTCTGTTTGTTGAATTTCTGCCCTGTAAGAGCTGCCCCAGCCAACTGTAAGTGCTATTTTTGTGAAATGGAACTATTGAGGAACAACAGCAGCTCAGCCACAAAGTGCTAAGTCACACAAGCCCATGTAACAGAACTGCCAAAAAAGTTGTGAGCAGCACGGAAAAATCATGTCTAACACTTTATATCGAGTTCCAAAGCAATGTCAGCACAGGAACAGTTCATCAGGAGCTTCATGGATTGGGTTTCCATGGCCAAGCAGCCAAGCCACATGACTAAGATCAACATGCGGATTGCAAAGTGTCAGCTAGAGTGATGTAAAGCTTACCACTGGATTCTAGAGCAGAGGAAACATTCACCTCTGGCACTGTGCATTTAGGCTGGTAGTGTTCTCCTGCAAAGTTTGGTGGAATAATGGGACTCTTTTTCATGGTTTAATTGGTTCCAATAAAGGAAAATCTTAGTACTGCAGTCCACAACGGCATTCTCGAGAATTTTGTGCTTTGTGGAACAGTTGGGTGTGGGAGAGGTTGGGGGGGGGGTCTTTTCTGTGGCTCCATAAAGGAAGGGTTTGCTGCGTTTGGTATGGATGAACTTGAACCTGATCTCAACCCCATTTACCCCAACACCTTTAGGAGGAATTGGAATGCCAACTGCAAGCCAGGCCTCGCTGCCCAACATTAGCGCCTGACCTCACTGATGCTCACATGGCTTAACAGAAGCAGGACAGATATCGACATAGTTTTGTCCACGCAGCGCCTTGAGTCTTGAGTCAGACCAACAGACATCCTAAATCTCCAGAATGCAATACTGCACTGTTTCTGCATATCTCTCACAGACACACACATACATTTTTGACATATCATCATATGTCGCACCCTCAGTTGCTCATGCTGTTGCTTGCCGCTTATCTTTCACACACACACACACGCACACACACAAACACACACAGGCTATGGGGAAAGCTTTTATTGAGTATGTCTGTCTTTATGAGCATGATGACAGCTTTGTCAGGCCTTAGCCATCAAATCATTCTCTCACTCTCTTTCTCTCTTTCTCTCCAACTTGAATTTAATTCCTCATTTCTCCACTGTTGATGTATTTTTTATACAGTATTGCCCCCTCCCCTCCATTTTTTCCCCCTGATGGATGATTAGATGAATGTCTCTTGCAGGCGGAGGAATAAAAAATGTGTTCTGAACGAGGCCATCACCAGTGATCTGTCACAAACCTCCCTGCTCCAGCTCTCTCTCTCTCTCTCTACCTCTCTGTAGGTTTACTGTTTTTTTAAGCAACCTGCCATTGTTTTGTTTTGCTGCTGTTGTTGTTGTTTTGCATACAGGTGCAGATTCTGATTTATCACAGAGCGTTCTGTTTTTCTTCTTTCCTTACCTTTTTTTTTCCTGATAGTGTCTGGCGAAGATGGAAAGATAAGAAGGAGAGATACGCAGTGACACAAACTTGGCTGGGCTTCCTCTCTTGCGGTTTTTCGTGCGATTGCAGCAGGCAGGTGGAGAGATGATAGGCTCTCAGAGGAGCTGCCTCAGAGCACGACACAAACCTAAATCAAACTCCACTGATAACATCTGGAATGTTCCGCCTGGCTGCCCTTACAACACAACTTTTCACTTCCAGTTCACCTTAAGATTCTTTACGAACCTGATTTTCATTTTCTGTGTTCCCTTTCTTTTGCATTCAGATGATTCTCCGAGGCGCCTGTGTGCGCGGGACTTTGCATACACTTCAAAAAAAGATTTGTTGTTTAAACTTGAGAAACTAAGTGATCTGGTTGCCCTTTAATGTATCTGGACCACTCATAGCAAGTTAACAGAACAGTACTTGGTATTAGGAGTGCACAATTGGAACAGAATCAGCGGATCTTTGCTCCAAACACCCAACCGACAATCGGCCAACTGATCATTTTTATTTTGTTTGAACTGTGTTGCAGTTTTATGTAAAAGCAGGTAAAACAGGCAGTATACAACAAACAAAAAGACACTTTAAAGGAAAACAATGTATTTTGAGCCGAAAGGATGCAGTGATTGTAGTTCATGTGGTGTGACGTGCTCAGCCTGCTAAACAGAACCCCTGATCAACCTATCGTTTACTCTGAGGCCACCCTCTGGCAGTGATTGGTCCACATGTCACCTTACTGTGTGGGACATGCCTCCAGGGGTGCTAAGTATCAAAAATAGTTTTTCACCAAGTTGTTTTTAAATATACATATAACATCATATATCAGCTGTAGTTCCTTCATTGTCTGAAGTCTACTGCTGGCTGTAAAGCACTCACACTCTATCTGAATGCTGCTACTGCATCTGTACTAAACTGTCACTGCATATTAAATGTATTAAATAGCCAGTCGCCTCTCACTTTTAACATAGTACTTTATTTGATTCATGTTCAAATATGTAGCTGATTTTTTCTTTTAAGAATTTAAAAAGCAAATAAAGTTGTTTATGTTGCAACTTTGGCTAATAGAAAGTACTGGAAATGTACTGGTGTGTTTCATGTGTTCATGTAGCCCAAGTTCAAATAAAAGGTCAACAAATATTAGAAAACAATCAGCAATCAGTTAATCTGTAGAAATACTGGAATTAGAATCGGCCATAAACATTTGATCAGTGCATTGCTAGTTAGTGGGTTACTTTTGGTCAACTTGTTAGAAGTTTATTAAAATCTATTTTTTAAAGCGGTGAGGTTATGTACCTGTTTAAAGGAATAAAAGTGCACTGCCTTTTACAGTGTAGTTTAAAGTGGGAACACAAGAAGCTTATTTTTATTTTCAGAAGCATGTTGAAGGCAGAGGGGAGCTGAATGTGTGCACACACACACGCAAACACACACCGAGGGATCTGACAGAACCCATCAGCACACCACTAATCCCTACTTAGGCCTGCCTAAACAATACACACCACAGGGGGACATAACACAGAGCCAGAACACAGCGGACCGCCACTGAGAAACACACACACACACATACACGCACACATACATGCACACACACACGGACACACCCACACACGCACACACACACGCACACACACACACACACACACACACACACACACACACGCACGCACACGCACACACAGACAAACACAAATATAAACACACACCTTCGTTTCCACAATTCAATTATTTACTAAATTAACAACAAGCCTTTGTGAATTAACTTTAAAGGTAAACATTGTAAAGTTTCAAAGTATATCATTCACTCCACAGTCCATACAGTCCATGTATGGAAACTAAGCTGCAGAAACACTTTTTTTTGCATAAGCATTTACTTATATCGGTCTATTTAGCAGCTAGCCTCACCCATTCACAGTTATAGAGTGCTTCAGAATTCTTTCTGAATGAAGAACAATACAAAACAGCCAATCAGAACAGATCAAATTTACATATATCAGTGTTAAAGGCACAGTAACAAAAAAATAGCCTCTTTAATTCTAATTCTGGAAAATGGTCAAGTAAAATTGAATTACATCTGTTTTGGGCACATGAACCCACAGAACTATCATTAGTTAACCTCAAGGAAAAGAATAAATTGATGAAAAAGTAGGATAAAAATGTAGAAAAAATGTAGAAAAATGTAGGATATCAGAGCTTCCCTATGAAAGGCCCTGAATGTACCTACATTTCAGTCCCTAAATTCGTATCATGTATCATTTACCATTTCTGCATAATTAAATAGTTAATGTCAACAAAATCATTCAGAGTGGTTTGGTGTGAAATGTTCTGTTCTAGAAAAACTTAGAGTTAGAATTGTTCACAGTAGTGGTGGTAGGAACTAGACGTCTGAGAAGTTTAATGCCTCTAAAAGCTTTTTTTTTTTTACAGTATGTTATTAAATGAAATGGCTATGAATGCACTGCCTCATGTCTAAGACATTGTTTATCAGTAGTTTTGGTCTAAAAGGTATTTTAATCAATTTATTTTAATCCATTCATGGTGAAGGGATGCAAGAAGGGTGTTCTAAGGCAAAATAGTCTCCAGAGAAAACATATTTCTTGAAATCGACCATTATTTTACCATCATCAATTCTACATATATTTAAAAAAAAATTATAATAAAATAAAAATCAGAAGACACATGTAGACAGATAGATAGATAGATAGATAGATAGATAGATAGAGACATCTAGACATTGGCACTCTTAGTTCCTATCACCACCTGAGTCAGCAAAATTATACCGAAATTTTGAAAAATCGGTGGAGTTCCCCTTTAATAAAACAAATATTTAAGAGTATGGTTCTTTCAACACAAAAGGCATACACTGGTTCATGATATGCTGATGAAACTACAAGCAAACTGTTTTCCTATTCATGTATTCAGAAGTCAATGTGAGTAGCGTGGGAAAAGTAAATTAGTGTAAATGAAGCAGGGACAGCAGCGAGAGTGTGTTTAAAAACAATGCCCTATGGTTGCAGCAAATACAGGTCAAAACACTCAAATTATATTCCAAAGTAGTGTTTTACAGTGTAGGCAGCTTTGTTTTCTATCCTGTTGTTTATCGGTGTAAGAAACCATAATTAGGAAAAGGTACACTGCACAGATTTTGCTTTTTAAAATTTGATGCTGAGCAGATCATCTGAATCTCTTTCATTACAAATTTACAGACTAATGTATGTAAACTGTTTTCATTTTCTAAAGTGCTTCTGTTATCCTAAGCATCGTCATGTAGGGTTATAAACACAACACATTTTCCAGAGTTTCCAGGGGTGGGCAACGTGACGATATGTTATTGTGATAGATCACATCACAATACTTCTACAACAACAATTTCATGTATCATAAAAAAGAGAGCTGTAGATCAGTTATAGAGAACCCATTTTCCCTTTTATTGTGTTTTTGTCAACGGTTTGATTTTTTAATTTGTCAAATTTTGTTAACATTTTTTCCCTTTTTTTGTATATTTTTGTTTTAATAAATGTGGCATTTTTGTTTTACTGGTGCATTTTTCTTAGAGTAACCTAAACTACTTTGTGATTGGTTAGGTGTCTGACTTTTGAGGTTTATCAGTTTATTATAGACCAAGAGTTCATCAAAAAAAGAAGAAAAGAGGTTCTGGATGTACTAAGAAGTTCTACCGTAGTTCAATGTAGTTTCTGTCCTGATACTTTTGTACGTCTGCTCAAGCTGATTTTTGGAAAAAGCTTTTTAGTCATTATTTCATCAAAATCACAATACCTGGTATGAGTTAAGGTTACTCTACTTAACTCTGCCCACCTTTACTTTCCTCTCTAAAAACAAACCTACAGCCCTTATCACACATCTAGTGAGCACCTCACAAAAGCAAATACACTCTCTCCATTCTTCAGGATGACTCATGGCTACTGACAGCACTCTAATCTTAAAGGTTCAGCTCCACCCCTTTCACCTCTGGTCTGCTTTGCCCCATCTGTGGGCCTGCATGCTGGCTCTTTTTTACACAGTTGATCCTCTGTTTCAACACCTGCACACCAGCCACATTAACACTACACACTATCCTATCTCTCTCTCTCTCACGTATGGATGAATGCCTTTTCTTCTTCTACTCTCTCTCTCTCTTCACTCTGCTCCATCCCATTCAGTGAGCCTTCGAATAAGACGTTTAGTGAATAAGGCTTATCAGCTTTTTGTGTGTTGTGTGTGTGTGTGTGTGTGTGTGAGAGTGGGGTGGTAGGTATGTGAATGTGTGTATTGAAAATAATAGCATGCAATCTGCTTCTCACATCATAATTATATATATATATATCATATATAGCCTTATGTTTCATGCATTTATGCTCTACATTATTAAGCCTTAGCACAGACGAGGCCATTCTGCAGCACATTGGATAGGCCTTTGATTGACAAGTCATCTGATACGTAAGGCCACAGGTGGTGTTGGGAGTAAATAAGCCCCAGGTCAAAGCACAATGGTTAACAGGAGGGCTCTTCTTCAGCACTGCAATGTCACTCAGCATGTTTATCCCTCAGCTATTTCAGAGATCATTTCCTTACTTACTGTGTTAATACAAGAATGACAGACAGACTTTTTATTATTTCATTTCTCATTTCCGTTCAGAATCAGTAAGTATCCATATCTTGTAATCTGGAATATCTATATATTAATATTCTGTCCCCTGTGTACCCTGCATCTCATTTATTTATCTACCTCAGACTCATATATTGCACTTATTGAAATGTATACAAATATATAGCATAGCTTTTATTTCATAACTTATATTACTGTACAAAAACTGTATACTGAAATGGTGCAACACTGGTGTATATTAATGTGTATATTGTGTATATGTTAGGGCTGGGCGATAAAACGATAACGATAATTATTGCGAATAAACTTTTCCTCGATAGAGCGATACGACATGTTCGATAAATGTTCGATATAATACACCATTCTCACACTTCCACGTTCAGCGAAAGCCTTGGAGGCGTTTTCTACTGCAAGGAAGGCGACACTACTCTGCTGTCGCCAGGAGAGGGCGCACTTCCGAGTTTTTCTACATGATTAGTGAGGGAGGGGGCCACGAGTAAGATGAGTCTTTAGCAACGGCTGAAACGCAGAGTTATACATTCCCTGTTTGAGTGGAGCGACCGCCGATCTGTTCTCCGGTGACCGAGTGTGAGTGACGAGGTCAGTGGTGTAACTGTACTGTCCTACAGTGAACTCACCTCTAACATCCTAACCAGCTTTAGCAGCGTTAAATCACAATCCTCACAACTGCAGCGCTGTTACAGCGCTCGGACAGTCATATTTTAATATTAGTGCATTCCCAAGCAACAAAAGTGAAAGAAAGAAGGGGGTTCATGTAAAGTACAGCCCTGATTTAAACTAAAGTAAACTGAGGAAGCTGTGAGGCATTGAAGAGCGGGAGAGCGCTATCTTTCCAGGCTAGCTGTTTTTAGCTGCTGGCTAACTTGAAGTAGCGCTCTGTCACTCTAAAACACGGAGAATTGATGATACTGTAGATCAAACACGACACAAAAGCACCGCTTTCAGTTTAAACATACCTAAAAAGAGGACTCCGTTTGTCTGGTGTTGATATTTTGCGGTTCACCCCTTAAACTACTACAATTGAATATCCAGTCGTCGCCAGCTGGTGTCTGAATACTGTGATGTCATTTGTAGCGGGGTAGCCGAGCGCTCGTCACCAGCTAAAAATAATCTGTTTTCTTTCTTAAATTATGACTATTACAAAATAGCCATGCTTTTCCAGCTGGTAAAAACAGCTCAGCAGACACTTTCTCCCACTGTCCCAAGACAGATTTGTGAAATGTTCCACTGTTTGGTGAATGTTGGTAATGTTCTGACCATAAAGGATAGTTTAAAACAGCAATTAACCACTCAGGAGCAAAAATCAGCCTTCAAACTTGAAAGAAATAATGATTTGACATTTATCGCGATATGTATCGATATCGAACGATATGAATTTTGTTTATCGTGATAGCAATTTTGGCCATATCGCCCAGCTCTAGTATATGTGTATATAATTTGAGCCTAATGTGTGTGTGTGTGTGCACGTGTGTGTGTGTGTGTGTGTATATATATATATATAAAATACATACATTCATATTATATTAATTTATATATTATCTTTTCTTATTTTTTTTCATATTTAAGTACTACAAAGGGGCTACGCACCTAAGATTTGTTAATGTGATGTGACAATAAACGTGATTTGATTTGAGTGTGTTAATAGTGTAAGTTTTATTTTTCTGAAAAGCAAAAGTTTTAGTTTTTATTTAGTTAGAGTTTTGCTTTAGTTTTTTGTGTCATCATGAAAGCTGCTATAGTCATTATCTGACAAGGGCAAAACAATTCAAAATCACTTCTGTATAAACTACAGAACTATGCATTGTTAGTGAGATGTATTGTGCTGTTTAGATATCACTACTCATGCGCAACTCACTATCCAGTCATTGAAAACCCCTGTGGTTTTATTAAGATGAGCGTTTGCAGGGTTTAGTGATGGTAAAAGAGCACAGCAGTAGGCCATATTCAGCTAGGTGGCAAGAAAATATAAACATGCATTAATATGGCTAAGGATGTCTTGAGCTGACCTTAAAGGGTGTCAACAGAACAGATAAAGGAATCGTTTACAGACTGATGAAGTTATATTTAATGAATTGGAATCAAGCTATTTTGAGCTCAACCTGATTCTATTTTATTTATATCACTGCTGGACAATCACATAAATGGACATGAACATGCACAACTTGTATCATTGAGGCAAGTTTTGAGATGTTAAAAGACATTAAAACACACAGCCCAACAGCCTTTTAAGTGCCAGTGTTTTGATAATACCAGCCATATAGTTAAACTAGCTGCCTTTCGACGTAATTGGATCTCTTATCCAATCTGGGCTGCTTTATTCATTTTAACATACTGTGTAGCTGCATTATCAAAGGAAATACAAATCTCTCTGTACCCAAAAATCAAATCACAGCAGCAGCCTCGTTGCCCTTGTGAGTCCTTCAGCTACCTGTCGCCAGCGAGCTAGCTCACACTCTCAGTAACAGATTTAATTGTATTAGTTTAACACGGGGGACTCATCTAAATGTGCATCTGACAAGCATGCAGAGATAGAACAGGACAGCAAAGATACACCTACAGGCTAATTACTTCTGATTCATCAGCCCACAGGACTGCACAGCCTAATTGATTTCTGAACTAATAATCAAGATCCAGATGAGACCAGCACTTCTGCTTCTGCTTCAGAGAGACACAACTGTCTCTCTCTCTCTTTCTCACTCTCTCTCACTTGCTACGCCTCAAGTTCAACAGAGCTTCACTGTCATGTAACCTTGTAAGTCACATCACTGCCAAAGCAATAAACCAAAGTGATTGCAATAAAAACAAATAGTAAAAAGAAACAAGAAATAAATAGAAAAAAAAATATTTTTCATTTACATTAGTAATATCAGATGGAAAAATGTATTTTTCATTTACATTAGTAATATCAATATTTTCCTTTTTTCCTTTTATTTTTCTTCTCTCCCTGCTGAAAAAGACATTTATTCTTAAGAATTCATTTATTTCTAAAGCTGAGTCACTGACCCCACATGGATTTGCCTTCCGCACAAAAGCACAAAGTCGACAAACAATAAACTTTTCCAGAGCAGTCTAAACTTTCTCCTGCTGGAGCATCATGAAAGGCCATATCTGCCAGAGGAACGTTAAATATATGCCTCTTGCTATCTGTGTCTGCTCAGAAAGAGAAGCTAGCAGCTAGCTTCCTCCAGGCACTATAAACAAACACTCTCTAAACTCTCACCTACGCCCTGCAAAGCGATTCAAACCAACACGCCCAGCCTCCCCTCCCTCCAGCTCCCAAAGTGGCAGTCCTGCCCCAGACGCACACTGCAGGAGCGCAGCGGCTGATCAAAGCGCCCGCCTCTCACCTGGAGCTGCTGTACGACTGCTGTGATTTACCAAAAGGGGACTGATCTTTTCTGATCTCGCTCCGAAAATCGTCTCCTCCAAATATCGCTTGCCACCCCCCCACCCTCGCCCTCCCTTTCTGTGACCTAATTTCAGATAGTCCAAGGGAGGCTGACTCGAATATTCACGACAAAGAACTTCAGGCTCAATCCGCTGGGTGCTAAAAATGCATTGATTCATTGGGTTGTATTGATATGAAGGTAGTGGGATTTTGGAATGCTGGAATCGATCTTTCAATCGATGTTTAAAAAAGGTATGATTGCATTTTTGAGTGAAAAAATGTATGTTGTTTTTTTTTCAATGTAAAATTATCAAATCACAATGAAATTTCAGATTTTCAGTCACACACTGACTCACTTCTCTTTTTCTGAAGAATCACAACTGTCAAGTCAAATCAAGTCAAAAGTTTGTTTATATAGCGCTTTTTACAACAGGCGTTGTCACAAAGGAGCTTTACAGAAAAAAACGGGTCCAAGCCCCCCCATGAGCGTCACCAATGGCGACAGTGGCAAGGAAAAACTCCCTAAGAGCAAGAGGAAGAAACCTTGAGAGGAACCAAGACTCAAAAGGGGAACCCATCGTCCTCTGGATAGCAAACAATAACAGCAGAGAATGAGATTTGATCATTAGATCATTAGTATAAGATACGGAAAAAGGGGAAAGCAGGAGCAGCAATGTCAATGATTACAAAGATGCAGCAGTGTCATCAGGAGGGTCTGTTTATGCAGGTGAGGTTCGTACAACGTTGCTCAGCAGGAAGCTCCATGATGGTCAGACTGGTCCAGAACTGCTGGCAATCACTGAGCACCCAATCAGGGCAGATGAACCAACAGCATTAGACTGCACAGGATGGGCATTTATGGTGTCTGAAATTTATGGTGCTGGGACCACTTATTGATTTATTAAAAATTATACATAATGTCCAGGAAATCAAAATTATAACATGAAGTACATAGAATTGATCTTTTTTTTTTTCTTTCTTTTTGTACAAGCATTCTGAACTCCGATCCACAGTGAGAATGCATGTCGCTGGTGTCCTCCCCATCGGAAACACCATTTTACTTAGTTTTAGTTTAATATTTAGTCTTTCTGCTGTCTTTTTGCGCTAAAACGGTTTTTAGTGGATAAAATGTTTAATGCACTGAAACCTTCACATCAATGGAAGATTCTTTGGTGAACATCACAAAAAGTGCACTACTGAATGAAGAAAAAAAAAAAACATGCTAAACTATAAAGATGCCCCATGAAAATCCTGGAATAACAATGTAAAAGTCAGAGGTGTCAGGTTGGATTTTGTGGGAGCTTTTTGGACCACGTCATAAGTCTTTATGTATTAACGTCTCACACACAGGCTCAAAAAGAAGGTCCAGCTCGATGTTTAGGTCTCCAACATATGATGAGAATAGTAGATCATTCACTCAGATCTTCAGAAGACACACCCTTCACCAAGTTCAGACTGAGTTCTGTTGGAATACTCTTTCAACCAACTCATCACCAGATTCATCCACTCAGGGGTTCGAAGCACAACCAACATTACCGAATGTTCTTTCAGACATTGCGTGCAATTATATGTTTACACCAGGGAGTCCTCCAAATGTCCAACTGTATATGTAGTGCAGCTTTAGGTTTGACAATGCTTTGGCTGTAAAATAATTTTTCTAAATGAGGGTGAAATGGATCTATTGAGTAGTAATGGCAATAGAGTTTTTTTTTTTTGGCTAATGTGACTCAAATACACAGAAACAAAGACTAAGGCATCTCTGGCACAAATTGAAACAGCCCTATATATACACTTAATACACTTGTGGTTTAAAGTAATAAACAAACATCTATATTTTTCAATAATTTTGTTCTGATTTACAGATTTTTCAAAATTGCTTTTCAACAAATGTTTATAAATAGTAGTTAACATAGCAAAGCTTTATGAATGATGTGCTCTTCTTCAAAAACAATCCCATGGAGTTTTCCACTT